>NC_137423.1:17724100-18324100 GCF_964374335.1 Astatotilapia calliptera
GAAATAAAGCGTTTTTGAACAACTTCATATAAATCGCTGTAACTTTTGATAGAAGACTCAGACAAACATGTTTATGGCTTTATCTTATAGAACTCAATGTCCCCGTGCTGGGCAGCCGTTTGAGCTAAGATTTTAAAATTATTCACATAATGAAAACCTATACTTTGTTTCAGGCGAGTTTCCCATTCAAATGCATGTAACAGTGAGAAACGCATTGTCTTGGCGAAATAAAGCGTTTTTGAACAACTTCATATAAATCGCTGTAACTTTTGATAGAAGACTCAGACAAACATGTTTATGGCTTTATCTTATAGAACTCAATGTCCCCGTGCTGGGCAAACAGGTTTTGCAGCCGTTTGAGCTAAGATTTTAAAATTATTCACATAATGAAAACCTATACTTTGTTTCAGGCGAGTTTCCCATTCAAATGCATGTAACAGTGAGAAACGCATTGTCTTGGCGAAATAAAGCGTTTTTGAACAACTTCATATAAATCGCTGTAACTTTTGATAGAAGACTCAGACAAACATGTTTATGGCTTTATCTTATAGAACTCAATGTCCCCGTGCTGGGCAAACAGAACAGGTTTTGCAGCCGTTTGAGCTAAGATTTTAAAATTATTCACATAATGAAAACCTATACTTTGTTTCAGGCGAGTTTCCCATTCAAATGCATGTAACAGTGAGAAACGCATTGTCTTGGCGAAATAAAGCGTCTTTGAACAACTTCATATAAATCGCTGTAACTTTTGATAGAAGACTCAGACAAACATGTTTATGGCTTTATCTTATAGAACTCAATATCCCCGTGCTGGGCAAAAAGGTTTTGCAGCTGTGTGAGCTAAGATGTTAAAATTATTCACATAATGAAAACCTATACTTTGTTTCGGGCAAGTTCCCTATTCAAAATGCATGTAACAGTGAGAAACGCATTGTCTTGGCGAAATAAAGCGTTTTTGAACAACTTCATATAAATCGCTGTAACCTTTGATAGAAGACTCAGACAAACATGTTTATGGCTTTATCTTATAGAACTCAATGTCCCCGTGCTGGGCAAACAGGTTTTGCAGCCGTTTGAGCTAAGATTTTAAAATTATTCACATAATGAAAACCTATACTTTGTTTCAGGCGAGTTTCCCATTCAAATGCATGTAACAGTGAGAAACGCATTGTCTTGGCGAAATAAAGCGTTTTTGAACAACTTCATATAAATCGCTGTAACTTTTGATAGAAGACTCAGACAAACATGTTTATGGCTTTATCTTATAGAACTCAATGTCCCCGTGCTGGGCAAACAGGTTTTGCAGCCGTTTGAGCTAAGATTTTAAAATTATTCACATAATGAAAACCTATACTTTGTTTCAGGCGAGTTTCCCATTCAAATGCATGTAACAGTGAGAAACGCATTGTCTTGGCGAAATAAAGCCTTTCTGAACAACTTCATATAAATCGCTGTAACTTTTGATAGAAGACTCAGACAAACATGTTTATGGCTTTATCTTATAGAACTCAATGTCCCCGTGCTGGGCAAACAGGTTTTGCAGCCGTTTGAGCTAAGATTTTAAAATTATTCACATAATGAAAACCTATACTTTGTTTCAGGCGAGTTTCCCATTCAAATGCATGTAACAGTGAGAAACGCATTGTCTTGGCGAAATAAAGCGTTTTTGAACAACTTCATATAAATCGCTGTAACTTTTGATAGAAGACTCAGACAAACATGTTTATGGCTTTATCTTATAGAACTCAATATCCCCGTGCTGGGCAAACAGAACAGGTTTTGCAGCCGTTTGAGCTAAGATTTTAAAATTATTCACATAATGAAAACCTATACTTTGTTTCAGGCGAGTTTCCCATTCAAATGCATGTAACAGTGAGAAACGCATTGTCTTGGCGAAATAAAGCGTTTTTGAACAACTTCATATAAATCGCTGTAACTTTTGATAGAAGACTCAGACAAACATGTTTATGGCTTTATCTTATAGAACTCAATGTCCCCGTGCTGGGCAAACAGAACAGGTTTTGCAGCCGTTTGAGCTAAGATTTTAAAATTATTCACATAATGAAAACCTATACTTTGTTTCAGGCGAGTTTCCCATTCAAATGCATGTAACAGTGAGAAACGCATTGTCTTGGCGAAATAAAGCGTCTTTGAACAACTTCATATAAATCGCTGTAACTTTTGATAGAAGACTCAGACAAACATGTTTATGGCTTTATCTTATAGAACTCAATATCCCCGTGCTGGGCAAAAAGGTTTTGCAGCTGTGTGAGCTAAGATGTTAAAGTTATTCACATAATGAAAACCTATACTTTGTTTCGGGCAAGTTCCCCATTCAAAATGCATGTAACAGTGAGAAACGCATTGTCTTGGCGAAATAAAGCGTTTTTGAACAACTTCATATAAATCGCTGTAACCTTTGATAGAAGACTCAGACAAACATGTAATGTGGATGGTATTGGCCAGCACCACAGGCCCTGGCGTAATGTGCATGTCCCCAGCCAACACCACTGGCCCTGTTGTAAAGTGGATGGCATCAGCCAGTATCACAGGCCCTGGTGAAATGTGGATGTTTTCGGACAGCACCACAGGCCCTGGTGAAATGTGGATGTTTTCAGACAGCACCAGAGGCCCTGGTGTAATGTGAATGGCCTTAGCCAACAACATCAGCAGCACAGGCCCTGGTGTAATGTGAATGTCTTCAGCCAGTAGCACACGCCCTGGTGAAATGTGGATGTTTTGGCCAGCACCACAGGCCCTGGTGAAATGTAAATGTCCTCAGCCAGTAGCACAGGCCCTGGTGTAATGTGGATGGCGTCATTTAACAACACTGTCCCTGGTGAAATATGGATGGTATTTGTCAGCACCACACACCTTGGTGTAATGTGAATGGCCTTAGCCAACACCACTGGTCCTGGTGAAATGTGCATGATATCTGTCAGCACCCCAGGCCCAGGTGTAATGTGGATGTCATCAACGAGCAGCAGAGGCCCTGGTGGGGTGAAGATGGCCTCACAGGAAGCACTGGCCCTGGTGTAATGTGAATGGTAGAAGCCGGCATCAAAGACCGAGATGTAATGTGGATGGCCTCAGAGATCAACAGTGGCCCTGGTGAAATGTGGTTTATATTGTCCAGCACCACCGGCCCTGGTGTAATGTGAATGTCCTAAGCCAGTAGCACAGGCCCTTATGTATTGTGGATGTCATCAGCCAGCAACACAAGCCCTGGTGAAATGTGGATGGTATCATCGAGTAGCACAGGCCCTGGTGTAATGTGGATGGCCTTATCCAGCACCACAGGCCCTGGTGTGGTGATGATGGCCTCTTAGGAAGAACTGTCCCTGGTGTAATTTGGATGGCCTCATCCAACAGTACGGGCCTTGGTGTGGTGAAGATGGCCTCACAGGAAGCACTGTCCCTGGTGTAATGTGAATGGTAGAAGCCGGCATCAAAGACCGAGATGTAATGTGGATGGCCTCAGAGATCAACAGTGGCCCTGGTGAAATGTGGTTTATATTGTCCAGCACCACCGGCCCTGGTGTAATGTGAATGTCCTAAGCCAGTAGCACAGGCCCTTATGTATTGTGGATGTCATCAGCCAGCAACACAAGCCCTGGTGAAATGTGGATGGTATCATCGAGTAGCACAGGCCCTGGTGTAATGTGGATGGCCTTATCCAGCACCACAGGCCCTGGTGTGGTGATGATGGCCTCTTAGGAAGAACTGTCCCTGGTGTAATTTGGATGGCCTCATCCAACAACAATGGCCCTGGTGAAATGTGGATGGTATTGGCCAGCACCACAGGCCCTGGCGTAATGTGAAACTCTTCAGCCAGTAGCACAGGCCCTTGCGTATTGTGGAACGCATCAGCCAGCAACACAAGCCCTGGTGAAATGTGGATGGTTTCGGAAAGCACAGCATGCCCTGGTGTAATGTGAATGTCCTCAGCCAACACCACTGGCCCTGGTGTAATGTGAATGGCATCAGCCAGTATCACAGGCCCTTGTGTTTTGTGGATGTCATCAGCCAGCAACACAATTCCTGGTGAAATGTGGATGTTTTCAGAAACCACCACAGGCCCGAGTGTAATGTGGATGTCATCAACGAGTATCACAGGCCCTGATGTAAAGTGGATGGTATCATGGAGTAGCACAGGCCCTGGTGTAATGTGGATGGCCTCATCCAGCACCACATGCCCTGGTGTGGTGATGATGGCCTCACAGGAAGCACTGTCCCTGGTGAAAAGTGGATGGCCTCATCCAACAACACTGGCCCTGGTAAAAATGTGGATGGTAACCGCCAAAACCACAGGCCCTGGTGTAATGTGCATGGCATCAACGAGTAGCACAGGCCCTGGTGAAATTTAATTGGTCTAAGCCAGCAACACAGGCCCTTGTGTAATGTAGATGGCCTCAGAAAGCAGTACAGGCCCTGGTGTGGTGAAGATGGCCTCACAGCAAGCAGTGGCCCTGATATAATGTGGATGGCATCAGGCACTAGCAAAGACCCTGGTCTGGTGAAGATGTTCTCACAGGTAGCACTGGATCTGGTGTAATGTTGATGGCATCAGGCAGTAGCACAGACCCTGGTCTGGTGAAGATGGTGTCAGACAGAAAGCACAGGCCCTGGTGTGGTGAAGACAGCCTCACAGGGAGCACTGGCACTGGTGAAACATGGATGGCCTCAGCAGCACCACAGGCCCTGGTGTGGTGATGATGGCCTCACAGGAAGCACTGGCAGTGGTGTAATGTGGATGGCCTCAGCCAACAACACTGACCCTGGTGAAATGTGGATGTCATCATCCAGCAACACAAGCCCTGGTGAAATGTGGATGGTTTCGGAAAGCACAGCATGCCCTGGTGTAATATGGATGGCATGAGCCAACAACTCAGGCCCTGGTGAAATCAGGATGGTATCAGCCAGAAGCACAGGTCCTGGTGTGGTGAATATGTCCTCACAGGGAGCAGTGGCCCTGGTGCAATGTGGATGGCCTCAGCCAGCAACGCAAGCCTTTGTATATTGTGGATGGGATCAGCCACCAACACAGGCCCTGGTGAAATGTAGATGTCCTCAGCCAGTAGCACAGGCCCTGTTGTAATGTGGATGGCCTCATCTAACAACACTGTCCTTTGTTAAATGTGCATGATATCGGTCAGCAGCACAGGGCCAGGTGTAATGTGGATGGCATCAATAAGCAGCAGAGGCCCTGGTGGGGTGAAGATGGCCTCACAGGAAGCACTGGCCCTGGTGTAATGTGGATGGTAGAAGTCGGCGTCACAGGCCGTGATGTAATGTGGATGGCCTCAGCCAAAAGCACAGGCCCTGGTCTGGTGAAGATGGCCTCAAAGGAAGCACTGTCCCTTGTGTAATGTGAATGTCCTCAGCCAACACCACTGGCCCTGGTGTGATGTTGATGGCATCAGCCATGAACACAGGCCCTGGTGAAATGTAGTTGGCCTCAGCCATGACCACAGGCCCTGGTGAAATGTAAATGTCCTCAGCCAGTAGCACAGGCCCTGTTGTAATGTGGATGGCCTCATTTAACAACACTGTCCCTGGTGAAATATGGATGGTATTGATCAGCAGGACACACCCTGGTGTAATGTGAATGGCCTTTGCCAACACCACTGGCCCTGGTGAAATGTGGATGGCATCAACGAGCAGCAGAGGCCCTGGTGGGGTGAAGATGGCCTCGCAGGAAGCACTGTCCCTGGTGTAATTTGGATGGCCTCAGCCAACAACAGTGGCCCTGGTGAAATGTGGTTGATATTGGCCAGCACCACTGGCCCTGGTGTAATGTGAATGTCCTAAGCCAGTAGCACGGCCCTTGCGTATTGTGGATGTCATCAGCCAGCAACACAGGCCCTGGTGAAATGTGGATGGTATCATCGAGTAGCACAGGCCCTGGTGTAATGTGGATGGCCTTATCCAGCATCACATTCCCTGGTGTGGTGATGATGGCCTCAAGGGAAGCACTGTCCTGGTGTAATGTGGATGGCCTCATCCAACAACACTGGCCCTGGTGAAAAGTGGATGGTATTGGCCAGCACCACAGGCCCTGGCATAATGTGAAAGTCTTTAGCCAGTAGCACAGGCCCTTGGGTATTGTGGAACGCATCAGCCAGCAACACAAGACCTGGTGAAATGTGGATGGTATCATCGAGTAGCACAGGCCCTGGTGTGGTGATAATGGCCTCACAGGAAGCACTGTCCCTTGTTTAATGTGGATGGCCTCATCCAACAGTACGGGCCCTGGTAAAAATGTGGATGGTAACCGCCAAAACCACAGGCCCTGGCATAATGTGCATGGCATCAACCAGTAGCACAGGCCCTGGTGAAGTTTAATTGGTCTAAGCCAGCAAAAAAGGCCCTTGTGTAATGTAGATGGCCTCAGAAAGCAGTACAGGCCCTGGTGTGGTGAAGATGGCCTCACAGGAAGCACTGGCCCTGGTGAAACATGGATGGCCTCAGCCAGCACCACAGGCCCTGGTGTGGTGATGATGGCCTCAAAGGAAGCACTGGCAGTGGTGTAATGTGGATGGCCTCAGCCAACAACACTGACCCTGGTGAAATGTGGATGGCATCATCCAGCAACACAAGCCCTGGTGAAATGTGGATGGTTTCGGACAGCACCACATGCCCGGGTGTAATATGGATGGCATGAGCCAGCAACGCAGGCCCTGGTAAAATCAGTATGGTATCAGCCAGAAGCACAGGCCCTGGTGTGGTGATAATGGCCTCACAGGAAGCACTGTCCCTTGTTTAATGTGGATGGCCTCATCCAACAGTACGGGCCCTGGTAAAAATGTGGATGGTATCAGCCAGAAGCACAGGCCCTGGTGTGGAGAATATGGCCTCACAGGGAGCAGCGGCCCTGGTGCAATGTGGATGGCTTCAGCCAGCAACGCAAGCCTTTGTATATTGTGGATGGGATCAGCCACCAACACAGGCCCTGGTGAAATGTGAATGTCCTCAGCCAGTAGCACAATCCCTGGTGTAATGTGGATGGCCTCATCTAACAACACTGTCCCTGGTTAAATGTGCATGATATCGGTCAGCAGCACAGGGCCAGGTGCAATGTGGATGGCATCAATGAGCAGCAGAGGCCCTGGTGGGGTGAAGATGGTGTTAAGGTTCAAATATTGAGGAAGGAGAGTACAAACAACCATGGTCCAGAAGATCTTGGTCAAACAATTGATTTTAATGAATACACACGTGGGAAGAATAATCTGTACGCAGACAGGAATTAATCTTCGACTTAATCAAAGCATACACAGATTTTTATAGGTATCAGGGTTTGAATTAACGACGCCCCTTCATACGTCACAGACAGAATATATACATACGTCAAATCAAAACCACAATGACTTTTAACACAGTTTAAAAGAACGTTGTCTTCGTCTCGTCTGGAACACGAGCGCAACATCCTTCCAGACGCTGTTCCTCTTTCCAGAGACAAACATGACCAACTTCTCACCTATAAATGAGTCTAACTAGTGTGTGTGTGTGTATGTGTTGACCTTACATGCCCTCTTATCTCACCCGTTGCACTTCTGACCTTTTACCAGACCAGAGGCTCATCCTTATGTGTAATAACCTAACTGAAACTACTATGTACTATGTTGAATAAATGTTTTAATCAAGAACCTCTACTAAGGGCTTAGTAAAAGAATATAAAAGTATAACAGACAATTTGAATAACATAGTAATTCAAATAGCCTCGTCTAACCTGCTCAGAATAACTTAGACTCTGCTTTCACTTCTGCAAACTCTCTGCAACTTCCTGTCAACTGCTGCACTTAGTCTTTCTAAAAGACACACACTGTTTAAACCTCTGAATACAATATCAATGCTGCAGATTCTATTATTAATGCAAGGGTAATGATGATAATTATTTAACAATAGCAGTAAAATAATTTCCCTGCTCCACACTCCCTCTCTCGACCTCTGGAACACCAGAGGTCGCAATACATGTGTCCTCGCTCTGATCCTCTCGTCTCGGGCCTCCAGGATCCTCACCCCTCTGTGATCGCCGAGATCTTCTGCAAAGGAAACAAAACACCTTTTCCTGCATCTCCCTAACTTATCATATTTGGGACTCTTTAATCAAAAGCCTGATCCTAATATTAGATTATTCTGTTATTATATGTTACCTTATATATGTAATCAAAGTAGTTGAATTAGAATACTGCTGTAGATCACATTATACCCTTTAATATAGAGTGTGTGAGCTGTATGTAGTGTAGTTCTCATTATACTTTTGAGTTAACAGAACATATTCACATATTAGTTCATTAGATAAATGTGCATCACTCTGTATCCTTGATCTGCTGGGAATGTGTTACACTGTTTTCTTGACATGCTTAATTGTTGAATCATGAAGAGAAGGTTGTAAGCAGGAGACTCTGTGTCTAAAGACAGGGGAGATAGATAGACCACATTCCACACCCCCACCTTACAGAAAGCAGAGAAACAACTGCCGAGGTCATAACTTAGGCGCTGTAACAGAGAAAAAATGTGATGTTTTGGCTTTTACGACTAGCTGGGGGCCACTAGAGACTATAAAAAGCTGAGCAACCCGTCACCATTTTGAGACATGTGCCTGACCCTCTGGTAGCATCTCTCCCGTCCGGACGTTGTAATGCTCTGACTGTTGAATTGTATGGAAATAAATGATTGTTGATTGAGCATTGATACACCGAGTATTGTCCCTCCTTCAGCCCAAAGATTCAAAGAATTGGGAGATTTCAACACTAATTATCTTCTTAACTTATTGACTTTTTTACATATATTTTTCAACGTTACTCATCCCTTTAAAACTCTTCAAGCGCTGCTTTCACGTCCGGTTGCTTGCTCTATTTTCCCTTATCTGATCATCAACTTCCTGTACACAAACTGACGCTGCTCAACAAGAAAATCATTATAAGCGCCTATTCTACTAAAAGCTCCAAAAGAAAACAACCACTTTAATCAATTACGTTTAAGCATATAAGAGAAACAACTCCTGTGTGTTAACACTAACTTCATTTTAACCTCACATTTCCTATGTTATAACCTGTTTTGGTATAGCCTTTTTATTTCATTTTGCTCCTTTTAATGTAAAAATACGTTCTAATTCTAGTTTATCAGACGTAACCAAAATATATGCTTTCCTTCCTCTTTGGTCCTTCTTTAAGTTCAGTTAAAAGCTAAATGAATTTTAGGCCTTTTCCCTGGAATCCATACTTTCATGTGTGTTTCTGGACTCTGTGTCTGTAAGGGCGTGCAATCCTTCACTTCAACTCATATCATCCTCACAGTAGATTGGCTAATCATAGCGCTAGCCAAAGGCTCGTGACCCTCAAGAGACGAATTGAGCCACAACTCCTTTAAAGGCACAAAATGCAATAAGTATAAAAATCATTTCTACGTATAAGCTCTCCCCTTTATCCTAAAAATAAATCTATGCAATATCTGTATGTGTAAGCCTACATTATAACCACTTCTTCTAGACATCCAAAAAAGAAATCAAACCTTTTCTACTCCTTCAACCCTCACTAATTTTCCCCCAAAGCATATCTTTTTGTCCACGTGTCCCCCAATTTCCCTCTAAGATTTGTATACAGCTTTAAAACACTGGCATTGTATCTTCTAAACAGGATTCAGTTCACTTTAATCCTTTGACCTTAACATAAAAATAACAGTTTCAGTTTTACCATATCCAAATGATCAAAAAACCCAAAAAGTCCTAAAATGATCCTAAATTATTACACAATTAAATTAATAAACCCTAAACCCCCCTTTATTTTGACACATGAAATGTGTGAAAATACTATACAAAACTAAAAATGCTCAGTTTTCCCCACTCATGATCCAATCTATGTCATAAAAATAAACTTAAAACAGAACAGTTATCAGTCATGTATTTCTTCAATTAATGGTAACATGAGTTATATCAAAAAACGTTTCCCCTTTAGCATTTGGCATTCCCCCAACAATATACTATAACCCCATAATCTAACCCCAGTCAATAAAACAGAAATTTTCTCTGGTAAAAGCAAATTGTTTGTCCACATTTATTCATTCACACCTTCATCCAGTCACGCATTCACTCACATGCAGTCACACCATATTTTTTGCTAATAGTGGAGCCTCCCGCGCAAGTGATCAGATTCTCCACCCTCAGCAAAATGAGCTCATTTATTTGTTTCATTTTGTCACAGTAAAATAGTTCTTTATGCTTTTGGGCTGGATTGACTTGCTACAATCCTTTTAGACAGGGACTTACGACCTGATCAGGTCCCCACAGGTAGCTTTCTCCTCAGCCAGTTGTAATCTGGAAAGCCCACCTTATATTTGCTCTATAATGGTTTGTATCATATCTATCTAATAGACTCCAGTTTGTACATGTAAATGGAGAGTCCTCTTCACACACTGAGGTTAATTATGGAGTTCCACAGGTTCAGTGCTAGGACCAATTCTGTTTACACTATACATGCATCCCCTAGGCAGCATCATTAAAAGACATAGCATACAATTTCACTGCCATGCAGATGACACCCAGCTCTATCTGTCCATGAAGCCAGATAACACACACCAATTAGTTAAACTGCAGGAATGTCTTAAAGACATAAAGACCTGGATGGCCGCTAACTTTCTGCTTCTTAATTCAGATAAAACTGAGGTTATTGTACTCGGCCCTGAAAAGCCTAGAAATATGGTATCTAACCAGATTCTTACTCTGGATGGCATTACCTTGGCCTCCAGTAACGCTGTGAGGAACCTTGGAGTAATTTTTGACCAGGATATGTCCTTCAACGCACGTATTAAACAAATATGTAAGACTGCGTTCTTCCATTTGCGCAACATCTCTAAAGTTAGAAAGATCCTGTCTCAGAGTGACGCTGAAAAACTAGTTCATGCATTTATTACTTCCAGGCTGGACTACTGCAATTCATTATTATCAGGATGTCCAAAAAACTCGCTGAAAAGCCTTCAGCTAATCCAAAATGCTGCAGCAAGAGTCCTGACAGGGACTAGAAAGAGAGAGCATATTTCTCCTGTTTTGGCTTCCCTTCAAACCCAGAATTGAATTCAAAATCCTGCTCCTCACATACAAGGTCTTGAATAATCAGGCCCCATCTTATCTTAATGACCTTGTAGTACCATATCACCCCATTAGAGCACTTAGAGCAAAATCCTGATCCTGAATCCTCCCGTAGTTATGCTGCGATAGACGTAGGCTGCCGGGGATTCCCATGATGCATTGAGTTTTTCCTTTCCAGTCACCTTTCTCACTCACTATGTATTAATAAAGCGGTCCCCAACCCCCGGGCCTCGGTACCGGTTCATGAGTCGTTTGGTACCGGGCCACGAGAGTTGAGGGTCAGGTGTGAAATGTATGGTTTTCAGGATTTTTATCGGTTTTTTAGCGTTATTTTGTCATCTTTTTTATCGTTAACTCTGTTTTCCTGGGTCTTTTCACGTGTGTTATGAATAAATCTTCTTTTTTACGGTACCGGTACTAGGCCGGTCCGTAAAAATATTGTCGGGCATGAACTGGTCCGTGGCGCTTAGGGACCGCTGTGTTAATAGACCTCTCTGCATTGAATCATATCTGTTATTAACCTCTGGCTCTCTTCCACAGCATGTCTTTTATCCTGTCTTCCTTCTCTCACCCCAACCGGTCGCAGCAGATGGCCCCGCCCCTCCCTGAGCCTGATTCTGCCGGAGGTTTCTTCCTGTTAAAAGGGAGTTTTTCCTTCCCACTGTCACCAAAGTGCTTGCTCATAGGGGGTCATATGATTGTTGGGTTTTTCTCTGTATCTATGAAGCCCCTTGAGGCGACTTTTGTTGTGATTTGGCGCTTTATAAATAAAATTGAATTGAATTGAATTACGGACTAAACCTGGGACATTTGTGGCCCCAGTGCATGTGCCCTATCTGCCTTGTTGGTGTCCTTGATTTTTAAAAGTAAAATGTCTTATTATGCTATAAATAAAGCCAGAGAGTGAAATCTGTGCTGATCCTAATACAAATACCTGAAGACAAAGTGCCTTGGTTGTTTTCGATTGTTCTTTTCATCAGACATAATAACTACTCAGATCTCCTGGACTTCTTTCTTTCTTTCTTTCTTTCTTTCTTTCTTTCTTTCTTTCTTTCTTTCTTTCTTTCTTTCTTTCTTTCTTTCTTTCTTTCTTTCTTTCTTTCTTTTCATTCCTGAAGACATGCACATCTTCAGGAACAAAGCTACAACCCAGATGACATTGTCAAAAGTGTCTTTAACTGAGCTTTGAGAAAAGGTGGACTGCTGAATGAAAGTAAGATTTGCATTTGGTTTGGAAATCAAACTCCTCGACCAATACTTAATATTCCTTTTCCATATTTTCTAACACACACACACACACACCAACAGATATTGTGTATATATAAATGGTGAATGCTCATATCGAACATGGGCCAAGTTTCAAATAATGAGGTCAGTATATGTACAAGTAATCCCTGCTCCAAGCACAGAAGTACCACCCACCTGCTATTCAAAACTTCTGAGGAGCAGCCAATAAGACAAAGGTTGGCTCAAAGAGAGGACAGCTAAACTGGCATATTTCAAATGGAAGATAAATTGAAGGACTGCACCAAGACTCAGTATAGGATAAATAAGCATATTTTCAGCAATGAATCACACAAATTTGCTGTAGTGCACAAATTAAAGTATGGAGCTGGAAATAAACATAATTAGCTCTCTTTAAGGGACTAAAACATCTCTAGATTGTATTTTGAATAGATCATGAGTGGTCCATTTTTTTTGTCATTTGCTATAATAAAATCCCCCTCATAATGTAGTGAAGAGTTGCCAAGGCCATCTATCTGCAGCGGTGGTTTTTAAGATGCGGTACTTTTTAAAATACACACAGTGGGACACTGCCATGGACTGGTGACCTGTACAGGGTGTACCTTGCTCAGTCTGTGACAGCTGCTCCAGCCCTTCATGACCCTGAATCAGATACACCATTAAAAAGGGGGTGGATGGATTGACAGGGGATCAGAGGTATGGTGGACTGTAACTAAATAATTAAATAGAAAAAAATTAACTGTAAAAATAAATCTGTTAGGGTGCCTGGGTTCGTTGACCCAAAATTTTGAGTTTTACATTATTATTGAACTTTGATTTTGCCATTATTTATCATTTCTAGTCTTTTGGTTTCTTAGAGTTCTGTCTTCTGGTTTCTGTCTCTGTGTTACATAGTTGTTCTGTCTCCCCCTGTCTGCTGTATCCCCTCGTCAAGTCCGCGTCGTCTGTGTTATGTTTCCTGTTTTACTTTGAAAGTCCATGTCTCATGTTAATGTATCTGGATTTGCTTCCCTTGTCTCGCTACCCTTATTTGTCCCAGCTGTGTTTCTCTGTTGTCTCCCATTCCCTGATGGCTCTCTCTGGGTATGTAAGCCCTGAGTTTTCTTTGGTCTTTGTTGCGATCTCCCTCATCCTATGCTGTGTGTTCTGTTTGGCTGCCTGTGTAAGTTTCTTTTGGTATTCTTGCTTTTGTTATATTTGTGTTTAGCGTTAAAGCTGTTTTGAGTTCACACTTTTACCTCCAAGTGTCTGCACATTGGGTCCACAGTTCCTGCCTGCACACAGCACATGACAAAATCATTGTGTAAAAACAAAACAAAATGCTGTCTTCTTTATTGACCATTTACCGTCAAACACATTTCAACTATAAGCTTTCATCAGTGCAAACCAAAGCCACATCCCCAGATATAGAACCATGGGAGGTTTAAACACTAATTAGTGTGAATGCTTGAAAAGTTAAATCAGAAGAGCAGGCTGTCTTTACACTGTCACCACGTCCATATAATAAACTCCACAGGCATGAAAAATGTGAATTCAGTAGACATGACATATGTGAGTGAAGTTGGCCCCCCCACCTTCTTCAAATCCAACAAAAGTGGTATCAAACGTTTGTGCTGGTTTGTGCTGCAAAAATTGTCGTTTGTGCTGCTATCATTTTAAAGATATTAATCAAAATTTCTAGAGGTCATCAGAGGTCAACCAGCCCCCCCACATTAATTAAATCAAACAAAATGGGTGTCAATCAACGTTTGTGCTGGTCTGTGCGGCTTCTGTTTTAAAGATATTAATAAAAATGTAAAGGTCAACCAGCCCCCCCCCCCCCCCCCCCCCCCAACACACACACACACACAAAATTGTCGTTTGTGCTGCCTCTGTTTTAAAGATATTAATGAAAATGTAAAGGTCAAAAGGTCAACCAGCCCCCCCACATTAATGGAATCGAACAAAATTGATGTCAAACGTTTGTGCTGGTTTGTGCTGCAAAAATTTACGTTTGTGCTGCTATCATTTTAAAGATATTCAAGAAAATTTGTAGAGGTCATCAGAGGTCAACCAGCCCCCCCACATTAATGGAATCAAACAAAACTGGTGTCAATCAACTGTGCTACGTTTGTGCTGGTTTGTGCTGCCTCTGTTTTAAAGATATTAATGAAAATGTAAAGGTCAAAAGGTCAACCAGCCCCCCACATTAATGGGATCGAACAAAATTGATGTCAAACGTTTGTGCTGGTTTGTGCTGGTTTGTTCTGCAAAAATTGTCATTTGTGCTGCTATCATTTTAAAGATATTCAAGAAAATTTGTAGAGGTCATCAGAGGTCAACCAGCCCCCCCACATTAATGGAATCAAACAAAACTGGTGTCAATCAACTGTGCTACGTTTGTGCTGGTTTGTGCTGCCTCTGTTTTAAAGATATTAATGAAAATGTAAAGGTCAAAAGGTCAACCAGCCCCCCACATTAATGGGATCGAACAAAATTGATGTCAAACGTTTGTGCTGGTTTGTGCTGGTTTGTTCTGCAAAAATTGTCATTTGTGCTGCTATCATTTTAAAGATATTCAAGAAAATTTGCAGAGGTCATCAGAGGTCAACCAGCCCCCCCACATTAATGGTATCAAACAAAACTGGTGTCAATCAACTGTGCTGGTTTGTGCTGCTAAAATTGTCGTTTGTGCTGCCTCTGTTTTAAAGATATTAATGAAAATGCAAACGTCAAAAGGTCAACCAGCCCCCCCCACATCACCCAAATCAAACAAAAGTTGATGTCACAGGTTTGTGCTGCAAAAAATTTTGTTTGTGGTGCTATTATTTTAAAGATATTAATAAAATTCCATCCATCCATCCATTTGCTTATCCTTTTAAGGGTCGCAGGGGGTGCTGGAATCTATCCCAGCTGTCATAGGGCAAGAGGCAGGGTACATCCTGGACAGGTTGCCAGTCTGTCACAGGGCCAACACACAGGGACAGACAACCATTCGCACTCACATTCACACCTATGGGCAATTCGGATTAACCAATTAACCTATCACCACAAGCTGCATGTCTTTGGAGAGAGCCCGGAGAGAACCCACGCAAACATGGCGAGAGAACCTGCAAACTCCACACAGAAAGACCCTGGCGTGATGGTGGAATTGAACTCAGGACCTTCTTGCTATGCGGCAACAGTGCTAACCACCGTGCTGCCGTAATAATAACATTAAATAACATTTATGAAGAAATTAAAAGGGGCATGCCAGTACTTGCGTATCAGTTTATAATTGGATAAGGTGTTTTGAGCCATTAAGCATGTGAGTGAAGTTGGCCCCCCCACCTTCTTCAAATCCAACAAAAGTGGTATCAAACGTTTGTGCTGGTTTGTGCTGCTAAAATTGTCGTTTGTGCTGCCTCTGTTTTAAAGATATTAATGAAAATGTAAAGGTCAAAAGGTCAACCAGCCCCCCCACATTAATGGAATTGAACAAAATTGATGTCAAACATTTGTGCTGGTTTGTGCTGCAAAAATTTACGTTTGTGCTGCTATCATTTTAAAGATATTCAAGAAAATTTGTAGAGGTCATCAGAGGTCAACCAGCCCCCCCACATTAATGGAATCAAACAAAACTGGTGTCAATCAACTGTGCTACGTTTGTGCTGGTTTGTGCTGCCTCTGTTTTAAAGATATTAATGAAAATGTAAAGGTCAAAAGGTCAACCAGCCCCCCACATTAATGGGATCGAACAAAATTGATGTCAAATGTTTGTGCTGGTTTGTGCTGCTAAAATTGTCGTTTGTGCTGCCTCTGTTTTAAAGATATTAATGAAAATGTAAAGGTCAAAAGGTCAACCAGCCCCCCCACATTAATGGAATCGAACAAAATTGATGTCAAACATTTGTGCTACGTTTGTGCTGGTTTGTTCTGCAAAAATTTACGTTTGTGCCGCTATCATTTTAAAGATATTCAAGAAAATTTGTAGAGGTCATCAGAGGTCAACCAGCCCCCCCACATTAATGGAATCAAACAAAACTGGTGTCAATGAACTGTGCTACGTTTGTGCTGGTTTGTGCTGCAAAAATTTACGTTTGTGCTGCCTCTGTTTTAAAGATATTAATGAAAATGTAAAGGTCAAAAGGTCAACCAGCCCCCCCACATTAATGGAATCGAACAAAATTGATGTCAAACATTTGTGCTACAAAAATTTACATTTGTGCCGCTATCATTTTAAAGGTATTCAAGAAAATTTGTAGAGGTCATCAGAGGTCAACCAGCCCCCCCACATTAATGGAATCAAACAAAACTGGTGTCAATCAACTGTGCTACGTTTGTGCTGGTTTGTGCTGCAAAAATTTACGTTTGTGCTGCTATCATTTTAAAGAAATCCATACAAATTTCTAGAGGTCATCAGAGGTCAACCAGCCCCCCCACATTAATGGAATCAAACAAAACTGGTGTCAATCAACTGTGCTACGTTTGTGCTGGTTTGTGCTGCAAAAATTGTCGTTTGTGCTGCATCTGTTTTAAAGATATTAATGAAAATGTAAAGGTCAAAAGGTCAACCAGCCCCCCCACAGTAATGGAATCGAATAAAAGCCTTCAGTTTTCAGGCCCCTCTTCTGTGGAGCCAGCTTCCAGTTTGGATTCAGGAGACGGACACTATCTCTACTTTCAAGATTAGGCTTAAAACTTTCCTTTTTGCTAAAGCATATAGTTAGGGCTGGACCAGGTGACCCCGAATCCTCCCTTAGTTATGCTGCAATAGACGTAGGCTGCCGGGGGATTCCCATGATGCATTGAGTTTTTCCTTTCCAGTCACCTTTCTCACTCACTATGTGTTAACAGACCTCTCTGCATTGAATTATATCTGTTATTAACCTCTGTCTCTCTTCCACAGCATGTCTTTTATCCTGTCTTCCTTCTCTCACCCCAACCGGTCGCAGCAGATGGCCGCCCCTCCCTGAGCCTGGTTCTGCCGGAGGTTTCTTCCTGTTAAAAGGGAGTTTTTCCTTCCCACTGTCGCCAAAGTGCTTGCTCATAGGGGGTCATATGATTGTTGGGTTTTTCTCTGTATCTATGAAGCGCCTTGAGGCGACTTATGTTGTGATTTGGCGCTATATAAATAAAATTGAATTGAATTGGGTCCAACTCCTGCCTGCTGCACAGCGATTCATGACACGGGTCTTTTAACCTAAAAATGTTTTAATGGCCAAGAAGAAAGGACTCTTCAATAGATCTTTCAACTCACCTGTGTTTACTGTCTCCACCTGAAATTAATTGCAGTCTGAATTTTTTTTTTCTTCTGTCCTTTTGTCTTCGGTCTTCAGCCTTGGAAGGAAAAAATAAAAATATTGAAAACCTTATTAGCACACTAAATATACAAAACCTTGCTATATTTCAATTGTTTTAGATTGAAGTTGCCACTGCTAGCTAAGTCAGTTTTGAATCATGCTAATGAGAAGAAGAAAAAAAAAAACTGCCGAACAATGAGGCTGCTGTTGTAAAAACGCCAACTTTCTTGTGTTGGCAAGTGGTCGTTAAAATATCAAGACCCTTTCTTTTTATGTAATTCTTAGTAAAACTGTTTTAATCGGTTAAAACTGACGACATAATCTATGTTTGAAAAAGAGCGCGAACAACAGCGAACCACTATTCACCACCTGGGTCTGTGCTTTTTAACACAACAGCGCATTCGAAATCGAAGTTCTTGCCTGCAACCTATTAATATACTTGCTTTTTTACGGAAAAAATAAACATAACGAAGGTTCCGTTTTACTTACAAGTTTCTCCAAATGTGCTCTCCAGTCGCTCGAGAAGGGCAGCCATATTGAACAGAATTTTCTGTCAACGTCGTTCAGGTTAGAGAGAAAACGTCATGACGTAGTTGACATACACATGCGGAGCTCGGAAAAAAAACATTTACTCAAAAATCATAATTAAGAAAGCAGTATTTACTCTTAACTTCTAAGCCATGTACAATTATAACTGTTTGAATCGTTAACAGAACAAAAGTTTTAAGTTGTTTCAACTTTGAGGAATTTCAATTGTTATATCCACAAACTTTATAAGTCAGGTAGATTGTTGGGGTTTACAGTGCAGTAAAACTTGGCAAAGGACAATACTGTGTCATGAACACCTGTGCCTTTGATGCCTTCTGTCAAAGTCTGTGCTGCGCTTACTGTGATAGTCGTACTGCTCAAAACATGTTGAATAGTTCAGAGGAGAACAAAGTATTCCAGCTTGTGAAATCCCTTGCTTTAAAGGGTGTCACTCAACATGCCTATTCATTGAGGGCAGAGGTGCTGAGCTCAATATTCTGCCCTGTTCAGTTGAAGACTGGTGTTCATCGTGTTGATGCACAGTGCCATGTGTCCACAGTAATTCAAAAAACAATGACGGAAAATCCAAGTGTTCACTTCACAAGACAGTGTTCCTCCCAGTACTGCAAACTTTACACACCAAACACAAGGCAAATACCTTTTGTTTCCATTGATCTGTCAGTCCTCTCAGCTTCTGGCATAGCTCACCTTCAGTCTGCTGTTGAACAACGGCTCAACCTTCCAGCATCGCCATGCCTAAGACCAATCGAAAGTCCTGATGCATCTCCAACAGCATTTAAAACAGATTCATCAGGAAAGCAACTTTGCACAGGGACTGTTTGTCACAGTTTCACCCTGAGAGAGCTTGTATGGATTGACACAGACCTTGGAAAATGCTCTACAGAAACTCTGGAGCACAGTTTTCACAGTCCAAAAAGGTTTTTGCTTACTGAATTCCCATCCACTCTGCTACTTCAAGGAGAGAAATTCACACTGAAAGCAGTCATTACATTTGTTAAAGATATTCTATTATCAAGTACTCAGATGCAATGAAATATCACTCAGACACTTAGAGCAGTTTTAAACGTGCACGGGTGAGAGACTCAGGGAGAGACTCACACACCTCCTTGGTGCAGTCTGGCTTTATTTATACACATCATGAAGCATACAAAAAAGGAAATATCATCCTTATCTTGTCAAGAAAACAGGTGTGGTTTATCAAAAAACTTCGTGTTCTCTACAAGGTTGTTTCTTACTCGTGGGTGGCGGTTTCCTGCTAGTGTGAAGGCAAACAGTGACAATGTGAAGGCAAAGACTGATAATGTGAAGGCAAACAGTTTCCGTTATAGAGTAGGGAGCCAGCAATTAAAATATGCAGCTGGTTGAGTACAGAACAGAAATATAAACACTCTTAGCTGATTATTATATGAATAATAAAACCTTTAAAAGCAAAAATACTCTGACAACATTTCAGGAGGGCCCAACACCAGAAACACTCGGGCATTATATGACATTCTGTAACAGGACCCCGTACATCTGGGAGATGTATGATGACCTAAGAAAGGATGTAACCATAGCATCTGAAAACACCAGTGTATGTCCGCACGCTGTGCTCTACACAAAGGAATGATGGCAAGATCTCATGAAAGAAAGTCCTTTTCTAGTTTGTGAGTTAGATGATGGAAATAGCTGTTATTTTTCAGTTATTGTATTAGACTTGTGAGGCTCAGACAGTTCAATATATTTACCTTTTCTAACAGGAAACATATATACTACATTGTTCTCGTAGTTTTGTATTTTGTTACCAGCAAATAAAGTTTTTTCTCTAACTGAATGCATTAATTATTTTAAATGCTATATTTAACCTAGTTTTTAAATAAGTTATTGCAGTTTGATTACTAGGTTTAAGAGTGTGATCATAAGAAAAAAATATCCAATGCTGGTTAATATCTCTCAATTTCTTTACGGTAAAGAAAGTGGCTGGTTGAGCTTTAGAAACTTTTGGTAATATCTTTAAAATGAAAGCGGCACAAACGACAATTTTAGCAGCACAAACCAGCACAAACATAGCACAAACGTTTGACACCAGTTTTGTTTGATTCCATTACTGTGGGAGGGCTGGTTGACCTCTGATGACCTCTAGAAATTTTTATCAATATCTTTAAAATGAAAGCGGCACAAACGACAATTTTAGCAGCACAAACCAGCACAAACGTAGCACAAACATTTGACATCAATTTTGTTCGATTCCATTAATGTGGGGGGGCTGGTTGACCTTTTGACCTTTACATTTTCATTAATATCTTTAAAATGAAAGCGGCACAAACGACAATTTTAGCAGCACAAACGTAGCACAAACGTTTGATACCACTTTTGTTGGATTTGGGTAATGTGGGGGGGCTGGTTGACCTCTGATGACCTCTAGAAATTTTGATTAATATCTTTAAAATGATAGTAGCACAAATGAACATTTTTGCAGCACAAACCAGCACAAACGTAGCACAAACGTTTGATACCACTTTTGTTGGATTTGAAGAAGGTGGGGGGGCCAACTTCACTCACATGACTTTTCTGTTCATTTTAAGCAGCAGAAGTGAGGCGCATGTCTGTGTGCGTGTGTATGGAGCCATTGGGTGCAGTCACTATAGCAACCAGGCTCACACCTGCCTGCTAACTAGCTCTGTCTCTCACTCTGCCAAGATTCATCTTAAACACTTCTCTTTCAACTGCTGCTGTGTCCTCAGTGTTTGCTCTACAGGTATGATTTTACCCTCAAAACGTTGCCATCGTTGTTCTCTTTCCAACACCTTGTCTTTCAAAGCTCAGACATTTAAAATTTTTAAACTGTGTGGATCCAAGTGGAGGGATCACATTTTAGTCATTCAGTGACTCAAAGAATATGAACTTTTAATATTCATTCAGAGGTTTTCTGACTCTAAATTTTCTTTTCTCATTTCTAAGGTTTTTCTAATTTACAATTAAAACATTTTCAGCTTTTTTCCAACTTCTTCTTCTGTGTAAACGTCAGCTTTTAGCACTTCAGCACTTTTGTTTTCAGATTAAATTCTTTTTCTTTTTATCTCATTCAAACGTTTTAACTTAAAATTCAGCAATTAATTCATTTCAATTCATACATTCAGATTCAAGCATTCACACTGCAGTTTCTTCAGAAAATGCACTTTCTAGTTGACAACTAGAATACATACTTTCATCATGTATGGACCAATGAAGAGGAAGCCATGAATCAAGCCAAAGTTAGAAACTTAAGAAAACTTTTTTTTTCCTTTTCTTTTTTTTACCAATGTTTGTAATTAGGGTGTAGATAGGTACACAAAGCTACATCATCTGGGGCTGGAAAAGAAAAGCAGCACTGAGGTGCTGAAAGATGCAGTTCCAATAGTGGCCACTTGAGGCTGGGAATCATGGGTGTCCCATGTTAAAATGTCCAACTTTAAACATGGATAGTTTCTGTCTATGATAACTGAACTCTTTCTCAGAACTAAACTGCTTCAGTTTTGCTGAGGCTTAAAGTTTGGGTGCATGTCCTCTTTGATGAACTCTTTGGCTTCCACTAATACACTGTGGCTGAACTGAACCTCTCAACTGTGTTTGTGCTCATGGTGCCTTTTGGAGTATTTTTTTTTTATGACAAATAGTCTGGCCTGCTAACTGCTACAAACCATTCACAAACCATCCACTTCAGTTTTGCTGAGTAAAATGCTAGTATTTTATTCATCTGTTTCTTTGCTTTAAAAGAGTCTTCACGTGACATCAGAGCTACTGGGACATGCACACATGAAAGTCAAAACAGTAGTGCAGTCCTTTGCTCTCCAGCCATCTTATGAATGTCTTTGAGTTTAGCCAAAATGCCGGATAGCTGCTGCCTTTTCGTGTTTCTTTACAGCTGCCAGAAGGGCGTAGAATATGGCACCAACATGTGAACACACCCCTCCTGACCCTGCCTTACAGGTCAAATCACGCCAATCCCTGCATTTCCACAGTAACCTAGTCTGTCAATGGAGGCTCATTTAAACTGTAGGACTGATTCACTGTAAAATTCCAAGTCAACAAAATATAAGATTTACACGTGATCATTCATTTCAGCAAACAACAATTCTTCACCTCTCTGATGACAACCATATTTACCCATCCAGATCGAAAACGCATGTAGATGTCTGTACTTTGAAAGCTTTGATCTTGGTACCAGTGTAAGGTGATCGAGCCATATAAGACGCCACCGAACTGGAGCTCTGGGAGAGACATTGATTTAATTTAAATGTAGATAAAGCTGCCAGCGAAAAGTATGGCTCACAAGTCCCAAAATCCATAGTTTCTCTGAATGCAGCTTGCTAACGTTAGCCCAGATTTGTGACTCCAAAAATCCAACATGGTGGCCATGTTGTTTTCTTTGCAGGGTCCTGAAATCAGTGTGAGATGTCCATGTGGCTACAAACACATCATAGTCTATGAATGATAGAAAATAAAATCTAAACCATAGCAACATTACATTACACGTGTGATATCTTTAGCATTGAAGGTGTCTTTATTTGGTATTCAGTAAATGTATCTCCTCATCTTTGTTAATGCTACATTTTTTTTAACTACCATTTGTTGTTACCATGGCAATGATTCCCTTCAATAAAGATTGTTGTTGTTGTTGTTGTTGTTGTTGGCATCATCCAGCACCACAGGCCCTGGTGTGCTGATGATGGCCTGACAGGAAGCACTGTCCCTGATGTAAAGTATATGGCCTCAGCCAACAACAGTGGCCCTGCTGAAATGTGGATGGTATCATCGAGTAGCACAGGCCCTGGTGTAATGTGGATGGAATCATCGAACAGTACAGTCCCTGGTGTGGTGAAGATCGCCTCACAGGAAGCACTGTCCCTGATGTAAAGTGTATGGCCTCAGCCAACCACAATGGACCTGGTGAAATGTGGATGGTATTGGCCAGCACCACAGGCCATGTTGTAATGTGAATGTCCTCACCAGTAGACCAGGCCCTTGTGTACTGTGGATCGCATCAGCCAGCAACACAAGCCCTGGTGAAATGTGGATGGTATCAACGAGTAGCACAGGCCCTGGTATAATGTGGATGGCCTCATCCAGCAACACCACAGGCCCTGGTGAAATGTGGTTGTTTTCGGCCAGCAACACAGGCCTTTGGGTAATTTGGAAGGCTAGCAGCACAGGCCCTGGTCTGGTGAAGATGGCCTCACAGGAATCACTGGCCCTGGTGTATTGTGGATGGCATCAGCCATCAACACAGGCCCTCGTGAAATATATTTGGCCTCAGCCAGCAACACAGTCCCTGGTCTAATGTTAATGTCCTCAGCCAACACCATTGGCCCTGTTGTAATGTGGATGGTATTGGCTAGCACCACAGGCCCTTGTATAACGTGAATGGCCTCATCCAAAAACACTGGCCCTGGTGAAATGTGGATGGTATTGGCCAGCACCACAGGCCCTGGTGTAATGTAAATGTCCTCAGCCAGTAGCACAGGCCCTGCTGTGATGTGGATGGCCTCATCTAACAACTCTGTCGCTGGTGAAATATGGATGGTATTGGTCAGCACCACACATGCCCTGGTGAAATGTGCATGATATCGGTCAGCACCACAGGCCCAGGTGTAATGTGGATGGCATCAACAAGCAGCAGAGGCCCTGATGTGGTGAAGATGGCCTCACAGGAAGCACTGTCCCTTGTGTAATGTGTATGGCCTCAGCCAACAACAGTGGCCCTGGTGAAATGTGGATTATATTGGCCACCACCACAGGCCCTGGTGTAATGTGAATATCCTCAGCCAGTAGTAAAGGCCCTTGTGTTTTGTGGAACGCATCAGCCAGCAACACAATCCCTGGTGAAATGTGGATGGCCTAATCCAGCACCACAGGCCCTGGTTTGGTGATGATTGCCACACAGGAAGAACTGTACCTGGTGTAATGAGGATGGCCTCATCCAACAGTACAGGCCGTAGTGTTGTGAAGATGGCCTCACAGGAAGCACAGGCCATGGTGTAATGTGGATGGCCTCAGACAGCAGCCAGGCCCTGGTGTAATGTGGATGGCCACAGCCGGCAACATGCGCTCTGGTGAAATGTAGTCTGCCTCAGCCAGTAGCACAGGCCCTGTTTTGGTGAAGATGGCCTCACAGGAAGCACTGTCCCTGGTGTAATGTGTATTTCCTCAGGCAGCAACACTGGCCCTAGTGAAATGTGGATGGTATTGGCCAACACCACAGGCCCTGGCGTAATGTGAATGTCCTCAGCCAACACCACTGGCCCTGGAGTAATGGGGATGGCATCAGCCAGTAGCACAGGCCCTTGTGTATTGTGGATCGCATCAGCCAGCAACACAAGCCCTCGTGAAATATAGGTGGCCTCAGACAGCAGCGCAGGCCCTGTTGTAATGTGGATCTCCTTATCTACCAACACTGTCCCAGGTGAAATGTGGATGGTAATGGCCAGCACCACAGACCTTGGTGTAATGTGGATGGCCTTAGCCAACACCACTGGCCCTGGTGAAATGTGGATGACATCGGCAAGGACCAATGGCCCTGATGTAATGTGGATGGTTTTAGCCAACAGCACAGTCCCTGGTGTGGTGAAGATGGCCTCACAGGAAGCACTGTCCCTGGTGTAATGTGGATGGCCTCAGCAAACAACACTGGCCCTGGTGAAATGTGGATGGTATTAGCCAGTAGCACAGGCCCTTGTGTATTGTGGATCGCATCAGCCAGCAACACAAGCCCTGGTGAAATGTGGATGGTTTGGGCCTGCACCACAGGCCCTGGTTTAATGTGGATGGTATTGTTGAAATCTCCCAATTCTTTGAATCTTTGGGCTGAAGGAAGGACAATACTCGGTGTATAAATGCTCAATCAACAATCATTTATTTCCATATAATTCAACAGTCAGAGCATTACAACGTCCGGACGGGAGAGATGCTTGCAGAGGTTCGACAGCATGTCTCAAAATGGTGACGGGTTGCTCAGCTTTTTATAGTCTCTAGTGGCCCCCATCTAGTCGTAAAAGCCAAAACATCACATTCTTTCTCTGTTACAGCGCCTAAGTTATGACCTCGGCAGTTGTTTCTCTGCTTTCTGTAAGGTGGGGGTATGGAATGTGGTCTGTCTATCTCCCCTGTCTTAGACACAGAGTCTCCTGCTTACAATCTTCTCTTCATGATTCAACAATTAAGCATGTAACACATTCACAGCAGATCAAGGATACAGAGTGATGCACACTTGTCTAATAAACTAATAAGTGAATATGTTCTTTTAACTCAAAAGTATAATGAGAACTAAACTACATACAGCTCACACACTCTATATTAAAGGGTATAATATGATCTACAGCAGTATTCTAATTCAACTACTTTGATTACATATATAAGGTAACATATGATAACAGAATAATATCACAGTATCAACGAGTAGCACAGGCCCTTGTGTAATGTGGATCACATCAGCCAGCAACACAGGCTCTGGTGAAATGTAGATGACCTCAGACAGCAGCGCAGGCCCTCCTGTCGTGAAGTTGGCCTCAGAGGGAGCACTAGCCCTGGTGCAATGTGAATGGTCTAAGCCAGCAATAAAGGCCCTGGTGTGGTGACGATAGCCTCACAGGGAGCACATGCCGTGGTATAATGTATAATGTGGATGGCCTCAGCCAGTAGCACACGTCCTGTTGTAATGTGGATGGCCTCATCTACCAACACTGGCCTAGGTGAAATGTGGATGGTAATGGCCAGAACCACAGACCTTGGTGTAATGTGGATGGCCTTAGCCAACACGACTGGCCCTGGTGAAATGTGTATGACATCGGCAAGGACCAATAGCTCTGATGTAATGTGGATGGTTTCAGCAACACAATCCCTGCTGTATTTCCTCAGGCAACAACACTGGCCCTGGTGAAATGTGGATGGTATTGGCCAACACCACAGGCCCTGGCGTAATGTGAATGTCCCCAGCCAACACCACTGGCCCTGGAGTAATGGGGATGGCATCAGCCAGTAGCACAGGCCCTTGTGTATTGTAAATAAATAAATGGTAAATGGCCTGTATTTATATAGCGCTTTACTAGTCCCTAAGGACCCCAAAGCGCTTTACATATCCAGTCATTCACACACACATTCACACACTGGTGATGGCAAGCTACATTGTAGCCACAGCCACCCTGGGGCGCACTGACAAAGGCGAGGCTGCCGGACACTGGCGCCACCGGGCCCTCTGACCACCACCAGTAGGCAACGGGTGAAGTGTCTTGCCCAGGGACACAACGACCGAGACTGTCCAAGCCGGGGCTCGAACCGGACACCTTCCTATTACAAGGCGAACTCCCAACTCTTGAGCCACAATCGCCCAGTGTGGATCGCATCAGCCAGCAACACAAGCCCTCGTGAAATATAGGTGTCCTCAGACAGCAGCGCAGGCCCTGCTGTCGTGAAGTGGGCCTCAGAGGGAGCACTAGCTATGGTATAATGTGGGTGGTCTCATTCAGTAGCACAGGCCCTGTTGTAATGTGGATGGCCTTATCTACCAACACTGTCCCAGGTGAAATGTGGATGGTAATGGCCAGCACCACAGACCTTGGTGTAATGTGGATGGCCTTAGCCAACACCACTGGCCCTGGTGTAATGTGGATGGCATCAGCCAGTAGCACAAGCCCTTGTGTATTGTTAATGGCATCAGCCATTAGCACTGTCCCTGGTGTAAAGTGTATTGCCTCAGCCAACAACAGTGGCCCTGGTGAAATGTGGATGGTATGGGCCAGCACCACAGGCCCTGGTGTAATGTGGATGGCATCCACGAGTAACACAGGCCCTGGTGTAATGTGGATGGCCTCATCCAGCACGCCACGCCCTGGTGTGGTGATGATGGCCTCAGCCAAAAGCACTGTCCCTGGTGTTATGTGTATGGCCTCAGCCAACAACAGTGGCCCTGGTGAAATATGGATCGTATTGGTCAGCACCACACACCCTGGTTTAATGTGAATGGCCTTAGCCAGTAGCACAGGCCGTTGTGAATTGTGGATCACATCAGCCAGCAACGCAGGCCCTGGTGTGGTGAAGATGGCCTCACAGGGAGCATTGGCCCTGGTGCAATGTGTATGGCCTCTGCCAGCAACACAGACAGTGGGGTGGTGAAGATGGCCTCATAGGGAGCACTGGCCCTGGTGTAATGTGGATGGCATCAGCCAGTAGCACAGGCCTTTGTATATTGCGGATGGGATCAGCCACCAACACAGGCCCTGGTGAAATGTAGTTGGCCTCAGCCATGACCACAGGCCCTGGTGAACTGTAAATGTCTTCAGCCAGTATCACAGGCCCTGTTGTAATGTGGATGGCCTGATCTAGCAACACAGTCCCTGGTGAAATATGGATGGTATTGGTCAGCACCACACACCCTGTTGTAATGTGAATGGCCATAGCCAACACCACTTGATCTGGTGAAATGTGCATGATATCGCTCAGCACCAGAGGCCCAGGTGTAATGTGAATGTCCTCAGCCAACACCACTGGCCGTGGTGTAATGTGAATGGCCTTAGCCAGAAGCACAGGCCGTTGTGAATTGTGGATCACATCAGCCAGCAACGCAGGCCCTGGTGTGGTGAAGATGGCCTCACAGGGAGCATTGGCCCTGGTGAAATGTGAATGGCCTCAGCCAGCAACACAGGCAGTGGTGTGGTGAAGATGGCTTCACAGGCAGCACTGGCCCTGGTGTAATGTGGATGGCCTCATCCAACAACATTGGCCCTGGTGAAATGTGGATCGCATCAACGAAGTAGCACAGGCCCTGGTGAAATGTAGTTGGCCTCAGCCAGTAGCACAGGCACTGGTGTAATGTGGATGGCATGACCCAGCAACGCAGGCCCTGGTGAAATGTGGATGGTATTGGCCAGCACCAAAGGCCCTGGTGTAATGTGGATGGCCTCAGCCAACAGTACAGGCCCTGGTGTGGTGAATATGGCCTCATAGGGAGCACTGTCCCTAGCCAACACTACTTGATCTAGTGAAATGTGCATGAAATGGTTCAGCACCACAGGCCCAGGTGTAATGTGAATATCCTCAACCAACACCACTGGCCCTGGTGTAATGTGGATGGCATCAGCCAGTAGCACAGGCCCTTGTGTATTGTGGATGGCATCAGCCAGTAACACAGGCCCTGGTGTAATGTGGATGGCCTCATCCAGCACCACACGCCATGATGTGGTGATGATGGCCTCAGCAAAAAGCACTTTCCCTGGTGTTATGTGTATGGCCTCAGCCAACAAAAGTGGCCCTGGTGAAATATCGATCGTATTGGTCAGCATCACACACCCTGGTTTAATGTGAATGGCCTAAGCCAGTAGCACAGGCCTTTTGAATTGTGGATCACATCAGCCAGCAACGCAGGTCCTGGTGTGGTGAAGATGGCCTCACAGGCAGCACTGGCCCTGGTGTAATGTGGATGGCATCAGCCATGATCACAGGCCCTGGTGAAATGTAAATGTCCTCAGCCAGTATCACAGGCCCTTTTTGTAATGTGGATGGCCTGATCTAACAACACTGTCCCTGGTGAAATATGGATGGTATTGGTTAGCACCAAACACCCTGGTGTAATGTGAATGTCCTTAGCCAACACCACTGGCCCTGGTGTAATGTGGATGGCATCAGCCAGTAGCACCGGCCCTTGTGTATTGTGGATGGCATCAGCCAGTAGCACAGGCCCTGGTGTAATGTAGATGGCATCAACAAGCAGCAGAGGCCCTGGTCGGGTGAAGATGGCCTCACAGGAAGCACCGTCCCTGGTGTTATGTGGATGGTAGAAGCAAACAACATTTGCCTTGGTGAAATGTGGATGGTATTGGCCAGCACCAAAGTCCCTGGAGTAATGTGGATGGCCTCAGCCAACAGTACAGGCCCCTTTTGTGTTGAAGATGGCCTCACAGGAAGCACCGTCCCTGGTATAAAGTGTATGGCCTCAGCCAACAACAGTGGACCTGGTGAAATCTGGATGGTGTCGGCCAGCACCACAGGCCCTGGTGTAATGTGAATGTCTTCGGCCAGTAGCACAAGCCTTTGTGTATTGTGGATCGCATCAGACGGCAACACAAACCGTGGTGAAATGTGGATGGTATTGGTCAGCACCACACACCCTGGTCTAATGTGAATAACCTTAGCCAACACCACTGGCCCTGGTGAAATGTGCATGATATTGGTCAGCACAACAGGCCCAGGTGTAATGTGGATGGCATCAACGAGCAGCAGAGGCCCTGGTTAGGTGAAGATGGCCTCAAGGGAAGCACTGTCCCTGTTGTAAAGTTTATGGCCTCAGCCAACAACAGTGGCCCTGGTGAAATGTGGATGGTATTGGCCAGCACCACAGGCCCTGGTGTGGTGATGATGGAATCAAAGGAAGCACTGTCCCTGGTGTAATGTGGATGGCCTCAGCCAACAACAGTGGCCCTGGTGAAATGTGGATGGTATTGGCCAGCACCACAGGCCCTGGTGTGGTGATGATGGAATCACAGGAAGCACGGTCCCTGGTGTAATGTGGATGGCCTCAGTCAACAACACAAGCCCTGGTGAAATGTGGATGGTATTGGTCAGCACCACAGGCCCAGGTGTAATGTGAATAGCCTTAGCCAACACCACTGGCCCTGGTGAATTGTGCATGATATTGGTCAGCACCACAGGCCCAGGTGTAATGTGGATGACATCAGCAAGTAGCACAGGCCCTGGTGTGGTGATGATGGCCTCACAGGAAGAACTGTCCCTGGTGTAATGTGGATTTCCTCATCCAACAGTACAGGCCCTGGTGTGTTGAAGATGGCCTCACAGAAAGCACTGTCGCTGGTATAAAGTGTATGGCCTCAGCCAACAACAGTGGTCCTGGTGTAATGCGGATGGCCTCAGCTAGCACCACAGGCCCTGGTGTAATGTGGATAGCCTCATCCAGCACCACAGGCCCTGGTGTGGTGATGATGGCCTCACAGGAAGCACTGGTAGTGGTGTAATGTGGATGGTATCAGCCAGTATCACAGGCCCCTGTGTTTTGTGCATGTCATCAGGCAGAAACACAAGCCCTGGTGAAATGTGGATGGTTTCGGACAACACCACAGGCCCGGGTGTAATGTGGATGGCCTCTGCCACTAACACAGGCAGTGGTGTGGTGAAGATGGCCTCACAGGAAGCACTGTCCATGGCCTGCCTGGCCTGGCCTGCATTTGTATAGCGCTTTTCTAGTCCCTAAGGACCCCAAAGCGCTTTACACTACATTCAGTCATTCACCCATTCACACACACATTCACACACTGGCGATGGAAAGCTACATTGTAGCCACAGCTGCCCTGGGGCGCACTGACAGAGGCGAGGCTGCCGGACACTGGCGCCACCGGGCCCTCTGACCACCACCAGTAGGCAAACACGGGGTTAGTATCTTGCCAAAGGATATTTGGCATGCAGCGAGGAGGCAGCCTGGGATCGAACCACCGACCTTCTGATTAGTGGCTGACCTGCTCTGCCACCTGAGCTACAGCCACCCCATACAGCCACTGTCCATGGTGTAATGTGGATGGCCTCAGCCAACAACAGTGGCCCTGGTGAAATGTGGATGGTATTGGCCAGCACCACAGGCCCTGGTGTAATGTGGATGGCAACAACGAGTAGCACTTTCCCTGGTGTAATGTGGATGGCCTCATCCAGCACCACACGCCCTGGTGTGGTGATGATGGCCTCAGCCAAAAGCACTGTCCCTGGAGAAATGTGGATGGTATTGGCCAGCACCACAGGCCCTGGTGTGGTGATGATGGAATCACAGGAAGCACTGTCCCTGGTGTAATGTGGATGGTATTGGTAAGCACCACAGGCCCAGGTGTAATGTGGATGGTATCAGCAAGTAGCACAGGCCCAGGTGTGGTGATGATGGCCTCACAGGAAAAACTGTCCCTGGTGTAATGTGGATGTCCTCATCCAACAGTACAGGCACTGGTGTGGTGAAGATGGCCTCACAGGAAGCACTGTGCCTGGTGTAAAGTGTATGGCCTCAGCCAACAACACTGGCCCTGGTGAAATGTGGATGTTATTGGCCAGCACCACAGGCCCTGGTGTGGTGATGAATGAATCAAAGGAAGCACTGGCAGTGGTGTAATGTGGATGGCCTCAGCCAACAACACTGTACCTGGTGAAATGTGGATGGTATTGGCCAGCACCACAGGCCCTGGTGTAATGTGGATGGCCTCATCCAGCACCACACGCCCTGGTGTGGTGATGATGGCCTCAAAGGAAGCACTGGTAGTGATGTAATGTGGATGGCATCAGCCAGTATCACAGGCCCCTGTGTTTTGTGGATGTCATCAGGCAGAAACACAAGCCCTGGTGAAAAGTGGATGGCTTCGGACAACAACACTGTACCTGGTGAAATGTGGATGGTATTGGCCAGCACCACAGGCCCTGGTGTAATGTGGATGGCCTGTGCCAGTAACACAGGCAGTGGTGTGGTGAAGATGGCCTCACAGGAAGCACTGTCCCTGGTGTAATGTGTATGGCCTCAGCCAACAACAGTGGCCCTGGTGAAATGTGGATGGTATTGGCCAGCACTACAGGCCCTGGTGTAATGTGGATGTCCTCAGTCAACACGACTGGCCCTGGTGAAATGTGCATGATATTGGTCAGCACCACAGGCCCTTGTGTATTGTGGATGGCATCAATGAGTAGCAGAGGCCCTGGTTGGGTGAAGATGGCCTCATGGGAAGCACTGTCCCTGGTGTAATGTCGATGGCCTCAGCTAAGAACAGTGGCCCTGGTGAGATGTGGATGGTATTGGCCAGCACCACAGGCCCTGGTGTAATGTGTATGGCCTCATCCAAAGCACACTCCCTGGTGTGGTGAAGATGGACTCTGTCATGAGGCTGAACTGAGGGTGACACTGGAGACTGAACTGAGGGTGACTCTGGAGACTGAGCTGACAGTGATACTGGTGACTCTGGTGACCGAACTGACAGTGACACTGGTGACTCTGGAGACTGAGCTGAGAGTGGCTGCGGGGTAGCTAACCGAGCTGAGAGTGGCTGCTGGGTGGCTAACCGAGCTGAGAGTGGCTGCTGGGTGGCTAACCGAGCTGAGAGTGGCTGCGGGGCGGCTAACCGAGCTGAGAGTGGCTGCGGGGCGGCTAACCGAGCTGAGGGAGGCTGCGGGGCGGCTAACCGAGCTGAGGGAGGCTGCGGGGCGGCTAACCGAGCTGAGGGAGGCTGCGGGGCGGGTGACACTGGGAGCTGAGCTACTGGAGACACAGGTGACACTGGTGTACTGGGGTGAAGGCAGCGAGGATGCAGTTTCTCTCTTAAGGGAGGATCGAATGAATTAGTGATAAATCTTGATGGGAAAGGATGCTGATGCTGAGAATACCAGCCAGCGAGGGCTTCCAGGAGGGTAGCTGACCCTTCCTTGCCTGGACCGCCCATGCCAAACAGTTCGAAGCAAATCCTGGCCCTCAGAGCTGTTATTAGTTGTTTTAATCTGTTAATGTCCAAAAAACCAGCTGTGCAGAGGGTGGAAGACAAAAAGTTGTCGAAAAAGTCCACCTGAATGAGTCTCTTGGGGGTGTCCTCAGCGTGGATTACGCCCCGGCAGTAATTCCACAACTGCGCGAGATACTGAGACTGTGAGTCCGCAGGATCCATTTGATGGTTGCGTCGTTCTGTCATGGTTGGCTGTGTGGCAGGCGGGCAAGCAGGAGTGGTGGATCCAAAATGCAGGACTCAGACACAGAAGTTCAACTTAAAGCGCAGCTTTATTGCTGGAAACCCTCTTACTAACTAAAGGCATCAAAAGACAAACAAAAACGCTGGTGGACTAAAACACTGAAGCAGAAAACACTGAACTGGAAACAAAACACTGAACTGGAACTGGAAACAAAACACTGCCAACACGGAGGCAAAACACACACAGCTTGTTGAGGGTACGACGCAACACTGACTCAGAGAAACACAGGGTCTAAATACACTGGGAAGTAACGAGGAGAATGAGACACAGAAGGAGAGCACAGCTGGGGGAAATTAGAACTGACGAGACAAGCAAAGCAGGACACATTCATATAAGTCACGGACCTTCAAAGTAAAACAGGAAGGATCACACAGAGACGCGAACTTGACACCGTGGAGACAGCAACTAAGAAACATAGAGACATAAACCATAAGGCAGAAGACTCTAAGAACCGATAGACACGGAGGGGAACTCAAACATGCAGACACAGACTTACAGAACAGAGGGGACACAGAGAAACGAGAAGGACAAGGGATCGAAACTAGAAACTATAGAATAACTCACACCAAGTACAATAATACAAAAATCACAAAGAACTAAAACGCTGGGTCAGGAGACCCAGGACCCTGACAGCCTCACAGGAAGCACTGTCCCTGGTGTATTGTGTATGGCCTTGTGATGTAGCATAACTTAAGCAGCAAGGAAGGTGATAAGTAAATAGCATTAGCAGACAATTGAAGTTCTTTTTAAGGATACTTTATTGCTAGCATCTCCCTTTTACCATAAAACAATCAATCAGGCATGCAAAAATCCCACTGGCTTTATACAAGACTTTGCCCACACCTGACCTCGTTAGTCCCTACCATTGAGCAAAATAGGTCAAACCAAATAATACAATTCTAAACAAAGAACAGGAATAAAGTCATGCATGAAACTGACAAACTCATTTACTCAACTAAATAGTTTGTAAAGTAAAACACTGCATACAATATAACTCAAAAGGCTACTTTAAAGAAAACAAACAATACTATACAAAATGAAAAACCCTCCATTTGGTTACACCCAGTGATCCAATCATTGACCTCATGACCCTATATAAACAGGAAGTAGTGGGCGGCCCTTCCCATACACCTGTCTCACATATAGGACCTGCAAGCACAACATGGACACCATGGTAAGTATAACCAAAGAAACATAAAGAAACATAATTTACTAGACATGTTCCTGTAAACAGAAGAGAATTCAGATGATCTGATGGTTAGTAGTGTTTGCTTTAAAACACATGCATGGATGTAAAGAATGTAACTACTGTTACCACAAACAAAACCCGGGATATTGTGTGTTAAGAGAAGTTACACCAGCAATGTCTAAATTAAAGCATTATGGCTGACTGTAAAATAAGAGAACACAGAATAACAATATACGCAAGTGACAAATGGCAAATGAATTCTGTCCTAGCCACTTTGTCACAGGCCTCAGCTAAAAACAGTGGCCCTGGTGAAATGTGGATGGTATTGGCCAGCACCACAGGCCCTGGTGTGGTGATGATGGAATCACAGGAAGCACTGTCCCTGGTGTAATGTGGATGGCCCCAGCCAACAACACTGGCCCTGGTGAATTGTGCATGATATTGGTCAGCACCACAGGCCCAGGTGTATTGTGGATGGCATCAGCAAGTAGCACAGGCCCTGGTGTGGTGATGATGGCCGCACAAGAAGAACTGTCCCTGGTGTAATGTGGATGTCCTCATCCAACAGTACAGGCCCCGGTGTGGTGAAGATGGCCTCACAGGAAGCACTGTGCCTGGTGTAAAGTGTATGGCCTCAGCCAACAACAGTGGCCCTGGTGAAATGTGGATGGTATTGGCCAGCACCACAGGCCCTGGTGTGGTGATGAATGAATCAAAGGAAGCACTGGCAGTGGTGTAATGTGGATGGACTGAGCCAACAACACAGGCCCTGGTGAAATGTGGATGGTATTGGCCAGCACCACAGGCCCTGGTGTAATGTGGATGGCCTCATCCAGCACCACAGGCCCCTGTGTTTTGTGGATGTCATCAGGCAGAAACACAAGCCCTGGTGAAATGTGGATGGTTTCGGACAACACCACAGGCCCGCGTGTAATGTGGATGGCCCCTGACAGTAACACAGGCAGTGGTGTGGTGAAGATGGCCTCACAGGAAGCACTGTCCCTGGTGTAATGTGGATGGTAGAAGCCAACAACAGTGGCCCTGGTGAAATATGGATGGTATTGGTCAGCACCACACACCCTGGTGTAATGTGGATGGCATCAACGAGCAACAGAGGCCCTGGTCGGGTGAAGATGGCCTCACAGGAAACACTGTCCGTGGTGTAATATGGATGGTAGAAGCCAACAACAGTTGCCCTGGTGAAATGTGGATGGTATTGGCCAGCACCAAAGGCCCTGGTGTGGTGAATATGGCCTCACAGGGAGCACTGTCCCTGGCACAATGTGGATGGCGTCTGCCGGCAACACAGGCAGTGGTGTGGTGAAGATGGCTTCACAGGGAGCACTGGCCCTGGTGTAATGTGGATGGCATCAGCCAGTAGCACAGGCCTTTGTATGTTGTGGATGGGATCAGCCACCAACACAGGCCCGGGTGAAATGTAGTTGGCCTCAGCCATGACAACAGGCCCTGGTGAAATGTAAATGTCCTCAGCCAGTAGCACAGGCCCTGTTGTAATGTGGATGGCCTCATCTAACAACACTGTCCCTGGTGAAATATGGATGGTATTGGACAGCACCACACACCCTGGTGTAATGTGAATGGCCATAGCCAACACTACTTGATCTGGTGAAATGTGCATGAAATGGTTCAGCACCACAGGCCCAGGTTTAATGTGAATGTCCTCAACCAACACCACTGGCCCTGGTGTAATGTGAATGGCATCAGCCAAAAGCACAGGCCCTGGTAAAATGTGGATGGTATCAGCCAGCAGCACAGGCCCTGGTGTGGTGAATATGGCCTCGCAGGGAGCATTGGCCCTGTTGCAATTTGGATGACCTCAGCCAACAACACTGGCCCTGGCGAAATGTGGATCGCATCATCCAGTAACACAAACCCTGGTGAAATGTGGTTGTTTTCGGCCAACAACACAGGCCCTTGGGTAATTTGGATGGCTAGCAGCACAGGCCCTGGTCTGGTTAAGATGGCCTCACAGGAATCACTGGCCCTGGTGTATTTTCGATTGCATCAGCAAGCAGCACAGGCCCTGGTCTGGTGAAGATGGCCTCACAGAAATCACTGGCCCTGGTGTATTGTGGATGGCATTAGCCATCAACACAGGCCCTAGTGAAATATAGGTGGCCTCAGCCAGCAGCAAAGGCCCTACTGCAATGTGAATGGCCTCAGCCAGTAACACAGTCCCTGGTGTAATGTTAATGTCCTCATCCAACCCCATGGCCCCGGTGCAATGCACATTGAATCAGAATCAGAAACTTTATTGTCATTGTCATGAGAACAACGAAATTAAGAATGGTCCCCGATCATTGCATCATCCCTAGCAATTGCTGGCTGAGGATGGCATAATCTAACAACACTGGCCCTTGTGAAATATGGATGGTATTGGTAAAGCACCACACACCCTGGTGTAATGTGGATGGCCTTAGCTTACACCACTGGCCATGGTGTAATGTGCATGATATCGGCCAGCATCACAGGCCCTAATGTGGATGGCATCAACGAGCATCAAAGGCCCTGGTGGGGTAAAGATGGCCTCACAGGAAGCACAGGCCCTGGTGTAATGTGGATGGTAGAAGCCGGCATCACAGTCTCTGGTGTAATGTTGATGGCCTAAGCCAACAACAGTGGCCCTGGTGAAATGTGGATGGTGTTGGCCAGCACCAGAGGCCCTGGTGTAATTTGAATGGCTTAGGCCACCAGCACAGGCCCTCGTGTGGTGAAGATGGCCTCACAGGAAGCACTGTCCCTGGTGTAATGTGGATGGCCTCAGCAAACAACACTGGCCTTGGTAAAATGTCGATGCTATTTGCCAGCACCACAGGCCCTACTGTAATGTAGATAGCATCAGCCAGTAGAACAGGCTTTTGAGTATTGTGAATGGCATCAGCCAGCAAAACCACTGGCCCTTGGGTAATATGGAAGGCTAGCAGCACAGGCCCTTGTGTAATGTGGATGGTATTGCTTAGCACCACAGGCCCTGGTGTAATGTGAATGTCCTCAGCCATGACCACAGGCCGTGATGAAATGTAGTTGGCCTCAGCCATGACCACAGGCCCTGGTGAAATGTAAATGTCCTCAGCCAGTAGCACAGGCCCTGTTGTAATGTGGATGGCCTCATCTAACAACTCTGTCGCTGGTGAAATATGGATGGGATTGGTCAGCACCACACACCCTGGTGAAATGTGCATGATATCGGTCAGCACCACAGGCCCAGGTGTAATCTGGATGGCATCAACGAGCAGCAAAGAACCTGGTGTGGTGAAGATGGCCTCACAGGAAGCACTGTCACTTGTGTAATGTGTATGACCTTTGCCAAAAACAGTGGCTCTGGTGAAATGTGGATTATATTGGCCAGGAACACAAGCCCTGGTGAAATGTGGATGGTTTGGGCCTGCACCACAGGCCCTGGTTTAATGTGGATGGCATCAACGGGCCTGTGTTGCTGGCCAATACCATCCACATTACACCAGAGCCAGTGTTGTTGGATGAGGCCATTCACGTTACACAAGGGCCTGTGGTGCTAGCCAATACCATCCACATTACACATTACGCAGAGGCCATACACTTTACATCAAGGACAGTTCTTCCTGTAAGGCCATCATCAGCACACCAGGGCCTGTGGTGCTGGATGATGCCATCAACATTACACCAGGGCCTGTGCTACTCGTTGATGCCATCCACATTACACCAGGGCCTTTGGTGCTGGCCAATACCATCCACATTTCAACAGTGCCAGTGTTGTTGGCTCAGGCCATCCACATTACACCACTGCCAGTGCTTCCTGTGATGCCATCATCACCAAACCAGGGCCTTTGGTGCTCGCTGAGGCCATCCACATTACACCAGGGCCTGTGCTACTCGTTGATACCGACCACATTTCACCAGGGCTTGTTTTGCTGGCTGATGCGATCCACAATACACAAGAGCCTGTGCTTCTGGCTGAGGACATTCACATTACACCAGGGCCTGCGGTGCTGGCCAATACCATCCACATTTCACCAGGGCCAGTGTTGTTGGATGAGGCCATTCACATTACACCAGGGCCTGTGGTGCTTGCCAATGCCATCCACTTTACACCGGGGCCAGTGTTGTTGGATGAGGCCATCCAAATTATACCAGGGACAGTGCTTCCTGTGAGGCTATCATCACCACACCAGGGCCTTTGGTGCTGGCTGTTACCATCCATATTACACAAGGGCCAGTGCTGCTAGCCTTCCACATTACCCAAGGGCCTGTATTGCTGGCCGAAACCATCCACATTTCACAAGGGCCAGTGGTGTTGCTGGCTTATGCCATTCACAATACTCAAGGGCCTGTGCTGCTGGCTGATGCCATCTACATTAAACCAGGGCCTGTGGTGCTGGCCAATACCACCGATATTTCACCAGGGCCAGTGTTGTTTGCTGAGGCCATCCACATTACACCAGGGACAGTGCTTCCTGTGAGGCCATCTTCACCACACCAGGGACTGTGCTGTTGGCTGAAACCATCCACATTACATCAGGGCCATTGGTCCTTGCCGATGTCATCCACATTTCACCAGGGCCAGTGGTGTTGGCTAAGGCCATCCTCATTACACCAAGGTCTGTGGTGCTGGCCATTACCATCCACATTTCACCTGGGCCAGTGTTGGTAGATGAGGCCATCCACATTACAACTGGGCCTGTGCTACTGGCTGAGGCCATCCACTTTATACCACGGCATGTGCTCCTTGTGAGGCTATCGTCAACACACCAGGGCCTGTATTGCTGGCTTAGGCCATCCACATTGCACCAGGGCTAGTGCTCCCTCTGAGGCCAACTTCACGACAGCAGGGCCTGCGCTGCTGTCTGAGGTCATCTACATTTCACAAGAGCCTGTGTTGCTGGCTGATGTGATCCACATTGGAAGGGAGACTCGGCTTCACACCCTTCATTCACCCGTAGTTAGCCAGGCCCCTGTAACTGGTGCAGCCGAAGATAGCGTAGGCCCCGCTAGCTGTTCCCCGGCACACCCCAAGCAGCTGGGGAAAGAGGCCGTCTGGGTCACGGTGAGGAGGAAGCATTGTCCTAAACAGAAGCCCCAGGTACACCACCAACCCGTTCATGTGTCTAACTGTTTTTCCCCACTTGGCGACACGCCCGCCGGGGGTCAAACTCTGGTAATTGGTGATTCTGTTCTCAGACATGTGAAGCTAGAGACACCGGCAACCATAGTCAATTGTCTTCCAGGGGCCAGAGCAGGCGACATTGAAGGAAATGCAAAACTGCTGGCTAAGGATAAACGTAAATTCAGCAAAATCATAATTCACGTCGGCAGTAATGACACCCGGTTACGCCAATCGGAGGTCACTAAAAGCAATATTGAATCGGTGTGCAACCTTCTGGAGGAAACCTGATCTTGTTAGGAGAGACGGCATCCATCCCACTTTGGATGTAGCAGCTCTCATTTCTAGAAATATGGACAAATTTATTAAACCCCCCAAAATATGACTATCCAGAGTTGGGACCAGGAAGCAGAGTTGCAGTCTTACACGCATCTCTGCAGCTTCTCTCCTCCTGCTACCCCCCCCCCCCCCCCCCCCCCCCATCTCCTTACACAGAGTTTCTGTCTGATTTCTCAGACTTTTTATCTGATTTAGTGCTCAGCTCAGATAAAATAATTATTGTGGGTGATTTTAACATCCATGTAGATGCTAAAAATGACAGCCTCAACATGGCATTTAATCTGTTATTAGACTCAATTGGCTTTTCATAAAAAGGAAAAGAACCCACCCACCACTTTAATAATCACACTCTAGATCTTGTTTTAACATATGGCATAGAAACTGAACATTTAACAGTGTTTCCTGAAAACCCTCTCCTGTCTGATCATTTCCTGATAACATTTACATTTAAAATAATTGATTACACAGCAGTGGAAAGTAGACTTTATCAAAGTAGATGTCTTTCTGAAAGTGCTGTAACTAAGTTTAAGAATATAATCCACCCACTGTTATCATCTTCAATGCCCTGTACCAACATAGAGCAGAGCAGCTATCTGAATACTACTCCAACAGAGGTCGATTATCTTGTTAATAATTTAACCTCCTCACTACATACGACTCTGGATACTGTAGCTCCTGTGAAAACTAAGGTCTCAAATCAGAAGTACCTGACTCCGTGGTATAATTCTCAAACACATAGCCTAAAGCAGATGACTCGTAAGCTGGAGAGGAAATGGCGTGTCACAAATTTAGAGGATCATCATTTAGCCTCGAGAAATAGTGTGTTGCTTTATAAGAAAGTCCTCCGCAAAGCCAGAACATCTTACTATTCGTCACTGATTGAAGAAAATAAGAATAACCCCCGGTTTCTCTTCAGCACTGTAGCCAGGCTGACAAAAAGTCAGAGCTCTTTTGAGCCAACCATCCCTTTAACGTTAACTAGTAATGACTTCATGAACTTCTTCACAAATAAAATTTTTATCATTAGAGAAAAAATTACCAATAATCATCCCACAGATGTAATATTATCTACAGCTACTCTTAGTACCATTGATGTTATATTAGACTCTTTTTCTCCAATTGATCTTTCTGAGTTAACTTCAATAATTACTTCCTCCAAACCATCAACGTGTCTTTTAGACCCCATTCCTACAAAACTGCTCAAAGAAGTCCTGCCATTAATTAATTCTTCAATCTTAAATATGATCAACCTATCTCTAATAATCGGCTATGTACCACAGGCCTTCAAGCTGGCTGTAGTTAAACCTTTACTCAAAAAGCATCTCTAGACCCAGCAGTCTTAGCTAATTATAGGCCAATCTCCAACCTTCCTTTCATATCAAAAATCCTTGAAAGAGTAGTTGTCAAACAGCTAACAGATCATCTGCAGAGGAATGGCTTATTTGAAGAGTTTCAGTCAGGTTTCAGAGCTCATCACAGCACAGAAACAGCTTTAGTGAAGGTTACAAATGATCTTCTTATGGCCTCTGACAGTGGACTTATCTCTGTGCTTGTCCTGCTAGACCTTAGTGCAGCATTCGATACTGTCGACCATAATATCCTATTAGAGCGATTAGAACATGCTGTAGGTATTACAGGTACTGCACTGCAGTGGTTTGTATCATATCTATCTAATAGACTCCAATTTGTACATGTAAATGGAGAGTCCTCTTTACACACTGAGGTTAATTAAGGAGTTCCACAGGTTCAGTGCTAGGACCAATTCTGTTTACACTATACATGCATCCCCTAGGCAGCATCATTAAAAGACATAGCATACAATTTCACTGCCATGCAGATGACACCCAGCTCTATCTGTCCATGAAGCCAGATAACACACACCAATTAGTTAAACTGCAGGAATGTCTTAAAGACATAAAGACCTGGATGGCCGCTAACTTTCTGCTTCTTAATTCAGATAAAACTGAGGTTACTGTACTCGGCCCTGAAAAGCCTAGAAATATGGTATCTAACCAGATTCTTACTCTGGATGGCATTACCTTGGCCTCCAGTAACGCTGTGAGGAACCTTGGAGTCATTTTTGACCAGGATATGTCCTTCAACGCACGTATTAAACAAATATGTAAGACTGCGTTCTTCCATTTGCGCAACATCTCTAAAGTTAGAAAGATCCTGTCTCAGAGTGACGCTGAAAAACTAGTTCATGCATTTATTACTTCCAGGCTGGACTACTGCAATTCATTATTATCAGGATGTCCAAAAAACTCGCTGAAAAGCCTTCAGCTAATCCAAAATGCTGCAGCAAGAGTTCTGACAGGGACTAGAAAGAGAGAGCATATTTCTCCTGTTTTGGCTTCCCTTCAAACCCAGAATTGAATTCAAAATCCTGCTCCTCACATACAAGGTCTTGAATAATCAGGCCCCATCTTATCTTAATGACCTTGTAGTACCATATCACCCCATTAGAGCACTTAGAGCAAAATCCTGATCCTGAATCCTCCCGTAGTTATGCTGCGATAGACGTAGGCTGCCGGGGATTCCCATGATGCATTGAGTTTTTCCTTTCCAGTCACCTTTCTCACTCACTATGTATTAATAAAGCGGTCCCCAACCCCCGGGCCTCAGTACCGGTCCGTGAGTCGTTTGGTACCGGGCCACGAGAGTTGAGGCTCAGGTGTGAAATGTATGGTTTTCAGGATTTTTATCGGTTTTTTAGCGTTATTTTGTCATCGTTTTTATCGTTAACTCTGTTTTCCTGGGTCTTTTCACGTGTGTTATGAATAAATCTTCTTTTTTACGGTACCGGTACTAGGCCGGTCCGTAAAAATATTGTCGGGCATGAACCGGTCCGTGGCGCTTAGGGACCGCTGTGTTAATAGACCTCTCTGCATTGAATCATATCTGTTATTAACCTCTGGCTCTCTTCCACAGCATGTCTTTTATCCTGTCTTCCTTCTCTCACCCCAACCGGTCGCAGCAGATGGCCCCGCCCCTCCCTGAGCCTGATTCTGCTGGAGGTTTCTTCCTGTTAAAAGGGAGTTTTTCCTTCCCACTGTCACCAAAGTGCTTGCTCATAGGGGGTCATATGATTGTTGGGTTTTTCTCTGTATCTATGAAGCCCCTTGAGGCGACTTTTGTTGTGATTTGGCGCTTTATAAATAAAATTGAATTGAATTGAATTACGGACTAAACCTGGGACATTTGTGGCCCCAGTGCATGTGCCCTATCTGCCTTGTTGGTGTCCTTGATTTTTAAAAGTAAAATGTCTTATTATGCTATAAATAAAGCCAGAGAGTGAAATCTGTGCTGATCCTAATACAAATACCTGAAGACAAAGTGCCTTGGTTGTTTTCGATTGTTCTTTTCATCAGACATAATAACTACTCAGATCTCCTGGACTTCTTTCTTTCTTTCTTTCTTTCTTTCTTTTCATTCCTGAAGACATGCACATCTTCAGGAACAAAGCTACAACCCAGATGACATTGTCAAAAGTGTCTTTAACTGAGCTTTGAGAAAAGGTGGACTGCTGAATGAAAGTAAGATTTGCATTTGGTTTGGAAATCAAACTCCTCGACCAATACTTAATATTCCTTTTCCATATTTTCTAACACACACACACACACCAACAGATATTGTGTATATATAAATGGTGAATGCTCATATCGAACATGGGCCAAGTTTCAAATAATGAGGTCAGTATATGTACAAGTAATCCCTGCTCCAAGCACAGAAGTACCACCCACCTGCTATTCAAAACTTCTGAGGAGCAGCCAATAAGACAAAGGTTGGCTCAAAGAGAGGACAGCTAAACTGGCATATTTCAAATGGAAGATAAATTGAAGGACTGCACCAAGACTCAGTATAGGATAAATAAGCATATTTTCAGCAATGAATCACACAAATTTGCTGTAGTGCACAAATTAAAGTATGGAGCTGGAAATAAACATAATTAGCTCTCTTTAAGGGACTAAAACATCTCTAGATTGTATTTTGAATAGATCATGAGTGGTCCATTTTTTTTGTCATTTGCTATAATAAAATCCCCCTCATAATGTAGTGAAGAGTTGCCAAGGCCATCTATCTGCAGCGGTGGTTTTTAAGATGCGGTACTTTTTAAAATACACACAGTGGGACACTGCCATGGACTGGTGACCTGTACAGGGTGTACCTTGCTCAGTCTGTGACAGCTGCTCCAGCCCTTCATGACCCTGAATCAGATACACCATTAAAAAGGGGGTGGATGGATTGACAGGGGATCAGAGGTATGGTGGACTGTAACTAAATAATTAAATAGAAAAAAATTAACTGTAAAAATAAATCTGTTAGGGTGCCTGGGTTCGTTGACCCAAAATTTTGAGTTTTACATTATTATTGAACTTTGATTTTGCCATTATTTATCATTTCTAGTCTTTTGGTTTCTTAGAGTTCTGTCTTCTGGTTTCTGTCTCTGTGTTACATAGTTGTTCTGTCTCCCCCTGTCTGCTGTATCCCCTCGTCAAGTCCGCGTCGTCTGTGTTATGTTTCCTGTTTTACTTTGAAAGTCCATGTCTCATGTTAATGTATCTGGATTTGCTTCCCTTGTCTCGCTACCCTTATTTGTCCCAGCTGTGTTTCTCTGTTGTCTCCCATTCCCTGATGGCTCTCTCTGGGTATGTAAGCCCTGAGTTTTCTTTGGTCTTTGTTGCGATCTCCCTCATCCTATGCTGTGTGTTCTGTTTGGCTGCCTGTGTAAGTTTCTTTTGGTATTCTTGCTTTTGTTATATTTGTGTTTAGCGTTAAAGCTGTTTTGAGTTCACACTTTTACCTCCAAGTGTCTGCACATTGGGTCCACAGTTCCTGCCTGCACACAGCACATGACAAAATCATTGTGTAAAAACAAAACAAAATGCTGTCTTCTTTATTGACCATTTACCGTCAAACACATTTCAACTATAAGCTTTCATCAGTGCAAACCAAAGCCACATCCCCAGATATAGAACCATGGGAGGTTTAAACACTAATTAGTGTGAATGCTTGAAAAGTTAAATCAGAAGAGCAGGCTGTCTTTACACTGTCACCACGTCCATATAATAAACTCCACAGGCATGAAAAATGTGAATTCAGTAGACATGACATATGTGAGTGAAGTTGGCCCCCCCACCTTCTTCAAATCCAACAAAAGTGGTATCAAACGTTTGTGCTGGTTTGTGCTGCAAAAATTGTCGTTTGTGCTGCTATCATTTTAAAGATATTAATCAAAATTTCTAGAGGTCATCAGAGGTCAACCAGCCCCCCCACATTAATTAAATCAAACAAAATGGGTGTCAATCAACGTTTGTGCTGGTCTGTGCGGCTTCTGTTTTAAAGATATTAATAAAAATGTAAAGGTCAACCAGCCCCCCCCCCCCCCCCCCCCCCAACACACACACACACACACACACACACACACACACACAAAATTGTCGTTTGTGCTGCCTCTGTTTTAAAGATATTAATGAAAATGTAAAGGTCAAAAGGTCAACCAGCCCCCCCACATTAATGGAATCGAACAAAATTGATGTCAAACATTTGTGCTACGTTTGTGCTGGTTTGTTCTGCAAAAATTTACGTTTGTGCCGCTATCATTTTTTTCCTTTTTTGCCTGTCCCGTTTGGCTCTTTTGCCATCAGAATTGTTGTCTAAAGGCAAAGAAAGATGCCCAACGGATTTACTTTACCAAACTGACCATCCCAGCCTTGCCGTAATGGTCCATTTGATTCACCTTTTATTGTTTATTTTATTTTCACTTACTGAATACGGGACAGACTTGACTGGGGGAAAGAAGGGGAGAAAGAAAGAGGGAAAGAGAAACAGCTGAGAAGAGGGACGGGGGAGAAGGGCAAAAACCAACAGAATGAGCAGAAAAAGAAAAAAAAGAAGGAAAAAAAGAAAAAAAAATGCATATATCAATCACCTGGGTCACCTGCTGAGAAAGAAAAAAGAAAGCAAGCAGAAGAGAACAAGAGTAATAGAATAAACAACATCACAATGATATATGGGAATATGACAGTAAATACTAAATGTTAAACATTATTGTGCAACACATAAGATCAACAGAACACAGTGTGCTTTGAGGTAGGAGCCAAAAAGGGTGTAGTTTGTGGGTGTGATCACCCGTGTGTACACCTGTGAGCATGGACGCGCTTGTTTTTTGTTTTTTAAAAGGTTCCTTCATGTAATAATCTGCTAGAGGGTGTGGGGGGGGCCACAGCCCCGTCCTCCAGGGCGTGAAGCAGGTGTGGAGGAGATCAAAACTCCAGACATCCAGAGGCCCCCAGAACACAAGAGACCAAGGAAGACCAACAGAGGGGCAGCTGCGCCACTGTCCCGGAAAGAGCTGAGGAGAGTCCCAGATGAGGGCTCACTCAGCAGCCGCGGAGCAGAAGCCAGGGGGAGTTGCAGTGACGCGCCCGTGAGCTCCGCCGGCAGCCAGCTGCGCCTGAGTGACCAAGCCCCAGGCCGAGAGGCCGGGGGCACCCCACCTCCGAAGTGGCCCGAGCGAGCCCCAGGCTCCAGGCCCCGATAAGTGGCCGCCAAGGAGTGAGCCGGTGTGTAACCTGGACGCCCATCCCCGGACACAAAGAACCACCAACGCACCGATGTCTGAGGGGGTCCGCCACTGGCAGGGGAAGTGGTGGTAGGGGGAGATAGGCCTCCAAACCTTGGAGGGCCTGAGATGTCCCCAGAGAGGTGGCGCCTGACACCCAACCTGACATATAGACACAGACATACAGGCACACACAGATACAAACATCCATTCCCACCCTCATGCTCTCATATGCACTTACTCCACACTCAACCAACGTGGAGACAGGCATAAAGAGACGTTGTACACACGATCACACTCCCCAAGCGTACTCTACAAACCGGGTCTAGGTGCCCCCGCCCCTGGAGGGGGGAACTGCACCCAGACCCAGGTGGTGTTACCCTTTTCCCTGCGGTGGGGGGAGGCAGACCGCCCCGACTCCGCAGCAGCAGGAAGGCTCCACACTCCAGACCGCAGTCGGACGGCCAACTCCTCCTCCTAGTCCTAGCCCCCCTGCTCCAGCAGGTCGCAGAGAATGGGGGTGAGAGAAGACTCCAAACCTCCCTCCACCCGCTCATTGTAATGTTGATGCATGTGTGTTCTAAGGTGCATTTAAAACCCAGGAGGGCTTGGAGCTACCTGCCAGAGAGCAGCAGGTAAGCGCATGGTCCCTCCTGCTAGCCCTCAATGTCTACGTGTATTTAAAATTGAGAGGTGGGCAACGATGCCAGGGGTGGGGTGTACACCCTGATGGTACTTTGGACTCCGTGTATCGTGCCCACCCCCAAGATCCTATATGTATGTGTAATGAGAGTGTGAGTAATGTGAATGTCTAAGTTGTGGGATAAAATTGAGGCAGAGGCAGCCAGAAGGGGACAGAGGGGGGGTAGCCTCCTCTGCACCCTGGTGACATACCCCTACTCCAAGGCCCTGCATGTGTGGGTGGTTGTGGTAGAGCGGGAAGAGGGCAGCAGCTGGAGATGGGGAGGGAAGGAAGGGAGGGGCAAGTGACCCCTCCCTGGGGCCAGCTCCCCCGCTGACCCCAGTAGGCACCCCCATACTCCGCGACCCGCCAGGGAAAGGGGGCCCAGGCCCATCCACACCGGGCCCAGTGCAGCAGCGCCGCCCGGCCCCACAGAGCCCGGGACAGTCCACCCAACCCCACCACAGAGAAAACTGCACCCACCCCACCAGCCACTCATCTTCCAGACTACATAAGACAATAAACACCCAGGCTGAGATCTTCCTCCACCTCTCCTGTATCTCCCCCTCCTGCAGAGGGAGCTCCTGAGGAGAGGAAAGCTCCTGCAAGATGTGACAATCTCCCCCACCAGTTGAAGAGCCCCCCAGGTGGCTCGACGCACCGGCGGCACCCTGCACCAGGGCTGGGCCCCCATGCACCCACCCGCCCACAACCCCGGCAACACACCAACCAGGACCCAAGCCCCCGAGGCCCGGTCCGGGTCCCAGCCCAGAGACGGAGCGCCCCCAGAACCTCACGCCCATCACGGACCCACCCAGGGGCAGCCAGGCTACCAGGTCAGTAACCCACGTCCGTCAGCACAGGCCCTCCCCTAGCCCCGCTGCACGCAGCCGCGAGGAAACAGTCACCTGAGAGCCAACAGAGCCCCTAACCGGACATGACCGCTACCCCGGGTTGAGCCCCCCAAGGAAGATGCCTCCGGGGAACCCCCCGACGCCCTAAGCCTGTCCCTACCCCCACACCAATCACAACAGTGAAGGCGGGACCAAACTATGACCCCCCACCCCCACTAGGTGATGGAGCTGATCAAAGGAGCCCAGAGCAATTGATCTGATGTGGTGGCAGAGGCTGTATCAAGACTAATGTAATCTAATAGATAATTTCTATATTGGTTAGAAATAAGATTATTTTTATTTTTCCAGTTCATGAGGACTGTTTTCTTGGCTATGCATAGGGCAGTGAAAACCATATGGGCGATATTCTTTTCTGAAGTGACATTATCTAAGCTGCCCAACAAACACACTAAGGGGGAAGTTGGAATGTTACATTTCAGACACTTCGATAAGTCTTCACATATCTCGCGCCAAAACTTCTGAACTGGTGGACAGAACCAAAGAGCGTGGATATAATTGTCCGGTGAATTGGTTTGGCAGTGTGAGCAGTTGTTGGTAGACGTAAAGCCCATCTTGAACATCCGATGACCTGTATAGTGCACTCTATGTAATATTTTGTATTGAATTAATTGAAGACTGGGATTTCTAATTAGATGAAAGGTTTTTAAGCAAATCTGAGACCAGAAGTTTAGGTCTAAGTTAACTGATAAATCCGCTTCCCATTTTGCAATAGGAAGTGATATTGCTTCATCTGTTTTAGAAAGCATTCTGTATATTTTGGATAGTAATTTGGGGGGTTTAAGAGTAAGAAATTGAACCACACTTGGTGGTGTTTGTAGTTCAACTTGACCCGGTTTAAATTTCTTTTTTACTATGGATTTAATTTGTTGATATTCTAAAAATCTTGTCTTGTTGATCCCATATTGTGTAACTAGTCCGTCAAATGAAATAAATTCTGTTCCTTCTAGTATAAGTTCTAAATATTTGATTCCTTTATCACTCCAATCTGAAAAGTTTATCATATTATTGTTTTGTAATATGTCAGGGTTGTTCCAGATAGGTGTACGTTTGCATGGGATTAATGAAGACGCCGTCAATTTTAGAAACTCCCACCATGCTGTCAGAGAAGAGCTGATGTTGATGCTTTTAAAGCATTCATGTCGTTGGATGTTTGAGCTGATAAATGGTAGGTCTGAGATCTCTAGATTATTGCAGAGTGCTTGTTCTACATCTAGCCAAGGTTCATCTAAGAGGGTATGTTTTAGCCATCCTGAGATAAACTGAAGCCTGTTGGCTAAGAAGTAGTGCTGAAAGTTAGGCAGTTCTAGTCCTCCTTTATCCTTGGTCTTTTGTAGTGTTTTTAAGCTTATACGTGGGGGTTTATTTTTCCAAAGGAATTTGGACATACATGAATCTAGAGATCTGAACCAATCTTGTGGTGGTTTAGTTGGGATCATTGAGAATAAATAATTTATTTTTGGTAAGACGATCATTTTTATAGCGGCAACCCTTCCCATGAGTGATATGGGTAGACATTTCCATCTAGCCAGATCATCTTCTACCTTCTTTAAAAGTGGGATATGGTTTAATTTAGTTAGATCTGCAAGCTTGGGAGAAACATTAATACCTAAATATTTTATATTTCCCGATTGCAGTGGTGTAGAAGAGGAATTATGGAAGGAGCAATTAATCGGTAGGACTGTAGATTTTGACCAGTTAATTGAGTAATCTGATATTCTTGCAAAAGAGTTTATCAATTCAATCACCCCAGAGATATTGGTTTGTGAATTTTGGAGAAAGAGTAACACATCATCCGCGTAAAGGCTGATTTTATGTTCCACGTTCTTGCATTTTATGCCCTTAATTACTGAATTCTGTCTAATTGCTGCTGCTAGTGGTTCAATAAAAATTGCAAATAGTGAAGGGGAGAGTGGGCATCCCTGCCTGGTGCCCCTCAAGAGACAGAAGCTGGAGGATGTCTGGTCATTTGTTCTAACACAAGCTGTTGGGGAATTATATAATATTTTTAACCAGTTTATGAAAGAGGATCCAAAACCAAATTTGTGTAAAGTTGCAAATAGAAATTTCCAGTTAACTCTGTCAAATGCTTTTTCTGCGTCTAGAGAGAATATTGTAGTTTCTAGGTTTTTACTGTATGAGTAGTCTATCAAATTAAGTAATCTACGTGTATTTGTTGATGAGTGCCTACCTTTTATGAAACCAGTTTGGTCAGGATGAATTAAGAAGGGGGTTATTTTCTCCAGTCTCTTTGAGAGAGCTTTGCAGATTATTTTAAGGTCTACATTTATAAGGGATATTGGACGATAGCTTGAGGGATATACAGGGTCTTTGCCTGGTTTTAGCAGGAGATTAATGTTTGCAGAATTCATATTTGATGGAAGTCTGCCCTTTTCTTTAATTTCCAACAACGTTCTGTAGAAAACTGGTGCTAGAATCGACCAGAATTCTTTGTAGAATTCTGCAGGAAAGCCATCTGGACCTGGAGCCTTATTATTGTGCATACTTATCAGGGCTTCCTGGAGTTCACCTGGTGTCAGTGGTGAATCCAGTGCCATTGCTTGAGTGTCCAATAATTTTGGAAGAGTTATGTTGTCCAAAAACTGATCAATTTCTTTTTTAGATGGGTTTATTTGTGGTGAATACAACGTTTTATAGAAATCCCTGAAAATGTTGTTTATTTGTATCGGATCATATATTGTGTTCCCAGATGAATCTTGAACAGCACATATAGTTGTTTTTTCTTTATTTATTTTTAGCTGGTTTGCTAGAAATTGACCGGATTTATTACCATGTTCATAATTTTGTAGGCGTAGTCTTTGTACTAAGAATTTTGTTTTTTTATCAATTATCTCATTTAATTCTAGTTTTGTTTTGCGTATTTTGTTCAATGTTTCCTGATCTTGGTGGGACGCGTAGGCTTCTTCTAGTGATTTGATGTTTTTTTCTAATTCCTGAATATTTTTGTTTTCTTTTTTCTTATTATGTGATGAGAAAGAAATTATTTTACCTCTCATCAACAGAAGCTGATGTTTCGGGAGTGTCATTATAGTCCAAATATGAAGTCCACTCTTTTTTAAAATATTTAATAAAGTCTTCATCTTTAAGTAGTGATATATTAAATCTCCAGTTTTTTCTTGGCGTAGTATTATTCTTGTGCATTAGTGTTAAAGATACAGGACCATGATCGCTGACAGCTATAGGGTGAATCTCAGTGTCTGAAATGTCGTTCAGCAGTGAGCTGCTGACCAAAAAATAATCCAGACGAGAGTAGGAGTGATGGACATGTGAGAAAAAAGTATATTCCTTACTGGTGGGGTGAAGGGAGCGCCATGCATCGCAAAGACCAAAGTCGCTCATATATTGTTTGATTATATTTGTGGACTGCCAATTACGCTGAGTTCCCGCTGTATTGAGCCTATCCATGTCTTCATTTAGTCCAAGGTTGAGGTCACCTCCAAGAACAAGTGTGCCATCTAAGTGTTCAGAGAGTGCACTGAAAAAACCGTGAAAGAATGAGGGATCATCAACATTTGGACCATATACACTTGCAATACATAGCTTTTTATCACGTATAGATAATGATTAAGAATCTGCCCTCTGGATCTATAACTGTATCGAGTACTGTGAAATTAATATTTTTATGTATTAAAATTGCTGCTCCCCTTTGTCTAGAATTATAACAAGCTGAGAACACATTGGGAAACTCAGGTGTTTTAAGTTCATTCGAACCTCTAAGAGGTCTGTGGGTCTCTTGTAATAGGACAACATCCGCCTGTAGTTTTTTGAGTTGGTTAAATATTTTTAACCTCTTTTCTCTGGAGCCAGCTCCATTTATATTCCATGTAATGAACCTCAGTGTACCCATAGATGTTTGTGTATAACTAGGGATGTATGCTGTGTGCGTCGCTTAGACAGGTGGAGAGAATACGTCACTTGTTCATAAATAAAGAGAAGGAGAGAGAGAAAAAATGTGTGGCGAGATGCTCCCTGAGTCTGACTTTGTGTATGCATAGTTACTAATATGAGTAGGCTTGGCTTAAGTGTGTGTGTATCTTATATGACTGTGTGCGCTGTCTGACTGATGTAAATGTGCTGCCGTTGAGCGCATGGTGCGTATGTGTCGAAATAAAGGATGTTTGTGGATGAGTGTCGAAGCAGGTGATCGAGGCAGTGAAAGGAATAAAGAAAGAAACCAAGGACAGGGGTGAGCAGCATAAAACCAAGAGGGGGAAAAGAGAGGAGGAAAAAAAAAAAAAAACGAGAAGAAAAAAAACGAGAAGAAAAAAAAAACAGAAACAAAACGTAAACATTCCAATTAAATCACTGACGGAGAGTGACGGTGTTAATTCTGCTATGAAATCACACTTTAAGATGCGATTTGATACTGGTAAGTTAAACAGATGTTAAAGCAAGTTAGTGTGAGTGGATAGGGAAATGGTGTAGCTGATTCTTATCTGGTGTGAGGTTAATACAGCCACGGAGTGATGTTGGGGTCGCGGTGGAGCTGTCCGTCCACGTACAGCCGGTCCACAGCGATGACAGCGCGGGAGCCCTTCTGGATGAAGCCGCATCGGATTGGGAAGAGGACCCTGCGTCGTTCCAAGATCTCTTTGGGGAACTGGTCGTTCACGCTGAAGTCCGTTCCTTTTAATTCCTTGCCGCGGCTTTTCACATGTTGCTTTTGTTTGAAGTGGCCGAATTTGGCCACGATAGGACGTGGTCTCCCGGCCGTAGCCCGAATGGGGCCGAGGCGATGTACCCGATCGAAGACGATGTTCTTCACAGTGTCCTCCGGCAGCTTCAGGTGGGTTTTGATGAAGCTTTTTACCGTGGTCTCCGCGTCCTCTCCAGCGGCTTCTGGAATACCAGAAAATACCCGATTATCACGCATGCTACGAGCTTGTAGATCGATAACTGTTTCTTTTATTTTTTTATTTTCTCTATTGAGCTGGGTAACATTATCTGTGAGACATTTCACCGACTCCCTTAGCGTGGCATTTTCAGCAGCAAGCGTTTCCACCTGCTGCTGGCTGTACTCCAGGGATTCTCGCAAGCATTTAAATTCTCGGTGAAGAATCTCCACCAAGGACAGCCTTGCGTCGAAACTGGACAATCGCTTGTCGATTGACTCCAATATGTTGGCAATATCTTTGCCGGCTGGCGATGTTGAGCTGGGGAAATCTGCCGGGCGTTGTCTTTTCGACGACGGCGTCTCAGCTTTGGCCGGGGAAGCTGCACACGGGGTCTTCTTCATCACGAGATCCTGAAAGCACTGATCGATGTAATCTTGGAGAGTCTCTAAACTCTCCTCGTTGTTCTCCAGGGTGTTGGAGATTATTTAGACAAATAGTGTTAGTTATAAGACAATTGATAAGTGTATTTGGTAATGCTGAAGCTTAAATGAATTTGTTCAAATCTAAACTACCATTTGCTTTAATTTTCCGCCAAAATCTCCGGCGTCTGACGTCAGTTACAACATGAGTCGCTTACCTTGTCCGTCACTTCCGTCATTTACTCACCTGCTGCCCGTCCTCCTGTCTCCTGTCCTCCTGTCTCCTGAACGGCCCTTGTGTATTGTGGATCGCATCAGCCAGCAACACAAGCCCTCGTGAAATATAGGTGGCCTCAGACAGCAGCGCAGGCCCTGCTGTCGTGAAGTGGGCCTCAGAGGGAGCACTAGCTATGGTATAATGTGGATGGCCTCATTCAGTAGCACAGGCCCTGTTGTAATCAGGATGGCCTTATCTACCAACACTGTCCCAGGTGAAATGTGGATGGTAATGGCCAGCACCACAGACCTTGGTGTAATGTGGATGGCCTTAGCCAACACCACTGGCCCTGGTGAAATGTGGATGACATCGGCAAGAACCAATGGCCCTGATGTAATGTGGATGGTTTCAGCCAACAGCACAGTCCCTGGTGTGGTGAAGATGGCCTCACAGGGAGCACTAGCCCTGGTGCAATGTGGATGGTCTAAGCCAGCAATACAGGCCCTGGTGTGGTGACGATAGCCTCACAGGGAGCACATGCCGTGGTATAATGTGGATGGCCTCAGCCAGTAACACAGGTCCTATTGTAATGTGGATGGCCTCATCTACCAACACTGGCCTAGGTGAAATGTGGATGGTAATGGCCAGAACCACAGACCTTGGTGTAATGTGGATGGCCTTAGCCAACACCACTTGATCTGGTGAAATGTGGATGATATCGTTCAGCACCACAGGCCCAGGTGTAATGTGAATGTCCTCAGCCAAAACCACTGGCCCTGGTGTAATGTCGATGCCATCAGCCAGTAGCACAGGCCCTTGTGTATTGTTGATGGCATCAGCCAGTAGCACTGTCCCTGGTGTAAAGTGTATTGCCTAAGCCAACAACAGTGGCCCTGGTGAAATTTGGATGGTATTGGCCAGCACCACAGGCCCTGGTGTAATGTGGATGGCAACAACGAGTAGCACTGTCCCTGGTGTAATGTGGATGGCCTCATCCAGCACCACACGCCCTGGTGTGGTGATGATGGCCTCAGCCAAAAGCACTGTCCCTGGTGTTATGTGTATGGCCTCAGCCAACAACAGTGGCCCTGGTGAAATGTGGATGGTATTGGCCAGCACCACAGGCAATGGTGTGGTGAAGATGGAATCACAGGAAGCACTGTCAGTGGTGTAATGTGGATGGCCTCAGCCAACAACACTGGCACAGGTGAAATGTGGATGGTATTGGCCAGCACCACAGGCCCTGGTGTAATGTGGATGGCCTCATCCAGCACCACACGCCCTGGTGTGGTGATGATGGCCTCACAGGAAGCACTGGTAGTGGTGTAATGTGGATGGCATCAGCCAGTATCACAGACCCTGTGTTTTGTGGATGTCATCAGGCAGAAACACAAGCCCTGGTGAAAAGTGGATGGTTTCGGACAACACCACAGGCCCGGGTGTAATGTGGATGGCCTGTGCCAGTAACACAGGCAGTGGTGTGGTGAAGATGGCCTCACAGGAAGCACTGTCCCTGGTGTAATGTGTATGGCCTCAGCCAACAACAGTGGCCCTGGTGAAATGTGGATGGTATTGGCCAGCACCACAGGCCCTGATGTAATGTGGATTTCCTCATTTAACACGACTGGCCCTGGTGAAATGTGCATGATATTGGTCAGCACCACAGGCCCTTGTGTATTGCGGATGGAATCAACGAGCAGCAGAGGCCCTGGTTGGGTGAAGATGGCCTCAAGGAAAGCACTGTCCCTGGTGTAATGTGGATGGCCTCAGCTAAGAACGGTGGCCCTGGTGAGATGTGGATGGTATTGGCCAGCACCACAGGCCCTGGTGTAATGTGTATGGCCTCATCCACAAGCACACTCCATGGTGTGGTGAAGATGGCCTCTGTCATGAGGCTGAACTGAGGGTGACACTGGAGACTGAACTGAGGGTGACTCTGGAGACTGAGCTGACAGTGATACTGGTGACTCTGGTGACTGAACTGACAGTGACACTGGTGACTCTGGAGACTGAGCTGAGAGTGGCTGCGGGGTAGCTAACCGAGCTTAGAGTGGCTGCGGGGTAGCTAACCGAGCTGAGCGTGGCTGCTGGGTGGCTAACCGAGCTGAGAGTGGCTGCGGGGCGGCTAACCGAGCTGAGAGTGGCTGCGGGGTGGCTAACCGAGCTGAGGGAGGCTTCTGGGCGGCTAACCGAGCTGAGGGAGGCTGCGGGGCGGCTAACCGAGCTGAGGGAGGCTGCGGGGCAGGTGACACTGGGAGCTGAGCTACTGGAGACACAGGTGACACTGGTGTACTGGGGTGAAGGCAGCGAGGATGCAGTTTCTCTCTTAAGGGAGGATCGAATGATTTAGTGATAAATCTTGATGGGAAAGGATGTTGATGCTGAGAATACCAGGCAGCGAGGGATTCCAGGAGGGTAGCTGACCCTTCCTTGCCTGGACCGCCCATGCCAAACAGTTCGAAGCAAATCCTGGCCCTCAGAGCTGTTATTAGTTGTTTTAATCTGTTAATGTCCAAAAAACCAGCTGTGCAGAGGGTGGAAGACAAAAAGTTGTCGAAAAAGATCACCTGAATGAGTCTCTTGGGGGTGTCCTCAGCGTGGATTACGCCCCGGCAGTAATTCCACAACTGCGCGAGATACTGAGACTGTGAGTCCGCAGGATCCATTTGATGGTTGCGTCGTTCTGTCATGTTTGGCTGTGTGGCAGGCGGGCAAGCAGGAGTGGTGGATCCAAAATGCAGGACTCAGACACAGAAGTTCAACTTAAAGAGCAGCTTTATTGCTGGAAACCCTCTTACTAACTAAAGGCATCAAAAGACAAACAAAAACGCTGGTGGACTAAAACACTGAAGCAGAAAACACTGAACTGGAAACAAAACACTGAACTGGAAACAAAACACTGGCAACACGGAGGCAAAACACACACACAGCTTGTTGAGGGTACGACGCAACACTGACTCAGAGAAACACAGGGTCTAAATACACTGGGAAGTAACGAGGAGAATGAGACACAGAAGGAGAGCACAGCTGGGGGAAATTAGAACTGACGAGACAAGCAAAGCAGGACACATTCACATAAGTCACGGACCTTCAAAGTAAAACAGGAAGGATCACACAGAGACGCGAACTTGACACCGTGGAGACAGCAACTAAGAAACACAGAGACATAAACCATAAGGCAGAGGACTCTAAGAACCGATAGACACGAAGGGGAACTCAAACATGCAGACACAGACTTACAGAACAGAGGGGACACAGAGAAACGAGAAGGGCAAGGGATCGAAACTAGAAACCATTGAATACCTCAAACCAAGTACAATAATACAAAAATCACAAAGAACTAGTGTATTTTCGATGGCATCAGCAAGCAGCACAGACCCTGGTCTAGTGAAGATGGCCTCACAGAAATCACTGGCCCTGGTGTATTGTGGATGGCATCAGCCATCAACACAGGCCCTAGTGAACTATAGGTGGCCTCAGCCAGAAGCACAGGCCCTACTCCAATGTGAATGGCCTCAGCCAGTAACACAGTCCCTGGTGTAATGTGGATGGCATAATCTAACAACACTGGCCCTTGTGAAATATGGATGGTATTGGTAAAGCACCACACACCCTGGTGTAATGTGAATGGCCATAGCAAACACCACTGGCCCTGGTGAAATGTGCATGAATATCGGTCAGCACCAGAGGCCCAGGTGTAATGTGGATGGCATCAACGAGCAGCAGAGGCACTGGTGGGGTGAAGATGGCCACACAGCAATCAATGTCCCTGGTGTAATGTGGATGGTAGAAGCCGGAATCACAGGCCGTGATGTAATGTGGATCGCCTCAGCCAAAAGCACAGGCACTTGTTTCCTGAAGATGGCCTCACAGGAAGCACTGTCCCTTGTGTAATGTGTATGGCCTCAGCCAACAACAGTGGCCCTGGTGAAATGTGGATTATATTGGCCAGCACCACAGGCCCTGGTGTAATGTGAATATCCTCAGCCAGTAGTAAAGGCCCTTGCGTTTTCTGGAACGCATCAGCCGGCAACACAATCCCTGGTGAAATGTGGATGGTATCATCGAGTAGCAGAGGCCCTGGTGTAATGTGGATGGCCTCTTCCAACAGCACATTCCCTGGTGTGGTGAAGATCGCCTCACAGGAAGCAGTGTCCCTGGTGTAAAGTGTATAGCCTAAGCCAACAACAGTGGCCCTGGTGAAATATGGATGGTATTGGCCAGCACCACAGGCCCTGGTGTAATGTGGATGGCATCATCCAGCACCACGGGACCTGGTGTGGTGATGATGGCCTGAGAGGAAGCACTGTCCGTGGTGTAATGCGGATGGTATTGGCCAGCACAACAGGTCATGTTGTAATGTGAATGTCCTCAGCCAGTAGCACAGGCCCTTGTGTACTGCGGATCGCATCAACCAGCAACACAAGCCCTGGTGTAATGTGGATGGCCTCATCCAGCAACACCACAGGCCCTGGTGAAATGTGGGGTTTTTCGGCCAAACACAGGCCCTTGGGTAATTTGGATGGCTAGCAGCACAGGCCCTGGTCTGGTGAAGATGGCCTCACAGGAATCACTGGCCCTGGTGTATTTTCGATGGCATCAGCAAGCAGCACAGACCCTGGTCTAGTGAAGATGGCCTCACAGAAATCACTGGCCCTGGTGTATTGTGGATGGCATTAGCCATCAACACAGGCCCTCGTGAAATATAGGTGGCCTCAGCCAGCAGCACAGGCCCTACTGCAATGTGAATGGCCTCAGCCAGTAACACAGTCCCTGGTGTAATGTTAATGTCCTCATCCAACCCCATGGCCCCGGTGCAATGTGGATGGCCTCAGCCAGCAGCACAGGACCTGGTGTAATGTGGATGGCATAATCTAACAACACTGGCCCTTGTGAAATATGGATGGTATTGGTAAAGCACCACACACCCTGGTGTAATGTGCATGATATCAGCCAGCATCACAGGCCCTAATGTGGATGGAATCAACGAGCATCAAAGGCCCTGGTGGGGTAAAGATGGCCTCACAGGAAGCACAGGCCCTGGTGTAATGTTGATGGCCTAAGCCAACAACAGTGGCCCTGGTGAAATGTGGATGGTGTTGGCCAGCACAAGAGGCCTTTGTGTAATTTGAATGGCTTAGGCCACCAGCACAGGCCCTCGTGTGGTGAAGATGGCCTCACAGGAAACACCGTCCCTGGTGTTATGTGGATGGTAGAAGCCAACAACATTTGCCTTGGTGAAATGTGGATGGTATTGGCCAGCACCAAAGTCCCTGGAGTAATGTGGATGGCCTCAGCCAATCAGTACAGGCCCTGTTGTGTTGAAGATCGCTTCACAGGGAGCACTGGCCCTGGTGTAATGTGGATGGTATCAGCCACTAACACAGGCCCTGTTGAAATGTAGTTGGCCTCAGCCATGACCACAGGCCCTGGTGAAATGTAAATGTCCTCAGCCAGTAGCACAGGCCCTGTTGTAATGTGGATTGCCTCATCTAACAACACAGTCCCTGGTGAAATATGGATGGCATTGGACAGCACCACACACCCTGGTGTAATGTGAATGGCCATAACCAATACCACTTGATCTGGTGAAATGTGCATGAAATGGTTCAGCACCACAGGCCCAGGTGTAATGTGAATGTCCTCAACCAACACCACTGGCCCTGCTGTAATGTGAATGGCATCAGCCAAAATCACAGGCCCTGGTGAAATGTGGATGGTATCAACGAGTAGCACACACCCTTGTGTAATGTGAATGGCCTTAGCCAACACCACTTGATCTGGTGAAATGTGGATGATATCGTTCAGCACGACAGGCCCAGGTGTAATGTGAATATCCTCAGCCAAAACCACTGGCCCTGGTGTAATGTGGATGGCATCAGCCAGTAGCACAGGCCGTTGTGTATTGTGGATGGCATCAGCCAGTAGCACTGTCCCTGGTGTAAAGTGTATGGCCTCTGTCAACAACAGTGGCCCTGGTGAAATGTGGATGGTATTGGCCGGCACCACAGGCCCTGGTGTATGGCCTCACAGGGAGCACTGTCCCTGGTGCAATGTGGATGGCCTCTGCCAGCAACACAGGCAGTGGTGTGGTGAAGATGGCCTCACAGGGAGCAATGCCCCTGATGTAATGTGGATGGCATCAGCCATTAGCACAGTCCTTTGTATATTGTGGATGGGATCAGCCACCAACACAGGCCCCGGTGAAATGTGGTTGGCCTCAACCATGACCACAGGCCCTGGTGAAATGTGGATGGTATTGGTCAGCACAACACACCCTGGTGTAATGTGAATATCCTCAGCCAACACCACTGGCCCTGGTGTAATGTGGATGGCATCAGCCAGTATCACAGGCCCTTGTGTAATGTGGATGGCATCAACAAGCAACAGAGGCCCTGGTCGGGTGAAGATGGCCTCACAGGAAACACCGTCCCTTCTGTTATGTGGATGGTAGAAGCCAACAACATTTGCCTTGGTGAAATGTGGATGGTATTGGCCAGCACCAAAATCCCTGGAGTAATGTGGATGGCCTCAGCCAATCAGTACAGGCCCTGTTGTGTTGAAGATGGCCTCACAGGAAGCATTGTCCCTGGTGTAAAGTGTATGGCCTCAGCCAACGACAGTGGCCCTGGTGAAATGTGGATGGTATTGGCCAGCACCACAGGCCCTGGTGTAATCTGAATAGCCTTAGCCAACACCACTGGCCCTTGTGAATTGTGCATGATATTGGTCATCACCAAAGGCCCAGGTGTAATGTGGATGGCATCAGCATGTAGCACAGGCCCTGGTGTGGTGATGATGGCCTCAGAGGAAGCACTGGTAGTGGTGTAATGTGGATGGCATCAGCCAGTATGACAGGCCCCTGTGTTTTGTGGATGTCATCAGGCAGAAACACAAGCCCTGTTGAAATGTGAATGGTTTCGGACAACACCACAGGCCCGGATGTAATGTCGATGGCTTCTATCAGTAACACAGGCAGTGGTGTGATAAAGATGGCCTCACAGGGAGCACTGGCGCTGGTGTAATGTGGATGGCATCAGCCAGTAGCACAGGCCTTTGTATATTGTGGATTGGATCAGCCACCAACACAGGCCCTGGTGAAATGTACTTGGCCTCAGCCATGACCACAGGCCCTGGAGAAATGTAAATGTCCTCAGCCAGTATCACAGGCCCTGTTGTAATGTGGATGGCCTGATCTAACAACACTGTCCCTGGTGAATTGTGCATGATATTGGTCAGCACCACAGGCCCAGATGTAATGTGGATGGCATCAGCAAGTAGCACAGGCCCTGGTGTGGTGATGATGGCCTCACAGGAAGAACTGTCCCTGGTGTAATGTGGATGTCCTCATCCAACAGTACAGGCCCTGGTGTGGTGAAGATGGCCTCACAGGAAGCACTGTCCCTGGTGTAAAGTGTATGGCCCCAGCCAATAACAGTGGCCCTGGTGAAATGTGGATGGTATTGGCCAGCACCACAGGCCCTGGAGTGGTGATGAATGAATCAAAGGAAGCACTGGAAGTGGTGTAATGTGGATGGCCTCAGCCAACAACACTGGCCCTGGAGAACTGTGGATGGTATTGGCCAGCACCAAAGGCCCTGCAGTAATGTGGATGGCCTCATCCAGCACCACAGGCCCTGGTGTGGTGATGATGGCCTCACAGGAAGCACTGGTAGTGGTGTAATGTGGATGGCATCAGCCAGTATCACAGGCCCCTGTGTTTTGTGGATGTCATGAGGCAGAAACACAGGCCCGCGTGTAATGTGTATGGCCTCAGCCAACAACAGTGGCCCTGGTGAAATATGGATGGTATTTGTCAGCACCACACACCCTCGTGTAATATGGATGGCATCAACGAGCAGCAGAGGCCCTGGTCGGGTGAAGATGGCCTCACAGGAAACACTGTCCGTGGTGTAATGTGGATGGTAGAAGCCAACAACAGTTGCCCTCTTGAAATGTGGATGGTATTGGCCAGCACCAAAGGCCCTGGTGTAATGTGGATGGCCTCAGCCAACAGTACAGGCCCTGGTGTGGTGAAGATGGCCTCACAGGAAGCACTGTCCGTGATGTAAAGTGTATGGCCTCAGCCAACAACAGTGGTCCTGATGAAATGTGGATGGTATTGGCCAGCACCACTGGCCCTGGTCTAATGTGAATATCTTCACCCAGTAGCACAGGCCCTTGTGTATTGTGGATCGCATCAGACAGCAACACAAACCCTGTTGCAATGTGGATGGTATCAACAAGTAGCAAAGGCCCTGGTGAAATGTGGATGGTATTTGCCAGCACAACAGGCCCTGGTGTGGTGAAGATGGCCTCAAGGGATGCACTGTCCCTGGTGTAATGTGTATGGCCTCAGCTAAGAACAGTGGCCCTGGTGAAATGTGGATGGTATTGGCCAGCACCAAAGGAACTGGTGTAATGTGGATGGCCTCATCCAACAGTAGAGGCCCTGGTGTGGTGAAGATGGCCTCTCAGGAAGCACTGTCCCTGGTGTAAAGTGTATGGCCTCAGCCAACAACAGTGGCCCTGGAGAAATGTGGATGGTAATGGTCAGCACCACAGGCCCTGGTGTGATGATGATGGAATCACAGGAAGCACTGTCCCTGGTGTAATGTGGATGGCATCAGCCAACAACACGGGCCCTCGTGAAATGTGGATGGTGTTGGTCATCACCACACACCCTGGTCTAATGTGAATAGCCTTAGCCAACACCACTGGCCCTGGTGAATTGTGCATACTATTGGTCAGCAGCAAAGGCCCAGGTGTAATGTGGATTGCATCAGCAAGTAGCACAGGCCCTAATGTGGTGATGATGGCCTCACAGGAAGCACTGTCCCTGGTGTAAAGTGTATGGCCTCAGCCAACAACAGTGGCCCTGGTGAAATGTGGAGGGTATTGGCCAGCACCACAGGCCGTGGTGTGGTGATGAATGAATCAAAGGAAGCACTGTCAGTGGAGTAATGTGGATGGCCTCAGGCAACAACACTGGCCCTCGTGAAATGTGGATGGTGTTGGTCATCACCACACACCCTGGTCTAATGTGAATAGCCTTAGCCAACACCACTGGCCCTGGTGAATTGTGCATGATATTGGTCAGCAGCAAAGGCCCAGGTGTAATGTGGATTGCATCAGCAAGTAGCACAGGCCCTAATGTGGTGATGATGGCCTCACAGGAAGCACTGGTAGTGGTGTAATGTGGATGGCATCAGCCAGTATCACAGGCCCTGTGTTTTGTGGATGTCATGAGGCAGAAACACAGGCCCGCGTGTAATGTGGATGGCCTCTGCCAGTAACACAGGCAGTGGTTTGGTGATGATGGCCTCACAGGAAGCACTGTCCCTGGTGTAATGTGTATGGCCTCAGCCAACAACAGTGGCCCTGGTGAAATATGGATGGTATTGGTCAGCAGCACACACCCTGGTGTAATGTTGATGGCATCAACAAGGAGCAGAGGCCCTGGTCGGGTGAAGATGGCCTCACAGGAACCACGGTCCCTGGTGTGATGTGGATGGTAGAAGCCAACAACATTTTCCCTGGTGAAATGTGGATGATATTGGCCAGCACCAAAGTCCCTGGAGTAAAGTGTATGGCCTCAGCCAACAACAGTGGTCCTGGTGAAATGTGGATGGTATTGGCCAGCACCACAAGCCCTGGTGTGGTGATGAATGAATCAAAGGAAGCACTGGCAGTGGTGTAATGTGGATGGCCTCAGCCAACAACACTGGCCCTGGTGAAATGTGGATGGTATTGGCCAGTACCATAGGCCCTGGTGTAATGTGGATTGCCTGATCCAGCACCACAGGCCCTGGTGTGGTGATGATGGCCTCACAGAAAGCACTGGTAGCGGTGTAATGTGGATGGAATCAGCCAGTATCACAGGCCCCTGTGTTTTGTGGATGTCATCAGGCAGAAACACAAGCCCTGTTGAAATGTGAATGGTTTCGGACAACACCACAGGGCCGGATGTAATGTGGATGGCTTCTGCCAGTAACACAGGCAGTAGTGTGGTATAGATGGCCTCACAGGGAGCACTGGCCCTGGTGTAATGTGGATGGCATCAGCCAGTAGCACAGGCCTTTGTATATTGTGGATTGGATCAGCCACCAACACAGGCCCTATTGAAATGTAGTTGGCCTCAGCCATGACCACAGGCCCTGGTGAAATGTAAATGTCCTAAGCCAGTATCACATGCCCTGTTGTAATGTGGATGGCCTGATCTAACAACACTGTCCCTGGTGAAATATGGATGGTATTGGTCAGCACCACACACCCTGGTGTAATGTGAATGGCCATAGCCAACACCACTGGCCCTGGTGAATTGTGTATGATATTGGTCAGCAGCAAAGGCCCAGATGTAATGTGGATGGCATCAGCAAGTAGCACAGGCCCTGGTGTGGTGATGATCGCCTCACAGGAAGAACTGTCCCTGGTGTAATGTGGATGTCCTCATCCAACAACAGTGGCCCTGGTGAAATGTGGATGGTATTGGCCAGCACCACAGGCCCTGGCGTAATGTGGATGGCCTCATCCAGCACCACAGGCCCTGGTGTGGTGATGATGGCCTCACAGGAAGCACTGTCCCTGGTGTAATGTGGATGGTATTGGCCAGCACCACTGGCCCTGGCGTAATGTGAAAGTCTTCATCCAGTAGCACAGGCCCTGTTGTAATGTGGATGGCCTCATCTAACAACACTGTCCCTGGTGAAATATGGATGGTATTGGTCAGCACCACACACCCTGGTGTAATGTGAATGGCCCTAGCCAACCCCACTGGCCCTGGTGAAATGTGCATGATATCTGTCAGCAGCCCAGGCCCAGGTGTAATGTGGATGGCATCAACGAGCAGCAGAGGCCCTGGTGGGGTGAAAACCACCAGGGCCTGGTGGTGAAAACCATCACAGGCCACAACACCAAGAAAAGCACAGTGGGGGGGACTGTGGAGAAGGCAAACGAACTCAACAACTTCTTCAACAGGTTTGACCAGCCCACAACCCCCCCACCCTCACCTTCACTACAGAGTCCTCTCCCCACTCTCCTGCCTCCCTCGCTTCCCCCCCCTTCCTGACACCATGACACCCCCCTCCTCCAATCCCTCTCTCAGCAGCAAGACATCTCCCCCCCTCCCCTCCTCCCAAACATCTCCCAGTGTCACAGTGGATCAGGTCAGGAGGCAACTGAGGAAGCTTCGCCCCAGAAAGGCAGCAGGCCCAGACAAGGTGTGTCCTAGGATGCTTAAGGCATGTGCTGCTGAACTTGGGGAGCCGCTACAACGAGTCTTCAACCTCAGTCTGCGACTGGGGAGAGTGCCCGCCCTATGGAAGACACCCTGCATCGTCCCGGTCCCTAAAAGGAACCGGCCCAATGAGCTGAATGACTTCCGACCGGTGGCACTGACGTCACATCTTATGAAACTCTAGAGCGGCTCTTCCTCAACTTCCTCCGACCACAGGTACAACATGCCCAGGACCCACTACAGTTTGCATACAAGGCGGGTGTCGGAGTGGAGGATGCCATCCTGTACCTCCTACACAGAGCCCACTCACACCTGGATGGGGGAAAAGGCACGGTCAGGATACTGTTTCTTGACTTTTCCAGTGCCTTTAATACCATCCGGCCCAGTATGCTTCAGGAAAAACTGAACAGGATGGAGGTGGACCCCTGCCTGGTGGCTTGGATCTCCGACTACCTCACCGACAGACCACAGTACGTCAGGCTGAAGGACATCACGTCTGACACAGTGGTCAGCAGCACAGGAGCACCACAGGGAACTGTGCTGTCCCCTCTTCTCTTCACCCTGTACACCTCTGACTTCTGCTACAACTCTGAATTATGCCATATTCAGAAGTTTGCAGATGACACGGCCATCATGGGGTGTATCTGGGATGATCAGGAAGAGGAGTACAGAAGTCTGGTGAGGAACTTTGTCGCATGGAGTCACACAAACCACCTGCAACTCAACACCTCAAAGACTAAGGAACTGGTTGTGGACTTCGGGAGGTCCAGAGAAGGTCCACTGCCGGTTCAGATAGAGGGGGAGGAGGTGGAGGTGGTCAACAAGTACAAGTACCTCGGGCTGTGGGTGGACAATAAACTGGACTGGTCATGCAACACAGAGCACCTGTATAAAAAAGCCCAAAGCCGACTGTACTTCCTCAGGAGGCTGAGGTCTTTTAACATCTGCAGGAAGCTCCTGAGGATGTTTTACCAGTCGGTGGTTGCTGGAGTACTTTTCTATGCTGTGGTGAGCTGGGGGAGCAGCACAGCAAAGAGGGACTCATCCAGGCTGGAGAAACTGATCAGGAAGGCTAGCTCTGTGGCCGGCATGAAGCTGGACACTATGGTGACAGTGGCAGAGAAAAGGACATTAAAGAAACTGCTGGACATTATGAACAATGCCAGGCATCCTCTGCACACGGCCATTAACAACCAGAAGAGTCTGTTCAGTGACAGGTTGCTTCTCCCCAAGACAAGAACTAACAGACTTAAAAACTCCTTTATCCCACACGCCATCAAACTGTTTAACTCCTCTCTGGAGGGGAGAGGGAGGGGAAACAGGAAACAGGAGGAGAAAGGAGGGGGGAACAACTAAGCTGTAGTGCTTCTTCACCTCACTGTACAATACCTTGTGCAATACTTTTTGTAAATAGTCAACAGTGCAATAGACTCAATACTTGAAATGTGCAATTCACTTGTATTTTTATTTTTTATTCCTATTTATTCTATTTATCCCCTTTGTATATTTTATTTATATTTGTCTCTGTATTTATATGTGTGTGTGTGTGTGTGTGTGTATATATATATATATATATATATATATATATATATATATAACAATTCTGTAACTGTAACTTCGGTCGTTGCTGTGCTTTTTTTGGAAGTCGAATTTCCCAGAGGAACCCACCCGAGGGATTAATAAAGTTCTATCTTATCTTGTCTTATCTTATCTTAGCCAACACCACTGGCCCTGGTGAAATGTGCATGATATCTTCCAGCAGCCCAGGCCCAGGTGTAATGTGGATGGCATCAACGAGCAGCAGAGGCCCTTGTGGGGTGAAGATGGCCTCACAGGAAGCACTGTCCCTGGTGTAATGTGTATGGTAGAAGCCGGCATCACAGACCGTGATGTAATGTGGATGGCCTCAGCCAACAACAGTGGCCCTGGTGAAATGTGGTTGATATTGGCCAGCATCACTGGCCCTGGTGTAATGTGAATGTCCTAAGGCAGTAGCACAGGCCCTTGCGTATTGTGGATGTCATCAGCCAGCAACACAAGCCCTGGTGAAATGTGGATGGTATCATCGAGTAGCATAGGCCCTGGTGTAATGTGGATGGCCTCATCCAACAACACTGGCCCTGGTGAAATGTGGATGGTATTGGCCAGCACCACAGGCCCTGGCGTAATGTCAAAGTCTTCAGCCAGTAGCACAGGCCCTTGCGTATTGTTATCACAGGCCCTGGTGTAATGTGGATGGCCTCATCCAGCACCACATGCCCTGGTGTAATGTGAATGGCCTTAGCCAACAACACTTGCCCTGGTGAAATGCGGATGGTATTGGCCAGCAGCACAGGCCCTGGTGTAATGTGAATGTCCTCAGCCAACACCACTGGCCCTGGTGTAATGTGAATGGCATAAGCCAGTATCACAGGCCCTTGTGTTTTGTGGATGTTATCAGCCAGCAACAACAATTCCTGGTGAAATGTGGATGGTTTCAGACAGCACCACAGGCCCGGGTGCAATGTGGATGCCATCAACGAGTAGCACAGGCCCTGATGTAAAGTGGATGGCATGAGCCAGCAACGTAGTTCTGGTGAAATGTGGATAGCCTCAGCCAGCAACGCAGGCCCTGGTGAAAGGAGGAATCACCCAGCAGCACAGGCCCCTGTGTGGTCAATATGGCCTAACAGGCAGCAATGGCCCTGGTGTAATGTGGATGGCCTCAGCCAACAACACTTTTCCTGGTGAAATGTGGATTGTATTGGCCAGCACCATAGGCCCTGGTGTAATGTGCATGTCCACAGCAAACACCACTGGCCCTGGTGTAATGTGGATGGCATCAGCCAGTATCACAGGCCCTGGTGAAATGTGGATGGTATTGGCCAGCACCACAGGCCCTGGTGAAATGTGAATGTCCTCAGCCAACAACACTGGCCCCGGTGTAATGTGGATGGCATCTGCCATGAACACAGGCCCAGGTGAAATGTAGTTGGCCTTAGCCATGACCACAGGTCCTGGTGAAATGTGAATGTCCTCTGCCAACACCACTGGCCCTGGTGAAATGTAGTTGGCCTCAGCCATGACCACAGGCCCTGGTGAAATGTGGATGGCCTCATCTAACAACACTGTCCCTGGTGAAATATGCATGGTATTGGTCAGCACCACACACCCTGGTGTAATGTGAATGGCCTTACCCAGCGCCACAGGCCCTGGTGTAATGTCAAAATTTTCAGCCAGTAGCACAGGCCCTTGTGTATTGTGGAACGCATCAGCCAGCAACACAAGCCCTGGTGTAATGTGGATGGTATCATCCAACAACACTGGCCCTGGTAAAAATGTGGATGGTAACCGCCAAAACCACAGGCCCTGGTGTAATGTGCATGGCATCAACGAGTAGCACAGGCCCTAGTGAAATTTAATTGGTCTAAGCCAGCAACACAGACCCCTTGTGTAATGTAGATGGCCTCAGAAAGCAGTACAGGCCCTCGTGTGGTGAAGATGGCCTCACAGGAAGCAGTGGCCCTGATATAATGTGGATGGCATCAGGCACTAGCAAAGACCCTGGTCTGGTGAAGATGTTCTCACAGGTAGAACTGGATCTGGTGTAATGTTGATGGCATCAGGCAGTAGCACAGGCCCTGGTCTGGTGAAGACAGCCTCAAGGGGAGCACTGGCAGTTGTGGCCCTGGTGTAATGTGGATGGCCACAGCCAACAACACTGACCCTGGTGAAATGTGGATGGCATCATCCAGCAACACAAGCCCTGGTGAAATGTGGATGGTTTCGGACAGCATCACATGCACTGGTGTAATATGGATGGCATGAGCCAGCAACGCAGGCCCTGGTGTAATCAGAATGGTATCAGCCAGAAGCACAGGCCCTGGTGTGCTCAATATGGCCTCACAGGGAGCAGTGGCCCTGGTGCAATGTGGATGGCCTCAGCCAGCAACGCAGGCCTTTGTATATTGTGGATGGGATCAGCGACCAACACAGGCCCTGGTGAAATGTAGATGTCCTCAGCCAGCAGCACAGGGCCAGGTGTAATGTGGATGGCATCAATGAGCAGCAGAGGCCGTGGTGGGGTGAAGATGGCCTCACAGGGAGCACTGTCCCTGGTGTAATGTGGATGGTAGAAGTCGGCGTCACAGGCCGTGATGTAATGTGCATGGCCTGAGCCTAAAACACATGCCCTGGTGTGGTGAAGATGGCCTCAAAGGAAGCACAGTCCCTGGTGTAATGTGAATGTCCTCAGCCAACACCACTGGCAGTGGTGTAATGTGAATGGCATCAGACAGTATCACAGTCCCTTGTGTTTTGTGGATGTCATCAGCCAGCAACATAATTCCTGGTGAAATGTGGATGGTTTCAGACAGCACCACAGGCCCGTGTGTAATGTGGATGGTATCATCGAGTAGCACAGGCCCTGGTGTTGTGATGATGGCCTCTTAGGAAGAACTGTCCCTGGTGTAATTTGGATGGCCTCATCCAACAGTACGGGCCTTGGTGTGGTGAAGTTGGCCTCATCCAGCACCAAATGCCCTGGTGTGGTGATTATGGCCTCACAGGAACCACTGTCCCTGGTGTAATGTGGATGGCATCATCCAACAACACTAGCCCTGGCGAAATGTGGATGGTATTAGCCAGCACCACTGGCCCTGGCGTAATGTGAAAGTCTTCAGCCAGTAGCACAGGCCCTTGCGTATTGTGGAACGCATCAGCCAGCAACACAAGCCCTGGTGAAATGTGGATGGTAACCGCCAAAACCACAGGCCCTGGTGTAATGTGCATGGCATCAACGAGTAGCACAGGCCCTGGTGAAATTTAATTGGTCTAAGCCAGAAACACAGGCCCTTGTGTAATGTAGATGGCCTCAGAAAGCAGTACAGGCCCTGGTGTGGTGAAGATGGCCTCACAGGAAGCGGTGGCCCTGATATAATGTGGATGGCATCAGGCACTAGCAAAGACCCTAGTCTGGTGAAGACGGCCTCACAGGGAGCACTGGCAGTGGTGTAATGTGGATGGCCACAGCCAACAACACTGACCCTGGTGAAATGTGGATGGTTTCAGACAGCACCACAGGCCCGGGTGTAATGGGGATGCCATCAACGAGTAGCACAGGCCCTGATTTAAAGTGGATGGCATGAGCCAGCAACGTAGTTCTGGTGAAATGTGGATAGCCTAAGCCAGCAACGCAGGCCCTGGGGAAAGGAGGATGCATCACCCAGCAGCACAGGCCCTGGTGTGGTCAATATGGCCTCACAGGGAGCACTGGCCCTGGTGTAATGTGGATGGCCTCAGCCAACAACATTTTTCCTGGTGAAATGTGGATGATATTGGCCAGCACCACAGGCCCTGGCGTAATGTGCATGTCCCCAGCCAACACCACAGGCCCTGGTGAAATGTGGATGGCCTTAGCCAGCAACGCAGGCCTTTGTATATTGTGGATGGAATCAGCCACCAACACAGGCCCTGGTGAAATGTAGATGTCCTCAGCCAGTAGCACAGGCCCTGTTGTAATGTGTATGGCCTCATCTAACAACACTGTCCCTGGTGAAATATGGATGGTATTGGTCAGCACCACACACCCTGGTGTAATGTGAATGGCCTTAGCCAACAACACTTGCCCTGGTGAAACGTGGATGGTATTGGCCAGCAGCACAAACCCAGGTGTAATTTGAATGTCCTCAGCCAACACCACTGGCCCTGGTGTAATGTGAATGGCATCAGCCAGTATCACAGGCCCTTGTGTTTTGTGGATGTCATCAGCCAGCAACACAAATCCTGGTGAAATGTGGATGGTTTCAGACAGCACCACAGGCCCGGGTGTATTGTGGATGCCATCAACTAGTAGCACAGACCCTGATGTAAAGTGCATGGCATGAGCCAGCAACGTAGTTCTGGTGAAATGTGGATAGCCTCAGCCAGCAACGCAGGCCCTGGTGAAATGAGGATGTATCACCCAGCAGCACAGGCCCTGGTATGATCAATATGGCCTCACAGGGAGCACTGGCTCTGGTGTAATGTGGATGGCCTCAGCCAATAACACTTTTCCTGGTGAAATGTGGATGGTATTGGCCAGCACCACAGGCCCTGGCGTAATGTGCATGTCCCCAGCCAACACCACTGGCCCTGGTGTAATGTGGATGGCATCAGCCAGTATCACAGGCCCTGATGAAATGTGGATGTTTTCGGACAGCACCACAGGCCCTGGTGAAATGTGGATGGTATTGGCCAGCACCACTGGCCCTGGTGAAATGTGAATGTCCTCAGCCAACACCACTGGCCCTGGTGTAATGTGGATGGCATCAGCCATGACCACAGGCCCTGGTGTAATGTGGATGGCATCAGCCATGACCACAGGCCCTGGTGAAATGTGAATGTCCTCAGCCAACACCACAGGCCCTGGTGAAATGTAAATGTCCTCAGCCAGTAGCACAGGCCCTGTTGTAATGTGGATGGCCTCATCTGACAACACTGTCCCTGGTGCAATATGGATGGTATTGGTCAGCACCACACACCCTGGTGTAATGTGAATGGCCTTAGCCAACACCACTGGCCCTGGTGCAATGTGGATGGCCCCAGCCAGCAACGCAGGCCTTTGTATATTGTGGATGGGATCAGCCACCAATACAGGCCCTGGTGAAATGTAGATGTCCTCATCCAGTAGCACAGACCCTGTTGTAATGTGGATTGCCTCATCTAACAACACTGTCCCTGGTTAAATGTGCATGATATCGGTCAGCAGCACAGGGCCAGGTGTAATGTGGATGGCATCAATGAGCAGCAGAGGCCCTGGTGGGGTGAAGATGGCCTCACAGGAAGCACTGTCCCTGGTGTAATGTGGATCTTAGAAGTCGGCGTCACAGGCCGTGATGTAATGTGGATGGCCTCAGCCAAAAGTACAGGCCCTTGTGTAATGTGGATGGCCTTATCCAGCACCACAGGCCCTTTTGTGGTGATTATGGCCTTACAGGAAGAACATTCCCTGGTGTAATTTGGATGGCCTCATTAAACAGTACGGGCCTTGGTGTGGTGAAGATGGCCTCATCCATCACCACATGCCCTGGTGTGGTGATGATGGCCTCACAGGAAGCACTGTCCCTGGTGTAATGTAAATGTCCTCAGCCAGTAGCACAGGCCCTGTTGTAATGTGGATGGCATCATCTAACAACACTGTCCCTGGTGAAATATGGATGGTATTGGTCAGCACCACACACCCTGGTGTAATGTGAATTGTCATGGTCCTGGGTCGTGTGACCCAGTGTGTTATGTTTAGCCTATTTTGATGTTTATTGTTTGTTTAGGTTCTTTAAGGTAGTCCAGCCATTTGTATTTATTACCCTTGCATTAAGTCTCCCTTGCTCTTCGTGTGTTTATGTCTGTGTGTCTTGTACTGTCAAGTTCATGCTGTCAGTTATGTCATCTCCCCTGTACTAAGTTTCCCTGGGTCATGAGTCCTGTCTGCGTGGTTATGTTTAGTTCTTGTTATGTCTAATTTCCATGTTTCCTGTTTTACTTTGTAAGTCTGTATTCATTGTCAGTGTATTGAGTTGCACCCTCCTGTCCTGTCGTTAGGTTCATGTGTGTCAGCTGTGATCCCATGTGTGGCCACTTCCCCTGATCATCCCTCATGTGTATTTAGTCTCTGTGTTTCATGTAGTCTGCGTCGCGTCGTCTGTGTTCCCACCCTCCGTGTTTCCATGCCCGGTCTGTTGTATTCTAAGTCATAGCCTTACCTTAGTTCATTCCCAGTTTAGGTTTCTTTTTAGTTATTGCTTTTGTGCTGCCCTTATTCTTGTTTGTTTCCCTTGTGTTACCAGCCACAATAAAAGGCTCGCTTTTGTTTAAAGTTCACTCCCGAATCACTCGTGTCTGCACCTGAGTCCTCCACGCACTCTCCACACGGTCTGTCACAGCGGACCGTGACAGTACGACGCGACCATGTCGGACTCAGCGGACATTCCAGAGGAGGTAGGGGAGGAGCTGAACAGGCTCTGCCGCATTATGGATCGCATCATCGGATGCGCGGATCCAAGTCTGGTTTCCATGTTCCATATTTCACCAGGGCCTGTGGTGCTGTCCGAAAACATCCACATTTCACCAGGGCCTGTGATACTGGCTGATGCCATCCACATTACACCAGGGCCAGTGGTGTTGGCTGGGGACATGCACATTACGCCAGGGCCTGTGGTGCTGGCCAATACCATCCACATTTCACCAGGAAAAGTGTTATTGGCTAAGGCCATTCACATTACACCAGGGTGTGTGCTGCTGGCCAATACCATCCACATTTCACCAGGGCAAGTGTTGTTGGTTAAGGCCATTCACATTTCACCTGGGTGTGTGGTGCTGGCCAATACCATCCACATTTCACCAGGAAAAGTGTTGTTGGCTGAAGCCATCCACATTACACCAGGGCCAGTGCTCCCTGTGAGGCCATATTGACCACACCAGGGCCTGTGCTGCTGGGTGATACATCCTCATTTCACCAGGGCCTGCGTTGCTGGCTGAGGCTATCCACATTTCACCAGAACTATGTTGCTGGCTCATGCCATCCACTTTACATCAGGGCCTGTGCTACTCGTTGATGACATCCACATTACACCCGGGCCTGTGGTGCTTTCTGAAAACATCCACATTTCACCAGGAATTGTGTTGCTGGCTGATGACATCCACAAAACACAAGGGCCTGTGATACTGGCTGATGCCATTCACATTACAGCAGGGCCAGTGCTGCTGACCAATAGCATCCATATTTCACCAGGGACAGTGTTGTTAGATGAGGCCATCCACATTACAACAGGGCCTGTGCTACTGGCTGAGGACATTTACATTTCATCAGGGCCTGTGGATATTGCTGAGGCCAACTACATTTCACCAGGGTCTGTGGTCATGGCTGATGCCATCCACATTACACCAGGGCCAGTGGTGTTGGCTGAGGACATTCACATTTCACCAGGGCCTTTGGTGCTGTCCGAAAACATCCACATTTCACCAGGGCCTGTGATACTGGCTGATGCCATCCACATTACACCAGGGCCAGAGGTGTTGGCTGAGGACATCCACATTTCACCAGGGCCTGTGGTGCTGTCCGAAAACATCCACATTTCACCAGGGCCTGTGATACTGGCTGATGCCATCCACATTACACCAGGGCCAGTGGTGTTGGCTGAGGACATCCACATTACACCTGGCCCTGTGCTGCTGACCGCTATCATGCACATTTAACAAAGGACAGTGTTGTTCGATGAGGCCATCCACATTACAACAGGGCCTGTGATACTGGCTGATGCCATCCACATTACACCAGGAAAAGTGTTGCTGGTTAAGGCCATTCACATTACACCAGGGTGTGTGGTGCTGGCCAATACCATCCACATTTCACCAGGGACAGTGTTGTTAGATGAGGCCATCCACATTTCACCAAGGCTTGTGGTCATGGCTGATGACATTTACATTTCACCAGGGCCTGTGGTCTTGGCTGAGGCCAACTACATTTCACCATGGCCTGTGGTCATGGCTGATGCCATCCACATTACACCAGGGCCAGTGGTGTTGGCTGAGGACATCCACATTACACCACTGCCAGTGCTTCCTGTGAGGCCATCATCACCACACCAGGGCCTGTGGTGTTGGCTGAGGCCATCCATGTTTCACCAGGGCCAGTGCTCCCTGTGAGGCTGTCTTCACCACACCAGGGCCTGTGCTTTAGGCTGAGGCCATCCACATTACATCACGGCCTGTGACGCCGACTTCTACCATCCACATTACACCAGGGACAGTGCTTCCTGTGAGGCCATCTTCACCCCACCAGGGCCTCTGCTGCTCATTGATGCCATCCACATTACACCTGACCCTGTGCTGCTGACCGATATTATGCACATTTAACCAAGGACAGTGTTGTTAGATGAGGCCATCCACATTACAACAGGGCCTGACCTACTGGCTGAGGACATCTACATTTCACCAGGGCCTGTGTTGGTGGCTGATCCCATCCACAATATACAAAGGCCTGCGTTGCTGGCTGAGGCAATCCAAATTGCACCAGGGCCACTGCTCCCTGTGAGGCTATATTCACCACACCAGGGCCTGTGCTTCTGGCTGATACCATCCTGATTTCACCAGGGCCTGAGTTGCTGGCTCATTCCATCCATATTACACCAACGCATGTGGTGCTGTCCGAAACCATCCACATTTCACCAGGGCTTGTGTTGCTGGATGATGCCATCCACATTTCACCAGGGTCAGTGTTGTTGGCTGAGGCCATCCACATTACACAACTGCCAGTGCTTCCTGTGAGTCCATCATCACAACACCAGGGCCTGTGGTGCTGGCTGAGGCTATCCATGTTTCACCAGGGCCAGTGCTCCCTGTGAGGCTGTCTTCACCACACCAGGGCCTGTGCTTTCTGTCTGAGACCATCTTCACCAGACCAGGGTCTGTGCTACTGCCTAATGCAATCAACATTACACACGATCCAGTACTACTTGTGAGAACATCTTCACCACACCAAGGTCTGTACTGCTTTCTGAGGCCATCTACATTACACAAGGGCCTGTGTTTCTGGCTTAGACCAATTAAATTTCACCAGGGCCTGTGCTACTCGTTAATGCCATGCACATTACACCAGGGCCAGTGTTGTTGGATGAGGCCATCCACATTACACCACGGACAGTGCATCCGGTGAGGCCATCATCACCACACGAGGGCATGTGGTGCTGGATGAGTCCATCCACATGCTGGATGAGTCTATCCACATTACACCAGGGCCTGTGCTGCTCGATGATACCATCCACATTTCACCAGGGCTTGTGTTCCTGGCTGATGCGTTCCACAATACGCAAGGGCCTGTGCTACTGGCTGAAAACTTTGACATTACGCCAGGGCCTGTGGTGCTGGCCAATACCATCCACTTTTCACCAGGGCCAGTGTTGTTGGATGAGGCCATCCACATTACACCAGGGACAGTCCTTCCTGTGAGGCCATCATCACCACACGAGGGCATGTGGTGCTTGATGAGGCCATCTTCACCACACCAAGGGCCGTACTGTTGGATGAGGCCATCCACATTACACCAGGGACAGTGCTTCCTGTGAGGTCATATTCACCCCACCAGGGCCTCTGCTGCTCGTTGATGCCATCCACATTACACCAGAGCCTGGGGTGCTGACAGATATCATACACATTTCACCAGGGCCTGTGGTGTTTGCTAGGCCATTGACATTACACCAAGGTGTGTGGTGCTGACCAATACCATCCATATTTCACCAGGGACAGTGTTGTTAGATGAGGCCATCCACATTACAACATGGCCTGTGCTACTGGCTGAGGACATTTACATTTCACCAGGGCCTGTGGTCATGGCTGAGGCCAACTACATTTCACCAGGTCCTGTGGTCATGGCTGATGCCATCCACATTACACCAGGGCCAGTGGTGTTGGCTGAGGACATTCACATTTCACCAGGGCCTGTGGTGCTGGCCAATACCATCCACATTTCACCAGGGCCTGTGGTGCTGTCCGAAAACATCCACATTTCACCAGGGCCTGTGATACTGGCTGATGCCATCCACATTACACCAGGGCCAGTGGTGTTGGCTGGGGACATGCACATTACGCCAGGGCCTGTGGTGCTGGCCAATACCATCCACATTTCACCAGGAAAAGTTTTATTGGCTGAGGCCATCCACATTACACCAGGGCCTGTGCTCCCTGTGAGGCCATATTGACCACACCAAGGCCTGTGCTGTTGGGTGATACATCCTCATTTCACCAGGGCCTGCGTTGCTGGCTGAGGCTATCCACATTTCACCAGATCTACATTGCTGGCTCATGCCATCCACTTTACACCAGGGCCTGTGCTACTAGTTGATGGCATCCACAATACACCAGGGCCTGTGATACTGGCTGATGCCATTCACATTACACCAGGGCCGGTGGTCATGGCTAAGGCCAACTACATTTCACCAGGGCCTGTGGTGTTGGCTGAGGTCATTAACATTTCACCAGGGCCTGTGGTCATGGCTGCTGCCATCCACATTACATCAGGGCCAGTGGTGTTGGCTGAGGACATTCACATTTCACCAGGGCCTGTGGTGCTGGCCAATAGCATCCACATTACATTTCACCAGGGCCTGTGGTGCTGTCCGAAAACATCCACATTTCACCAGGGCCTGTGATATTGGCTGATGCCATCCACATTACACCAGGGCCAGTGGTGTTTGCTGGGGACATGCACATTACGCCAGGGCCTGTGGTGCTGGCCAATACCATCCACATTTCATCAGGAAAAGTGTTGTTGGCTGAGGCCATCCACATTACACCAGGGCCAGTGCTCCCTGTGAGGCCATATTCACCACACCAGGGCCTGTGCTGCTGGGTGATACATCCTCCTTTCACCAGGTTCTGCGTTGCTGGCTGAGGCTATCCACATTTCACCAGAACTACGTTGCTGGCTCATGCCATCCACATTACATCAGGGCCTGTGCTACTCGTTGATGGCATCCACATTACACCCGGGCCTGTAGTGCTGTCTGAAACCATCCACATTTCACCAGGAATTGTGTTGCTGGCTGATGACCTCCACAAAACACAAGGGCCTGTGATACTGGCTGATGCCATTCACATTACACCAGGGCCAGTGGTGTTGGCTGAGGACATTCACATTACACCAGGGCCTGTGCTTTAGGCTGAGGCCATCCACATTACATCACGGCCTGTGACGCCGACTTCTACCAGCCACATTACACCAGGGCCAGTGCTCCCTTTGAGGCCATATTGACCACACCAGGGCCTGTGCTGCTGGGTGATACATCCTCATTTCACCAGGGCCTGCGTTGCTGGCTGAGGCTATCCACATTTCACCAGAACTACGTTGCTGGCTCATTCCATCCGCTTTACATCCGGGCCTGTGCTACTCGTTGATGACATCCACATTACACCCAGGCCTGTGGTGCTTTCTGTAAACATCCACATTTCACTAGGAATTGTGTTGCTGGCTGATGAAATCCACAAAACACAAGGGCCTGTGATACTGGCTGATGCCATTCACATTATACCAGGGCCTGTGCTGCTGATGTTGTTGGCTAAGGCCATTCACATTTCACCAGGGTGTGTGGTGCTGACCAATACCATCCATATTTCACCAGAACTACATTGCTGGCTCATGCCATCCACATTACATCAGGGCCTGTGCTACTCGTTGATGGCATCCACATTACACCCAGGCCTGTGGTGCTTTCTGTAAACATCCACATTTCACTAGGAATTGTGTTGCTGGCTGATGAAATCCACAAAACACAAGGGCCTGTGATACTGGTTGATGCCATTCACATTATACCAGGGCCTGTGCTGCTGATGTTGTTGGCTAAGGCCATTCACATTTCACCAGGGTGTGTGGTGCTGACCAATACCATCCACATTTCACCAGAACTACGTTGTTGGCTCATGCCATCCACATTACACCCGGGCCTGTAGTGCTGTCTGAAACCATCCACATTTCACCAGGAATTGTGTTGCTGGCTGATGACCTCCACAAAACACAAGGGCCTGTGATACTGGCTGATGCCATTCACATTACACCAGGGCCAGTGGTGTTGGCTGAGGACATTCACATTACACCAGGGCCTGTGCTTTAGGCTGAGGCCATCCACATTACATCACGGCCTGTGACGCCGACTTCTACCAGCCACATTACACCAGGGCCAGTGCTCCCTTTGAGGCCATATTGACCACACCAGGGCCTGTGCTGCTGGGTGATACATCCTCATTTCACCAGGGCCTGCGTTGCTGGCTGAGGCTATCCACATTTCACCAGAACTACGTTGCTGGCTCATTCCATCCGCTTTACATCCGGGCCTGTGCTACTCGTTGATGACATCCACATTACACCCAGGCCTGTGGTGCTTTCTGTAAACATCCACATTTCACTAGGAATTGTGTTGCTGGCTGATGAAATCCACAAAACACAAGGGCCTGTGATACTGGTTGATGCCATTCACATTATACCAGGGCCTGTGCTGCTGATGTTGTTGGCTAAGGCCATTCACATTTCACCAGGGTGTGTGGTGCTGACCAATACCATCCATATTTCACCAGGGACAGTGTTGTTAGATGAGGCCATCCACATTTCACCAGGGCCTGTGGTCATGGCTGAGGACATTTACATTTCACCAGGGCCTGTGGTCATGGCTGAGGCCAACTACATTTCACCAGGGCCTGTGGTCATGGCTGATGCCATCCACATTACACCAGGGCCAGTGGTGTTGGCTGAGGACATTCACATTACACCAGGGACAGTGCTTCCTTTGAGGCCATCTTCACCACATCAGGGCCTGTGCTTTAGGCTGAGGCCATCCACATTACATCACGGCCTGTGACGCCGACTTCTACCATCCACATTACACCAGGGACAGTGCTTCCTGTGAGGCCATCTTCACCCCACCAGGGCCTCTGCTGCTCATTGATGCCATCCACATTACACCTGGCCCTGTGCTGCTGACCGATATCATGCACATTTAACCAAGGACAGTGTTGTTAGATGAGGCCATCCACATTACAACAGGGCCTGAGCTACTGGCTGAGGACATTTACATTTCACCAGGGCCTGTGTTGGTGGCTGATCCGATCCACAATATACAAAGGCCTGCGTTGCTGGCTGAGGCCATCCACATTGCACCAGGGCCACTGCTCCCTGTGAGGCCATATTCACCACACCAGGGCCTGTGCTTCTGGCTGATACCATCCTGATTTCACCAGGGCCTGCGTTGCTGGCTCATGCCATCCAGAATACGCAAGGGCCTGTGCTACTGGCTTAGGACATTCACATTACACCAGGGCCAGTGGTGCTGGCCAATATCAACCACATTTCACCAGGGCCACTGTTGTTGGCTGAGGCCATTCACATTACACCAGTGTGTGGTGCTGACCGATACCATCCATATTTCACCAGGGACAGTGTTGTTAGATGAGGCCATCCACATTCCAAAAGGGCCTGTGCTACTGGCTGAGCACATTTACATTTCACCAGGCCTGTGGTCATGGCTGATGCCATCCACATTACACCAGGGCCAGTGGTGTTGGCTGAGGACATTCTGTAAGGAAGAGGACTCCCTTACTGCATTTATTTATATTGTATTGTCTGTATAGCACTTTAGAGCACACCTTTCACTTTATTAAAAGCACCTTATCAAGCACTTTATGTAGCATTGCACTTTAAGCATGGATTTGCACACAAGAAGTTTAAATATTTATTGACTATTTATTGGGAATTTTAAAATCAGTTGGTGGCCTTGTTTCAGATCCTGCACAGCTGCTCCTCATCAAGGAATGTGGTGGTTGTCTGTCAGGAGAGAAGAATGGTGATTGAGATTGTGATTTAGGTTTACCAATAAGGAAAACTAAGGCAAATGTGTGTGTGAAATCTAGGGATAAAAGTGGTGCAAATAAGTGTTTGTAAGTTAATGATTACTCACCTTTGTTGCCTGTGTCCTCTTCAAGGTGTTTGGGCAAATGTTTCCCCGGGGATCCAGACACCATTTAAAGGTTCCGGGAGAGACCATGGGTAAAGAGTGTGGTGAATCTTTTTGTGCTTGGGTTTCTGGGTTTTTATAATATTGGGTTTTGTGTAACATTAAAGTGTGAAATATTTATTAATATGTAAATGTGAAGATGTATTTATGTATTTATTTATTCTTATTGATATATTGTATACTGTGGTGGAAGGTTGGGATTTAAGAATTTACCTGAGAGTGGAATAATGGTTAAGTCTGTGACAGCTGAACATATTTAAGGCTGCCAGTTGTCATTAGGGGATTTTTGTGCTGTGAAGAAGCTCGACAAGTTAATTGTTTTAAGGAGAGCCATATAGCAAATAAATACTTTGTTCCACTACACTTGCCTTGGTCTGTCTCACTGTGTTTCCAGCCGCTAAGGGCTGCCCTGTTACAAGTGGTGTCAGGAGTGTGTCACTCATGCCACAGTGAGAAGATGATGACAAGAGGTGGAAGAAAGCCAGGCCAAGAGGAGCAGCCTGATGAAGGAGTTGGAGCTTCATCTGAGCTAGAGGCCATGGCAGCAACAAGCCCTGAGGACAAATTGGAGGAGTTAACAGGGTTGGTGAAATCTCTTATGCGGTCTCAAGCAGCCAGAGACCAAAAGTGGGAGAAGGATTTGTCACGTCAGGAGCAAAGGTGGAAAGGCATGCAGCATCAATTTCAGCAAATCCAGCTACAAGTTAACGCTGTAACTGATAAGCCTGACCCACCAGAGGCGCCAGCGCCCCCTACAACATCTGAAGAACAAGAACTTGTCTGTCTGTCTGGTCTGGTCTGGTCTGTCTCACTGTGTTTCCAGCCGCTAAGGGCTGCCCTGTTACACATTCACATTTCACCAGGGCCTTTGTTGCTGGCCAATACCATCCACATTTCACCAGGGCCTGTGGTGCTGTCCGAAAACATCCACATTTCACCAGGGCCTGTGATACTGGCTGATGCCATCCACATTACACCAGGGCCAGTGGTGTTGGCTGGGGACATGCACATTATGCCAGGGCTTGTGGTGCTGGCCAATACTATCCACATTTCACCAGAAAAAGTGTTGTTGGATGAGGCCATCCACATTACACCAGGGACAGTGCTCCCTTTGAGGCCATATTGACCACACCAGGGCCTGTGCTGCTTGGTGATATATCCTCATTTCACAAGAGCCTGTGTTGCTGGCTGAGGCTATCCACATTTCACCAGAACTACGTTGCTGGCTCATGCCATCCACTTTACATCAGGGTGTGTGCTACTCGTTGATGGCATCCACATTACACCCGGGCCTTTGGTGCTTTCTGAAACCATCCACATTTCACCAGGAATTGTGTTGCTGGCTGATGACATCCACAAAATACAAGGGCCTGTGATACTGGCTGATGCCATTCACATTACACCAGGGCCAGTGTTGTTGGCTAAGGCCATTCACATTACACCAGGGTGTGTGGTGCTGGCCAATACCATCCACATTTCACCAGGGACAGTGTTGTTAGATGAGGCCATCCACATTACAACAGGGCCTGTGCTACTGGCTGAGAACATTTACATTTCACGAGGGCCTGTGGTCATGGCTTAGGCCAACTACATTTCACCAGGGCCAGTGGTCATGGCTGATGCCATCCACATTACATCAGGGCCAGTGGTGTTGGCTGAGGACATTCACAATACACCAGGGACAGTGCCTCCTTTGAGGCCATCTTCACCACACCAGGGCCTGTGTTGTTGGCTGAGGCCATCCACATTACATCACGGCCTGTGACGCCGACTTCTACCATCCACATTACACCAGGGACAGTGCTTCCTGTGAGGCCATCTTCACCCCACCAGGGCCTCTGCTGCTCATTGATGCCATCCACATTACACCTGGCCCTGTGCTGCTCACCGATATCATACACATTTAACCAAGGACAGTGTTGTTAGATGAAGCCATCCACATTACAACAGGGCCTGTGCTACTGGCTGAGGACATCTATATTTCACCAGGGCCTGTGTTGGTGGCTGATCCCATCTACAATATACAAAGGCCTGCGTTGCTGGCTGAGGCCATCCACATTGCACCAGGGCCACTGCTCCGTGTGAGGCCATATTCACCACACCAGGGCCTGTGCTTCTGGCTGATACCATCCTGATTTCACCAGGGCCTGAGTTGCTGGCTCATGCCATCCACATTTCACCAGGGCTTGTGTTGCTGGATGATGCCATCCACATTTCATCAGGGTCTGTGTTGTTGTCTGAGTCCATCCACATTGCACCACTGCCAGTGCTTCCTTATGAGGCCATCATCACCACACCAGGGACTGTGGTGCCTGCTGAGGCCATCCATGTTTCACCAGTGCCAGTGCTCCCTGTGAGGCTGTCTTCACTACACCTGGGCCTGTGCTTTCTGTCTGAGACCATCTTCACCAGACCAGGGCCTGTGCTACTGGCTGAAGAGTTTCACATTACGCCAGGGCCTGTGGTGCTGGCCAATACCATCCACATTTCACCAGGGCCAGTGTTGTTGGATGAGGCCATCCACATTACACCAGGGACAGTGCTTCCTGTGAGGCCATCATCACCACACGAGGGCATGTGGTGCTTGATGAGGCCATCTTAACCACACCAAGGCCCATGCTGTTGGATGAGGCCATCCACATTACACCAGGGCCTGTGCTACTCGATGATACCATCCACATTTCACCAGGGCTTGTGTTGCTGGCCAATATCAACCACATTTCACCAGGGCCACTGTTGTTGGCTGAGGCCATCCACATTACATCACGGTCTTTGATGCCGGCTTCTACCATTCACATTACACCAGGGACAATGCTTCCTGTGAGGCCATCTTCACCCCACCAGGGCCTCTGCTGCTCGTTGATGCCATCCACATTACACCTGGGCCTGGGGTGCAGACAGATATCATGAACATTTCACCAGGGCCAGTGGTGTTGGCTAAGGCCATTCACATTACACCAAGGTGTGTGGTGCTGACCAGTACCATCCATATTTCACCAGGGACAGTGTTGTTAGATGAGGCCATCCACATTACAACAGGGCCTATGCTACTGGCTGAGGACATTTACATTTCACCAGGGCCTGTGGTCATGGCTGAGGCCAACTGAGCTGCTGACGTTGGACTTCCTCCAACTCTTCAGCCTCCTTGGTCAGTTGCAGGTGAGTGCTTTTATCTCCGGGCCCACCCCCACCTGTGGCAGAGGGATAGGCCGTTTCAGCCGGCTGCTCAGCCTTAACACCTGGCTTTCCTCCGCCTGTGCCTCCGACGGTGTGGGTTTTATTAACAATTTTGATGCCTTCTGGGAGAGGAGGCATCTTTTTGGGGCAGACGGGCTCCACCTCAACGCCTGGGGACGCCGTTTGCTGTCCGCCAATTTGGCATTTGGCGTACAGCACTCCCGCACATCGCCCTGTCACTACCCCAAATTGACATTACCTGCAGATCTGTCTGCCACTGACTGATGTTCCCCTGGTCCCAGCTCCTATATTTGTTCCACTTTTAACAGTAATACACAAAACTCTGGACTCGGACCTCTCTTTCCCACAGTCAACACAATACCCTTCATAATCACAAACAGAGAGCAACAGAATTATCATAAATCCAGTAACTCCAAAAACATTAATAACCTCCGGCCTCTTCAAAAATATCAACATCCATTCAACTCTATTGTCAATAATCCACCAGTCTCAATCAGTATGGCACTTTTAAATGTCCGCTCTCTGTTAAACAAGTCTTTTATTATTAATGATTTAATCTTAGATAATAAACTTGACTGTTTATTTTTAACTGAAACATGGCTGGGTTCGGATGCACCAGTTGTTCTCACTGAGGCCTCCCCACCAAATTTTAATTTCTCTTTTTCTATTAGAAGTGGTAAGAGAGGTGGTGGGACTGCATCTTTAGCCAACAACACACTCACCTCCAAACAAATTTTACTTGATCATTTTACCACTTTTGAATTCCACGCTATTGTTTTCAGCAGCCCTCCAGTTTTATCTGTCACAGTTTACAAACCACCTAAAGACAGCGCTGCTTTTATCAAGGAACCTAGGATCACTGGACTAAATGACTACAGACCCGTGGCTCTGACATCTGTGGTCATGAAGTCTTTTGAGCGCCTAGTTCTCTCCCATCTCAAGACCCTCACGGCCCCCCTCCTGGACCCCCTGCAGTTTGCATATAGAGCCAACAGGTCTGTAGACGACGCCATCAACATGGCCCTACACTTCATCCTGCAGCATCTGGACTCCCCAGGAACCTACGCCAGGATCCTGTTTGTGGACTTCAGCTCTGCCTTCAACACCATCCTTCCAGACCATCTCCGAGACAAGCTTTCCCAGATGAATGTGCCTGATCCCATCTGCCGGTGGATCACTGACTTCCTGACGGACAGGAAGCAGCACGTGAGGCTGGGGAAGAATGTCTCGGACTCCCGGACCATCAGCACCGGCTCCCCTCAGGGCTGTGTTCTTTCTCCTCTGCTCTTCTCCCTGTACACCAACTGCTGCACCTCCACCCACCAGTCTGTCAAGCTAATCAAGTTCGCAGATGACACCACCGTCATTGGGCTCATCTCTGACGGGGATGAGTCTGCCTACAGGAGGGAGGTTGAACGTCTGGTGTCTTGGTGCAGCCACAACAACCTGGTGCTGAATGCCCAGAAGACAGTGGAGATTATTGTGGACTTCAGGAAGCACACAGCCCCACTCCCCCCCATCATCCTGACTGACACCCCCATCACCTCTGTGGACTCATTCCGCTTCCTGGGTACCACCATCACCCAGGACCTGAAGTGGGAGCCCACCATCACCTCCGTCATCAAGAAAGCCCAGCAGAGGATGTACTTCCTGAGGCAGCTGAAGAAATTCAACCTGCCAACACGGACGATGATGCAGTTCTACACTGCAATCATCGAGTCCATCCTCACCTCCTCCATCACCGTGTGGTACGCTGGAGCCACTATCAGGGACAAACAGAGACTGCAGCGTGTTGTGCGCTCTGCTGAGAAGGTGATTGGCTGCAGACTCCCATCTCTGCAGGACCTGTACACCTCCAGGACACTGCGGCGTGCAGCCCGGATCTCAGCTGACCCTTCTCACCCTGGACACAGTCTGTTTGACCTGCTCCCCTCAGGCAGGAGGCTCCGGTCCATTCGCACCAGAACCTCTCGCCACAAGAACAGTTTCTTCCCCTCTGCTGTCGGACACATGAACAATAACCACTTGACTGTCCCCGCCACTAACACATGACCCTACGCTGTGTCACTGCATCATTTCATGTTTGGCACTGATCATCACCTGCACTCATGTATATATCTTTCTACGTAGCACTCTTAATTCTTATTCTCATGTATATATCTCATGTATATCTCATGCACATATCTTTCTACGTAGCACTTTAATTCTTATTGTTTGCACTGAAGCACCGCAGCAAATTCCTAATGTTGTAAACCTCAACATCTGGCAATAAACCCATTCTGATTCTGATTCTGATTCTGAATTCTCAGAATTTTTAACAAACATACATTCAAAATATAATATGATAATTTTAACCGGTGATTTTAACCTGCACATAGATAATCCTTCTGACCCTGCAGCAAAAGAATTCTCAAACATTCTTCACTGTTTGGATTTTACCCAGCACGTCACACAGCCGACTCACAACAGAGGACACACTCTGGACCTGGTCATCACCCATGGGCTGTCCTCCAGCGTGTCCTCTGTTGTTGACTTGGCTGTCTCTGACCACTACTGTGTGTTTTTTAACATCACCGGTTTTATTCAGCGGGAGACCTCGGTGCGAACTGTGAGGAGGCGCTATCTAACCTCTGAAGTGGCTGCAAATTTTACCAGGGTTTTAGACGAATGCCCCCCTGTGATTTTACCTGCACCCTGCGATTTGATTTTTAATCATTTCAACAGCAAACTGAAGAAAAGCCTTGACTCTGTTGCTCCACTCACCACCAAAAAGATTAACGTAAAACATGTATCACCCTGGAGAAACGAAGAAGTCAAAAAACTCAAAAGAAATTGCAGGGCAGCAGAAAGGAGGTGGAGGAAAAATAAAAATGCTATCAACCATCAAATATTTTGCGAGCAACTTAAAGTGTACAATAATACATTAAGGAACTCAAGAAATTCATACTTCGCCAAAATAATCAGTAATAACAAAAATAATCCCAAGGTCCTCTTTTCCACCATAGATCATTTATTTAACCCTGATTTTAACAGCTCCCAAAGAACCCCCACAGACTCACTCTGTGAGCAGTTTGCAGACCACTTCAGGGGAAAGATCAGCGCCATCAGATCTGATATTTTATCTAATCGCGATATGTTTGTAAACACATCTGAGGGCTCGATTGTACCTGAGGAGACACTGGACAGCTTTGTCCTGGTTAATGCTGAGAACCTTCAGAAAGTTTTCTCCACAGTGAGACCCACCACATGTCTTTTAGATCCAATCCCTTCTTCACTCTTTAAAACACTTTATGGATTTTTTGAGGCTGAGCTTTTATGCATGATGAATTGCTCTCTTCAGTTGGGTGTCTTCCTTGCTGCCTTTAAAACGGCGGTGGTGAGGCCCCTTCTGAAGAAGAGCAATTTGGATTGTAATGATTTTAATAACTACAGACCTGTATCCAACTTACCATTTTTAAGTAAAATCTTAGAAAAACTTGTTTTTACTCAGATTAATGATTTTCTAAATGATAGACAGATTCTGGAGATATTCCAGTCTGGATTTAGGGTGAACCACAGCACAGAGACGGCTCTCCTAAAGGTTTTAACTGATCTTAGATATAACTGGGATGCCCAAAAGCTCTCAGTCCTGGTGCTACTGGATCTAAGCGCAGCCTTTGATACAGTAGACCACGCTATTCTTTTAAACAGACTGAAACACATGGTGGGCCTCTCTGGTGCTGTACACAACTGGTTCACTTCATATCTCTCAGACAGAACTTTTATGGTGAGTATGGATACATGCTCCTCTAAGATCCATAAAATGACATGTGGTGTGCCTCAAGGGTCGGTTTTAGGCCCTGTACTTTTTAATTTGTATATGCTCCCTCTCGGCAGTGTCATCAGGAGGCATGGAGTGAACTTTCACAGTTACGCTGATGACATGCAGCTGTACATCTCTGTGTCTCCTGATGACACCAGACCAATGGATGCCCTTTTTAACTGTATTTTAGATATAAAATCTTGGATGTCAGAAAACTTTTTACAGCTTAACCAGGACAAAACTGAAGTTTTAATCGTAGGTCCTGAGGCTCAGAGAGAGAAACTCTTGTCTAAATTAGAGGCATTTTCACTATGTCCTTCGCTACAAGTGAAAAACCTGGGTGTTATTTTTGACTCTGAGCTTGGTTTTATCCCACATATTAAACATGTAACCAAAATTGGATTTTATCATCTAAAAAATATAGCCAGAGTCCGCCCTATTCTCTCTCGGGCCAACACGGAGTTGCTGATGCATGCTTTTATTACCAGTCGCATTGATTACTGTAATGCCCTGCTCTCTGGTCTTCCTAAGAAGAATATTTCAACTTTACAACTTTTGCAAAACTCGGCAGCTCGTGTGCTGACGAAGACCAGAGGGCGGGCCCACATTACACCGGTTTTAGAATCGCTGCATTGGCTCCCCGTGTGTTTCAGGATCGATTTTAAAGTTCTTTTATTGGTTTTAAATGTCTTAATGGTCTTGGGCCTTCTTATCTCTCAGATCTGCTTTTACCATATGAACCCTCGCGGACCCTGAGGTCCTCTGGTACTGGCCTTTTGATTGTCCCTAAAGTCAGGACACATACTCACGGAGAGGCAGCTTTTCAGTGGTATGGTCCTCGTCTGTGGAACAGCCTGCCGGAGGAACTCAGGGCCGCAGAGAACGTACATGTTTTTAAGAACAGGCTCAAGACCCACCTTTTTAATTTAGCTTTTACTTAGCGTTTATTTATTTTATGCTTATTTATTCTATCCTGTTATTTTATTATTAATTTAGGCTTTACCTAATATTTATTGATTTTATTCTTATCCATTTTTTTAATCTTCTTACTCTATTTATATTTATATTTATATTGTATCCCGTTCTTATTTATTTTATCATTTTACCCTGTATATAGCCTATTGTGTCATATCTCCAGTGTTTCCTCGGAGGGGGCTCTCTGCACCGGGGCTGTGATCGACCGTGGCTGCTGGGTCTCTGGGGGTCCTCTCAGCCTGGCTGGGGGGCTCCTTTGCCTCCCTCCTGCTGTGTGCCCAGCCTGGAGGCTGCGGTCTGTGACCAGCTCCCGGTGCAGACGGCTCCCTGTTATAGTGTTTCCTCACTTGGCTCATGTGAACCCAGCCCAATTTTTACTCTTTAAGTGTGCGCGCGTGTGTGTGTGGGTGGGGGTGGGAAGATGTGTGTATTCACATCATTTATGTTAATGAGAGTGTGGGGAGTGAGTTGGAGGGTGGGGTGGGCTGCTTTTAACTATGTAAAGCACTTTGTGCTACATTTTTTGTATGAAAAGTGCTTTATAAATAAAGATTGATTGATTGAACTACATTTCACCAGGGCCTGTGCTCATGGCTGATGCCATCCACATTACACCAGGGCCAGTGGTGTTGGCTGAGGACATTCACATTTCACCAGGGCCTGTGGTGCTGGCCAATACCATCCACATTTCACCAGGGCCTGTGATATTGGCTGATGCCATCCACATTACACCAGGGCCAGTGGTGTTGGCTGGGTACATGCACATTACGCCAGGGCCTGTGGTGCGGGCCAATACCATCCACATTTCACCAGTAAAAGTGTTGTTGGATGAGGCCATCCACATTACACCAGGGCCAGTGCTCCCTGTGAGGCCATATTGACCACACCAGGGCCAGTGCTGCTGGGTGATACATCCTCATTTCACCAAGGCCTGTGTTGCTGGCTGAGGCTATCCACATTTCACCAGAACTACGTTGCTGACTCATTCCATCCACTTTGCATCAGGGCCTGTGCTACTCGTTGATGGCATCCACATTACACCCGGGCCTGTGGTGCTTTCTGAAACCATCCACATTTCACCAGGAATTGTGTTGCTGGCTGATGACATCCACAAAACACAAGGGCCTGTGATACTGGCTGATGCCATTCACATTACACCAGGGCCTGTGGTGTTGGCTGAGGACATCCACATTTCACCAGGGCCTGTGGTACTGTCCGAAAACATCCACATTTCACCAGGGCCTGAGATACTGGCTGATGCCATCCACATTACACCAGGGCCACTGGTGTTGGCTGGGGACATCCACATTACACCAGGGACAGTGCTCCCTGTGAGGCCATATTGACCACACCAGGGCCTGTGCTTCTGGGTGATACATCCTCATTTCACCAGGGCCTGCGTTGCTGGCTGAGGCTATCCACATTACACCAGGGACAGTGCTTCCTTTGACGCCATCTTCACCCCACCAGGGCCTCTGCTGCTCATTGATGCCATCCACATTACACCTGGCCCTGTGCTGCTGACCGATATCATGCACATTTAACCAAGTACAGTGTTGTTAGATGAGGCCATCCACATTACAACAGGGCCTGTGCTACTGGCTGAGGACATTTACATTTCACCAGGGCCTGTGGTCATGGCTGAGGCCAACTACATTTCACCAGGGCCTGTGGTCATGGCTGATGCCATCCACATTTCACCAGGGCCTGTGGTGCTGGCCAATACCATCCACATTGCATCAGGGCCTGTGGTGCTGTCCGAAAACATCCACATTTCACCAGGGCCTGTGATTCTGGCTGATGCCATCCACATTACACAAGGGCCAGTGGTGTTGGCTGGGGACATGCACATTACGCCAGGGCCTGTGGTGCTGGCCAATACCATCCACATTTCACCAGTAAAAGTGTTGTTGGCTGAGACCATCCACATTACACCAGGGCCAGTGCTCCCTGTGAGGCCATATTGACCACACCAGGGCCTGTGCTGCTGGGTGATACATCCTCATTTCACCAGGGCCTGCGTTGCTGGCTCATGCCATCCACTTTACATCAGGGCCTGTGCTACTCGTTGATGGCATCCACATTACACCTGGCCCTGTGCTGCTGACCGATATCATGCACATTTAACCAAGTACAGTGTTGTTAGATGAGGCCATCCACATTACAACAGGGCCTGTGCTACTGGCTGAGGACATCTACATTTCAGCAGGGCCTGTGTTGGTGGCTGATCCCATCCACAATATACAAAGGCCTGCGTTGCTGGCTGAGGCCATCCACATTGCACCAGGGCCACTGCTCCGTGTGAGGCCATATTCACCACACCAGGGCCTGTGCTTCTGGCTGATACCATCCTGATTTCACCAGGGCCTGTGGTGCTTTCTGAAACCATCCATATTTCAAGGTTCAAGGTTCTTTATTTGTCACATGCATAGTTATACAAGTATAACACACAGTGAAATGTAGCCTGACACTCTCCTCGACATGTGCAAAAAAATGGGGGGGGGGTGTAGAGGAAGAACATTAAATATATATATATATATAACACCCAGCACGCCCCTGCGGGCGGTTTATCCTTCAAGCTCGGGTCCTCTACCAGAGGCCTGGGAGCTTGAGGGTCCTGCGCAGTATCTTAGCTGTTCCCAGGACTGCGCTCTTCTGGACAGAGATCTCCGATGTTGTTCCTGGGATCTGCTGGAGCCACTCGCCTAGCTTGGGAGTCACCGCACCTAGTGCTCCGATTACCACGGGGACCACCGTTACCTTCACCCTCCACATCCTCTCGAGCTCTTCTCTGAGCCCTTGGTATTTCTCCAGCTTCTCGTGTTCCTTCTTCCTGATATTGCTGTCATTCGGAACCGCTACATCGATCACTACGGCCATCTTCTTCTGTTTGTCTACCACCACTATGTCCGGTTGGTTAGCCACCACCATTTTGTCCGTCTGTATCTGGAAGTCCCACAGGATCTTAGCTCGGTCACTCTCCACCACCCTTGGGGGCATCTCCCATTTTGACCTCGGGACTTCCAGGTTATACTCGGCACAGATGTTCCTGTACACTATGCCGGCCACTTGGTTATGGCGTTCCATGTATGCCTTGCCTGCTAGCATCTTGCACCCTGCTGTTATGTGCTGGATTGTCTCTGGGGCATCTTTACACAGCCTGCACCTGGGGTCTTGCCTGGTGTGATAGACCCCAGCCTCTATGGATCTTGTGCTCAGAGCTTGTTCTTGTGCTGCCATGATTAGTGCCTCTGTGCTGTCTTTCAGTCCAGCTTTGTCCAGCCACTGGTAGGATTTCTGGATATCAGCCACCTCCTCTATCTGCCGGTGGTACATACCGTGCAGGGGCCTGTCCTTCCATGATGGTTCCTCGTCTCCCTCCTCTTTCTTGGGTTTCTGCTGCCTGAGGTGTTCACTGAGCACTCGGTCAGTTGGGGCCATCTTCCTAATGTATTCTTGGATGTTTGTTGTCTCATCCTGGACTGTGGTGCTGACACTCACCAGTCCCCGGCCCCCTTCCTTCCGCTTAGCGTACAGCCTCAGGGTGCTGGATTTGGGGTGAAACCCTCCATGCATGGTAAGGAGCTTTCTTGTCTTTATGTCAGTGGCTTCTATCTCCTCCTTTGGCCAGCCTATTACCCCAGCAGGGTACCTGATCACGGGCAGGGCGTACGTGTTGATGGCCCGGATCTTGTTCTTACCATTCAGCTGACTCCTCAGGACTTGCCTGACCCTCTGCAGGTACTTGGTGGTTGCAGCTTTTCTAGCGGCCTCTTCATGGTTCCCATTCGCCTGTGGGATCCCCAAGTACTTGTAACTGTCCTCTATGTCTGCAATGTTGCCTTCTGGTAGTTCAATCCCCTCAGTTCTGACTACCTTCCCTCTCTTTGTTACCATCCGACTACACTTCTCCAGTCCGAACGACATTCCAATGTCATTGCTGTATAGCCTGGTAGTGTGGATCAGTGAATCGATGTCTCGTTCACTCTTGGCATACAGCTTGATGTCATCCATGTACAGGAGGTGGCTGACAACTGCTCCGTTCTGTAGTCGGTATCCGTAGCCAGTCTTGTTAATGATCTCACTGAGGGGGTTCAGGCCTATGCAGAACAGCAGTGGGGACAGAGCATCTCCTTGGTAGATCCCGCACTTGATGGTGACTTGTGCTATGGGCTTGGAGTTGGCCTCTAGTGTTGTACGCCACATCCCCATTGAGTTCCTGATGAAGGCTCTTAGGGTCCCATTGATCTTGTACAATTCTAGGCATTCCAGTATCCAGCTGTGGGGCATTGAGTCATAGGCCTTCTTGTAATCAATCCAGGCAGTGCACAGGTTGGTCAGTCTGGTCTTGCAGTCTCGGCTGATTGTTCTGTCTACCAGTAGCTGGTGTTTTGCGCCTCTGGTATTCTTGCCAATTCCTTTCTGTGTCCCGCTCATGTATTGACCCATGTGCCTGTTCATCTTAGCCGATATGATGCCTGACAGGAGCTTCCATGTAGTACTGAGGCAGGTTATTGGTCGGTAGTTGGAGGGGACCGGTCCCTTCTTGGGGTCCTTGGGGATCAGGACCGTCCGGCCTTCAGTTAGCCATTCCGGGTGTCTCTCGTTAACTAGCAGCTGGTTCATTTGTGCTGCCAGACGCTCGTGGAGTGCAGTCAGCTTCTTCAGCCAGTAGGCGTGAACCATGTCGGGCCCTGGTGCTGTCCAACTCTTCATACTGGAGACCCTTTCTTGGATATCTGCCACTGTGATGGTTACTGGACCCTGTTCAGGGAGGTCGCTGTGGTCAGCCCTCAGATCCTCTAGCCACTGAGCATTGCCGTTATGGGTTGCATCCTTCTCCCATATGCTCTTCCAGTATTGCTCCGTCTCCAGCCTTGGTGGTGCTGTTCTCTTATTGTTCCCTTGCCACTGAGAGTACACCTTTGCTGGTTCTGTGGAGAACAGCTGGTTTATTCTCCTGCCTTCTATCTCTCTGGTGTACCTCCTCAAGCGGCTGGCCAAGGCTGTGAGTCTTTGCTTGGCAGTTTCCAAGGCCTCAGGTATGGACAGCTTGCTGTATTTCTTAGGCACCTTATTTGTCGCACCTTTCTGCAACTCCGTTAGTTGGCTAACCTCCCTCCGTGCTACTTTGATCTTGCCCTCTAGCCTCCTTCTCCATGGAGGGTACTGCCCCTTGTCGCTGTTCAACTTGTAGCCAAGCATCTCACTGATCACTGTTGCCGTATTGTAGATCAGCTTGTTAGTGTATGGTCAGGTGTTGTTTTAATTTTTATGGTTTGGGGAGGAGGGAGGGAAGGAAAATAATGAGGGTGGGATTAGGTGGATTATGTTTTAAATAAATTGCTTTATTGAAGTGATTTTTATATATATAAAACACCCAGCACGCCCCTGCGGGCGGTTTATCCTTCAAGCTCGGGTCCTCTACCAGAGGCCTGGGAGCTTGAGGGTCCTGCGCAGTATCTTAGCTGTTCCCAGGACTGCGCTCTTCTGGACAGAGATCTCCGATGTTGTTCCTGGGATCTGCTGGAGCCACTCGCCTAGCTTGGGAGTCACCGCACCTAGTGCTCCGATTACCACGGGGACCACCGTTACCTTCACCCTCCACATCCTCTCGAGCTCTTCTCTGAGCCCTTGGTATTTCTCCAGCTTCTCGTGTTCCTTCTTCCTGATATTGCTGTCATTCGGAACCGCTACATCGATCACTACGGCCATCTTCTTCTGTTTGTCTACCACCACTATGTCCGGTTGGTTAGCCACCACCATTTTGTCCGTCTGTATCTGGAAGTCCCACAGGATCTTAGCTCGGTCATTCTCCACCACCCTTGGGGGCATCTCCCATTTTGACCTCGGGACTTCCAGGTTATACTCGGCACAGATGTTCCTGTACACTATGCCGGCCACTTGGTTATGGCGTTCCATGTATGCCTTGCCTGCTAGCATCTTGCACCCTGCTGTTATGTGCTGGATTGTCTCTGGGGCATCTTTACACAGCCTGCACCTGGGGTCTTGCCTGGTGTGATAGACCCCAGCCTCTATGGATCTTGTGCTCAGAGCTTGTTCTTGTGCTGCCATGATTAGTGCCTCTGTGCTGTCTTTCAGTCCAGCTTTGTCCAGCCACTGGTAGGATTTCTGGATATCAGCCACCTCCTCTATCTGCCGGTGGTACATACCGTGCAGGGGCCTGTCCTTCCATGATGGTTCCTCGTCTCCCTCCTCTTTCTTGGGTTTCTGCTGCCTGAGGTGTTCACTGAGCACTCGGTCAGTTGGGGCCATCTTCCTAATGTATTCTTGGATGTTCGTTGTCTCATCCTGGACTGTGGTGCTGACACTCACCAGTCCCCGGCCCCCTTCCTTCCGCTTAGCGTACAGCCTCAGGGTGCTGGATTTGGGGTGAAACCCTCCATGCATGGTAAGGAGCTTTCTTGTCTTTATGTCAGTGGCTTCTATCTCCTCCTTTGGCCAGCCTATTACCCCAGCAGGGTACCTGATCACGGGCAGGGCGTACGTGTTGATGGCCCGGATCTTGTTCTTACCATTCAGCTGACTCCTCAGGACTTGCCTGACCCTCTGCAGGTACTTGGTGGTTGCAGCTTTTCTAGCGGCCTCTTCATGGTTCCCATTCGCCTGTGGGATCCCCAAGTACTTGTAACTGTCCTCTATGTCTGCAATGTTGCCTTCTGGTAGTTCAATCCCCTCAGTTCTGACTACCTTCCCTCTCTTTGTTACCATCCGACTACACTTCTCCAGTCCGAACGACATTCCAATGTCATTGCTGTATAGCCTGGTAGTGTGGATCAGTGAATCGATGTCTCGTTCACTCTTGGCATACAGCTTGATGTCATCCATGTACAGGAGGTGGCTGACAACTGCTCCGTTCTGTAGTCGGTATCCGTAGCCAGTCTTGTTAATGATCTCACTGAGGGGGTTCAGGCCTATGCAGAACAGCAGTGGGGACAGAGCATCTCCTTGGTAGATCCCGCACTTGATGGTGACTTGTGCTATGGGCTTGGAGTTGGCCTCTAGTGTTGTACGCCACATCCCCATTGAGTTCCTGATGAAGGCTCTTAGGGTCCCATTGATCTTGTACAATTCTAGGCATTCCAGTATCCAGCTGTGGGGCATTGAGTCATAGGCCTTCTTGTAATCAATCCAGGCAGTGCACAGGTTGGTCAGTCTGGTCTTGCAGTCTCGGCTGATTGTTCTGTCTACCAGTAGCTGGTGTTTTGCGCCTCTGGTATTCTTGCCAATTCCTTTCTGTGTCCCGCTCATGTATTGACCCATGTGCCTGTTCATCTTAGCCGATATGATGCCTGACAGGAGCTTCCATGTAGTACTGAGGCAGGTTATTGGTCGGTAGTTGGAGGGGACCGGTCCCTTCTTGGGGTCCTTGGGGATCAGGACCGTCCGGCCTTCAGTTAGCCATTCCGGGTGTCTCTCGTTAACTAGCAGCTGGTTCATTTGTGCTGCCAGACGCTCGTGGAGTGCAGTCAGCTTCTTCAGCCAGTAGGCGTGAACCATGTCGGGCCCTGGTGCTGTCCAACTCTTCATACTGGAGACCCTTTCTTGGATATCTGCCACTGTGATGGTTACTGGACCCTGTTCAGGGAGGTCGCTGTGGTCAGCCCTCAGATCCTCTAGCCACTGAGCATTGCCGTTATGGGTTGCATCCTTCTCCCATATGCTCTTCCAGTATTGCTCCATCTCCAGCCTTGGTGGTGCTGTTCTCTTATTGTTCCCTTGCCACTGAGAGTACACCTTTGCTGGTTCTGTGGAGAACAGCTGGTTTATTCTCCTGCCTTCTATCTCTCTGGTGTACCTCCTCAAGCGGCTGGCCAAGGCTGTGAGTCTTTGCTTGGCAGTTTCCAAGGCCTCAGGTATGGACAGCTTGCTGTATTTCTTAGGCACCTTATTTGTCGCACCTTTCTGCAACTCCGTTAGTTGGCTAACCTCCCTCCGTGCTACTTTGATCTTGCCCTCTAGCCTCCTTCTCCATGGAGGGTACTGCCCCTTGTCGCTGTTCAACTTGTAGCCAAGCATCTCACTGATCACTGTTGCCGTATTGTAGATCAGCTTGTTAGTGTCGGTAATCGTGGTTGTAGGTATTGCCCGTAGTGCTGCATTAACATCATCTAGCAGACCTTCTAGGTTTTCATTATGTGAATAACTTGAAAATCTTAGCTCAAACAGCTGCAAAACCTGTTTGCCCAGCACAGGAATATTGAATACGCATGAATACGCATATATGAATCGTCTATCATCGTCTATCAAAAGTTACAGCTATTTATATGAAGTTGTACAAAAACGCTTTATTTCGTCAAGACAGTGCGTTTCTCGCTATTACATGCATTTGAATGGAGTTCTCGCACGAAACAAAGTATAGGTTTTCATTATGTGAATAACTTGAAAATCTTAGCTCAAACAGCTGCAAAACCTGTTTGCCCAGCATGGGGATATTGAATTCTATAAGATGAAGCTATGAATACGCATATCTGAATCTTCTATCAAAAGGTACAGCTATTTATATGAAGTTGTACAAAAACGCTTTCTTTCGCCAAGACAGTGCGTTTCTGACTATTACATGCATTTGAATAGGGAACTCGCACGAAACAAAGTATAGGTTTTCATTATGTGAATAACTTGAAAATCTTAGCTCAAACAGCTGCAAAACCTGTTTGCCCAGCACGGGGATATTGAATTCTATAAGCTGAAGCCATGAATACGTATATCTGATTCTTCTATCAAAAAATACAGCTATTTATATGAAGTTGTACAAAAACGCTTTCTTTCACCAAGACAGTGCGTTTCTCGCTATTACATGCATTTGAATAGGGAACTCGTCCGAAACAAAGTATAGGTTTTCATTATGTGAATAACTTGAAAATCTTAGCTCAAACAGCTACAAAACCTGTGTTAGGTTTTGTATTGTTGATTGCCATTTATGCTTAGAAATATATATAACCATATATGCTTAGAGGTGTATAATCATTTGTAGATTGAAAGAATGTCAAGAATGTTGAAAGAATGTCTCATCCTAGGAGGTCTGTAACAACTCTGTGTAGCATGAAGCGGGGAGTGCGGGGAGTGCGTTCACTCCTCTACAGAGTGTTCTGGCATAGATCACACACCTCCTAGGAGAGGTCGTATCTTCTCTTGCTGATATATGGTTTAGCAAACACACGTGTATTTCTTTAAGTATAAGAGCCTTTTGTTCAGATGGAGCCCTAGACTCCTGGCACCAGCTTTGGGGAGTCTTCACAGGGTCACATCTTGACCACACACACACACACACACACACAGGCAAAGTACTCTTTGTGTGTATGTAGACGTCATATGTTAATGAACCTATGCATATTCATATCATGTAACCTCAATAAAAGAGCAGTGTTACGGGAGAACGGACGAGAGCAACTGGGGTCAAGCGAAGGAACGGCGTTTGTCCGGTTCTCTCCCGTGCACGAGAAACATGAAGAACTTTGCCTACTCGTGTCTTACTTTGCTGTGTAATTATATTGTCCTCAACGTTCCAGCGGATAGGTTCAAGCTACAAACCTATCATTAATTGGTCCTTCGAGAGCCGGAGCCCTGGAGTCGATATTGACCGAGGGGAGGAGAGGCACGTTGAAAGACTGATGTCAGCCAGGAAGTTCCTGTGGATTAACTGTCTGTCTTTTCTCCTCGATGAATGGCGATTGGCGGGATTCGAGGCTATATTACACGCTAAGCAACACCGAGTAAGTTTAAAGAGCCCGACTCTATAACCGTGTGGTTGTGCAGTCTCCGCCACTGTGTGAGGCGTTGAGAAGTTCGCTACTTTGTGGAGCGATAAGTGAGTTTTTCGCTGCTTTGTGGAGCGATAACTGAGTTCCTCGCTGCTTTGTGGAGCGAGAGGTGAGTACCTCGCTGCTTTGTGGAGCGAGAGGTGAGTTCTCCGCCGCTTTGTGGGACTTTGAGAAGTTCCGCGGGGTCCAGAATGTGCTGGACAATAGGCCTATTTTGCGTTGTTGTTGTCGTCGTTGTTGTTGTTGTGTGAGTGTGTGCGGAGCAGAACACGTGGCCTGTGACACCGACTGTTGTTGTTATCATGGGTTCCTAAGCAACCAAGAGTGTGTCAGAGGGTGACAGACGTTTATGGTGGACTTTAAATAAAAAAGAGCGACGGCTCCTTAGCTGCGCGGGTTTCACGCGGACCTGAGCCGTGCGGTTAATCGCAGGTTTATAAATGGAAGAGATTCAAATGTTAGAAGTTTTCAGAAAACACACCAGCCTTGAAGAGTGTGTGGAGAGGGCCAGCCCACATCAGCAGCTCTTAAGATATGCTCTGGTGAATGGCTTTCCCCCACCCCCTTGCTGACACAAAATGTTTATTCTTTAGCTTGCCCTGATCGACAACAGCCTGTGTGCCAGACCATAGATTTAATTGAGGTGGATAATTGTTAAAAGCAATCTGCATTAAGCTTAGGGTTGCTCAAATTTAGTACAATGACATATGAGGTGAAGTGATATAGATAAATATTTAAACTAATGAAGTGCATAGAGGCACTTGACCTGTGTGAAAGACTGTCATCTTAGTATGAGCCATTGTTGAGATATACAGCACACCTGTGAAAACAACTAATATGCTGAACCCTGTATGAAACATCTAACAGTACATGATGGAGAAGCTGAATTGAATATGAAAGTGCAAGACTTTGCCACTATTCATAGCATCAGCATCATGTTTCTGTTTATTTGTTAAATAATTAAATAAACTTGTGATCATACATATGGATCACCATGGCACATATCATCAGCCATATGATTTATTTATGCAGATGAAAAAGTGAGTGTGAATGCGTCTGATGTCACAGTGTCTTTGTGCGCTGTGTAAAAGTAATTGCCTCTGATTGTGAGAGCGGTGATTCTGCAGATCACCAGCTATTGTAAAGAAGAAAAAAAAGAGTGAAAAAGAGAAAGAATTTATATTGTAGATGAAAAATAATCATAGGAAAAAGTTTTTGTGTTGATCAGCCAAAAACAACTACAATTTCATTTTCTGCTTTTAAGAAAGGACTGTTCACAAAAACACAGAGAGAGAGAGAGAGAGAGAGAGATGTGTGTTGATTAAGCAGTGATGATAATAATGAAAATGTCTTAGTTTGTCACTTTCGGGTGAAAAGCAGACCTGAATCAATTTTCCACATGCAGCGGTCGGAAGAAAGTTATAGTTTAACATCATTGGAAACATGCAGGCCAAGTTTCTGGCTGACTTATTTACAGCGCCATGTGTCTCTCAACCTCACAAGCAAGCTCTCACTCCTCCCTGAAGACAAGGAATGCAGCTCCAAAGAGCAATAACATGGCAGATAAAGAGACAGCAGCAAAGTCCTGAGCAAAGAGTCCCAACAAGCAGCAGCAGTGTGGACAAACAGCATCAGAGAAGAAGAGCAAACCCATCATCCTGACTGATCGGATGAATGGCACTGTGTTTCCAACAAGCTGTGCATGTGAAGAAAACTTTTGAGGAGAACTGAGGAGACTGTTGGAGTTTGACATTTGCCACCTTTGGAGTAAAATGGCAAGAAGAGACAGTGGAACACAGGACAAAGCTGAAGGAGAACTGCCGGCTATTGGACTGTTGAAGTGGGAGAGGATAACAGAGTGAGAGGACAACAGACAACAGAGAGGAGTGGTGAGAACACATAGGAATTTTGTTATTCAATGTGGGAAATCAAAATTTGGGTTAGCAAACCTGGGGAAAAGAAAACTGACTGCTTAAGTTGGAAAATTGAGAAGGAGTCTGAAACACTGCAAAAAAGAAACATACAAAATCACACACACAAGCAGAACATGCATTAACCCTACTAACACTTCCAAACACAAAATAACTCATGAATATTAGACAACATCTTAAGCGTGTGAGTCTGTTTATCATCTTGTCCAAGTCACTTAGTGTGATGCAAAAACCAGTGGACTCATAGCACATTAGTTAAGAAATGATCAAATAATAGCAGAGAAATGTGTAGGAAAGGCAGCTTTAAGAACAAGCTTGTTAACTTTCATCAGTGTTAAAATAGTGTCAATTTAGCAGACACTTGTTATCAAATGCTGAATTTATCCAATGCAAAAATTGACTCTCTGGGTTGCAGGACAACAGTTTAACTTTCGTGGGAAAAAAGATTCTGGTTTGACCAACCAGTGATCAGACAATAAATTTAGTTGTTGATATAGTAAATTGGGAGATGCTTCCTGCTTGATTGATGCAGCACAAGTAATTTACTGTATGAGGGAAATTGTCTTTTGGGATACATTTTGAACATACATTTCTGTTGCCCTGTCATCTTAGTGGGTTAATAGCTGATATGCAAATTAGTTGATCGTTCTTAGATTAATGAAAGGTGATTGAATTCTAGCACGAGTGAATGGGATGTGTTGGAGTTTGTTGTGTGTTGAGTGGAGACTCTAAAACACTGAGTTTCCTGTTTTGATGTGCGAGTGAATCCTGTACCTAGATATACAACTCTGAATACGTCGGAACAAACTTCTTTTGTGAAGTTCATGACAACATGTCACATGTTTTATGATGACGGAAAAAGAAAAAGGAAGATTGAATAAAATAGATCTGTGGCCTAAATGAGTGAAAAGCACAGACCTGGGGATTAAACTCATAGCTAATAAGACTTTAGGCTTATGTTGTGTGTTGTGCAGCTGATGGTTGGTTTGGAGTTAATCTAGCTGATGATTTTTCTTTTGTTGTGAAGTTGAGCCTGCCAATTAGTATGATGGTATGATAAACCACGCTAATGGTATGATTTACCCTCCTGAGATGAGGAGCTTGTGTCATGACTTAACAAGGCCTTTTTATTTTGATACTTTCACAGTGCACTGAAAGTTTTGTTTGATAATCTCTGTCATTTGAGCAGATCTGCACGATTAGAACAGAAAGCGCTGTACGACACGTCGTCGAGGAAATTGTTACAAGTGAGTTTCTCCACATTAAAATGGGCTCAGGAGAAAGCCACTTATTTGGGACAATTAGAAAGTAAGTTCCTGTCCAAAAAGGATTCAGCGATGTAATCCAAGCTAAAGTTCTTCTTTTTCTTTTTGAAATGACGTCATTTTGCTGAGAGTGGAAACTAAATGCAACAATGGGTTCCACTATCAGCAAAGAAAGAAAGAATGAATGTATGAATGAATGAATGAATGAAAGAGAAAAAAAACTGACTGACTGGTAAAAGCTGACAAAAGCTGACAAGACTTTACTGATGTAACACGACTGTGCGAAGTTAACCCCCACCTGACAAAGGTGCAGATGAAATCTATGTGTGTTTCCTTTTACAGGAGCAGAAAGATGACAGCAACATTCGAGGTTGCGTGATCATTTAACCTTTTAAGTGCCACTTTCTGTGTCGGTGCATCTACCAGGGGTGTTATTCACTACCTTGTGTTGCTCACAGAGGAAACTGTGAGAAAGTGTGTATACATCTGCGCAGCGCTAACTTTTGCATTTCTTTTCTACAGCATTTCAGTTCTTCATGTGATTTATACCAGGACAACTGGTTGATGGTTTTTTTTTACTACAGGATTTCTGGGTTTATGTGTGAAGAAAACTGTGTTTACAGGTTATGAGTGGTGATGCTGTTACACTGTGTTGTTGGGAAAATGTGAAGGTTACTTTGACAATGTGAATAACATGTGAGAAATTTCCTGTGTTGAAAACTAGTGTCACTTCTTTCCACAGCTATGGATGGCTAACTTTATGGTCTTTTTATGGCACCCCTGGAACCTGTCGACCTGCGTCTGACCAACGATGGTCACTGTGTATTGCTAATGTTTGTTTTTCTATGACTGCATGTAGAGGATTCGGCAGAAGCGGACAAGTGACATGAGAAAAACAAATAGGAGATGCAGTGTTTATGGAAAAGTTTAATATGGAGCTCATTAGCTGGCCACTTTTGAAGCTCCTAGTGATATATGAGTGGAGTGACTTTGCTTAAGGGAAGTCACCGATTACATTAATGTTGACTGAGTACATGGGATGATCCATGTCTGAGGCAAATTAGGGTAATAGTTGTAGTTTACTGATTTGAGAAAACCTGCACATGACACTTGTCTTGCTGATGTTGAATGCTTATTGCTCTTATGATACAATTGTTTACAGGTATGAAGTTTGATTTCACTTCCAGATTTCGCTTTCCAGGCCATGATGGTGTGTATGCAGGCTCCTGGGAGAGCAAGGTGTTAAGCAAACTTAATATGCAAGACACACTAATATCTTTTATTGCAGGGTTACGGAGCTACTCCAGCGGAGATGCCCTGATGTTGCCTGGGACATGATCTAGCTAACCTTTTTCTTTAAGACAGGGATCCAGGTTTGATGAGTTGACGCGTGGGAGTGTCCATGCGTCAAGAGGTGGAGTCCAAGGATTAACATTAAACAATGTTTTCTATTATTGTTGCAGTGATTTGTGTGATTAACCGTTTATTTACAGGTATTAAACCTATGCAAGTGGTGCATCCATGTTCAGATGAGGCTTTGATGGCCTATAAGTGAAGTTCACTGAACTAAAGAATGTGGTTTGATGATTGTTGACATGCTCTCCAAATAGAAGTTTTTCCTCCTGGCAAGGAAATACAGGTACAGCAGTAATCTCCTGAGGAATCTTCAGAGGCCCAGTGAGAAGCGAGAACCATTCCAGGCATAGCTGACAGCCCAGGCAGTGGTTGAGGTCAAAGGTCAAGCTGGTCGGGGCCCATCATGAGATCAGACCTTGGAGCCACAGCAAGGACCATGAAACTGCATTGGAATGAGAGCTGTGCCAAGGGGGATTTCCAGAGGCCAACAGAGGAGATTGTGGACAACGGACGGGCACCTGAAGGATGAGGGGAGCGTGCCAAGCTCCATCGACAACGCAGAGGGAGTCTAAGGATGGCATCATGATTCTGTGAAAGCACAGGAACCAGAAGCTATGGTGGTGATGACAGCAGTTTCCTATGAACATCACCTAATGCTGTGCCACTGCACTGTGCATACGATGACACTGTGAAGGCTGCTGGGATCATAACAGCAGTAAGATAACTGAACCCAGCACCCTTTCCACAGAGAGGTTTTTCTGCAGAGCGTGGACAGTGGAGGATTCATAAATATCCCCCTCACAAGACGAAGGCCTGAAGTGAGGTGATGGGGTTGGTAGAGGCCATAAAACTTGAGTGCTGGGAGGTCTGCAGCTTTGGAGATAGCTGAGACCCATGTTGACAAACAACAAAACCAACTGGTATGTTTGAATGTTTATTCTACATACATTTGGACTATGGACAGTGATGGAAACAACTGGAAGAGACATTCATGATGCCCTGCAGAACTCAAACCACTCTGCAGAGAGACATGTGATTTGCACACCCGGAGGAAGCACCACCAAGCTGAGATGTTTTTGAAAATGTTACTTTCTTATTTTAACTGTTAAATTAACAATTTCTTTGTTTGCTTGTAGGATGCAGTTTGCCATTGGATGAGATCAATGAGGAATGGGATAACTGCTAATACATTTGTTAAACTGTGTACTTTTTCAGTAATTTAGGGTGATTTGACATATGCTGAGTATAAAAATGTTTGCATTGAAACTATCAGACATGAGGTATTCATACCTGGGAACTTTTCTAGCATAAAGGTCAATAAAGGGGGGAATGTTAGGTTTTGTATTGTTGATTGTCATTTATGCTTAGAAATATTTAACCATATATGCTTAGAGGTGTATAATCATTTGTAGATTGAAAGAATGTCTCATCCTAGGAGGTCTGTAACAACTCTGTGTAGCATGAAGAGGGGAGTGCGTTCACTCCTCTACAGAGTGTTCTGGCATAGATCACACACCTCCTAGGAGAGGTCGTATCTTCTCTTGCTGATATATGGTTTAGCAAACACACGTGTATTTCTTTAAGTATAAGAGCCTTTTGTTCAGATGGAGCCCTAGACTCCTGGCACCAGCTTTGGGGAGTCTTCACAGGGTCACATCTTGACCACACACACACACACACACACACACACACACACACACACACACACACACACACACACACACACACACACACACACACAGGCAAAGTACTCTTTGTGTGTATGTAGACGTCATATGTTAACGAACCTATGCATATTCATATCATGTAACCTCAATAAAAGAGCAGTGTTACGGGAGAACGGACGAGAGCAACTGGGGTCAAGCGAAGGAACGGCGTTTGTCCGGTTCTCTCCCGTGCACGAGAAACATGAAGAACTTTGCCTACTCGTGTCTTACTTTGCTGTGTAATTATATTGTCCTCAACGTTCCAGCGGATAGGTTCAAGCTACAAACCTATCAACCTGTTTGCCCAGCACGGGTATATTGAATTCTATAAGATGAAGCCATGAATACGTATATCTGAATCTTCTATCAAAAGTTACAGCTATTTATATGAAGTTGTACAAGAACGCTTTCTTTCACCAAGACAGTGGGTTTCTCGCTATTACATACATTTGAATGGGGAACTCTGAATTCTGTACATTAATATGAATAGACATCTGACTATTTTACAGGATAGACAATATAAACATATTTAAAATTAAAGGAATTGAAGTGTACATTGTGCCTTGGTTTAGAGTGTCTGGAAGAGTCCTGTCTCAGTCAATTATAGATGATGTGAGAGGGCGGGTGTGTGTGTTTAGGGCACGGATGGCTTGGGGATAGAAGCTCCTCTTGAGTCTCTCTGTCCTTGCCCGGAAGATGCGGAACCTTCTACCAGATTGCAGAAGTTGGAACAGTTTGTTGCCTGGATGGGACGGGTCCTTCAGTATCTGCGCTGCTCTAGTCCGGCATCTCCTGGTGTAGGTGTCCTGAAGCAGGGGGTTTCTCGCTATTACATACATTTGAATGGGGAACTCGTCCGACAGAAAGTATAGGTTTTCATTATGTGAATAACTTGAAAATCTTAGCTCAAACAGCTGCAAAACCTGTTTGCCCAGCACAGGGATATTGAGGTCTGCAAGATAAAGCCATAAATATGTGAGTCTGAGTCGTCTATCAAAAGTTATATGAAGTTGTACAAAAACGCTTTCTTTCACCAAGACAGTGCGTTTCTCACTGTTACATGCATTTGAATGGGGAACTCGCACGAAACAAAGTATAGGTTTTCATTATGTGAATAACTTGAAAATCTTAGCTCAAACAGCTGCAAAACCTGTTTGCCCAGCACAGGGATATTGAGGTCTGCAAGATAAAGCCATAAATATGTGAGTCTGAGTCGTCTATCAAAAGTTATATGAAGTTGTACAAAAACGCTTTCTTTCACCAAGACAGTGCGTTTCTCACTGTTACATGCATTTGAATGGGGAACTCGCACGAAACAAAGTATAGGTTTTCATTATGTGAATAACTTGAAAATCTTAGCTCAAACAGCTGCAAAACCTGTTTGCCCAGCACAGGGATATTGAGGTCTGCAAGATAAAGCCATAAATATGTGAGTCTGAGTCGTCTATCAAAAGTTATATGAAGTTGTACAAAAACGCTTTCTTTCACCAAGACAGTGCGTTTCTCACTGTTACATGCATTTGAATGGGGAACTCGCACGAAACAAAGTATAGGTTTTCATTATGTGAATAACTTTAAAATCTTAGCTCAAACAGCTGCAAAACCTGTTTGCCCAGCACGGGGATATTGAATTCTATAAGATGAAGCCATAAACGTGTGTCTGAGTCGTCTAGCAAAAGTTAAATCATGACTGGAAATCTACCTCTCTTTATAGGTATTTTAACCAATACTAAACTACTGCATGTTTCCATCAATAGTTAAACCACCTAAACACATAATTGTACTTATTCCTCAAATTGGACACCCTTTATAAATAAAAAAAACCCCAAATGTCTCACAATGTATCATGTCAATATTAATATCCTAAAATAAGAAAGCATTGCATGTGATGTAACAGAGAAACAAACTAAACAAAAAAAGGACAATAGGCATGTTTCATTTGCTGAATACTTTATTAAAAGACAGTTTCCTATTTACATTTATATGTTTCACAGAAGTTTGTAATTTTTATGGGGATGCATGATGTGCGTCCTGCGCCACCCAAACGATCTGAAGCGTATCGGAGCCATTTCTGCACTGCTTGTGCAAAGACAAACTCGGACATAGAGTTTGCCCCTAACTGCTGCGTCAGGCCATCTAGGACAAAAATACACACACACACACACAAAAGTGAATTAGAGCACATGAGTAAGCTCTTTTTAACTGTCTTCAGCGGGGAGAAAGTATGTAAACTCCTAGGCTGATAAACATGAAAGTCACCAGGCGTAAATCTACAAACTGCTGCATTTGATTCCCAAAGAGCTATGAGCGGAAAAAGTGATAAGTCTTAGCATGGTGTGCCGTGTATCCTTTAAAACAAAATAAACATGGGGTCCTCGGGCTGTACAAACTACAACCCGAGGACTAAACAAGCCAAAGACCAAAGACTCCATCTCCAGATTAACCGGACATGAAAGTCTTGTTATTGAGAAAGACAAAGTAATATAGCAAAAAAACGGTAAAGCTTACTAAATATGCATCTGCAGAGCACTGTATCTTTAAATGCCATTTTTTGCTTTGTCTGGTCCTTGGTTTTTTTCCCTGCCCAGTTTAGTACCGAGGCCAGCTGGTTTGTAATGGCATAAGCCATTACACGGCGGACTCGCACCTCCAATGTGGTCCCTCCAATCAAGGCAAAGCGTCTCACCTATAGACACATTTTAAGAGATGGAATTAGCGTGTCTCATGTCTTAAATGTGTACACAAGTGCTTGTGTGTTTTAATCAACAGGCCGTCTTTATGTATTTAAATCACAGCTGACAGCTATTATACTTTATAGTTACAAAGTGTACATAACCTTTATATACTTACCATTGCCTTATTTGCCTCTTGTGATTGAAGAGATGCCTCTGCATTGTTTAGCTCCTCAATGTTGTGCAAGGGCAAATCCAGAGGCAGTACCCCAGCATCTACCGATTCATTGCAGCCAGTATTGCGGATGGCTCTGACCTCCTCACGGAGTTCGTTAACAGCTCTCATCAGGTCTGACAGAAAAAGATAATTTTTTTTAAGTAAGCTAAATTTAGCTGATCCGTGCAGGTGAATGAATTTACCCTGTCTAAAGAAATCAAGAGAAACGCCCCGGACTACTCAGTCACTAATTACTGTTACTGTACTTTTATTACAAGTATTATACTGTAAAAGCAACAGGACGCACCCTGCTGCAGCTCCTGTGCAGAGCTGAGTATTAAATATGTGCAAACAACAGCATGTTTTCAGTCTCTTGCCACATCTGTAAAGACAGTAACATTTTTTTTAAAAGCTTGTGCTTCAGTAACTCCTCATTAATCAGGAACTATGGATTAAAGTACTGTAGTGTACTGTAATACTGAAAAAATTGTAAGAGAAGAACTTCAGATCCTGAGTGTGTGAGGACAGAAGAATCAGCTTTATTTCAATTTTGAGGGATAAAATTTACATTTGAGTTTGATGGTTCTGTTCTCTTTGTGATTACAGGAGCTGCCCTCAGATTCAGACCTCAGCACCACCCAGTGACAGCAGACAGATCATCCAACATGTTCACATGTTAACTGCAAAACGAACTGATGAAAACAATACAAAGGTTAAAGTACCACACGTGCTATAGTGAAAGCTGCAGCTGTTTTATTAATAAAGTTAAAGACAAAAAAACAAAAGGATTAATCACCCCTGTAACTGTGTCACTATATATCAGCATTAACAGGACCTCAGTTTGGTGTTTCACAGAGCTGCTGATCTCAGACCTGCATAGCTTCCGTTTTAAACACTTGATGTACTCAGCTGCATGAAGGGCAGGTTTGAGTTTTCTGACACAATTAAATAAAACCTGATGAAGGTCAAAGGTCGTCACTTGTGTGTTGAACTACAAACTTGTGATCTGGAATTCTTTCACAGTTTTTTGCAGATAGTGTGTTATTTACCATAAAGTAATTCAGAGTTATTCATACCAGAGTAACCAGAGAGGATCAGATATTTTTAAATATGTAGCCGAGTGGTAAATTAATAATAATATTTTCGATTTCAGTTAACCAAATATCCATTTAAGGTTCAAAAAGGGGTCTTAAAATGTTGTTTCTTTGTTTCCATGTATGGTAAGGCAAGAATGTTATTGGGTAATTTAATGTTATTGCTTGTGCTATTTCTTTGGTTATCTGCATGTTGTGTGCACTTGAAGCTGTTAATTTTATAGGTTTGTGTAGTTTGTGTAGTCCAGAGCCTCTGGGGAGTGTCCGAGTATTTATAACATTACACAAACCAAAAGTCTCCACCACAGTGTTCATGAAATGCTGGGTTTATCCATCTTCTGGGGTGGGCCTACGGAGGAATGCAGAAGATTTCCCTGTGAGGGAGCTGCTGGTGAAGATCATGAGTCCTGCTTGATCAATGCAATGAGCTTCAGTATTCCTGTTGTTTCTTAAACGATGCCTCTCTCAGTGGGTCAACAGAACATCTGGCACAGGACAGCTGTGATGAAAGAAAAGTTTCTCCAAACCTCTGGACCCAGGAAACCCAGCTTGGTCCTGATGGTCTCCCTCACTAGTTTCTCCCCAGGGTGAATGTAGCTGTTGATAAAATATGGATTCTATTATGAAATGAAAAGAACAAATTACACTACACTACTGAAACATTCTGCTGATGTTTTTAAAGTTTCCATGTTACCAGGCTGTAGAGGGCTCTGAAGATTTAAACAGTTTTAGATCCATTACACTCACAGTCTTATGTTAAAATCTCAAAGGACAGCATTATATTTTTGATATTAACAGCAACGCTGGGCCTCTGTAAAGTGTGCAGCTGATCTCATCGCTGTCTAAAAATGGATAAAAAAAAAACCTAAGAAGTGCTGAATCCTTCAATAACACAGACTATTAGAGTAACAGGTGTGTAGCATCGCTAACTAGCTAGCAACAAGCCTCCAACACAGTGCGTATGCTAGCGGCTAATCTAGCGAACGAATTAACAACAGAGTGATTTTAGAACTATACGCTGTGTGTCTTTTTTATAAGAGTGACATGGTTGTATTTACCTTAATTAAACAAGTCGTCAGTCGCGATAAACCAGCAAAAAACTCGAGTTGCTGGGCTAAGTAAAAAGTGTAGAGGGGCGGGTTTGCGGTCACATCCAGCGGGTGTGTGGGCGGGAGCGTTACACAGTCGCTCCACCTCAAGTCACTACTGCGCAGACTCTGGCTCCAAATTTGAAAGAAGGCAGCCTCCACAGGCGGGATATTTTGGCTTCATTTTTGCACAATGGGAGGAGGCGGTGTCACGTCGTCCATCTTTTATACAGTCATTTGCGGGCTACCAGGGGACCTAGAAGAGAGAAATACATCGCCCACGGAGGATGCCGAAGCACGCTCCAATAGACGCACACACACACAGTACTCTTAAGGTAAGCACTCTTTCGCACACACATACAACGGCTGTCTCCCAATTCAGGGTCTGCAGCCTTAAAGTACGCATTTCAAGGCCGATTACGTCACAGCGGCGCGCCCAAGGCTGTCCCAATTCAAAATGCAGCCCTGAAATGCGTCCTTCATTTCCCTGAATTTTAAGGCTGTGGCAGTCGGTGTGGAGAATTCTGCCGCAGACGGCAGAAGCGGAGCGGCCGAAGAGTAAACTGTGAAAAGTAAGTACTGAATATTATGTCACTTATTTATGTGCAAATGTTTAATAACGAAGAAAATTAAACAATATTGTTGGCCACATGTCGGCAAAGTTATGTGACATTAGTGACGTTTGTACTAACTTGGTTTTAAAGCCTTTACTTTAAAATATACACCTGTGGAGGACCACCAGGTGGCTCCACTCACACCCAAGTTGAAGGGAAGTGTTGGGGTGGAGATTTTGGCGCTCACTATATGTGAAGTTCTGAGAGTCAGTTAATAAAGTTGGAGTGAGACACTGAGACCTCTCCTGTCGTTATTACATACCTCCACATTGGTGACCCCTGTAGCGAACATGCTAAGGCTCGACGACGAAGCCTGGAAGCATCGGCTGCCGCCGGACTTTCACCTCCGCCGATGGCTGCGTTTGCTGTGGCGCTTAAATTGCCGGATTTTTGGCTTCACGATCCTCCTTCATGGTTCGTGCACGTAGAAGCTCAGTTTGCTCTTCGTGGAGTCAGCTGACGATACTAAATACCACCATGTGGTGGCCTCACTTGACCCGCTGTCAACCCGCCGCATGATGACTCTCCTCCGGGACCCCCCAGCCCAAGGCAAGTACGCCGCCCTCAAGGCGCTGCTGCTGCGGCGTTACTCCCTCTCTGATGCTGAGCGGGCCGAGAAACTCCTTTCCCTCGCGGGCTTGGGCGATGGCACCGCTCTCGAGCTGGGCGCGGATGACGGAGGATTTCTCTTCACCCACCTCTTTCTCCGACAGCTGCCGGCTCCAGTCCGCGCTGGCCTTGCCAACTCCCCGCTATTGGCCACGAAGGATTACTGCTCCCTTGCAGAAGAGGCGGATCGCATCCTCCTGGCTACCAGGACTTTCGGCGTCCAGGCGATTGTTCAGGACTCACCAGCGTTTTCCCCCGCCCCCTCACCCATGCTCCAGGGGCCCTCCGACTCGTCCACGGTGGCCGGAATCGCTGCACGGCGGCACCGCGGAAAGGGGCTTTGTTTTTATCACCAGCGTTTTGGAGCGAAGGCACGGCGCTGTCTCCCGCCTTGCAGTTTCCAGACCCAGGGAAACGGGCATGTCAGCACTCTGTAGCAGCCGCGACTGCTGGCAACAAGGAAAGGCTGCTTTTCTTAGAGGACTCACGCTCGGGGAGGCGTTTCCTGGTGGACTCCGGCTCACAGAAGAGCCTTCTTCCCCCGGCTGGCTCGGACAGGCTAGCTGAGGGCTGCGGGCCATTGCTAACAGCGGCTAATGGCTCTTCCATCAAAACCTTCGGTGAAAGGTTGGCGACTGTTTGCTTTCACGACCGTGACTTTCAGTGGAACTTTGTTGTTGCTGCTAGCTCTGTGCCTATAATAGGCGCTGATTTTTTTTGTGCTCACGGACTGCTGGTTGATGTTGCTAACAGACGTTTAATCGATGCTGTGTCATTTTCCTCATTACCCTGTTTGACTCGGGGTGCTCAGCCCGTCGTGCATGCTAACTCAGTAGATTCGGGTGACGTTTTTCAGTGTTTGCTTTCTGAGTTTCCCTCACTCTCTGTCCTCACTTTCTCGAGCACGGTGACGAAGCATGGGGTGGAGCATTACATAACTACAGTAGGGCCCCCGGTGTTTGCACGCGCGCGCCGCCTCGACCCTGCCAAACTGGCTGTCGCTCGGGAAGAATTTGCCACCATGGAGCGTCTGGGCATCGTGCAGCATTCGAACAGTGCCTGGGCTTCTCCGTTACACATGGTGCCTAAATCTGATGATCGGTGGCGAACTTGTGGGGATTTCCGTCATCTTAATAATGTCACAGAGAACGATCGTTATCCCATTCCCCACATCCAAGATTTTTCCGCCCATCTTGCGGGGACCTCGGTATTTTCGAAGATCGATTTGGTACGGGGATATCACCAGGTTGGCGCGGAGGATGTCCCCAAAACCGCCATAATTACACCTTTCGGCCTTTTCGAGTTTCTGCACATGCCGTTTGGCCTGAAAGATGCCGCCCAAACCTTCCAGCAGTTGATGGACTCGGTCTTGCGCGGGCTGCCCTTTGTTTTTGTATATCTTGATGATATACTGGTGGCCAGCAGCTCGAAGGAGCAGCACATGTTCCATCTGCGTCAGGTTTTTCAGCGTATGGCAGAGCATGGACTGATTATTAATCCGTCTAAATGCCAGTTTGGGTTGCCCGTTCTCGATTTTCTTGGGCAGCGTATTTCCGCCGAGGGCGCGGTTCCGTTGCCTGACAAAGTCCGAGCTGTTTCGGAATTTCCGCGTCCCACGAATGTTAAGGCACTGCAGGAATTTTTGGGGATGGTGAATTTTTACAACCGTTTTCTCCCCAAAGCGGCACATCTGCTGAAGCCCCTTTATGGGGCGTTAAAAGGTAAGAAAGATAATGACTCCGTTGACTGGTTTCCGGAAAGCATCCAAGCGTTTTCTAATGCTAATGCTGCCCTTCTGGCCCACCCATCCCCCTCAGCGCCGATTGCGTTGACCACGGATGCGTCGGACATAGTGGTGGGTGCAGTGCTGGAACAGCGAATCTCGGGTGTCTGGCAACCGCTCGCCTTTTTCAGCCGTACGCTACGTGACAGCGAACGCAATTACAGCGTTTTTGACAGGGAGCTACTGGCGCTCCACCTGGCGACTCGTCATTTCTGTTTTTTTCTCGAGGGTCGTCACTTTACCGCATACGTGGACCACAAACCCTTGACGTTTGCCATGTCCAAGGTTTCTGATCCATGGAGTGCACGCCATTTCTGAGTTTACCACGGACATTCGGCACGTGGCTGGTAAATCCAATCATGTGGTTGACTGTTTGTCCCGTGCGCTGGTTTCTCCCGTCTTTCTCGGCATAGACTACTCCGCCATGGCTGCCGATCACAGCAGTGACCCGGACATCCTCGCGCTTAAATCCACCCAGACGGGCCTCATACTAGAGGACCCTGTGCAGGACGGTGGTCCCCTCCTCGTCTGTGACGTTTCCACCGGCCGCCCTCGCCCAGTGGTTCCCGCTTCCTGGCGTCGTCAAGTTTTTGACTCGGTACATGCTCTCTCTCATCCAGGGGTCCGGGCCTCTGTTAAACTGGTCAGCTCTAAATTTGTTTGGCCAGGCCTTCGCAAATCTGTTAAGGAATGGGCGTCGGCGTGCATTCCCTGCCAGCGTGCGAAGGTTCATAAACACACCAAGGCGCCCCTGGAGCCGTTCTTCATACCCGGCAAACATTTCGATCATGTGCATGTCGATCTGGTGGGTCCTCTGCCGCAGTCACAAGGTTTTACGCACCTTTTGACTGTTGTTGACCGGACCACCAGGTGGCCGGAGGCGGTCCCCCTGGCGTCCACTACTGCAGCAGTGGTGGCCAAGGCGTTTTTGTCAAGCTGGGTCTCGCGTTTCGGCCCACCTGCGGACATTACGTCAGACAGAGGCCCCCAGTTCATTTCCGTGCTTTGGTCGGCCATGGCTGATGGACTGGGGGCTAAAGTCCACCGCACAACCGCATACAACCCGCAAGCTAATGGGATGTGTGAACGGTTCCACCGGTCGCTTAAGGCTGCTTTTCGCGCCTCCTTAAAGGATGGCAATTGGGTTGACCGCCTCCCGTGGGTTTTGCTTGGGCTGCGCTCTGCGGTTAAGGAGGACCTCGGTGCTTCCCCAGCTGAGCTAGTGTTTGGTCAGCCCCTCCGCGTGCCTGGAGATTTCTTGCCCGAAAATCCTTTTCCTGACACCGTGCCTGACACCTTTGTTCCAAAGACTTTAGAGACTGCTAAGTTTGTTTTTGTCAGGCACGATGCCCACAGGACACCGCTGCGGCCGCTGTATGACGGCCCATTCAGGGTTATTGAACCGGGCCAGAAACATTTTGTTTTGAATTTTGGAGGTCGAAGGGACACTGTGTGTGTTGACAGACTTAAACCTGCACATGTTCTTCCGGACAGTAATGTAGTGCCGGCCCAGGCCCCTCGCCGTGGCCGCCCTCCTTCGATGGGGTTGACAGACTCTGGTTTTCCCCCCAGGACTACCCCCGGACCACCGGCGTTTGAGCCTCCTCCTGCCTTTCCTGCTCGCCTTCACCAGCCTCATTCACAGGATGGACCTTCCTCTGCCTGTTCTCTCCCTCCCAGGTTCAGTCGTTCGGGTCGTTTTCTTAGACCCAGGGTCCTGGACTGAATAGAGACCTAACTGTGTGTTCGGGGGGGGGGGGGGGGGGGGGGGGTGTATGTGTGGCAGACCACCAGGTGGCTCCACTCACACCCAAGTTGAAGGGAAGTATTGGGGTTGAGATTTTGGCGCTCACTATATGTGAAGTTCTGAGAGTCAGTTAATAAAGTTGGAGTGAGACACTGAGACCTCTCCTGTCGTTATTACATACCTCCACACACCGTTCAATAGCTGAGCTTAATCTTACAGAGAATGATTGTTAGAGATATTCTTTTATCAAGTACTCAGATGCAATGAAATATCACTCAGACACTTAATAAGGGTTTTATCAGTCACTGCAGTTTGTCCGGCGCCTGGACATTTTTTCTCTAGCCACCCATTTTTCTTTCTTATTATTTTTTATTAGCTCATAGATATATTTACATTTACACACACACATACACACCCGTGGTGCTTTCTCTGGCACGAGGAATGGGAGAGGCTATTGACACGGCCTTCTACTTTCAAGCTAGCCTTGAAAGCGGTGTCAATTTTATGTGATGAAACGCAACCTTTTCCCGTTCCACCAGAACTCGAGCAACCAACGATAAACAATTCGGTGGAGTAGTTCAGCCTCCTTAATGTGCTGTAAAATCAACTTACTCCACCAACAAAACAGTAAAACAACAGATCATACGCGTAATGAGTATTATTCTGGGCAACACTGTGTCTTTCTACATTGCTCCAAGCCCTCTTTCAGGCGAGCTGTGTGTAACTTTTCTACCAGTCCTTTTTCAGACGAGACTGTTACTAAGCTGTCATATTTTGACGGGAAACTATTTTATGTACAGACCACAGGTTGCCTCAGTCGTTTTTCGCAAGATGTGAGTGAGTGCTAAATATTCACCTGAGTTATTGTGTGGTTGCTTTGGTTTCCTTCATCAACCCCTGAAGTCGTGGACCTCTTATAAGAACGCTGGCCAGAACCCGAACGTCACGTCTCTGGACTTTATCCTCTGCCTGAGAGGAGTTGACAGCGTGGGCTTCTCACAACGTCAGGACTTGATGAAGGTTTCCTATTGGAGCATTGAAAAAATATCAATGTCCCTCCGGCTCGAAGGACCAATTAAATGTTAGAGATATTCTTTTATCAAGTACTCAGATGCAATGAAATATCACTCAGACACTTAGAGCAGTTTTAAACGTGCACGGGTGAGAGACTCAGGGAGAGACTCACACACCTCCTTGGTGCAGTCTGGCTTTATTTATACACATCATGAAGCATACAAAAAAGGAAATATCATCCTTATCTTGTCAAGAAAACAGGTGTGGTTGATCAAAAAACTTCGTGTTCTCTACAAGGTTGTTTCTTACTCGTGGGTGGCAGTTTCCTGCTAGTGTGAAGGCAAACAGTGACAATGTGAAGGCAAAGACTGATAATGTGAAGGCAAACAGTTTCCGTTATAGAGTAGGGAGCCAGCAATTAAAATATGCAGCTGGTTGAGTACAGAACAGAAATATAAACACTCTTAGCTGATTATTATATGAATAATAAAACCTTTAAAAACAAAAATACTCTGACAATGATCAAAGCTCATGTAGAAACAAACAAACAATTTTCTCCTTCATTTCTGTCAAACAAAGCTGTATGACACGTTTCCAGTGATTAGTATCATGGTTGCTAGGCAACCTGCGCAGCGCAACGGAGGCTTTTTTTTTTTTTAAACTTTATTGACAAACAACAGTATCAGCGCAACGGAGGCTAGACTGTCCCATTTCACAAGCCTCGCACTTCCGGCCTTAGCGGTCTTTGAGTACGCGGCCCTTGAGGATCGTTGAGGCTGCGTACTTTAAGGCTGCAGACCCTGAATTGGGAGACAGCCAACAAGTGGAGATCAACGATCACCGGTGTCACGTCTGCACAGCTGTTTTATACGTAAGCTGTGGGACGTAGCCGGGCGTGCCGGGGTGTCTTAAAGAAATATCCACACGCCACGACCAAGGGGGGTCGTACCCCGTACATATGGAATATGTAACAGTGTGGTCTCGATATGCTAGAGAACCTCATAATTCATGCGAAAGTTAAAAATTAATTTAAGGGAAACGGTAGAACTTATAGAAAAGCTGAATTAGACAGTAGTAAAAGAAGAACAGGAGAACAGTTTAAAGGTGGAATGGTGGTTCTAGGAGAAAGTATGTGGAAGCAGTTAAGCTTCAAAAATATGCCACTTAGAGCATTTTATGGGATGTCTGCTATCCACTTCAATGGGAGCAGAAACTGCATGAAAAAATTAACATAGCAAAAAATATAACAGTTATAACCACCAAAATTTATAGCTGGAAAGAGCAGAATTGACAGAAACTGTAAAAATTTAAATGGGCATAAAATGGTAAATGGTAAATGGCCTGTATTTATATAGCGCTTTACTAGTCCCTAAGGACCCCAAAGCGCTTTACATATCCAGTCATCCACCCATTCACGCACACATTCACACACATTCACACACACTCATAAAAACTGAGGGACTAGTTAAGCGGCACAAAACGTACGGAAGCAACTAGAAAAAGAGAAATAAAGAGAAACAGGATCTCAATAAAATCTCTAATAATCGGCTATGTACCACAGGCCTTCAAGCTGGCTGTAGTTAAACCTTTACTTAAAAAGCCATCTCTAGACTGTCTCAGCTATTTATAGGCCAATCTCCAACCTTCCTGTTAAGTCAAATTGTTGAATGTTGTCATTGAGTTTCTTAAATTTGTAAAGTCTTGGTTCAAGCAGTAGGATCAAAGACATTCTTTTGTCTCTGACCATCTCTCCAGTCACTCTGGTGCTGGGGTGAGGTTTTATTAAAATTTTCAAATTCAAATTCAAATTTTATTTGTCACGTACACAGTCATACACAGTACGATATGCAGTGAAATGCTTGGACAACTGCTCGTGACCTAAAGAAAACAAAAAAGGAAAAGGCTATGAATAAGATAGGAAATAAATATGAAAAATTAAAAAGGGAAATAAATATGAAAAATTAAAAAGGGTAAATTTTACTAGGAAGGAATAAAATATAAATTAAGGTTAAAAAGGAAATAACTGTACAACACAAATTAGAATGAAGGGTAAATTTAACTGGGAAAGAATAAGATAAAATATATAAATTAAAGTTGAAAATAAAATAACTGTACAACAAAATACACAATATAGAACTATATAAGAATGTATGAAGAAATATAAATAAATATATATACACAATAACAGCAGCTGTACAAGTATTAACTGGAAATGAAGAATATAATGTCCAGTGTTGTGCAATCCACATTATGTCTTCTGCAGTGCAAATATGCTTAAAGTGATTTAAGTGATGAAGTGAAAACAATGTCCAGAATGTCCAGTGTGTGTGTAAGAACTGTATGTGTATATTATTGATACATCCTATTTGAAAGATCTGTTTCTTGTGTATAAGCTTCCTGCTTTTATGATCCTTTTGGTGAGCAGGAGGTCTCACACACACACGCACACGCACACGCAGTACCTTGTCTTTTGCAACCAAGGGGGTTCTACGGTGGGAGTTGCTTGTGTTTTATTGTGTAAACTGTAACTATCATGGGAATAAATAGCTGCGAGGCGAGCTGCTCTTTAGGGATGGGTACCGGTAATGGCACCGGTTCTGACATAAACTGTAGTAACCAGACCCAAAAGCACACACATTTCAGTGCTTTATTTTGGTGCTTTTTTTTTTTCTGAGATGTCATCCACTTTAGATTCTAGCCAATCATTTTACCTTTCCAAGGATAGTAGGCGGGCCCAGGTACGTACGTTCTTTTAGAGCAGAGCTACAGATTAAAAACGCCCAAGGCGAAGCAGTTAAGAGTCTGTCTGTACTTCACAGCAAAAGATGCAAACTCAGCAGCCTGCAACAAGTGCTTTATGGTGATACTGTGCAAAGGAGGTAACACCTCGAATCTGATGAAACACCTGGCAACGTATAGCATTTTGTTAAAAGCCGAGAAATGCACCGTATTTGATAGCTTGCTGCGAGACCTCACACTGAGCACATCTACTGCGGGTGTGGTGCCTGTTATCAGATGTGAAGTTAGCAACATCCCCCAAGAACCCGAAGAGGAGAGTCCTGGCCCCTAGCGCTGCCAGTGTAGCAGAAATGATGACGGATGATGATGGCAGCAGCAGCCGTTCTTCTCTGCGTGAGTAGCTTAATGTTGTTCGTGTGTAATTTACGTTGAGTAGGCTAACCACGTTATTACATTAATGCATGTAAGGTGAACTAGCAAACACCGTCGTAGTTACATGCGCCTGTCTTCTTTTTTGATGGCAGATGCTCCCTTCACTCTGGCCAAAAAGGCTAAAATGACCAAAGAAAAAGTGGGAAACAGCTAAACATGAGAGGTTTTTGGACAAAGTTGGTGTTTTTTTCCCCCATTGATTAAGCACTGCTTCCAGCCAAGAGTGATACCATAAATCCCCTATAGCTGCAGAAAAGGCTAACATTGTTATCTTTTTACAAAAAACAAAACAAAAAAAAAAAAACAGCTGAACATGAGAGGTTTTTGGACAAAGTGTGTGTTCTCCATTCTTTAAGCACCAGTTCAAGCACCGTTTAAGCACCAGCACCGTTTCAAATGTACTGGTTTGGTACTGGTATCGGATAAAACCTAAACAATACCCATCCCTATTGATGTCACAGGACCATGACAGAGTGATGTAGATACACAGGTACCGGAAACTGATGATCAGGGGCTCATAATTCCTTGCCTGCTTTGTAGTGAAGTCTATGATCAGCTCCTTAGTCTTGCTGACGTTTAGGAGGAGGTTGTTCTCCTGGCACCAGTTCTCCAGGTTCTTAATCTCCTCCAGGCAGGCCTTCTCGATGTTCTCAGAGATCAGGCCCACAACATGTGGGAGTGAATGTGAGTGCGATTGGTTGTCCCCTGTCTATGTGTCAGCCCTGCAACCGACTGGAGACCTGTCCTGGGTGTACCCTCCTTTTCGCCCTAAGACAGCTGGGATAGGCTCCAGCAAACCTGAAAAGGAATAAGCGGAAGTGAATGAATGGGTAGGTTAAGCTATGAAAGGGAAAAGAAGTGCCCTCCTTGAAAGCCTGGATTTCCGTGCTGACAGATACTCTTCACCTGGAAAGGAACCGCTTCGTTATAAAGGACAAACTGGAGGACTTGGATCAGATTTGGGGGCCACTTATTGAGCATCTGGAAATTATGAACAAGTGAGAGCTACTGTGTGGACTTCACCATAGGTTACAATAAGCTGATAGCACTCTGGGATAAGGTAATTGTGTGGGAGGGGTGTTTTTCCCCCTTGTTTTTTGGCTACCCTTTTTGTTACTTTCCACTTTCTTGGTTGTGTGTTTTGTTTTTTGTTTGTTTTCCCCCTTTCTTGATGATAAAAATATAAAAAGGAAGCAATGTCAGCCTATGGGGCAATTTGTAATTGTGTGGATGCTTTAAGCATCCACACTATTGAGTTCCTTCTTGGTGTTTCCGTACACTTTTCGCCGTGGATCTACTTCCACAATTTTTGTGCTATTTTCACCGTTCAAATTTTAAACTATTCTGCTATTTCTGTTAATGATGGCTATATCTTTTGGTATTTTTCACTATTATACTTTTTAAAATATTAAGCTTTTTTCCTTTAATTTGAAATGAATGGGAAACTTCTGCAATTCTGCTAAAATTTGCTTGTTTTTGAAACTTAACTACTTCCTCATATTTTCACGTAGAACAACCATTCAAACTTTAAAATGTTCTCAAATTATTGGGCTATTCAGGTATAAATCAGCTTTTTCAAAGCTTTTACCGTTTTACTTTTATTGTGTGGATGCTTTAAGCATCCACACTATTGAGTTCCTGTTTCTCTTTATTCTTTATTATTATTATTCCGGGTGTTTCCGTACACTTTTCGCCGTAGAACTACTTCCACAATTTTCAGCCGATTTTCACCATTCAAATTTTAAACTATTCTGCTATTTTTGCTCTTTCCGGCTATATCTTTTGGTATTTTTAACTATTATACTTTTTAAAATATTCCACTTTTTTCCTTTAATTTGTCCCATTGAAATTAATGGGAAACTTCAGCAATTCTGCTAAATTTTGCTTGTTTTTGAAACTTAACTACTTCCTCAAATTTTCACCTAGAACAACCATTCAAACTTTAAAATGTTCACAAATTATTGGGCTATTCATGTATGTTTCAGCTTTTTCAAATATTTTACCGTTTTACTTTTATGCCTCTTAAAGTTTTGAGTTGCAAAATTGTGATTTTTCACAAAATACATGCGTTGTTATGGTTGCTATGCTCTTGGCTTCCAGTGTGCCACTGAAGGTTTTGCAATTTTCACTTCATGTCCGAACAACTTCCTGCTACTTGCTCAATTTTCACTCAACTTCCACAAATTATACATCAAAACGTAGGTATTTTTGCTGGCTTTCAGGAAATGTCACTATCATTGTTGTGGGATTTATAGAATTTTCGCAAATCTCCTCAGACCAACACAATGTCAGAAAACTCTCCATATAAAGTGAATGGAGAGCTTGTTCAAAATCACCGCTGGATTTCTGTAATGAGAGGCATATTCGAATCGTCATATCTCCTTAACGAAGCAAAGTTAAGACATGAGGCTTGTCCCCGAATATCTTCAGACACCCCTGACGCTCACAATTCAAGAATTTCTTTCTCACCTATTACCGTTCTGAAATGAGTTGGACTTGTTTGAGGGTAGGAAATTCGTCCTTCGCTCAGATTTCTTCAGATTTCAAACTGTGGAAATGAACCACTTTTTTCTCTCGTCATAACTTTTTGTTGGATTTCCACAGAGACCTGAAAATTTCCATGATTGTTCACCAAAGCCTGCTGTCTCTTACGGTGAAAGAATGATATCGATACTCCAAATAGATTTCAAGTCACAAAGCGTTGTTTGAGGGCAAGTCAAGGCAGTTTTTGCTTCGCTCTACTCAGTTATGGTGCATTAGAAGTCAAATATCTTTAATAATTCATATTTTAATGATAAATTGTAAACACTGGAAGATTCCCCCATCTCTTCTGAACAAAACGGTGTAAGAATGACCGCTCTAGCCCCTACGGTTTGGAAATTATGGTCATTTGTTTGAGGGGAGTCCTCACTATGTGAAATAAACTGAAAGAAGCAGGTCTATGTCTCTGTGCTGCGTGTGTAAAAAGATGCACCTGTTTTGGCGGGAAAACGTAAACAGCCTCTCTGATTGGTGGATTCAAATTCAGCAGCTCCCAGGCTGACCTAGAAACTTAGTCCTCTCTCCCTGTGTGTGTGTGTGTGTGTGTGTGTGTGTGTGTGTGTGTGTGTGTGTGTGTGTGTTTAGTGGGAGAGAGAGGACCCTGCCCTTATTTGACAGCATATCATTGTAGGATTTAAATTGAACATAGTTAGACTGGTTGACTGGATTAGAGCCTGTGTTTGTGTGTCCCTCTGTGCATTTGTGTTTCAATAAGTTATTACTATTCTGCTAAATCATAGTATTTCTGGTACTTTTCGGTACTTGTGCTAAATACAGTATTTCTGCTAAATTATAGTATTTCTGCTTTTTATAGGATTTGTGCCTAACATAGTATTTCTGCTAAATTATACTATTTCTGCTTTTTATAGGATTTGTGCTTAACATAGTATTTCTGCTAAATTATAGTATTTCTGCTTTTTATACTATTTGTTCTAAATTATAGTATTTCTGCTTTTTATAGGATTTGTGCTTAATATAGTATTTCTGCTAAATTATAGTTTTTCTTCTTTTTATAATATTTGTGCTAAAACATAGTATTTCTACTAAATGTAGTATTTATGCTTAATAATAGTATTTCTATATATTTCTGCCAGGTCCCCAGGCAGCCAATCCTCTGTGAGGACTTAGACATTCAAATTTTCAAATCAGGGCCTGCACAGTTTCCCAGCCAATCAAATAAGTGTCCTGAGGCATTCAAATTTGCATATTGGGGCCTTCGTGGCTTCTAAGCCAGCCAATCATATCTGAGGGCTGAGGAATTCAAACCCACAAATCAGGGCCTGCACGGCTTCCCAGCCAGCCAATCACATATGTGGTCTCAGGCATTCAAATTTGCATATTGGGGAATTCGTGGCTTCTAAGTCAACAAGTCATCCATGTCGTATATCTCTAAAAATTCACATTTTAATGATAAATTGTTAACACTGGAAGATTCCCCCATCTCTTCTGAACAAAACGGTGTAAGAATGACCGCTCTAGCCCCTACGGTTTGGAAATTATGGTCATTTGTTTGAGGGGAGTCCTCACTATGAGAAATAGGCTGCAATAATCCTGTGCCTCTCTCTGCTGCGTGTGTAAAAAGATGCACCTGTTTTGGCGGGAAAAAGTACACAGGCTCTCTGATTGGTGGATTCAAATTCAGCAGCTCCCAGGCTGACCTAGAAACTTACTTCTCTCTCCCTGTGCATTTTTTTGCTGATTTTTTCATTTAACAAGTATATTTGAGGGACCCTCAGCATGTTCAGCATTTTTTCAGCTGTCCATTTTGCTTTTCCAATTTTTCTGTTTAACTTATTACTATTGTGCTAAATCATACTGTTTCTGCTATTTCATAAGATTTGTGCTTAATATAGTATTTCTGCTTTTAATAGAATTTGTGCTTAATATAGTATTTCTGCTTTTTATATGATTTGTGCTTAATATGGTATTTCTGCTAAATTATAGTATTTCTGCTTTTTATAGTATTTGTGCTAAAACATAGTATTTCTACTAAATGTAGTATTTATGCTTAATCATACTATTTCTATATATTTCTGCCAGGTCCCCAGGCAGCCAATCCTCTGTGAGGACTGAGACATTCAAATTTTCAAATCAGGGCCTGCACGGTTTCCCAGCCAATCATATAAGTGTCCTGAGGCATTCAAATTTGCATATTGGGGCCTTCATGGCTTCTAAGCCAGCCAATCATATCTGAGGGCTGAGGAATTCAAATCCACAAATCAGGGCCTGCACAGCTTCCCAGCCAGCCAATCATATATGTGGCCTCAGGCATTCAAATTTGCATATTGGGGAATTCGTGGCTTCTAAGTCAACAAGTCATCCATGTCATATATCTCTAAAAATTCATATTTGAATGATAAATTGTCAACACTTGAAGATTCCCCCATCTCTTCTGAACAAAACGGTGTAAGAATGACCCTTCTAGCCCCTACGGTTAGGAAATTATGGTCATTTGTTTGAGGGGAGTCGTCACTATGAGAAATAGACTGCAATAATCCTGTGCCTCTCTGTGCTGCGTGTGTAAACAGAAGCACCCGTTTTGGTGGGGAAAAGTGCACAGCCTCTCTGATTGGTGGATTCAAATTCAGCAGCTCCCAGGCTGACCTAGAAACTTACTTCTCTCTCCCTGTGTGTGTGTGTGTGTGTGTGTGTGTGTGTGTGTGTGTGTGTGACAGGGAGAGAGAGAGAGAGAGAGAGAGAGAGAGAGAGAGAGAGAGAGAGAGAGAGAGAGAGAGAGAGAAAGCCTTTTAATGGGATGATCTCATTGTAAGATTCAAATTCAATATATTTAGACTGTGACTCCCTCTGTGTCTGTGTGTGTGTGTGTGTGTGTGTGTGTGTGTGTGTGTGTGTGTTTAGTGGGAGAGAGAGGACCCTGCCTATATTTGGCAGCATGTCATTGTAGGATTTAAATTGAATATAGTTAGACTGGTTGACTGGATTAGAGCCTGTGTTTGTGTGTCCCTCTGTGCATTTGTGTTTCAATAAGTTATTACTATTCTGCTAAATCATAGTATTTCTGGTACTTTTCGGTACTTGTGCTAAATACAGTATTTCTGCTAAATCATACTATTTCTGCTTTTCATAGGATTTATGCCTAATATAGTATTTCTGCTAAATTATAGTATTTCTGCTTTTTATAGAATTTGTGCCTAACATAGTATTTCTGCTAAATTATAGTATTTCTGCTTTTTATACTATTTGTTCTAAATTATAGTATTTCTGCTTTTTATAGGATTTGTGCTTAATATAGTATTTCTGCTAAATTATAGTATTTCTGCCAAATTATAATATTTGTGCTAAAACATAGTCTTAATTTAAAATTACAATATTCATAGTTCATCACAGTGTCTCTGGTAAATCACAATATTTCTGCTATGTTGTACTATTTCTCTAAATCACAGTGTTTCTGTAATGTTTAAGTATTTTTGGCTAAATATATTCTTTCTGTTATCTTATACTATTTCTCCTAAATTCTTGTATTTTTGAGAAGTTATCATGTTTCTGGTAAGTTACAATATTTCTGCTAAGCTATTGTATTTCTGCCAAGTATTATATTTCCTCTAAGATATTGCAGTTCTGCTAAGTTATTCCATTTTAGCAAAGTTCTCTTGCTTCTGCAAAGTTTTTACAATTTCTGCAACTTTTCAGCTTTTTCAGCTACTTTTTGCATACAGCTTCAGCTTTAAGCATCCACACTGCATTTTCGCAGGAAATGCAAATTTTTCTAGTTCCTCTTAAAGTTTTGAGTTGCCAAATTGTGATTTTTCACAAAATACATGCGTTGTTATGGTTGCTATACTCTTGGCTTCCAGTGTGCCACTGAAGGTTTTGCAGTTTTCTCTTCATGTCCGAACAACTTCTTGCTACTTGCTCAATTTTCACTCAACTTCCACAAATTATACATCAAAATGTAGGTATTTTTGCTGGCTTTCAGGAAATGTCACTATCATTGTTGTGGGACTTATAGGATCTTTGCAAATCTCCTCAGACCAACACAAAGTCGGAAAACTCTCCATAGAAAGTCAATGGAGAGTTTGTTCAAAATCACCGCTTGATTTCTGTAATGAGAGGCATATTCGAATCGTCATATCTCCTTAACGAAACAAACTTAAGACATGAGGCTTGTCCCAGTATATCTTCAGACACTCCTGACGCTCACAATTCAAGAATTTCTTTCTCACCTATTACCGTTCTGAAATGAGTTAGACTTGTTTGAGGGTAGGAAATTTGTCCTTCGCTCAGATTTCAAACTCTGGAAATGAACCACTTTTTTCTCTTGTCATAACTTTTTGTTGGATTTCCACAGAGACCTGAAAATTTCCATGACTGTTCACCAAAGCCTGCTGTCTCTTACGGTGAAAGAATGATATTGATACTCCAAATAGATTTAGAGTTAGAAAGCGTTGTTTGAGGGCAAGTCAAGGCAGTTTTTGCTTCGCCTCTACTCAGTTATGGTGCATTACAAGTCAAATATCTTTAATAATTCAGATTTTAATGATAAATTGTCAACACTGGAAGATTCCCCCATCTCTTCTGAACAAAATGGTCTAAGAATGACCGTTCTAGCCTCTACGGTTAGGAAATTACGGCCATTTGTTTGAGGGGAGTCCGCACTACGAGAAATAGACTGCAAAAATCAGCTGTCCATTTTGCTTTTCCAATTTTTCTGTTTAAGTTATTACTAGTTCTGCTATTTTATAAGATTTGTGCTAAATATAGTATTTCTGATTAATTATAGTTTTTCTACCAAATCATAGTACAGTATTTTTGCTTTTTAAAGGATTTTTATGGGATATTTATATTGCTTAATATAGTATTTGTGCTTTTTATAAGATTTGTGCTTAATATAGTATTTGTGCTTTTTATAGGATTTGTGCTTAATATAGTATTTCTTCTTTTTATAATATTTGTGCTAAAACATAGTATTTCTACTAAATGTAGTATTTATGCTTAATCATACTATTTGTGCTTTTTATAGGATTTGTGCTTAATATAGTATTTCTGCCAAATGATAGTATTTGTGCTAAAACATAGTATTAATTTAAAATTACAATATTCATACTTCATCACAGTGTCTCTGGTAAATCACAGTATTTCTACTATGTTGTACTATTTTTCTAAATCATAGTGTTTCTGTAATGTTCAAGTATTTTTGGCTAAATATATTCTTTCTGTTATCTTATACTATTTCTCCTAAAGTCTTGTATTTTTGAGAAGTTATCATGTTTCTGGTAAGTTACAATATTTCTGCTAAGTTCTGCTATGCTATTGTATTTCTGCCAAGTATTATGTTTCCTCTAAGATATTGCAGTTCTGCTAAGTTATTACATTTTAGCAAAGTTCCTTTGCTTCTGCAAAGTTTTTACAATTTCTGCAACTTTTCAGCTTTTTCAGCTAGTTTTTGCATACAGCTTCAGCTTTAAAGCATCCACACAGCATTTTCGCAGGAAATGCAAATTTTTCTAGTTGTTACTTGTGCTTCACAATAAAATATTTGAAGATAAATAAAGAACGTTTTTTGGAAAACCAAACAAATAAAAACACACACGACATTGACTTGAGAGCAAGCCTGAGGATTTGTGCAGTTGTAGCATCCAGCCTGTGAGGGGCAGTAGTGTTTCACCTCTGCCTATTACTAACAAAGAAGAACAAAGCAGAAGTGACCTACGTTTCCGGGGCTCGCGGTGATCGCAACGTTTTGTGGTTGTTGTTTTTATTTTTGTTGTTGTGGTTTTAAGTTTTCAGGAGATAAACATGTATGACCAGGATGAAGGTGAGCTGCACAGCTGTAAAACGTCATTACGTCACATGGTGGATAATTTTATTTGCATTTATTTGGTAATTTTATTAACAGGACGTGACAGAGGAGCTAACCCGTGCTACAGCTAACCATTTTAGTAATTTCTGAGAGAACAAAAGCTAGTATCACTCATCCAAACAAACACCTGTCACACAGGTACGCGTCAGCCTCACGCAGATCACGAGCCTCACCTGATTCGTGTGCTAACATCAGCTAAAAGCAGCGGGGCTTTGTGTGAGCTAACAGGCTAAATGCTGCTAATGCACGAGGACCCTTTATTTAACTTGATTATCGCTGCAGACGTTTACACTCAGCGTTACTGTGACACTACACCCACAAATACTACAATATATAAACAGTACCACAGTATAAAAGCGAACACTTATATTATGTGTAAATTCTGCGGTATAAAAACTGTGTACAATCCGCCATATTTACACAGTATAAACACTGCATAAAGAAAGCTGGACCGTGATCAGAGATTGATCAGCAATGGAAGTAAATGTTGACCACAAGATAATTGACCGATCTATCTTTAAGTTAAAGGTGAGAGGTCATTACCCAGTTTCTCAGGGAGGCAAAGCTACAGGCAGCAGGTCAGTTCATCCTGTCTTCTCCTCCTTTTAACCTGTAAAGGTCATGAAATGAAAGAGATGATGAGAAAAATAGACGTGTGGTGTGCTGAGACACACTAGTCTCCTTAATTACGTAAGGCTGAAGGGCTGCGGTGTTAAAACTACAAAGTGCAGAAGATGGACTACAAAATGTCTTCCTTCATCACAGGTGTTTTACAGGTTGTGATAATGAAAATGTCCCTTCAAAGACAGGACAGGATGTCTGCAGCAGCTCAAAACACTCAGCTGTCTTTATAAATTTCCTGGAATAACTGAAGAGGCTCAGGTTTAGGACTCAAAGACAGGGACAAAGTGTTTTTGCAGTAGACTAACAACACAAGTATTTGTAAGAGATTACTTTCAAGAGCAGAATATTTAAATGAGCCACAATAACTGGATTTGTTCCACAAACTTTAACTCTTAGTAAATAGTGTGTTAAGCAGAGTGTAATAGCTGATTTGATCATTTATGATTCATTGGAATGAGGGGGACGAGAGAATTGTAATCAGCTCAAAGCTGTGAGAGTAGGGCCAAGACTCATCACTTAAGTGTTTCAAAAGCCAAGCTTGGATTTTATGAAACAGTTGTTTGAGCTCACAGGGAGTGTCATCTGTAGTGTGACAAATGAAAGTCTGTCAGACTGCAGCTGTTAATTAGATTCTGTGTGGGCTGGAAAACACTGAACGTTGGATTTAGCCATCATCACCATCGTGCGGTCAGCAGTTTGGAATCAGCTCTCTGATGAACCCTGAGGCTCAGTCTTCAGGACCTCTCACAGTTCATATCAACAGAGTTCTCCTGATATCACTAGCTTCAGGCTGTGTGCTGCATTTGCCTGCACTCAGACAGGAAGTGATGTCATTACACTCGACTCACACAAACAGGAAGTTGACTTAACAGATCAGATGTGTTGCTTCTGATTGATCAGTTTGCGTGATCAGAACCAGTGAGTTAAAAACAGAACGATCAATAACTTTCCTGTGAGATTGTTATCTGTTTTTATTGATGTATCTGATCAATTCACCAGTTGTTTAAACTGATCATTAAACTCTATGTGCAGTTATCTGTGAAAAGGAAGTAACCTGAACCGACAATCTGTCATTGATTGATCGGTGAAGCTTCAACGTCTCAGTATGTGTATTGCTCACGTATATTTATCCCTGCTGTCTCTGTCAGATAATCAGTATGATGAAGATGATGATGAGATCACTCCTGACCTGTGGCAGGAAGCGTGCTGGATCGTCATCAGGTAAACTCACCTGTGTGTCCTTGTGGAGATGTAGTGATCATCTGTTCTTACAGGAAAAATATTATGGTGAGTCCACACAAAGCGCGGACCGAACGGCACGTACACGGACCCGCCATCGGTGTTCAAAGCTGACAGCTCAAAGGTCTCTGATGCTGCAGGTGTTGTCTCTCTCTGAACCAGCAGAAAAAGAAGATCAAACTATGTTTCTCGTTTGATAAACATCATTATTAATTCCCTCTGACTTTGGTTAGTTTTCCATCTCAGATCTCTGTTTTTTGCATTATTCACCCAACAGCAATGTTCCCTTTAAACTGCGCGCATGTTAGAGCTGGGCGATAGAACGATAACGATATGTATTGCGAAATAACTTTTTCTCGATAGAAAAATTAAACTATTGCGATAGACCTCGCCGCGCTTGTCCTCTTTAAAAAGAAAAAGAAAAAAAAGAACAGCCAATCCAAATTAAGTAGTAGCAGAGCCGAACCAATCACAGCCGCAGCGTCACGTCACGTGACTTGTTACGTACAGCACAAGTGCCAAGCCGCACATGTGTATTTGTTTGGGAAGCAGCCAGCCACCGTGCCGCTGGGTAATGGAGGAAATGAGTGTGCCGACTAGAGAAAAATCAACCGAGCATGACCGAAGGTTACCGAAGAGACAACAGATGATGGTTCCAATGCCGGAGAGATTGTCGAACGGAAGAGCCATAGAAGTTCCGTAGTGTGAAGGTATTTCGGCTATTTCAAGTCTGACAAAAAACAGAGTAGCGTTCACTGTAAACTGTGCCGAAAGCAAGTCTGGAAATACAATAAAGCGGTGCATGCTCAATCTCTGACTGGAAGCGCTAATTCGTCATTCGGCTTTTGTCAGACTAAAGTAACTGTTAAAACTGGTTGAAAAGCTCAGCTATACAACAAGGAGAGATTGAGAATTTCCTTTTAGTTCTCAGTTTATTTGATATTGACAAAAGTTAGTCAATTTTGTCTGTTCTTCTGTAAAACTAAGATTTATTTTTAGAATTAATATTTTGTTTCTAAGTGGAATTGACAATTTAGTAGCCTGTTTTGTTTGTTCTATTTTGAAACTTAAACGCTTCAGCGGCTGCCTTTTGTGTAGTTTGCAATATTTGCCTTTATTTATCTGAAAAAGTCTCATGTTCCTTAAGTACATCTACCCTGTTGAACTTATTATGGGAAATAAATATATAAAATAAAAACAAGCTGCTGATTATTTCACATTTTACTTGTGAGCAACGGCACATTTAAATCTTACAAATATAGTTATTTGGCTTATATCGTGATATATATCGTTATCGCCTGAAATGGAAAAAACCTATCGTGATATGAAAAAATCTTATATCACCCAGCTCTAGCGCATGCGCAATTGCGCACTGCTGGCACGGTCTCTGTGCACAGAAAACAATCTAACCTGAATTGAAATTAAAATAAATACGTTAACAATTCTGTTTTGCAGTGTTAGTCAGTGAGTGACTGAACGATGCCACCTTATCCCATAGTCCAGCCAATGATGTGATTCACATTCATATATACGTAGCTAATCAACATCGTTGACAGGCTATGACAGCGTCCTTATGGGCCGACACCGGTGTTTTAGCTAGCAAAGCGGCGTGGCTGATGTGGAGTGAAGCCACGTTAATGACAAAGTGTACAACCATTGGAGATGTGAGCAGGACAGACGGAACAATTGACGGTGTGTGGACTTTATACCAGTTTTAATTTTGTGTTGATAGGCCACGTAAAACCAGAATTATGATGAAAATATCTGCAATGTTTGGTTTTCTTCCTGAATACTGTCGTTGTTTATATTTACTGCGGGAAGAAATGGTAAAAACGGCGTTTTATAAGGAAAACGCTCGAAAGCACTTTCCGCCTGTGAGCAAAGACAACACCAAAAAAAACCCCACCCTTTCCTATTGGTCGAAAAAAGTACCATGTCGACCAATCAAAAAATGATATGGCAACATGGCATTTAGTTGTTTAGGAAGGGGGAAGTTTTAGGAGTGACGGCGGTGTTTTGAGATGTGAGAGATTTGCGACGTCTAGCTCAAATCTTGTGTAGTTAGCGTGTAGTGTAGTCAATAGTTTTGTTGTGTGTGTCAGAACAATGAGGCGACTACTGAATGTTACAGGTGTTACAGCAGTGATACATCTGCTGCTGTCAGGCCTGCAGGTATCAGGCTGTTGTTCTCCTTTATCTCATAGTGGACAGAAATTATTTTTGGAGTGGCACAAATAATTTGTGTGGCATTAGATTTGATGCAGAACAGCTGATTGTTCTGTAAATAGTTTGTTTATTTAAAAAACGCCTTGGCTGCATTTTTAGGTAAACAGCTGCAAAAATCTTTGTTGTTTGCAAAACTCAGTTACTTTTTAAAAGAAGTAACTATATAATTAATAGCCCAACATTGGTCATTATTTACTGTATTTTGCAGACAGAGTTACAGGACTCTCTCCCAGACCACAGACACAGACTCATAATACAAGTCAGAACTTTGTAAAAAAGAAGAAAGTTTTGTTTTCAAAATTGGAGTTCAAGTTATTTTTACTTCCAATAGTGTTAACATGCTACACAGGTCATGAAATAAATTTTTTAATTTTCATTGTAAGTGGGCTAAAGCAGTTAATTAAAAGTAGTCTAACATAAATGTACATGCTGTAATTTGATTATTTTAATAAACCATTGTTATGACCCGTCTAGGGCCAGGCAATAACATGAGTGAGGCACTCGCTTCCCCCCCCCAAGACCCAAGCAGCCACAAGAAACAAATCCGTTAGTTACAATGTGGTTTATTTACAATGTGAAATAAAGGAACCAAAACGGGAGTGTCAACACTTCAGGGTGAGCCAGGGCCAAAGCAATAAACAAAACAAATCTACACAAATCCCGCACCCCTGACCTTACCAAAACAAAGTCAAAAATAAAGACAGTCTGACCTCCTTAACTAACTCAAAACAGGAGAAAACGGGTGATCAAAAGAAACGGCAGCTCACCCCTACCCACTCCACTTCCACAACTTCAGCCAGCGGCTGCCACAGGAATACTGCTGGGTCATGAGGAGAAACGCCAGGACCTCTCCCACTGTAGCACTCCAGCCTCCTTTTAATGGGCGGGTCCTCCTGCTGGAACCAGTCACGTCGGGGCAGTGTATCCACGCGCCAATCGGAGCAGGGCCCTGGCACAGCTAAATTAACATAAAAAGACACAACACCTGCACAAAACAAACACATGGACATGCAAGTTCGTAACACCATGTAACTTGGATGGATTCGATGCTGGCGTGACCACAGTGCACACGTCTGCTGTTGCTCACAGTGGTCCAAGGGACTACTCAGGGAGTTTGTGTGTTCGCTTAGACACATGAAAAATTAGAGGGAACATTGCTCACCAGTCTACCGTTTTTTACAGCGCTGGCGGCTGCTGTGTTAGGTTTTTTTTTTTTTGGGGGGTTTTTTGCAAGCAGCCGTTTTAACGCCATGCAACCTCAGGTTTTTGGCCTGCTTGGATGTTCTATCAAAAATTGTGCTCTGTTGTGTATCTGATGAATGAAAGCCAAACCAGTAACACACCACTGAAGTTGCAGCATTTTTACAAACCAATTCTGGTTCATCTGTTTCATTTAACGATCCGCTTTCCCCCTTCTCATTCTCCGTCGCCGCCATGCTTTTTCCACCATTTGCGTATGAAAACAAAGGCACTGTCTTTTGCTAACCTGGCAGATTGCGCTGCAGCAGTCGCAGCTGGTTTGTAGACACAAGTATGCGAACGTGCCATTTCCCCCCGCTATTTTAATGATAATCCTGCACAGAAGCTCAGAGACAGACTCACACACACATGGAGATGTTGCAACTGTTTGAAGATTTGAGTTTGTGGAAAGAACTTTGCAAAGACACATTTGACAAAGTCTCTGCTTCCAGTTTTGACTTCTTCTCCTCCTCATCAGGGTGTATGATGCAATATTGTCTGAGTGGCGACACCTATAGTTTTGGAGAATACTGCAGCGCCTTCCTGCGCCTTAACAGCAGGTAGAAAAGGTTGCATCTGACGCAGGGGTGAGTGAAGCCACCACTGCAGGGGGGATATATTGGCACCTTAACTATTTACACCCCAATTTTGTGCTTTGGTGCTTCATCTAAACTCTGTAGCACTTATTTGTCACACCAAATATACCTGATCCTGGAGATAAAATACTGTGAGAACCTCCCTTAATAATGTCAGAAAGCCTTCCAAGAAAACAGAATATCAACGTCGACTCTGCATTCACCAACAAGCTGAATCAGTTCTACGCCTGTTTCGAGGTTAGCCAGGCGGCTAATGCTATCTACCGCCTAACTACCGAGGACAGTGACGTCATCAGCGAGAGACCGGTGACCAGCATCGCGGAGCATGACGTTCGAGTGGCATTGAGGAGAGTGAACACAAGGAAAGCGGCGGGGCCAGACGGCATCACCGGCCGTCTGCTGCGCTGCTGTGCTGACCAGCTAGCAGGTGTGTTCGCTTACATCTTCAACGAGTCCCTGGCGAAGTCTGTGGTCCCCACATGCTTCAAAAGATCCACCATCATCCCTGTGCCCAAGAACAGCAAACCATCATCCCTGAACGATTACCGGCCAGTTGCACTGACCTCTGTAGTAATGAAGGTATTTGAGAGGCTGCTGAAGAACATCATCTCCTCCTCCATCCCAGACACCACAGATCTGCTGCAGTTCGTCTACAGATCCAACAGATCCACAGAGGATGCCATTGCCCACGTCCTACACACTAGTGATGTGCGATACCACTGATTTCCTTTCCGATCCGATACCAAGTACTTTTCAGGGTGGTATCGACGATACTGATCAGATACCGATACTGTAACAAAAAATAATTTCCCCCAGGGATCAATAAAGTATTCTGATTCTGATTCTGATTCTGATTTATACAAAAAAACTTATTTTATTTATTGTATCTCAAATTATAGCGTCATAATGATTACAGGACATCAGATTACTTGTTCTTATCACTTAATAATGCAGAGTTCATCATATAGAAATAAAAAAAAAACTGAAGTTATGCGCTATTTGAACACGTTGCCTGCCTGCAGCACTAAAGGACTCTGTGAGAGACGTGTGTCTCGCCCTAGCAGCACCTGTCCCTCTCCTCCTCTTCAGTTCGTCTCAACATACGCGCCTCATATTCTGTGATATGATTTACTCTGAGGTGTTTGACAAGGTTAGTGATGTTGCCACAACCAAACATGCCAACCCTCCCGATTTTTCCGGGAGAATCCCGGAGCCACCATTCTCCCGAATTTCCACCTGGACAACAAAATTGAAAAACCATATTGCAGAATTCATAGCGCAGCCGAGCCAATTCCAGTTTCCAACAATGGTGGCAGTTACTTAGTTTTAATATTACTCTTCTTTCTCTTTCTGGGTCGCAAAAAACCCAACTTTTAACATGTTTTCAGGTGAGAATGTAGCTGTGTAAACTTCAAATATCTGAGCCGATCAACACATCGTCTTCAAACCCCCGCAGGCTTTCACTACTTGGGTTAAACATGATATATAAGTCACTTTGATAACTTAAAAATGTTATTGTTTGGCTTTTTCAGTGTTTTGTTTGTTCGTGAGTAAATCGGTTTGGCTGAGATTAAAGTTATTAGATTAGATTAAATTAAATTTAACTTTATTAATCCCTCAGGTGTGTTCCTCCGGGGTTTTCACACTGCTGAATAAACATCAAACAGAAAACTAATTAAAGAAAGTGTGAGACGCCAGCGCCCGGTTATATTTTAGATAGCAAGGAGCAGACGGCTGAGTTTCACTCCACCGAGGGAACTCAAGACGTACTACCCGGCTTTCTTTAGACCGGGAAGGGCGGGTCCTCAGGTGGAAGCAGCCTCTGAATTTGGACACCCCCGCTGTTTCGGTGACATTTAACGTATTTTATCTGATAAATAAACCCTGTAAAATGTGCCCTTTTGATTGTCTCCCTAATTCTGAGGTCTCAAGGTTGGGAAAGTATAGCCACAACACCTCACTCTTGGAGCACTTTTTTGCCACATGTATCGCAAACCATGTCTCAGCTGTTTGTGGAGGTAAAATACGTCTGCACAATTAGGCTCAGCTATTGTTGTGAGTGCGCGCGCCAAGGGACTGCGAGTCATTTATACAGCCGTATTTCGCACATGACTATGAAAGGCAGAAGAGGAAGTAGTTCCTTTGAATGTAGACAATCCGAATGTTATAGTTTCCTTCCACTGTGTTGCTGTTAATGATAAACTACAAATTAACCCTAAATTACTAAAAATATCGATATTTTAATGTGAGAATCGATTCTAGAACATAAATGACTGGTATCGGAGGAATCTATATTTCAGGATCGATCCGCACATCACTACTACACACCACTCTCAGCCACGTGGACAAGAAACAGGGTAACTATGTGCGAATGCTGTTTGTTGATTACAGTTCAGCGTTTAACACAATAGTGCCCTGCAGACTGTTCACAAAGCTCAGGGATCTGGGACTTAACAGCCGTCTGTGTGCATGGGTGTTGGACTTCCTCACTGGCAGAACTCAGGTGGTGAGGGTGGGTAGATGCGTCTCTAACAGCATCACCATCAACACAGGAGCACCTCAGGGATGTGTCCTCTCGCCACTGCTCCACTCCCTCTACACTTCAGACTGTGTGGCCACCCATGGCTCCAACACCATTGTGAAGTTTGCTGACAACACAGTGGTGTTGGGTGCCATCTCCCACAACGATGAGGCGGCCTACATGGATGAAGTGAAGATTCTGGCATCATGGTGCCAGGACAATCACCTCCAGCTGAACGTCGGCAAGACCAAGGAGCTGGTGGTGGACTTCAGAAGGAGTCAGCACAGAGACAAGGACAGAGAGACTCAAGAGGAGCTTCTATACCCAAGCCATCCGGGCCCTAAACACACACACCCGCCCTCTCACATCATCTATAATTGACTGAGACACGTGTGTGTGTGTGTGTGTGTGTGTGTATGTGTATATCTTTGATTGTAATTGTGCAATATTAAAATTTAAAAAGGTCACACTAATAATATTAATATATATATATTAATATTATTAGTGTGACCTTTTTAAATTTTAATATTAGAGTTAATAAAGTTAATAAATTTTAATAAAGAGTTAATTTTTTTGTCAGCTGTTATATGCAGTAAACTATTTAAAAACCCTGCAGTTACTGAAATGGAAACCAATGAGCAGCTCAAATTGAAAATTCTTGTTTTTCCCTCTTTTGAATATTTATTATTGCTCATTTATAAGACAAAGTTATTTCTTATCTTACCGGATTAGTAAAATAATCCATAGCTGCAGCCCTAATCCAGAATAAGAGTCTGGTTAGATCCTATATATCTACGACTGCATGTTCTCCCCATGTTTGCGTGGGTTCTCTCCGGGTACTCCAGCTAGTGGGGATAGGTTAACTGGAAGTTCTAAATTGTATGTATGCGTGAATGGTTGTCTGTGTCTATCTGTCAGCCCTGCGACAGACTGGCAACCTGTCCAGGGTGTACTCTGCCTCTCGCCCTAAGACAGCTGGGATAGGCGCCGCCATTGTGGACCCTGAAAGGGATAAGCGTGTGTTATCTGGCTTCATGGATAGATAGTTGGGCGTATCGAACGCTGCACTGAGGTCTAGCAGGACAAGCACAGAGATAAGTCAGAGGCTATAAGAAGATCTGTTGCCACAAATCTGAAACTGAATTAAATGATCATCTGCTCTGTAGAACAGTTCATGTCTGCCATTTTGAACTCAGCTGCAGGTAAGGAATCAAAGTTGTACCAACACCAGACCAGCGCTGGTCTAGTGATCAGTCCACTGATCAACATTGAAGTATCGATCAGAGACTGGACAGGTAGATGTTAAGCTTGGGTCATGCGATGGCCTGACAGGGTATTTTTTTTTATTTTTTTTACTGAGTGCAGAATCTGGCATGAGCCTGTGAGGTTCTGACGGGGCCAGCACAGCTCTTATTTTGATCTCTCTCTCTCTCTTTCTCAGCTCTTATTTTGACGAGAAAGGGCTGGTGCGGCAGCAACTAGATTCCTTCGATGAGTTCATTCAGATGTCTGTTCAGAGGATCGTGGAGGATGCTCCGCCCATCGACCTGCAGGCTGAAGCTCAGCACACCTCAGGGGAGGTGGAGGAGCCGGTGAGTACCACCAGGTGTGACTGAGAATGGGGGGGGGGGGTCGCTCTGTCACGTGGGGCGACGTGGCTCAAGAGTTGGCAGTTCGTCTTGTAATCGGAAGGTTGCCGGTTCGAGCCCCAGCTTGGACAGTCTTGGTTGTTGTGTCCTCGGGCAAGACACTACTGCCTACTGGTGGTGGTCAGAGGGCCCGGTGGCGCCAGTGTCCGGCAGCCTCGCCTCTGTCAGTGCGCCCCAGGGTGGCTGTGGCTACAATGTAGCTGCCATCACCAGTGTGTGAATGGGTGGACGACTGGATGTGTAAAGCACTTTGGGGTCCATAGGGACTAAGTTAAGCGCTTTACAAATACAGGCCATTTACCATTTACATCACCGACATCACTGTGTTTTTGGTGTAGCCTCGGTATCTCCTGAAGTTTGAGCAGATCTACCTGTCTAAGCCCACCCACTGGGAGAGAGATGGAGCACCATCTCCCATGATGCCCAACGAGGCACGGCTGAGGAACCTGACGTGAGTTTTACCTCTCGCCTGTCTTTGCTGTCATTTCCTGTTCACCCCTTCTCATATCCTGTCCCATTTCACCTGCCCCTCAGGTACTCTGCGCCACTGTATGTGGACATCACAAAGACAATCATCAAGGAGGGAGAGGATCAGCTGCAGACGCAGCACCAGAAGACCTTCATTGGGAAAATTCCCATCATGCTTCGCTCCACGTACTGCCTGCTAAGTGGCCTGACTGACCGAGACCTGTGCGAACTCAACGAGTGCCCATTGGACCCTGGAGGTTACTTCATCATCAATGGGTCAGAAAAGGTGTGCTTTGACATCATTGCGTGGCGAGCTGCTTACTCGAGAGAACGATGATTCTGCTACGCCCGCACGCCGTGTCCTGCTTACAAGCTAACAGGCGCACATTCATGTCTTTGCATTGTTTTACATGGAGCGTCATACACTGATACCGCATCAGTGGCATCAGGCAGCCGTGTAAACAGATGTGTCACTGTTTCCAGGTGCTGATCGCTCAGGAAAAGATGGCCACCAACACGGTGTACGTGTTTGCCAAGAAGGACTCGAAGTATGCGTACACCGCAGAGTGCCGATCCTGCCTGGAGAATTCATCCCGCCCAACCAGCACGATCTGGGTCAGCATGATGGCTCGAGGAGGGCAGGTGAGTTACCTGGAAGCAGGAAGTGAAGTGAGCACCCAAGCCGGGCTGCGATTAACTGAGAAGAGCTCATAACATTGAGTTAGAGAGATGAGCGATGCTCTTATTTCTGTTGTTGGAAACAGAACGTTGTCTGCCAATTGACCCAGACCACTGATTGTTGATTGCTGTTAATCTCTCAGGGAGTGAAGAAGAGCGCCATAGGTCAGAGGATCGTCTCCACGCTTCCCTACATCCGACAGGAAGTTCCCATCATCATCGTGTTCCGGGCACTGGGCTTCGTATCGGACAGAGACATCCTGGAACATATCATTTATGACTTTGATGACCCTGAGATGATGGAGATGGTCAGTCTGCGACGCATTAATGATTTTTTTTGATTGTCTCAGTCTGCAGGTAGTAACTTTTAACCCCGCCTACTTCAGGTGAAGCCCTCTCTGGACGAAGCTTTTGTGATCCAGGAGCAGAACGTGGCGTTGAACTTCATTGGCTCACGAGGCGCAAAACCCGGTGTGACGAAGGAGCGACGGATTAAATACGCAAAGGAAGTCCTGCAAAAGGAGATGCTGCCACATGTCGGCGTAAGCGATTTCTGCGAGACCAAGAAGGCCTACTTCTTAGGGTGAGTCACACCTGAGGCTGGCTGTCGCACCTGAGGCTGACCTGAGTCACGCACTTGACAGGAATCCTTCTGTGTTTGTGTTTTCAGGTACATGGTGCACAGGTTGCTGCTCGCCGCTCTCGGCAGGCGGGAACTGGATGACAGAGATCACTATGGCAACAAGAGGCTGGACCTCGCCGGGCCATTACTGGCCTTCCTGTTCCGAGGGTGAGGACTCTCTGTTGTCGACCATGCAGATTTTGTGTACACGCAGGTTCTGTTACTCAAAGAAGGCTTTCCAGTGTGACGCTGTTATTGTTAATCAGCTTTCTGTTTGGAACTCGCAATCTGATTGGATGAAGGAATGACATCATTCTTCTTCTCCTCCTCATCAGCATGTTTAAAAACCTGCTGAAGGAAATCAGGATCTATGCTCAGAAGTTCATCGACCGCGGGAAGGATTTCAACCTAGAGCTCGCCATTAAGACGCGTATCATCTCTGACGGGCTCAAGTACTCTCTTGCCACAGGTAACTGGGGTGACGTGAAGAAGGCTCACCAGGCCCGAGCCGGCGTGTCACAGGTAAGCCTACCTGTAAACTGATGCTCACTCTGAAATACAAATGAAAGCCTGACACCTGCCGCTCTACCTCCACTGATGCTCATCATTTTTGTGTTCACAGGTGTTGAACCGTCTCACCTTCGCATCCACACTGTCTCACCTGCGCCGGGTCAACTCTCCTATCGGTCGAGATGGAAAACTGGCGAAACCTCGACAGCTGCACAACACGCTATGGGGGATGGTGTGTCCGGCCGAGACGCCCGAGGTAACGCTCACCTGGCAAGTTGTAAGATTGGTTCACCTTTAACACAGCGATCCGGCGTATTGATTGTGGAGTTGATGGTTTGCAGGGTCACGCTGTGGGGCTGGTGAAGAACTTGGCCCTAATGGCCTACATCTCTGTGGGCTCGCAGCCATCGCCCATCCTGGAGTTTCTGGAGGAGTGGAGCATGGAGAACCTGGAGGAGATCTCACCTGCGGCCATTGCAGAGTCCGTGACCATTTCATAGTCAGACGAGGTTATTAATTACCCTGCAGGTGTGTAATGTGTGTCCTGCTTTAACATTTTAGTGCCACTAAAATCTTTGTGAATGGCTGCTGGGTGGGAATCCACAAAGATCCAGAACAGCTGATGAATACACTGAGGAAACTCCGCAGACAGATGGATATCATCGTCTCTGAGGTAACCACCGTTGCACACATCCACACGCGACCAGTAATCAATACTGGAATGTTCACACGGTGGATGGTGACAGAAGGCATAAATCTGTTTTCTGCTTGTGAGACGTCACAAACACTTTGATTACGGCTGCCGCCTCTGCTTTACCTGATAGAACAGGTAAGCTGGTTGTCTCCCCCTGCTCTCTGCTCTCATTGGTCATTCTCTCCGAGACTTGTAGTAATCAATAACTGTTTCCTGTTCATGCAGCCTGGATGCAATTGATTTAGCGGTGTGTTGTGTATACCGAACAGTACACTTCACTGATTTCCATCACACATCAAAAGTAGACAGTAGGGCTGCCACGATTAGTTGACTATCAAAATCGTTGACGACTAATTTAATAGTCGCCGCGTCGTTTGAAGCTTTGTAAGATCCCGAAAGACGCAGGAATAAGTAGTAGGATTTAAGCGTGTAATAATGGACTGAAACAGAAGATGGCAGCACTGCATGTACAAGGATGCCAGCTGCCGTTAAACCCTGAAGAAGAAGCTGTGTCCAAATTCGGGGACCGCATCCTTAAGAGGCTGCATTTACTCAGGTTAAACATGATATATGAGTCACTTAGATAACTTAAACATGTTATTGTTTGTTTTTTTCAGTTTTATTTGTTCCTGAGTAAATCAGTTTGGCTGCGATTAAAGTTATAGTTTTTACACAGCTGAATAAACGTCAGACAGAAAACTGATTATACAGAAGTGTGAAATGGTCGAGAGTTTACTCCAGTGTCCTGTTATATTTTAGATAGCAAGGAGCAGACGGCTGAGTTTATTAAACTCCACCAAAACAATCTGCAAACTTCATTGAAAGTTTAATAAATTATCTTCTTGTCTTTATTTTTAGTTAGCACATACCTGAAACACTATAAGCTGTAAGCTAATGATAGTTGTATAAGAGCAGATGCTGCTGGTGCAATAAGCTGTACGTTTCACGTCCAATGGATGCATGATCTGATTAGTCGACTATCAAAATAATTGTCTGTGGCAGACAGGATGTTAACACAAACCTTCAGAATTTGAGTTATTGATTGGCGGGGCAGCGCTTGGTCATTCAAACGGTTTACCTGATCAAATATTTGATGGTATTTAATTGAAATCCTTGTTAGGCCCACCAGGCTGTTGATCAATCACTGAGAACTCGCCTGACCGTTTCAGGTGTCGATGATCAGAGACATTAGAGAGCGTGAGATCAGAATTTACACGGACGCTGGACGAATCTGCCGACCGCTGCTGATTGTCGAGAAACAGAAACTGCTGCTGAAGAGACGCCACATCGACCAGCTGAAGGAGCGCGAGTATAACAACTACAGGTGAGGCAGAATACAGACAGTTGAGATGGTGCTGAAGGTTGGCAATTGCTGCAGATGCTTCAGGTGGTGTTGACATAAATGTTCTTTGGCACTTAGCTGGCAGGACTTAGTGGCCAGCGGTGTGGTGGAGTACATAGACACCCTAGAAGAGGAGACCGTCATGCTCGCTATGACCCCAGATGACCTCCAGGAGAAAGGCGTGGCCTATTGTTCCACCTACACCCACTGTGAGATCCATCCATCTATGATCCTTGGAGTGTGTGCGTCCATCATCCCATTCCCTGATCACAACCAGGTACTCAGACAAAACAAACTAATAAACAAGCAAACAGATAAATAGATAAGCAAGCAAACAGGAAGCTTGGGCCTGAACACGCATGTTTTCAGTCTCCCAGGAACACATATCAGTCCGCCATGGGGAAGCAGGCCATGGGTGTTTACATCACCAACTTCCATGTTCGAATGGACACGCTCGCTCACGTGCTGTACTACCCTCAGAAACCACTCGTCACCACCCGCTCCATGGAGTACCTGCGCTTCAGGGAGCTCCCCGCAGGTATGCTCAACTGCCCACTGAGATGCTCAACTGTCCACTGAGATGCTCACGTATAAAAGTTCTCACACCTTTCAGGTATTAACTCGATTGTGGCGATCGCCTCATACACTGGCTACAACCAGGAAGACTCTGTGATCATGAACAGGTCAGCCGTGGATCGAGGCTTCTTCAGGTAAGTTGTTGGCTGATGCACCTGTGACCACATGTGTGACAGGAGTGTTAAAAGTGTGATTTCACCTGGCAGGTCTGTGTTCTATCGGTCATACAAAGAGCAGGAGTCTAAGAAAGGCTTTGATCAGGAGGAGATCTTTGAGAAGCCGACGCGTGAAACCTGTCAAGGTGAGAACTCATTAATTCATCTTGGTTCAATTCAGTTTTATTTATACAGCACCAAATCACAACAACAGTTGCCTCAAGGTGCTTTATATTATAAGGTAGACCCTACAATAATACATACAGAAAAAAACAATCATATGACCCCCTACAGGGCTCTAGAGTGCGACCCATTTGGTCTTAGGTCGCACCGGTGCGACCAACTGTTCAAAAAAAAAAAAAGTCTCTTGGACACTTTCAGAGTTGCAGAGACTTTTTTTTATTTTACTTTATTCAGCGTGTTCAGCGTCAACAACAGACACACATTATGCCCATATTGTGGTCTAAATCAATCAGAGATGGTCAGGGACATTAATTAATGGCAGGACTTCTTTGAGCAGTTTTGTAGGAATGGGGTCTAAAAGACACGTTGATGGTTTGGAGGAAGTAATTATGGAAGTTAACTCAGAAAGATCAATTGGAGAAAAAGAGTCTAACTTAACATCAACAGTACTAAAAGTAGCTGTAGATAATATTACATCTGTGGGATAGCTAGCCGGGGTTCAAGGCTCACTAGAGCCGGCAAGAACAGCGAACTCCGGGCACATCATTTTCAAACCCCCGCTGTCTTTCTCTACTCAGGTTAAACATGATATATAAGTCACTCAGATAACTTAAAACTGTTATTGTTCCTTAGTAAATCGGTTTGGCTGAGATTAACGTTATAGTTTTTACACAGCTGATTAAACAGAAGTGTGAGATGGTCGAGAGTTTACCCCGGTGTCCTGTTATATTTTAGATAGCAAGGAGCAGACGGCTGAGTTTATTAATCTCCACCGAAACAATCTGCAAATTTCCTTAAAAGTTTAATAAATTATCATCTTGTCTTTATTTTTAGCTAGCGCATACCTTAAACATTTAAAGCTGTAAGCTAATGATAGTTATATAAGAGCAGATGCTGCTGGTGCAATAAGCTGTACGTTTCACGTCCAATGGATGCATGATCTGATTAGTCGACTAATCCCAAAAAAAACCATTGGTGACTATTCGACTATCAAAATAATAGTTTATTGCAGCACTATTAGTGAGGAGGTGAAATTATTAACAAGATGATCGACCTCTGTTGGAGTAGCGTTCAGATAGCTGCTCTGCTCTGTGTTAGTACAGCGCTTTCAGAAAGAAATCTACTGTGATGGGCCCTGGAAGACAATCGATTATGATTGCAGGTTTCTAGTTTGACATGTCTCAAAACAAAATCAACACTTACTCTAGTGTTTATTCCCCAGGGTGTGTGTCACAGTGTGGGGAAAAACATTTAGACACATAAATAGGTTGGTGGTGTACCCAGGGCTTCTGTTTAACACTACGCTTCCTCCTCACGGTCACCCAGCCATCATGTTTTCCCAGCTGCTTGGTACTGTCTGCTGGAGGAGAACTAACAGAGCCTTCGCTACCTTGGTACAGAGCTGCAAACACTACACTACAAGTATCATTGTGAATGTAATCAACAGAGTGCGCTTTGGATAAATCATGTGAAGATGCAGTATGAAATAAGAAGTTTTCTATAAGCTTTAATTAAATTGGTTACATAGATAACCTATACAAGCTGTGTACTGGAACAGGAAGTGATACTCTACTGCAGAGAGAGCCACACCCAGTGTGCCATTTACAGAAAAATACCTCGGGTCTGACAACCGGTCAGGTTTTAGGAGGCGGGGCTAATCATATTCTTATCACGCCCAGGGATGCGACATGCCATCTATGACAAACTGGATGACGATGGACTCATTGCACCTGGCGTCCGTGTTTCTGGCGAGGACGTGATCATTGGGAAGACGGTGACACTGCCAGAGAATGACGACGAGCTGGATAGCACGAACCGCCGCTACACGAAGAGAGACTGCAGCACGTTTCTGAGGACCAGTGAGACGGGCATCGTGGACCAGGTCATGGTGACCCTGAATCAGGAGGGCTACAAGTTCTGCAAAATCAGGGTGAGCGCACACCTGAGACACCTGAGAGGTCAGATGACACGGCCACAGTTTAACAGCTTCGTGTTTCCGGCAGGTACGCTCTGTCCGAATTCCTCAGATCGGCGACAAATTTGCCAGCCGACACGGACAGAAGGGAACCTGTGGGATCCAGTACAGACAGGAGGTAATCCCAGCAGGTCACGTACCTATCATCAGGGCACCGCTCCCCATACACACGAAGGATTCATTCAAGTTATATTTTTTAACACAACAGGAAAGGAAACAGCAAAGATGCTCAAAGTACAAAAACAATCAAAACTGAGATTTTATTTTTGAAGGCTCTCATTGATTTGCTTTATTTTGAAGGACATGCCATTCACCTGTGAGGGGATCACTCCTGACATCATCATCAACCCTCACGCCATTCCGTCCAGAATGACAGTCGGCCATTTGATTGAGTGTCTGCAGGGGAAGGTAACGATAATTACACATCAGTTTATTCACATAGTGCCAGTCACAACAACAGTCAAATTGTAGCAGATCTTTAATTAATTTATAACAACTGATCTTTAAGGTAAAGAAGTCTAACTCTGTGACAAAGTACAAGGTTTTTGTCATAATAAGGCTTTTATTTTGACAGTTGTGCTAGCGTGTGTCTTCCTGAAAAGATTTCTGAAAGCTGTTAGCTCAGGCTACTCTGCAACCCTGTGCTAGCTTTAAAGCCCAATTTCAGATCTCTTGCTTCTCTTACCTGATGACAGGTAAATGAAGAGAAAAAAAATGGCCTGTATTTGTATAGCGCTTTACTAGTCCCTAAGGACCCCAAAGCGCTTTACACATCCAGTCATCCACCCATTCATACACACATTCACACACTGGTGATGGCAAGCTACATTGTAGCCACAGCCACCCTGGGGTGCACTGACAGAGGCGAAGAGTTTGGGTTATTTCACACCTTTCATTTTGACACTGTGGGGATCAGCTGCTAGCTGATGAAGCCTTCTGCACTATCAGAGGCTCAGGTACCCAAGTACACTTTTACTTCACCGTAAAGACTCATCTGAGCACCAGGTGTGGAGTTTTGAAGCTAACGCTGCTCATTTGGATGTGGAGGACTGAAGATGGTGTGCAGTTAAAATAAACACCTGTGCATTCGTGGGCCTCATAATTAGAAATCTCTGCAAGAACGATTGAAAAGAACGTATGAAACGATGCGATGAAAGCGTGAATAAAGTGTTTGCTAATTATGTTAGCAGCTCTGTGTTTAAGTAAAATCTCTTGATGTTGGGCAGAAAATGAAGTGAAGTGCACACATACAGTCGTGGCCAAAAGTTTTGAGAATGACACGAATATTAGTTTTCACAAAGTTTGCCGCTTCAGTGTTTTTGGATCTTTGTGTCAGTTGTTTCTATGATGTATTGAAGTATAATTACAAGCACTTCATAAGTATCAAATGCTTTTATTGAGAATTACATCACGTTTATGCAAAGAGTGAATATTTGCAGTGTTGGCCCTTCTTTTTCAAGACCTCTGCATGTTGCCAATCAACTTCTGGGCCAAATCCTAACTGATGTCAACCCATTCTGTCATAATCAATGCTTGGAGTTTGTCAGAATTAGTGGGGTTTTGTTTGTCCACCTGCCTCTTGAGGATTGACCGCAAGTTCTCAATTGGACTGAGGTCTGGGGAGTTCCCTGGCCATGGACCCAAAATGATTTGTTCCCCGAGCTACTTAGGTATCACTTTGGCCTTATGGCATGGTGATCCATCGTGCTGGAAAATGCATTGTTCTTCATCAGACTGTTCTTGGATGGTTGGAAGAAGTTGCTTTCAGAGGATGTTTTGGTTCCATTCTTTATTCATGGCTGTTTTTGGCAAAATTGTGAGTGAGCCTACTCCCTTGGATGAGAAGCAGCCCCACACATAAATGGTCTCAGGATGCTTTACTGTTGGCATGAGACAGGACTGATGGTAGCGCTCACCTTTTCTTCTCCGGACAAGCCTTTTTCCAGATGCCCCAAACAATCGGAGAGGGGCTTCATCAGAGAAAATGACTTTATCCCACTCCTCAGCAGTCCACTCGCTGTACTTTTTGCAGAATATCAGTTCGTCCCTCATGTTTTTTTTGGAGAGAAGTGGCTTCTTTGCTTCCCTTCTTGACACCAGGCCATCTGCCAAAAGTCTTCGCCTCACTGTGCGTACAGATGCGCTCACACCTACCTGCTACCATTCCTGAGCAAGCTCTGCACTGGTGGCACTCTGATACTGCAGCTGAATCATCTTTAGGAGGCGGTCCTGGTGCTTGCTGGACTTTCTTGAGCGCCCTGAAGCCGTCTTCACAATAATTGAACCTCTTTCCTTGAAGTTCTTGATGATCAGATAAATGGTTGATTTAGGTGCAGTCTTAGTAGCAACAACATCCTTGCCTGTGAAGCCATTTTTATGCTACACAATGATGTGTTTCCTTGCAGGTAACCATGTTTAATAGGAAGAACAACAATTTCAAGCATCACCCTCCTTTTAATGCATCCAGTCTTCTATTCTAACTCAGTCAGCACATAATGATCTCCAGCCTTGTGCTTGTCAACATTCTCACCTGAGTTGATGAGAACATTATTGAAATTATCTCAGCAGGTCCCTTTATGGCATGAAATGCTGAATGATGAAATGCAGTGGAAATTGAATTTTTGAGATTAAGTTCATTTTCATGGCAAAGAAGGATTTAGCAATTCATCTGATCACTCTCCATAACATTCTAGAGTACAAATGAAATTGCTATCATAAAAACTGAAGCAGCAAACTTTGTGAAAACCAGTATTTGTGTCATTCTCAAAACTTTAGGCCACGACTGTAGGTGTGATGGAGCCTCATCGTTGTTGCTTATGTTGTGCAAACAAAGATAAACATGTACCCGAGCTTTTGACTTGCAGGCTGACGGGTGTCTTGTTTCAGGTGTCTGCCAACAAAGGTGAGATCGGTGACGCCACGCCATTTAACGATGCCGTCAACGTGCAGAAGGTGTCAAACTTGCTGTCTGAATATGGATACCATCTCAGAGGGAATGAGGTCAGCGCAAGGTCACACTTCCTATTGGCGGAGTCTGATGCTTTTGAATATTTATATTGAGTACTGGTTTGTGATCAGGTTCTGTATAACGGCTTCACTGGGAGGAAGCTGACGTCTCAGATCTTCATCGGCCCAACTTATTACCAGCGCCTGAAGCACATGGTGGACGATAAGATCCACTCGAGAGCCCGCGGCCCGGTCCAGATTCTCAACCGACAACCCATGGAGGGGCGCTCACGGTGAGTAACGCACCTGTCCGTGGCTGCGCATGTCTGCGCCCGGCATCAGCCTGCCTGTGCTCAGTAAAAAGAGATTAATGTCTGATCTCGTCCGTCCATCCTCAGTGATGGTGGTTTGCGGTTTGGCGAGATGGAGCGTGACTGTCAGATTGCTCACGGAGCAGCTCAGTTCCTGAGGGAGCGTCTGTTCGAGGCATCTGATCCCTACCAGGTGCACGTTTGTAACCTGTGCGGACTGATGGCCATCGCCAACACACGGACACACACGTACGAATGTCGTGGTTGCCGCAACAAAACCCAGGTAAGCATGATCAATATTAAGTCCATCAAGGTTTCTGGCACAGCTGTGTTGAGCAACCTGTCTCAGACTTGACCTGTCCACGGCGCTCTGCCTATACTTTTTTTTTTTTTTCTTTTTTTTTTAAAGAGGACAAGAGCGGCGAGGTCTATCGCGATAGCTTAATTTCTCTATCGAGTAAAAGTTATATCGCGATACATATCGTTATCGTTCTATCGCCCAGCTCTAAGATAACCTAATAATGATCCTTATAGCTGTTTTAGAGGAGCGGTGCTTCAAAGGATAGTTGCAGATTTGTCAGAATCTGCAGATTATACAGTACAAATAAAATGTTCACGTTTCTCCAACGTTGTCTTCCCAACAGTTTCACTGACATCTACACGGGATGGCCAGGAAGCGTTCGCGATGTCTTCTCGGGCACTGATAATTGGCGTCTGTCTTGTGTCAGTGACGTAAAAGACTGATTTAATGCGACATGACCGTTCAAACAGCAGTCGCTTTCTAAAACATTGGATATGTATTGGATTCAGTACCACATACGAAAGTGACCCAGGTCAAATTTGAAAATATCGGATTTGTGCCGTTCACACTGTCATACCATGATCGGATATGGGTCGCATAGGGTTAAAAATAAATAAATAAATAAAAAAATCTGATTTGATGCGCTTTCGCCTGCAGTGTGAACGTAGCCTTAGTCCCTATGAACCCCAAAGCGCTTTACACTACATCCAGTCATTCACACAAACACTGGTGATGGCAAGCTACATTGTAGCCACAGCCACCCTGGGGCGCACTGACAGAAGCGAGGCTGTCGGACACTGGCGCCACCGGGCCCTCTGACCACCACCAGTAGGCAACGGGTGAAGTGTCTTGCCCAAAGACACAATGACCGAGACTGTCGGATAGGCCTGGGCGATATGACCCAAAATTCCTATCTCGATATTCTTTAGCTGGATGGCAATATAAGATATGTGTCAATATTTTTTTTTTTAAAGCCATAAAGTGAGGACAAAAAGAGTTCTTAGTCAAAGCTGTGTCCCAGCTTTCACACAGGCACTTTTATTAACATACAGCGTAGATGTACAAGAAAAAATTACTCAGAAATAAATTATGAGCATTTACTGGATTACAATTACTTTTTTCAAGTAACAAGTAAAGTAAGGGATTACTGTTGCAAAAATGGTAATTAGATTACTGTTTCCCGTAAGCACACTGCGTTACTAAAACCATGATTTCTTTTTTGCGAGTGTGACGTTCGTGACAACAGCTGTGTGCAGATCAACAATGGATAATATATTGAGTGCGGAGAGAGTATGAGCATGTAGCGTTTAAAGCGTGGAAGTACTGACCTTACTTTGAGTTTGATTCCATAAAAAGTGACAAAAACATTAGCGTCTGCTGTTCACTGTGTGGGAAGAAAACTTCTTTTTACAGCGAAAAAAAACCCCTAAACTTCCGAGCAAGCACCGAGTGCGCTACGACGTAATGGGAAATTCAGAGAAACTCGCGGATTCTTCCACTGACCGATGCGGCAGACCTGCACCAGGGTAAACCTCCGCCTAACCCACTCCTGCTATACAGGAGAAAATAGAGCAACAGGACCGCTGAGTCTTTGATTTTATTTATTTTCAGCTGTGTTTTACTTGCATCTATTTGAAAGACTGAGTGTAAACACAAATATTTTATTTTATGTGCTGGAATGTGCAGAAAATGGGTTTAAATGTTCAACAAATTTCTTCCAGTCAGAGAATGGTGCATATAATAAAATTTTTGCTTGGTGCATAAAGTTAAAAGATTAAAACTGATAAAACGTTTTTTAAAAGTTTTAAAAAGAGACTTCCATTTGGTTACATTTTGTATGATGGGTTATGCAGAAAAGTAGAATTGGGCTGAAAGATCTATCACTTCTATCAATCGTGTTTTTAAAAAGTAACTAAGTAATTAATTACTTTTGAAAATAAGTAATCAGTAAAGTAACGGGATTACTTTCGGGGAAGTAATCAGTAATTAGTTACTGATTACTTTTTTCAAGTAACTTGACCAACACTGGTCCTTATACACACACATTACGGTAATATTACGTTGAAGCAGAGTACGTATAACTCTGCGAGGCTCCTCTGTAATGCTCCAACAATCCATCAAGCAGTTTCGTAGCTTACCAAAGTCGTACCAAAACATTTTTGAAAGGTTTCTGAGCGCCGTGTGCCACATACAATCGGTTTGCGGTCAGTAAGCACAACCAGAATTCATACATAAGGCGCACTGTCGATTTTTGAGAAAATGAAAGGATTTTAGCCTGGTCAGCTCATTAATGCGTTGACACCGTCCAGCCCCATGCATGGGGCGATCCGCGGTAACCCGTTAAGAGATTTGCCCTGTTAATGCAGTTATGTCGTTTACCGACCAGCTCTTCTTTGATAGCTGCCGTGTCCATCTTGTCATTGCCTGCAGGTGAAGCGATGGGGGAGGGGGAGTTGTGTTCAGTGAAGGAGAGGCGAGGCCGATTAACGTTGCGTAGAGACAAAAGTGGACGAAAGAGAGGCAAACTTGCGGCTCCACAAGTATAGTTCAAACGTAACATAGACTATATCGATATAAACAATATTGTCACATCTCATATCTCATATAAAAATATATCGATATATTTAAAAATTCCATATATTGCCCAGTCCTACTGTCGGAGCTGGGGCTCGAACCGGAAACCTTCCAATTACAAGACGAACTGCCAACTCTTGAACCACGATCTCCCCACACACTGTGACAGAGATTTCAATCCTGAGCTCACGATAAATCCACCAATAGAAACATCTGCAAATGTATTCAGTCTGAGCACTGAATACATTTTATATATAACACAGTAGTAGGCTTACAAAACAGTAAGCGCTTACTGTTTTGTTTTTTTAACTTTTTATTTAGAATTTTCATTCTGACAGGAGTATGACAAAAAACAAATAAACAAAAAAACAGCAAAATTAAAAGAGGAACAAAATGTTCCAATCATCACACAAAAAGAGAGATAAGCAAAATTAAGTGACAGAATTTTCAAGCCTTTGCTTATATTTATGCCATTTAGTCCAACGTTGTTGAAAGAGATGACCTTTTAGTCGTAGAAGGAAAGTCAGTCTCTCCATAAGATGCATTTCCTCTATAATCTCTAGCACTAACTCAGGGAGGATCTGTCTTAAGCCAATTCCTTGTTATGGCCTTTTTAGATGCGATCAACTGGATTTTAAAAATATATCTGTCATTTTTTAGAATCAAATCTCTGGGTAGCAAGCCCAGTAATAAGATTCTGGGATCCTTAGGGATGGCATAGGACATGATGTTATCTGTTAACTTGGATATACTGTCCCAAAAGGAAGTCAATTGTGTACATGTCCAAAAAATATGAGAGTGATTGGCGTTCGGGTGGCCACACTGTCTCCAACATTGTTGCCGGTGCCCTTGAAAGTTGTTAGTAATATGTGGAGAAATAAAGAATCTAAAAGTTTTCCACCTGAATTCCCTCCACCTTTAGGAGCTAGTTGATGTTTGTTGTGTGGTACACATTTAGAGCCAATCACCCTCTGACAATCCAATTTTCAACTCTGCTTCCCATTTTGACTTCACATATAGTGTGTTGTTGCCATATTGTTTTTGTAGCCCTTTCTAGTGTTTAGACACTGTTTTGGTGGGCAGACATTTGTAGGCATTTGTAAAGACTTTGACAAGATCAATTTCTGGGGAGGAGGGGCCCTTTATTTCTGTATTGGAAAAAAATGACGAACCTGCAGATATCGCAACAGATCCGTATTTTCCAGATTGAATTCTGTTTTCAATTTTTTTTAAATGATTTAAAGGTGCCTGCTTCTACAAACAGACACAGAGCAGTTAAACGTTTTCCAATACAACCCAAGAATGTTGGATCTAACCTTCCAGGTGGGAACTTCTGTAAGTAGGAAGGCCATGACAAAATGTTAATATTGCTCCCCAGATTGTATTTGTTAATAACTTCATGCCAAATTAAAAGAGTGTTTTCCACTATATGGTTATCTAAGTTACTTATCCTTGATTTTTCTACCAACCGTGTTTGGGGAGGAGACATGCTAAACTCAATTTGTTTCCATTGGGTCCCCACTGCCGGGGAACATCAACAAACAATGTTGCTGCCAAGTAATAAGTTGGGGAGGGCCAGTCCGCCATGATCTCTATCAATTTGAAGGGTTTTAAATTGTATCCTTGGTCCAGCTCCTGCGCATATAAAGTGTGATATTAACTTGTCTCAGGATTTGAATTGAACATCTGGGATTTTAATGGGAAGAGCCATAAAGAGATATAAGAATCTGGACAACAGATTCATCTTCACAATCTCTATTCTTGTACTAAAGTCCGGAGTCAGTGAAGACCAGCGAGTTGTGTCCTCCTGAATTGAGTTCAGCAGATTATCAAAGTTCAGGACTTGTGTTTTAGTAATATTTAATTTATAACCAGACAGGGCCCCAAACTCTTTCAGAGTTGACATGAGCTCAGGGGGTGACATATCAGGATTCAGGCTCAATAAACAAAGCGAAGAGCGAGGGGCTGAGCATCCTTGCCGGGTGTCTCTATTCAATTGAAAACTAGAGGATAGATGTCCATTGATCTTTAACCTGGCCACTGGGCTACTGTATAATGATTGTATACATTTAATGATCTTGTTGAATCCTAGACACTCTAGTACCTTATAAAGAAAGGGCCAGCTGACCAGGTCAAAAGCTTTTTCTGCGTCTAGGCTTACTAGTGCCATATTCAGTTTCTGATTCTTTGCTTCTTCTATAATATGAAGCGTTCTTCTGATACTGTCATGTGTTTGACGCCCTTTTATGAAGCCTATCTGATCTTCGTGTATTAAATCCAGCAAATGGACTTCTAGTCTAGAAATTATTGACGTAAATAATTTATAGTCTACATTCAAAATAGAAATGGGGCGGTAAGATTCACAGTATTCTTTATCTTTACCCTCTTTAGGTAGGACAGATATTACTGCCTCACGCCAGGATGGAGATATTTTAGCATTGTCGAGGGTCAAGTTAAAGGATTCGAGTAAAGTAGGGGCAAGTTCCTCTTTAAATATTTTGTACCACTCATTTGGAAATCCATCACTACCAGGGCACTTATTTGCTTTAAAGTTACTGATTGCAGTATCTAATTGTTCTCTAGTTATGTGTGCATAAAGCTTCATTCTGTAATAATCCAAGAGAAGGAAGAGCTAAAGAGGATAAATATTTCTGCTATTGGAGCTAGACACGAATATAACGATTGGTAGTAGTCATTAAAAATTGTGTGAATTTCTACCAGATCATAAATCAAGTTAGCGTTAGAGGGGTCCCTGATCCGAAGGACAGCATGCTTTTGTTCTTGCTTCCGGAGCCACCTAGCTAGAATTTGTTGCTTTCGGGGATGATTCGTAAAGGGATTGCTTGCAGAATCTTAATCTCTTTTCCAATTTGTCTTGCACTAACACTTTTATCTTGTTTTTAGTTACTCTAATTTGGTTGACCAAGCTTTGATCTTTGCCGTTTTGTTGTAGTTTGATTTCTACGTTTCTCAGATCTTTTTCGAGATCATCATATGCTGCCCTTTTACCTTTTTTTTTTTTTTTTTTTTTTTTTTTTTAGATGAGCCACCCTTGAAATCAGTCTACCCCTCTCACTGCCTTAACCGTGTCCCACACCACAATCGCCTTAACCTGACCATCGTTATTATCTCCTGTGCAACTGGTTATTTCCCCCTTTAACTCCTTTATAGCAGACTCTTTATTGAGGATACCTAAGTTCCATATTGTAGATTTGGCAAAACTTGATAATTGAACAGATAAATAAATCATATTATGATCTGATAAATCTGAAGTACCGATCGACCACTCCTTTCCTCTATGTCAGTCAACAACGTTCATTAGGAAGAAATCAAGTCTGGAATGAATTTGGTGCGAGAATGAGCAGTGGGTGTAATCCCTGTTTTTAGGATGGAGGGCTCTTCAAACATCGAACAGACCAGTTTCTTTCATCAAGATATTAAGATCCTTTGAACTATGTTTTTTGTCTCTTACAACTTGTCATATCCAGGGAGACGTTAAGAATTGTATTCCAGTCTCCACCACAGAATAAAATCCCTTCGCCCACTCTAATTAAAGCATCAAAAAAAATAACTTAAATAATTTTCTATCACATTCGAGAGGAATATACACATTAGCTAGTGTGATAACAATATTATTAACTCTCCCTTTGATAGATATCTGCCCACCTTGTCACCAACCTCATCAAGGAAATCAAAGTTTAATAGATTAGAAATAAGAGTTGTTACTCCTCTTTGTCTGCTATTGCTACAGGTGCTATAAAAAAGTGGAATATCTGGGAAATTAAAATTTAGCGTGTTCCTTTTTTTGACAAATGTGTCTCTTTTAGAAAAGCCACGTGTGAGCCATCCTTTCTTCAATTTCTCCAGAACCCTTTTTTTCCTTTTAAGTGGATTGCCCAAACCATTAACATTCAGGGAGGCTATTTTAAAACTATCCAACATTGAACAAGACAGTAAAAATAAGTGAAACTGGAACAGTGGCCCCCGAAACCATAGCAAAACAGATATAGGGGAAACAATGAAGAACTGACTTCTAGAGGAGACTCTTACTCCCCAACTAAGACCCCGTTGGTGGGTCGGGGGGAAGCCTCTCAAAGTGAGAGGGCCTGGAAAGGAAAGTAACTGTCTATAGACATAAACACCACCATCCTAAAAGTCCCAACGTATAAGAACGTAAACGGAGAACCAACTCTCCCACCTGGCTGGTGAATGAAGTGAGGCCAAAAGAGAGCGGAAAGGAGCTTCCTCATTAAAACTAAACCACTGGATCTCTTTGGAAACCCTGTAGCTTATCCTTTGCTCTCATTGCCGTGGCTAGGCCGTTGCCTTTTGCTGATTGCCAGCCCAGAAGCTCTCGAAGTTGCGACACTGCATTCGGCTGATCTTCCTCCTCTGAAACCAAATGTTTTTCTCTTTGAGCAGCTTCTTTATGGCTGTATTCTTTGCGTTTTTTTGACAATTTCACATGGATAATCATGGTCGAAATAGATGAAGCTGGCACCTACTTTGATTTTTTTTTTTTTTTTTTTTTTTTCCATGCTCTCAGGACCATGTTGTTGAATATTCCTGAAAGTTGATGACAGGTCCCGGAGGTGCCCCCGGTAGGGGTTTACTTGCCAGCGAGCAATGTGCGCGTTAAATTTTCATGTCAAAATCCTCCGGTATTTGCAGGTGGGTCCATGAATTATGGAACCGGGTTCTTTTCTCCCCCCTCCAACAAACCGAATAGACGAATATTGTTTCTCTGTGACCTTGATTCCAGATCAGTAATCTTTTGCTGAAGACTTTTCCGCTCCTCCAGACTCGTGCACATGGCCATGGTCACCTCTTCAGCCCAGCTCTCCATCCTGGACTCCGCCTCATCCACCCGCTCTGATAGGCACTGTATGTCCCAGGCAATGTTATCCAGCTTGCATTAATTTCATGGCTCAGTTTGCCCATATTTTGTCTGCTGTCCTCTCGAATCTCCGCTTTTGGCTTTACTATAGCTTTGAGTATCTCCGAGTCTTTGCTAGCGGCTGCGTTGCTGCTAGCATTAGCTTGGTCCGGCTGAGAGTTAGCTTTAGCGGTCGAAGCGCTTCTATCTTGTTGTTTCGGCATATTCTCCCACTCCCTTAAAGCATTTTAGGGGTTATAACCCTTTCGATGTTGAGTGAGTAGAAAACAATCCAAGATAACGAGATTAGAAGGAATAACTAAAGGTAAGGTGGGAGAGCAACTCCTCAACGTGACCGGTTACTCCATTGGCTGAAGCAGAAGTCCCTAGGCTTACTGTTTTTCAAGAACAGAAAAGCCAGAGTTTTATGTCAGGGTCCAAGCATGTTTCAGAAAACCAGCTGAAGAGATGCTTTGGTTGTCTTTGTTCTTATGTGTTGTTTACCTCACTTTGTTTGTTGTTGTCAGATCTCTCTGGTGCGGATGCCATACGCCTGTAAGCTTCTGTTCCAGGAGTTGATGTCAATGAGCATTGCTCCTCGTATGATGACATCATAAAGTAATCAACCGGATGCAGAGAACATTGTGACGTCACAAGAAAGTGAAAGTCGAAGTTTAGTTGTTGTTTTTTTTAGTTTTTTTTGTCTTGCTTTTTGTAAAAGTCAATAAATCAGTTCCTGATCATGTGATGATCTGTGTTTTGTTCTTCATGTGACTATCCTGACGGGTTATGACTTTAAGGTACAACTGGTGAGTCTCCAGTATTGATCAGAGATGTTTTTGAGTCAGGTGATCGATTTAAAAACTCAGATGATCAAGTTAACTGAATCCTCTCTCACTCTGAGCACGCTCACGTTACAGGCATTTGAAGGGTCATGTTACCTGCATATAAGAATATTAATATATACACTACCAGTTAAGTTTTAGAACACCCAGTTTTTCCAGTTATTTGTTGCAATTCAAATTGTGTAAGTCCAGGGAACAGCTTGAAATGGTACAAAGGTAAGTGGTGAACTGCCAAAGGTTAAAAACGGTAAGGTTACCCAAAACTGGAAAAACACGTACATGTCAGAATTATATAAAAAGACCTTTTTCAGGGAACACAACATGAGTTAACAATTTAACCTCCTAAGACCCAAAGTCTTCCATGGCACGCATTTTTAATTTCTCTTTGATATTTGGGCATATTGGGACCTGATGAATGTAAAAACCATTTTTAACCTGATTTTTGTTTCTAAGAAAAATGAGATCCACATATGAGGATATTCGTTTAAAATTTCGATAGAACAGTAGCAGTATGTAACCGAGGACAAGGTATGAGTAAATGGGGCAAAGAAATAAATTGATCATTTATTTATTACATCAATTAGACAGGACTTACAACACATTCTGCTGATATCCCAGCTGCACATGAGACTTACCACACCAACGGTGCGAAAATAACACTGCAACCCGTCACACCCTGCTTAGCGACACTGCAATCGTGGCACGCACTGCAAACAATTCGGGTCTCAGCGCAGCTGGGAATCAGTGCTATGCATGACCTGCGATCTGGGAGATAAAGGGAAGTGGCACAAACAATTAAACAAAAAACAAAAAGGGAGGTTAGTCCGCCCTTACACAACTCACTCTCAATCAATACCCGCCTTTACGGCTGGACAACTAACCAAAACAAAATTACAAATCAATCAAAAGAACAAAGAAAGGACAGCAGAGACTATCGAGATTATCGATTAAAATATTACCCAATAAAATATCAGTTTTATGAAACCATTCAAAACAAACACTCAATATACCTACAATATTGATCAGTTTCCCTGCGCGCCGTCGATCTAGGGCTTGATCAATTCTTCTATTAAAATTCATGGTCACACTAAAAAAGTCCAACAACACATTAAAAATAGGCACATACAATAGCAAATGATCCAAACAAAAATGGCAAAAGTCTCTTACCGACAGTATACCCACTCGCACTCGAGTGAATTAATTGCCTCTGTTTTTTTCCACAGAAGAGCGCTGACTTCACCCCACAAACCCACTACCTTTTCACAGCTCTTCAGCCAATCACCTGGTAGAGAGCAACAAACTGCCAGGTGACACTTGTTACAAGTATAATATCCTCCTAAGTGGATATTTGGCCCTTGTAGAGCGAAATTGAGTGTTTTGGTCTAAATACCCAAAATGTGATGTCGCCAGGTCCTAGGAGGTTAAAGCTGTTCTGCAGTATTGGAGATTGATCAGCCTTGAAAGTTGGTGCTACTAATTCCTACAGGTGTTCTAACTGTTCTGGATTACGTCCCCCTCTGTCTGCATGAAGCAGTGTTGGAGCACACTGTGGTACCATACCCTCGTGGGCATCAGCTGAACAGTACTGTACTGTAGTGTGTTGATACAAACATGGCGAGAATAACAGTGGAAAAGAGACAGACCATCATAACACATAAATGTCATAAACTGCAAACAAAGTCAAGATGTCAGTGAGTCCAGTTTCCTTTAGCATCCAAAGGATCAGAAACAAACTGACAGGAAGAGGTCTGCAGACCCAAAGACACGACTGAATCAGGCTACGTCCACACAGCTTAATAGTGGTCGTAGTGAGCAAGTCTCAGTTTCAGGTGTGAAGAGAAGGCTTTGAGCTGCAGGTTTGACAGGACGAGCTGCAGCAAGAAAGCCAGACGTCAGAATAAGACAAAGGCTGTGTCCCAATTCAGGGTCTGCATGCTTGAAGTACGCATTTTAAGTGCAGTTACATCACCGCCACGCGACGACGGCTGTCCCAATTCGAAGTGTACTTCAAATGCATACTCCAAATGCGCCGTCGATTTCCCCAAATATCAAGCGTGGTCCAGTGCACGCTTCGTGGTCCCATATATCCCACAAGTCATAGCGCGGCGGTGGATGTGGAGAATTTTGCCGCAAAATACGGCAGAACGGAGCGGCCGAAGAGGGGTTTTTTTTCCCCAAACTTTATTGAAATTATAAAGCGAAAAGTCAGTCATTCCAGTTCAGTTTGTACAGCAGACATACAAGGCAAATAAGAGTAACAATATACAGTACAATGAAATAAGAAGGATAAATAAATAAAGGAAAAAAACAAAAGAAAAAAAAGGGGGGGGGGAATGTGACAGACTTCATAACAACTTTGTATTTGAAAGTTGTGACAGCTCATTCGTTAAACATTTCTGAATGAATTTCAATCAATGATAAACCTTTTTTATTGGAAGTTAATTTAAGAGAGTTTAAGTAATATTCAATTTCAATCAAAAACAAATTAAATGATGGGGTTGAGTTTTGAAATTTACATTTATGTATGTGGAATTTCCCTAATAAGATGGAGCGGCCGAAGAGTGAACTGTCAAAAGTACTGAATATGACGTCACTTATTTATGTGCGAATGTTTAATAATTAAAGTCAGTCATATATCCACAAACACAACAAGCTGAAAGTCAGTGATATATGTATATGTGTGTGTGTGTGTGTATATATATATATATATATATATATATATATATATATATATATATATATATATATATATATCATAATCAATATAATAATCAATATCATAATAATCTGACAATACTGACTTTAGTCTCATGAACAACATTAACTAATTGTTATTTACTAACTAATCTTAAATGACTGTTCAGCACAGAAATGAAGCCCAACAATCATGTTTTACAGTCCTCTGGTCTCAGCCTCAGATACTCAACTAATCAAAGTGATGTCATGACAAAAATGAATGACTGACAAAACATTTTTCTCCTTCGTTTCTGTCAAACAAAGCTGTATGTAACGTGTCTCGCGGTTAGTATCATGGTTGCTAGGCAACCTGAACAGCGCGACAAAGCGTATACCGTCCCATTTCACAAGCCTCTCACTTCCGCACTTCTCGTACTTATAGTACGCACCGTATGTAGTATGCGTAGTGCGCGTACTTCAAGCGTGCAGACCCTGAATTGGGACACAGCCAACGAGGCTTGTCTGGACCATGAAACGCCACCATTGCACTACTGAAGACTGGAAGGTTTTATGGACTGAGGAATCAAACTTTGAAATCTACGGTTCATCGCGCAGGATCTTTGTACGCCGTTGACTAGGTGAAAGGATCTGCCCCAGGGCCTCCTCTCAGCTGACCTAGGAACAGCTTGATGTTCCACTGGATCAGCTGGGGAGAGGGAGGTCTGGGCTTCTCTGCTTAGCCTGCGGCCACCACGACCCAGCCGCAGATAAGCAAAAGCAAATGGATGAATGCATGTTTGTATTTAATGAAAGTTCACATTGATCACAAGGAATTAGTTGATCTTTCCATTTTTCTCTTTTTATTTTTGAAAATATAATGTTTTTCTGGGACCTTCACAGTAAAAACATTGATTATTTAACTGAAAGAGTTGAAATATTGATTAGATTCAAACAACACACAAACATTATTATGGTTTATTAAATTGAGAAGAAAAACATGCAGTTTAAGGTTCATATTTAATGTGTAGACTGCAACAAACAAATACACCTGTTTCACCATTTCAAACTTCCGCTGGTGCCCAGAGGAGGAAAAATACTTTAAAAGTTACAAATATAACAAAAGATATAACATGTAGAACAAAAGACTGAAGTTTGAAAAAGGCTGGATTAAAACTAAAAACGACTGAAAGGAAACAAATTCAGGTTTTAGTGGAAGTTAAAAGTCTGGGATTCCTGAGACGATCAGCTGATCACAGGTTGACTTCCTTTGTCACTGAAAGAAACACGACATATTTACTTTCAGATATGTTTCTTTTCTTGTTCAACAAATTATCATTTTAAAATGTCAATAATGTAAAGGCGGTGTCCCAGGCCCTGTGCTTCGTACGTCGCTTACTACATCCAAGATCAAATGAAATATCCAAGACCAAATCATCGCGCTAACTCTGAGCTCGCTATTCCGGTTCCCCGAACACACCTGTTGTTGACGATTAGTATAGCTGGATGAAGTAATGTGAGATCACTGGGTGGCCCAACAGGGGCTACGCATCGATAGTAGAAACATTGATCGGCAACCCTTTGATTGGTCGGCGAAAATGTCGAAGGAGCGCGCTCGGTATTTTTCGGCAGCAGAGCAAGAACTCTTGAGTGAGGGATTTCAGGAGTTTCAGAGTTTAATTAAAACGCAAGGGAACACTGCAAAGGCTGCAAAAGCAAGGAGAGAGGGCTGGCAGAAAGTTGCTGACAAATCAAACTCGTAAGTAATTCAATAATAACAATAATAATGGAGTGGATTTATATAGCGCTTTTCAAGGCACCCAAAGCGCTTTACAATGCCACTATTCATTCACTCTCACATTCACACACTGGTGGAGGCAGCTACGGTTGTAGCCACAGCTGCCCTGGGGCAGACTGACAGAAGCCAGGCTGCCATATTGCGCCATCGGCCCCTCTGGCCAACACCAGTAGGCGGTAGGGTAGATTTATCATATCACACCATATTATCCAATATTATATTACATTATATTATATTATAATATGTTATATTATATCCCCTTTCACATTAGAGCCACAACAGGACCCACTAGAACATGGGAACAAGTAAAAGTGAAATATAAGAATATTCTACAGAATGGTAATATTTATCACTTATATTGCTTGTCGTCTCTTGGAAAGAGACCCTGGAATACTCTGTTTGTTTGTTCATAACAGCAACCAAGAAAAGGGCAGAGCAAAAAAAAAGACAGGTGGTGGTCCTGCACCCCCTCGTCAACAAGTTGGTTAAGTGAATAATACCCTCACGGGAAAATCGATATCTCTCTATGAGCACACTGTTGCGCTGAGCTAAAGGATCCTGTCTGTCCCGCAATATACGCTGAATTCTGAGGACTCTCCTTATCAATCTTGCACCTTCCGCAATGGGTTGCTCGCGTAAACGGACAGGATATGACTGCGACAGACTTCCCAAATCCACCTTCGCTTTTATAGCCGTGGTCTCTCATCTTGATTACACGAAGTAATTAGTGTGAATGCTTGAAAAGCATTCACAGTATTGTTCTTCTAATTTACAATTACTACTCTGAAATATGAATTACATCTGTAATAATCACATACATGTAATAGAATGTTAATAGTACATTTCCCTTTTTTAGGGAATGACCTGTATGTATCTGTGTGAAATCAATAAAAGGATCAAGTGCTGCATTATCTTTAGTTACACTGATGTTATTTATTTATGGTGAAACAGTGGTGGAATATCGCTGTTGCTTTCGTATGAATGACGCGGACATACCTGCGTGGCCGCGATCTAATCCTGTTTACATAAAGTAAACCTGCTCCCCAGCAGGTTTACGCTTACGGCTCTGTTGCTATGACAGCAAGTCCCGGATGGGCTTCGGGGAACCGAACGATCCAGGATCACGCGAAATCGTCAACAATCTCATCCAGCTAACTCACTTAGCGCGGTACGAAGAACAGGCCCCCAATCTTTTGATATATTGTTTATATACAGTGGTGCGAAAACATGTTTGCTCGTGGGTCTGCTCATGTCAGATCATGAAAGATAACACAAGTAAAAAATTAAAAACATCATGCATATTCTAAATAAAGGTGTTTGTTCATCTTTGGGGAAAAAATCCAAACCCATGTGTGAAAAAGGTGATCGCCCCACTCCAATTTATAACATAAATTACCCTAAGAGTGGAGCAACGGCACATCCAAAAGGTCACAAAAGACCCCAGAGCAAGATCCAAAACACTGCACACCTCACTTGCCTTAGTTAAGGCCAGTGCTCATGACTCCACCATAAGAAAGAGACTGGGCAACAATGGCCTGCATGGCAGAGTTCCAAGACAAAAACCACTGCTTAGCAAAAGGAACAGAAAGGCTTGTCTCGGTTTTCTAAGAAAACATCTTGATCCCCAACATACTCTGTGCTCTGGCAAGACAAAACTTTTTGGCAGCTGTATGTCTTGCTGTTGTTAATGGAGTCGTGAATTCTACCAAAACATCTTGAAGTGCACTTGTGTTCTGCAGCAGGATGATGATCCAAAGCACACCAGCAAGTCCATCTTTAATTTGGAGTGGCCTAGTCAAAGGCTACGTTCACACTGCAGGCAAAAGCGCATCAAATCCGATTTTTTTGACACTATGTGACCCATATCCGATCATGCTATGACAGTGTGAACGGCACAAATCCGATATTTTCAAATCCGATCTGGGTCACTTTTGTATGTGGTACTGAATCCGATACATATCCGATGTTTTAGAAAGCGACTGCTGTTTGAACGGTCATGTCGCATTAAATCCGTCTTTTACGTCACTGACACAAGACAGACGCCAATTATCAGCGCCCGAGAAGACATCGCGAACGCTTCCTGGCCATCCCGTGTAGATGTCAGTGAAACTGTTGGGAAGACAACGTTGGAGAAACGTGAACATTTTATTTGTACTGTATAATCTGCAGATTCTGACAAATCTGCAACTATCCTTTGAAGCACCGCTCCTCTAAAACAGCTATAAGGATCATTATTAGGTTATCTACATTATTATGTGAATAACAAAATAACTTAAAGCAAAAATTGGGAAACGTAAAGTCCGAAGTCTCTATATTAAGGGCCATCAGTCAAACAATACTGTTTGCTCTGGGTCTAAACAGAGCGCGTTGTGTGTGACGTCTTCTTTTGTGCATGCGGGCCGCTTTGAGTGTTCACACTAGAGCGCGTTTACTGTCGCATTTTATTCGTAGTGTGAACAAGCAGACAAAAAAATCGGATTTGAACAAAAAATCGGAATTGAGCATTAAGACCTGCAGTGTGAACGTAGCCAAAGTCCTGACCTGAATCTGAATGAGATGCTGTGGCATGACCTCAAAAATGCGGGTGATGCTGATAAGAACAATTCTCATATGATGAGTGGACCAAAATTCCTCCACAGTGTGTAAAAGACTCATTAGCAATGATCACAAACACTTGGGTGGCATATATACATGTATGTATGTATAAATGTAATACTTTCATACATAGACATATACACGTCATCCCACATACAGTGTTTATTAACATTTCTGTTTTTTAAAAGGGTCCCAATCTTTTGATTTTCCTGTATATTCAGTTCATTTCATCATCTCCTTGTGAATGTGATGTTACGTTCTCTGTTTGCATTTGTTTGACGTGTCATGTACAACACATGTTACTTGTATGTAACTTAACCATCACCAGTCACTTCTAAATCTGGAATGAAGAATTTAGAAGAATAATGAAGCAGCCTGGGCTGCTTCATTATTCGTTTATGTTAGAGACTTTTGGCAATGCTGGATTCTGATGGCTATGCTTTATTTTGTCAGTAAGGTTGCAGTGCTCTCCATCTAGACCCCACATTCCTGTATGATATATCTGTGATTAGTGAAGAAAAAAAGACTGATTATCAGAATAAATTGGCAGGAGCCCAGCAGTCTGTAACTGGATGATCTGGGCATGCTTAGAATCATCTCTGGATCATTTTTCTGCTTACTTTGTAATGGGATAAGAAGAGAACAGGCCTCAGGTAATAAAAGCTGGATAATGCCTCTGCAAATGTTTTATTTATCATTTTAAAAGTTTCAGTAACAGGAGCTCTGATTCCACTGCCGCCCTAAAGCGTGTTTCACTGACATGGATAAGTCTGCTTCTTGGACTAGAAACATTTTTCTTCATTTAACAGTTTATAGTTATGGAAGAAGTGGAAGAATCTACGCCTGAAAAACTGAGCTGAGTCTGATGGTGTTTTTGAAAGGCTGACAAAGGCTGAGGTAAATCCTCCAGAGACCAAGGTCAGTGATGACCATGGGGGATGTTTCATAAGGTAATTTTAGATGTTACCTTTCCTGGCAGTGAGCTCATCGATGGACTCAACCACATGAATTGCTCCAACTGCTGAAGCTTCTCCTTTGGTGTTTGTGGCGTGACACTCGTACGATCCTTCTTCTTCTTTGGTCAGAGGCGAGATCTGAAACACAAACACCATGGTCTATTTTGATTGGTCCCACTGCAGCAGTGACATAACATAGTGTTTGTACTGACCAGCACCCAGCCGGTCACTTCATGCTTCTCCGGTCCTCCTCGAGTCTGGATCGCCAGATTGTCACGGTCTCCAGGAAGAAGCTCCATCTTCTTCCCACTGAGGATCTGAAAGAAGAAACCCATCATTATCATCATCACTCTAATCTTAGAGATCCAACTTCAAATACCTTATTGACTCTGTGATGTCATCACAGAGTTGTCTAACCCCTGTGGTCTTCTAACGGGTTTCTCACTCATACTCTGATTGTGGTGGAGGAACCACCTGACATCCCCACCTGAAGCTGAGACTGATGATTGGACATCCTGCTTCACCACAGCTCTGAGCAGGTCTTAGGGCTTAAGGTCTGTAAATTCTCTTCAAACAGGCCGTTACTTGCCACCCTGATAGACACACCTGAACATACCTGAGCCCTTAGTGTACAAGCCGTCAGAATCAGTTTTTAAGCCCTGATTAAAAAAAAATAAAAAAAGTTCATGAAACATGCTGATATCTCTGAATGCTGTAAATTAACCTATTTATTATATTACTGCCTTGAGGCAGCAGCTGTTGTGAAGTTAAATTGAACTCCTCACATAGCCAATCCGGTCTTTAAGTCTGACGTTATTAGCCATGTCTGGGCCCAAACTCCGCTGCAGGTCCCAAACAAACACTGCAGCATCACTGAGAGTTTAAACTGTCTAAATTCTTTCATCTGTAATAAAATGATCAGCGTTGCTGCTTTACCAGGTGTAACTATGAAGTTTAACATCCAGGCATCCATGAAAACAGGATTTATGATATTTAACAGAGTTAGAAGTTAGCAGGGAGTTAGCTCACTAGTTTCCACCTAAACATGATATAGCATGTTCTGACTGAGAGATTTCTGAAAAATTCAAACGTACAGCTCTGCTGTCACTTCCAACATAAATGAAGACAGAAAACTAAACAGCAGTGACGTTTGAAGGGTTACTGAAGTTGGGCTAGCTGGTATATAATGTTGTGCTACGTGATCGCTAGCGACACAGCTATGTTAGCATAGCATAAACACAGTGAAGCTGGAGGATGAATACTAACTTTTTTCCACTCTATAAAAGTTAACGTGAGGGTTCCCAATGGTTAGAGACAAATACAATTGCATGGCAGGATGCTGTAAACGGACCAAACTTCAGTCAGGAGAACAACTGAGATAATCCATCCACAATATGAGGTTAGTCATTCTACTGCTGCTTGGGCTGGGCTGTAGTTACATCGTAAGGGTTTAAAAACTGAGTTTTAAAATGAACAGCGGTAATAAAAACCAAGAGAGGCCGACAGTGATCACAGACTGTTTTTAGGGTTTTTTGAGATTAAATACAACAAGATACAAAGCATTAAAACATGTTAAAAACACAAAAAGCCTTATTAAACGCAGGGTAGTTTGGGCCCGGAAGCATCATGTCATAACTTAAAGACCGGATTCCAACGATAACAACGATTATCATAATGATATGTTGGAGACACAGGCCAAGACGATCTTCATCTCTAGCTTATCAATCAACAATAGAGCCAAAAACAATTTAAGTTTTGAAAGGCCGACTCTGAGCCTCATAACACGCTAACCAAAAAACTGAATTGTTGTTATCTATCATGCAGCTGACCCATACTCAGACTTTCTCTACCATTTCTCTTTTACTGAAAATAACAGCCTCAACATGGAATTTAATCTATTATTAGACTCAATTGAGTTCACACCCTTGTTCTGACATATCCCACAGAAAGTGAACATTTAACTGTATTTCTTGAAAACTGTCTTTCGTGATCATTTTTAATAACATTTAAGTTTACAGTAACAGATTACACAGCAGTGGGTAATACACTGCATTACATGTCCTTCTGAAGGTGCAGTAACAAAGTTTAAGGATAGAATTCATCCGTGTTATTCTCTCATGTTATTGAAGAAGCATATCATCCACTCCCACAGAGGTTGGTTGTCTTTTAATACTGTTACATCCTCACCAGAGATTTTCAGTAATGCATTACTGCAATCTGATTACTTTTCGCAAGTAACGAGTAAAGCAAGGGATTACTATTGCAAAAAAGTAATTAGATTACTGTTGCTTTCCCCTAAGCATGCTGCATTGCTGTGGTACTAACCTGTGATTTTGTTTGTGAGAGTATCTCATGACAATGATGTAAGCGTGTGGTAACAGACGTGTGGCGATCAACAATGGATAATATGGAGTGCGTACGGAGAGAGTACGACCATGCAGCGTTTAAAGCGTAAACATTTTTTCATAAAAAGTGACAAAAACATTAGCGTCTGCTGTTCACTCTGCGTGGGAAGAAAACTTCTTTCTACAGTTGAAAAAAACCCTAAACTTCTGAGCGAGCACGCTGCCACGGGAATGTGACATTCACAGAGAAACCCCCGGATCCCCTCACTGACATGACTGCTGTGGGCAAACCTCCACCCGCCCCACTCCTGATAAACAGCTGACAATAGATTTAAGAGCTGCTGAGTCTTTGATTCTATTTATTTTCTGCCATTTTACTTGCATCTATTTCAAAGAGTGTAAACACAAAATATGATTTTATTTTATATGCTGGAATATGCAGAACATAGGTTTAAGTGTTAAGCAATTTCTTCAAGTCAAAGACTGTTGATATAATTTAATTTTTGCTTGGCGTCCCTCTAATACTGCGGGGTCTGTTCCTTGCATGTTAAAGTACCTCAAGGTGACTATTGTTGTTAAGTAGTGATGTAAGCTGCTGTTCAGGGAAATGTTTAAATCAGGATAATTTCCTGTTTTATGTTTCCAGGTGGAGAACTTTGATTGTTTCTATTGGCAGCGGCAGGAAACAGGAAGTCAGCAGCAAAGAGGAAGGCAAACACTTCTGTGGAGTCACGCCTGAACCTTTGAGTGTTTCTTTTTATGGAGAAAAACAAAATACATCTTAAATGTGTGACAAGCTGCTGAATGATGGCACACAAACTCACCTTCTTCCAGGTTAGCACTGGTGTGGGCACGCCCACCACCTCACAACTCAGGTACACCTGAGAGCCACTCACGTTGTACACCTCACCTGGAGGAGTAACAATGAGTGGAGCTGCAGACAGAAAGAAAAGATGAATGTGGGTGAAACAGGTCCAGACAGGAAGTCCTCAGTGACCTCACAGGAATTCAGTTTGCTCTGAGCACACTCAGTGGGTCTTTTCATGTAGAAAGGAATGTGATGTTTGGGATGGAGGAGGATTATCAGAGGCGAGATCAGTCTGTAACTGACAGACTGCCTCATAGTCCGCTGGACCACAGAAGGGGAAAGAGACGTTTAGGTTTTTTTAACTGCTCTACATTTACATCACAGCAACGTATAAATACATACGTATATATGTACGTCAGCTGCAGGTTATTTCTCCAACTGTATCAAGCCACATATCAGAATAAGTGACCCCCTTCTGCAGGCTGTAGGCTACATAGATTGATACCATGACCTGCGACCTCACCTGAACCACAGCGACCTTTGTTCTGCATGTTGACAGATTCTTTTCCCTCACTCTGGGCTCGCAGGCCTGCAGTTTTCAGTGCACAGGTGTTCATGTAGGTCACTCCGTTTGTCCCGCAGACCTCGTATTTGCTCTTACAGACACAGACTCCCATCTTGTTCTTCTTGTTCTCGCCGCTTCTCACGCACTCCAGACCGGAGCCACAGCGGCGAGCTGCCGACCGGCGACCTCCGCACAGCTCACCCTCTGCGGCAGCGCAGACAGAGCAGCAGCCACAGGAGTCCACCAGAGAGCCAGCAGCACAGCCCTCCGCTGGGAGAGGAGCACACTGAGCCAGATCACAAGATCCACATCCCAAAGGAGCAGAGTCCTGGACTGAGAGGACCGGGAGGATCAGAGAGAGGAGGCAGAAAGACTTCATGTTTGCGAGCAGCTCTGAGTCAGTCTGAAACTGAGGGGCTGAAACACAGCTGCTCCAAGGGTGGGACTCCGCCTCCACCCACAGCTGATCCCACCCTCAGCCTAGAAGATAATACGACCCTGTAAAGTAATACTGCATTACTGTACTGTGTACTACTGTACTTTACACTATTTCCATACAGTATTACATGCACAGAGACCTGCCACCTTCAGAAAATTTCTGATGACTCCTTTGTCACGTGATGCGAGCAGAATCATCTGCAGCTCAACGTGACAAAGACCAAAGAACTGATTGTGGACTTTAGGAAGACCAGGAAACTCGTGACCCCCGTTTCAATCCAGGTGGTCAATGTGGACATTGTGGAGGAGCATAAATACCTCAGAGGACACACTGATAATAGGCTGGACTGGGTTAAAAACGCCACTGCACTCTACAGGAACGGCCAGAGTCTCTGAGGTCCTTCAACATCTGTCAGACAATGTTCAGGATTTTTCTATCAGCCTGCTGTGGTCAGTGCTATCCTCTGTGCTGTTGCATGCTGGGACAGCAGGTTGAGGGTAAATAAACTGGTCACAAGGCCAGTAATGTTGTGGGAATGGAGGCCATCTCTGTACAGCTCCATCAGCACACAGTGCAGTAGTTATACTCTTTGCACACGCTCTGCAGTAAATAACAAAGTTTTACATTTTAAAGTAAAATGTGAATCGTATATATCACGTATTATTCTAGATATTTATAATTGAGTTATTTTTATATATTAGAGCTAGTTCTTATTTTGTAAACTTTGCATTATAGTGTATTATTATTTAGTTTGGTCTGTTACTGTTCTTATTGACTTTGTACAACTGACACCACATACTTTCCTCAGGGATCATTAAAGTATTCTGATTATTACAACTGTGCTGTACTCTGTGTTATAGTATTACTGTGGGAAGCAGTCTGACTCGAGTATCAAGGAAGGGGGTAAGGTAAGCAGACATTTTGGGTTCCCAGAGACGGGCAATTTACTTACAGTGACCTCCATTATTTGTGAAACTTAACAAACGCACATGGAATCGGTAACACAGCTTACCTTTCCTCCTTCACCTTAATCAAGCAGAGACTGACTATAGCTGTGTCCCAATTCCTAGGCTGCATCCTTTGGAGGACCTGTCCTTCGTAGTCTACGTGGGCCGTGTCCTCCAAAGACCGGGTAGGCCTGAAGTGAGTGGCTGTGAAATTGGCCGTCAGATTTGCGTCACCGCTGTCTCGGTGGGGTTTAATACACTCAGCCGTCTGCTCCTCGCTATCTAAAATATAACAGGACACTGGAGCAAACTCTCGATCATCTCACACTTCTGTTTAATCAGTTTTCTGTTTGACGTTTATTCAGCTGTGCGAAAACTAGAATTTTAATTTCAGCCAAACCGATTTACTCAGGAACAAATAAAACAGTGAAAAAAACAAACAATAACATTTTTAAGTTATCTGAGTGACTTATATATCATGTTTAACCTGAGTAGCCAAAGATCGCGGGGGGTCTGAAAACGGTGTGCCGGGAGTTCGCTTTCTCTAGTGATGGGAATTCCGGCTCCCAACCAGCTCTTCAAGTTGTTGGTTTAATTAATTTATTATCAACAGTAATATAAAATTATGCACAAAATGAATTACTAATGTAAAACAATAACAACATGTTTTTATTTATATGTTTATATATAAATATGCTTTTATTTATTCACTCCACATAAAATGTAAACAAATCAATTATATAATAAAAAAACAACCATTTACATTTCAACTTTTAACTGTGTTATGATCCAATGTTGTCAGTGTTTGTTTTATGTGTGACTCCTCCCACCAGAGGATAGCTGTGGGGTTTTTTTTCCCCTTTTCTTTCTTAGGGGGTGGATACCTGGGCGTGTCTGCTGAGTTGTTGGGTGGAGTCTCTGATAATTAGATAATTGATTGATCACTTCCAGTATTTAACCACCAGATGACAGCCTCCACCATCCAACAAAGCGCAAAAGTATTCGGCCCCCTTGAACTTTCCCACATTTTGTCACATTACAGCCACAAACATGAATCAATTTTATTGGAATTCCACGTGAAAGACCAACACAAAGTGGTGTACACGTGAGAAGTGGAACGAAGATCATACATGATTCCAAACATTTTTTACAAATAAATAACTGCAAAGTCGGTGTGCGTAATTATTCAGCCCCCTGAGTCTTTGTAGAACCACCTTTTGCTGCAATTACAGCTGCCAGTCTTTTAGGGTACGTCTCTACCAGCTTTGCACATCTACAGACTGAAATCTTTGCCCATTCTTCTTTGCAAAGCAGCTCCAGCTCAGTCAGATTAGACGGACAGCGTTTGTGAACAGCAGTTTTCAGATCTTACCACAGAGTCTTGATTGGATTTAGATCTGGACTTTGACTGGGTCATTCTAACACATGGATATGTTTTGTTTTAAACCATTCCATTGTTGCCCTGGCTTTATGTTTAGGGTCGTTGTCCTGCTGGAAGGTGAGCCTCCGCCCCAGTCTCAAGTCTTTTGCAGACTCCAAGAGGTTTTCTTCCAAGATTGCTCTGTATTTGGCTCCATCCATCTTCCCATCAACTCTGACCAGCTTCCCCGTCCCTGCTGAAGAGAAGCACCCCCAGAGCATGGTGCTGCCAACACCATATTTGACAGTGGGGATGGTGTGTTTAGAGTGATGTGCAGTGTTAGTTTTCCGCCACCAGAGATGGGCAGTAACGCGTTACTGTAATCTGATGGTGGTGGTGGTCAGAGGGCCCGGTGGCGCCAGTGTCCGGCAGCCTCGCCTCTGTCAGTGCGCCCCAGGGCAGCTGTGGCTACAATGTAGCTTGCCATCGCCAGTGTGTGAATGTGTGTGTGAATGGATGAATGACTGAATGTAGTGTGAAGCGCTTTGGGGTCCTTAGGGACTAGAAAAGCGCTATACAAATGCAGGCCATTTACCATTTACCATCTGATTACTTTTTTCAAGTAACGAGTAAAGTAAGGGATTACTATTGCAAAAACGGTAATTAGATTACCGTTACTTTCCCGTAGGAACGCTGCGTTACTGCGTTACTAAAACCGTGATTTTTTGGGGAGAATGTCTCACGACAGTGACGTAAGCGAGTGCACCGTTAGTGACAACAGCCTTGTGCAGATCAACAATGGATCACATATTGATTATGGGAGAGAGTATGAGCGTGCAGCGTTTAAAGCGTGGAAGTACTGACCTTACTTTGAGTTTGATTCCATGAAAAGTGACAAAAACATTAGCGTCCATTGTGCGTGGGAAGAAAACTTTACAGCGAAAAAAAACCCTAAACTTCCAAGCAAGCACCGAGTGCGCAACGACGTAATGGGGAATTCAGGTCCAGACCAAAAAGGCTAGGCAGCGCCTGTATCACCTACGACAACTGAGGAAGTTCAGGGTCTCTCCAAAGATCCTCAGGATTTTCTATACAGGCGCTGTGGAGAGCATCCTCACACAGAACATGACATCGTGGTTCGGGAACAGCTGTGTGAAGGACCAAAAAGCTCTCCAGAGAGTGATCCGTACAGCAGAACGCTGCTTCAGGACACCTACACCAGGAGATGCCGGACTAGAGCAGCGCAGATACTGAAGGACCCGTCCCATCCTGGCAACAAACTGTTCCAACTTCTGCAATCTGGTAGAAGGTTCCGCATCTTCCGGGCAAGGACAGAGAGACTCAAGAGGAGCTTCTATCCCCAAGCCATCCGTGCCCTAAACACACACACCCGCCCTCTCACATCATCTATAATTGACTGAGACAGGACTCTTCCAGACACTAAACCAAGGCACAATGTACATTTCAAATTCCTTTAATTTTAAATATGTTTATATTGTCTATCCTGTAAAATAGTCAGATATCTATTCATATTAATGTACAGAATTCACCTGCTTGCTGCTACTACTGCACATTCACCCAGTGTATATACTATATGTGTGTATATATATATATATATACATATATATATATAATGTTCTTCCTCTACACCCCCCCCCCCCCCCCCAATTTTTTGCACATGTCGAGGAGCGTGTCAGGCTACATTTCACTGTGTGTTATACTTGTATAACTATGCATGTGACAAATAATAAAGAACCTTGAACCTTGAACCTCACAGAGAAACTCACGGATTCTTCAACTGACCGCGGCACACCTGCACCAGGGTAAACCTCCGCCTACCGCAGTCCTGCTTTACAGGTGAAAATAGAGCAACAGGACCGCTGAGTCTTTGACTTTATTTATTTTCTGCTGTGTTTTACTTGAAAGAGTGAGTGTAAACACAAAAAATATTGTATTTTATGTGCTGGAATGTGCAGAAAATAGGTTTAAATGTTAAACTAATTTATTCAAGTCAGAGAATGTTGCATATAATTAAATTTTTGCTTGATGCATAAAGTTAAAAGATTAAAACTGATAAGACAAGTTAAAAAAAAGATACTTTTCCATTTGATTACATTTTGTATGATGGATTATGTAGAAAAAGTAGAATTGGGCTGAAAGATCTATCGCTTTATCACCTCTTCAGGTTGTAAATCGTGTTTTTAAAAAGTAACTAAGTAACTAAGTAATTAATTACTTTGAAAATAAGTAATCAGTAAAGTAACGGAATTACTGTTTTGGGGAAGTAATCAGTAATTAGTTACTGATTACTTTTTTCAAGTAACTTGACCAACACTGTCCGCCACACATAGCGTTTTGCATTTGGGACCAAAAGTTCCATTTTGGTCTCATCTGACCAGAGCACTTTCTTCCACAGGTTTGCTGTCCCCCCCACATGGCTTGTGGCAAACTGCAAACTGGACTTCTTATGGTTTTCTGTTAACAATGGCTTTCTTCTTGCCACTCTTCCATAAAGGCCAACTTTGTGCGGTGCACGACTAATAGTTGTCCTATCGACAGATTTCCCCCACCTGAGCTGTAGATCTCTGCAGCTCGTCCAGAGTCACCATGGGCCTCTTGGCTGCATTTCTGATCAGCGCTCTCCTTGTTTGGCCTGTGAGTTTAGGTGGACGGCCTTGTCTTGTAGGTTTTCAGTTGTGCACTCTATTTAGTCATTAGCACTCATCAGGCAATGTCTATGGGCAACTGACTGCACTCAGACCAAAGGGGGCTGAATAATTACGCACACCCCACTTTGCAGTTATTTATTTGTAAAAAATGTTTGGAATTTGACCACAACCAGTAGGCAACAGCTGAAGTGTATTGCCAAAGGACACAACAACCGAGACTGTCGGCGTTAAAACTAAGTAGCTGCCACCATTGTTGGAAACTTGGCTGGGCCACGCTATGAATTCTGGGATGTGGTGGGCCACAAAGGATACACCCGACCCATCCTTCAAATCTGGGAAAATGAAGGACATATTTGTTGGCCCCATTTGGAGCAGCCTTCGTCACGTCGCTGTAACTAATCGGCCTTCAAATCCGAAGGACGAGGCACCTGAATTGGGACGCAGCTCAAATCAGTTTACCTTCAGTTATTCTAGCCAGTACCATTGGCTTGAGCTGAGGAATCTAAAACTCAACAGAAATGACTGAGAATTACAAAAAGCTCCCCAATCTTTTGATTAACACATTTATGACTAAATGGCTCTATATAAGAAAAAATATGCAACAAATCCCTTTGTATCATGAGACAAACAAAAGCAAGCAAGCAAGCAAGCAAGAAACCCCTCCTCCTGGTTTAACCTGCTGATGACAGATCATCAGTAGTAGTCAGGAGATGCTGGGCGGGCCTTTCCCGCACATGACCTGTGTGCAGATTGAAAACAAGAAAACAAATGACTTAATTCTGTGACATAATAAAATATAAAACAACATGTAACGGAGTATTTGCTTTAATTTGCTGGCTGTTTGTTTTTCAGGCGACTGAATGCTCACACAAACAAAGCCAGGAGACTCAGTGCATAGCAAATCATAGCAAATAAATATATAGAAAGAATAATGTACACAAAGTCAGTACTTCTGGGACAAGTGCAGAGTATCACAACAGCTCATCCACTTTGTGTCACACTGTGTGACAGAAGAATCAGAGAAGACACTATTGATCCACACAGGTATAAATACGGGAAACATCTGATCAATAAGTAGCTGATCTGTAATCCTTCCTCTTTAACGGTTTCTAAGTTTAGAGAGTGTCTGTGGGAAAATAAACAGGCGGTCAAAGATCATGCATTCACTGTTATTGTTCAGAGATGAACTTGAACACAGAGCATTCACAGTCTGAAGTGACTTTATTTATGACCAGACAGACACATCTCAGATTAACATCAAACACTTTAAATATCTGAGGTGATCACATCATCGCAGACGTTTATCTGACTTTATAGGACTTTAAACTCTGACAGGAAGTTACAGTCAGCTGTTTTTGGTTTTTTTTTTTTTCCATCAGGTGGACCCAGGCAGCTAGTAAATATTAAACTGAGTCAGTTTGCTGTCCTCAACTTGTTTTGTAGGTGTTTGCAGCTGTATTATCTGACAGCGCGGTCATTTGCGGTATTTGGCGAAGAAGGCGGTCAGTAGGTCTCTGTATGGAGATGTCGAGTGAGGAGTCGACAGTTGCAAGAGTCGGCAGATTGAAGGAGAGCGAAGGAGGAGGTTGTGACTGAATCCCACCAGACTGGAAGCAAACCAGTACAGAGCCATGGACTGTGAGGAGAGACACAGTGAGACACTTTCAGAATAAAACACCTTAATCTGATTAATACACAGGAACATTCTTTCAAAATAAAACCCTGAACAGACACTTTAATCTGATGACCTGACAGGAATGCGGGAGCGACTCAACACGTTCAAACATTCGTTGACTTGGCAGATCTGAACATGAAACATTCCTCAGTCAGAGCTGTGTTTATGAACAGGAAACGAGGCAAATGCTGCTTCACTCACAAATGTCGGGAGAACGAGCTCACCAGTGTAAAGCTCGTAGGTGGCAGTACCGACATTTCACAGACTGTGGAGAGATTAAAAACTTTCACTTATATACAGATCAACTTAATCACCTAAACCATTCAGTGGCCATAATAATCTTTTACCTGTAAGAGATATAAGCCAATTAGAGCTCAGATCAGGCTCAGAGAGGGCGGGGCTATGACACTCATGATCAGCTGATGTGAAGGATGAAGAATGCCTTAGAATGCTTAGATTCCATCAAACGTTGGATGGCTGTAAATTTCCTCCAACTCAACGAGGGGAAAACTGAAGTCCTCGTATGTGCTCCAGACAGATTTGTATCCCAGATAGTGAAAGCCCTTGGTCCTCTTCCTGTGTATGTTAAATCCTCTATCAGGAATTTAGTTGTCACTTTTGACTCGACTCTCACATTGGATGGGCATGTGAATTCTCTGGTCTGGTCTTGTTTTTATTATTTAAGAAATGTGGCTAAGTTAAGCCCTATTTTATTTTGCCCTGAACTGGAGATAGCTATACATGCATTTATTTCCTCACGCTTGGACTATTGTAACTCTTTGTTTATGTGTCTAAGCAAAGGTTCTCTGGATCATCTGTAGGTTGTGCAAAACGCTGCAGCTAGACTTTTGACAAGATCCTCCAAGTATTCACATGTGACACCATTGCTATTTCAGCCACACTGGCTTCCTGTTGAATTTAGAGTACATTTTAAGGTCCTGGTCTTGATATTTCAATGGTCAATGGTAACTTTATTGTCCCTAATGGGAAATTGATTTGCAGTATGTCCGTACAAACAAACAGACAACCAACACATCACATACACTCACCAAAATAATATAAGCCTGATAAAACAACCTAGATTTTTCATCAAAAAAGTGCAATGTGCAATGGCAACAACACTTATGGTTTAGTGTTATTAACTATGATAATAGCACTAGGTACAAAAGACAATCTATATCTCTTTGTCTTCACTGCAGGCACTTTATAACGACGATCTCATGGAAGCAGTTGAAAATCATTAAAGAGTTGTGTTCAGGACCTCTGTCCTGAATACAACAGGACAGAGGTCGCCTTCCTCAGTACCTGCCTGTTATAAAAGTCCACAACCTGGACCTGAGACCTCCCTGAAATATTGCCAGCCACTTTAACCAGGTTGTTAAGTCTGGTCTTATTATTCAGGGACATATTACCGTACCAAGCAATGATACAGAAAGTTAAAACAGATTCAATAAAACTTTTATAAAAAAAGAGTCATCATTTCAGATGAAACATTAAAACCTCTCAACCTCCTTAAAAAGTACAGTCTTTGTTGAACCTTTTTCACTGTAGCAGCAAGATGTGACTCAAAGGACAGGGTCTTATCAAGAACAACCCCCAAATACTTATAACTGTCCACTAGGGCTGCTCAATTAATCGAATTTTAATCACGATTACGATCTGGGCTTTCAACGATCATTAAAAATGACTGAGCCGATTATTAGCCCCTCCCTCATTTATCCGCGACACCTTAAAGGCCGGTCCGTGAAAATATTGTCGGGCATAAACCGGTCCGTGGCGCAAAAAAGGTTGGAGACCGCTGATTAAGAGGACCCGAGGGAAGCTCGGAAAGCTAAGCAGAAGTTATTTGGAGAGTGACTGCCGTTGGTTGAAAAGAGAGTTTAAAAAAAAAAAAAACTTCAGTGGTGTTGCACACTATTTTATATTATTTTTTTAAAGTCATTGTTAACCCTTTAAAGCCGGTCAGAGCAGCACGCTCCGTTTTGCGTAACTATTTTTAAATCCCTGTAGAACCTGAACCGTGTAAGCTAGCGCAATAATTTGTTTTGCATATGAAACCGGAGGAGTTGTACTTACATCTTATGCCATCAGCTTGTCCTCGGTCACGGTTTCGTTCCACATATAGCTTTGCAAAAATTGCATAAAAAGCGCTTGCAGGAACAAAAACATAATATTCCAGAAACACGCTTTGCCGTTCCAATCAGCTGTTCGTAACACTTCCCACAGTGAAATGATGCACATGCTGTTTTCTTTGCAAATTTGCATCATAGGATTGTTTTTTGTTTTTCCTGCAGTGTATATAAAAATTGCTGTATCTCCAAAATAAAACTATGAAGACACTCAAAATAAATTTCCTGTGGTGGGAAACTATTTTTTGCAACTTTATTGTATTTAAAGTTTTGAGGGATAAACCTCTTAAATTTCTCCAAGTAGAAATATATGTAAACAAAACAAAAGCAATTTTCAATTTTTTTTGTAGTTTATTGCACTTTTTTGCAATTTATATAATTACTATGGACTTAATGCATACATATTATTAAAATATGGGCTATAACAGTTGTATTGATGTATAGCAACTTGAAATGCTCCCACAAATGGCACTACAGCATGTAAAAAAAAAAAAAAAAGCTCTGGTGGACTTGGTTCTATAGTAGGTCTTAAAGGGTTAAATAAATATCGTCAAATAATCGTGATCTCAATTTCAGTGAAAATAATTGTGATTATCATTTTTGCCATAATCGAGCAGCCCTACTGTCCACCAGTTCAATGGTTCAGTTTAGAGCCTTGCATGGACTGGCACCAGCCTACATCTCCGATCTGCTACAGCCCTATATCCCTAGCAGGTCCCTGAGGTCATCTGATCAGGGCTTACTTGCTATAAAACAGACTAAGATGAGAACTAAGGGTGACAGAGCTTTTGCCACTGTGGCCCCGAGACTGTGGAACGCTCTCCCTCATACATTAAGATCTGTGGACTCGGTAGTTGTTTTTAAAAAACTCAAAACTCACCTTTTTTAAGACTGTTTTTGGTTAAATTTCTGACTGTTTTATATTGTCTGTTTTACCCTTTTATTATTTATTATCCTATGTGCAGCACTTTGTGACTCTGTCTAGAAAGGTGCTATATAAATAAAATTATATTTATTTATTTATTTAATGCCATTTTTGTCTCATGTTAACCAGCTTACTACACCTTCATCACCTGCATATTTGTGCTGTGTGAATGAATAAGACTCAGTCTCCATGTGTCCCATGGTGTCCCATTTGATCACAGATCAAATTCAAGTTCTTGTTCAGGTTGAATGGGACGTGTAGTGGTCGGGAAATGAGGGCGGTCCAGGTGTACACATGTCTAAGTGGGCTGTAATGTGTAAAGGTTATTTTCCCTGCAGGTGTAGTACGCATGTTTTATGATTAAAATGTTTTTCTTTTTTGTAAATTTCAGCTTGTAACTTTTTTCCTGAATGTCAAATGGCTGTTCTGACCTGGTCTAAGACCTCAGGCAGACAATGTGATGGACTACACCTTAAACTCACAGAGGGCACCGTGGCAGCGATTGGGATCATCAGCAGAGAAAATCCTCTAACGGTGTTCAAGACCAGCCGCTGGGTTCGAGACGCTGCGACTCTCTGCAGAGAAAAGACCTGAAGAAGAAGTGCACAGGAAGCTTAGATTGATTACACCACTGATCAGCTAATTACATACTGCTGACAAACTGACCTCTACGATGAGCAGGTTGGCGAGTCCCAGACAGACAGGTAGGATCAAGGTGGAGTCCGGTATGGTGAGGTCAGGGAACCACAGAGCACCTCCTGCTGCCAGCGCCCCCTGCAGGTCTGCAGGAAAAACAGAGGTCCTGGATTGGGAGTGGTGTAGACTACATCCTGGACCAGGTAAAAGTCACGGTACTATGCATGACTCTTGAGCAGGTGCACCAATTTTTCGAAGTTTGCAAACATATAGGTAAATATATTATGCAGCCTGTTTCAGTTGTTTTTTTCTCTGTGCCTTAAGCATTTCTCTTTGTCTCTTATTCATGATATCAGCCTGTTTGTGTGCAGTTTGTCACGCAGTATGTCTGCTAGCTGAAGCTCCAGCTGCTGTACGTCGCAGGGAGGGAAAAGAATGAGCGCGTAAGAGAACTATCGCACAAGAGCACTTAACAAAAATACAGGAAAGTCAAAAATTTTAAGACATGAGGGGTGGCTCAAGACTTTTGCACAGTACTGTATCCTACCTCATAATTTTGGGCTGGGTTAGGTTAGTTTCATTTGGTCCAGGTTCTTACCAGACTGATCCAGGCTCAGATTTCGGAGAGCCAGAGACAGACTGATCCAGAGTGGCAGCTGAACCCAGACCAGCAGACTGGCTTTGAAGGGGTGACAGTTATCTCTGACGTAGAGCTGAGAGACGATCCGCCGCAGGTTCTTCTTGAACTGGAACCTGGCAGGAGGACAGACTGACTGGTTGTATGCTGTCTATTGGATGTTTTTTTTTTGTTTCTTTGAATGTATTTGTTTGTTGTTGTTTTAAGTCTGTTAGTTGTGTCTCACCGGCTCTCTCTCTCCGTCCAGCTTCTCTCTCTTGCTGTGACTGACACTTCATAGCGTAGTCTCTTGGCCAGCTCAGAGATTTCAGCCTGTAGTGCCTCCACCTGCACATCACCTGAAGGTTACTATGGTTAGATTCTGGGGGGTTGGTTAATAATAGTTAGTTTTGTGGGTTTTTCATTGCAGGAACTAAGGGGCTGCTTTAGATAAAGCTTACATCTTTGCTCTGACCAACTGGAACTTTTTTGGGACATCTCACGGGGGAAAAAAGCACCTTAAATAAACGGATGCTTCTGACTAGATAAACTCAGAGGCAGCTGCAGAGTATTCCTCCAAAACATGATGAGGTAAAGTAAAGTAACTTAAAGGCGGTTAAAAGCTGATGTGTCAGCTGAGATTCTCAGAGGCTTCCTTTTTCATTTCAGTTTAAAAGGACACGAGGAGGAGGACGAGGAGGACAGAATTCGTGGGAGAGAAGGGGGAGGGAAAAATGTCTGGATTCCTGAAATATTTCTTCTCTCTGAGGACAAACTACAGTCTGATTTAAGGTCAGATGTAGAGACGTGGGAGTGCTGGATTTTCTTTTAGAAGCACAAAGATGGATTAGAGGCGGCAAAAACATCATGAGACCCTCAAACTCTGACCTGAGATCATGTGACCAGCATTAAGTATGTTGGATGAGTCTGTGGACACAGACAGACCTTTCCCCTCTTACTGACCACTCAAAGTATTTTAAACCATCAAACATGTTTAAGTCTGCTTTCATGCAGTGAAAGAAAGGGTCTGCACTCTGCACTCATCCGCCTCACCTACAGCCAGAAACAGGATCACACAGGAAGAACGAGCTGAAGCAGCAACCTTGTCATTGTGAGGTGACTCTGGTAACTACTGCAATGACACTGCACAGATGACCTTCAACAGCTACAGTGGGGCAAAAGAGTATTTAGTCAGCCACCGATTGTGCAAGTTCCCCCACTTAAAATGATGACAGAGGTCAGTAATTTGCACCAGAGGTACACTTCAACTGTGAGAGACAGAATGTGGAAAAAAAAAATCCATGAATCCACATGGTAGGATTTGTAAAGAATTTATTCGTAAATCAGGAAAATAAGTATTTGGTCAATAACAAAAATACAACTCAATACTTTGTAACATAACCTTTGTTGGCAATAACAGAGGTCAAACGTTTACTATAGGTCTTTACCAGGTTTGCACACACAGTAGCTGGTATTTTGGCCCATTCCTCCATGCAGATCTTCTCGAGAGCAGTGATGTTTTGGGGCTGTCGCCGAGCAACACGGACTTTCAACTCCCGCCACAGATTTTCTATGGGGTTGAGGTCTGGAGACTGGCTAGGCCACTCCAGGACTTTCAAATGCTTCTTACAGAGCCACTCCTTTGTTGCCCGGGCGGTGTGTTTTGGATCATTGTCATGTTGGAAGACCCAGCCTCGTTTCATCTCAAAGTTCTCACTGATGGAAGGAGGTTTTGGCTCAAAATCTCACGATACATGACCCCATTCATTCTGTCCTTAACACGGATCAGTCGTCCTGTCCCCTTGGCAGAAAAACAGCCCCATAGCATGATGTTTCCACCCCCATGCTTCACAGTAGGTATGGTGTTCTTGGGATGCAACTCTGTATTCTTCTTCCTCCAAACACGACGAGTTGAGTTTATACCAAAAAGTTCTACTTTGGTTTCATCTGACCACATGACATTCTCCCAATCCTCTGCTGTATCATCCATGTGCTCTCTGGCAAACTTCAGACGGGCCTGGACATGCACTGGCTTCAGCAGCGGAACACGTCTGGCACTGCGGGATTTGATTCCCTGCCGTTGTAGTGTGTTACTGATGGTGACCTTTGTTACTTTGGTCCCAGCTCTCTGCAGGTCATTCACCAGGTCCCCCCGTGTGGTTCTGGGATCTTTGCTCACCGTTCTCATGATCATTTTGACCCCACGGGATGAGATCTTGCGTGGAGCCCCAGATCGAGGGAGATTATCAGTGGTCTTGTATGTCTTCCATTTTCTGATGATTGCTCCCACAGTTGATTTTTTCACACCAAGCTGCTTGCCTATTGTAGATTCACTCTTCCCAGTCTGGTGCAGGTCTACAATACTTTTCCTGGTGTCCTTCGAAAGCTCTTTGGTCTTGGCCATGGCGGAGTTTGGAGTCTGACTGTTTGAGGCTGTGGACAGGTGTCTTTTATACAGATGATGAGTTCAAACAGGTGCCATTCATACAGGTAACGAGTGGGGGACAGAAAAGCTTCTTACAGAAGACGTTACAGGTCTGTGAGAGCCAGAGATTTTCCTTGTTTGAGGTGACCAAATACTTATTTTCCACCCTAATTTACGTATAAATTCCTTACAAATCCTACCATGTGAATTCATGGATTTTTTTTCCACATTCTGTCTCTCACAGTTGAAGTGTACCTCTGGTGCAAATTACTGACCTCTGTCATCATTTTAAGTGGGGGAACTTGCACAATCGGTGGCTGACTAAATACTTTTTTGCCCCACTGTACAAGATGGTGGCTCTGACATCCCACCTGACGAAGACCCTGGAGCGGCTGGTCCTGGCTCAGCTTCGGCGCCTTGTGAGCTCATCACTGGACCCACTTCAGTTTGCCTACCAGCCTGGCATTGGAGCGGATGATGCCGTCATCCACCTCCTACATCGCTCCCTCTCTCACTTGGAGACCGCTGGTAGCACTGTGAGAATCATGTTCTTTGATTTCTCCAGTGCCTTTAACACCATTCTGCCCACAGTCCTGAAGGACAAGCTGGAGAACTCTGGAGTGGATCATCACCTCACCACATGATTCTGGACTACCTCACCGACGGACCAGAGTATGTGAGAACTCAGGGCTGTGTGTCGGACAGGGTCGTCTGCAGTACGGGGCCCCACAGGGAACGGTTCTAGCTCCGTTCCTCTTCACCATCTACACTGCAGACTTCTCCCATAGCTCCACCCAGTGCTTCCTGCAGAAGTTCTCTGATGACTCTGCAATAGTCTGCCTCATCACTGATGGGGACGACAGGGAGTACAGAGAACTGACCCAAGGCTTTGTGGACTGGTGCCAGCTGAACTACCTCCACATCAACACCAGTAAAACCAAGGAGCTGGTGGTAGACTTCCACAGGCACAAACATCCTCCACTGCAACCACTGAACATCCAAGGTATGGACATTGAGGCTGTAGACAGCTACAGGTACCTTGGTGTTCATCTGAACAATAAACTGGACTGGATTCATAATTCAGACGCCCTCTACAGGAAAGGGCAGAGCAGGCTGTACCTGCTGCGGAGACTCAGGTCTTTTGGAGTGGAGGGCCCACTCCTGAAGACTTTCTATGACTCTGTGGTGGCCATCTTTTACGGTGTGGTTTGCTGGGGTGGCAGCATCTCTGCTGGGGACAGGAAGAGACTGAACAGGCTGATCCGAAGGGGCCAGCTCTGTTCTAGGATGCCCTCTGGACCCAGTGGAGGTGTTGAGTGACAGGAGAATGGTGGCCAAGCTGTCATCCCTGTAGGACAACATCTCCCACCCCATGCAGGAGACTTTGACAGCACTGAGCAGCTCCTTCAGTGGCTGCGACACCCACGATGTGGGACGGAGAGATTTCACAGGTCTTTGCTCCCCACTGCTATCAGACTCCACAACAAAGACTTCAACTGATCAAACACACACATCCACACATCCACACATGTGCAATAAGACTAAGTGCAATGCTCTTTTTCCAACAAAGTTGTATTTCTACTCAGTTGTATAAAGCATTTGTATTCTATTTTTATCCTATTGTATATAGTATTTTATTCTATTCTGTACAGTTGTGTACAGTACCTTATTCTTATTGTGTTCCAGTGTGCTCCAGTTTTTGCTATGTAACTTTGCACTGTCCACTTTCTGCGGTGACAAAACAAGTTTCCCACGTGTGGGACTAATAAAGGTTATCTTATCTTATCTTATATGTGAAGCCCTGCGTCACTGACCTTAGAGATGACAACCAGCTGGTAGGCAGCGAGCGGCAGAGTGACGAGCGTCCTCACTGACAGCGTCGCTACGCAGATGCTAAACCACCATGGCAACCCGCTCGCCTCCTGTACGCTCACCAGGAGCTGTTCACACAGGTGAACTGGGGTCGAGTCCGCCAGGCTGCTGTACCACCCACCTGCAGCATCGCTGCTGCCACCTGACAGGGCCCGCACACCTGACACGTGTGCCCCCCCTCCTGATCTATGGAGGTAGTTGCCAGGAGAGGTGATGACAGGTGGAAGTGACTTCCTGTAGATCACAGCTGAGCAGAATCCTCGTATGGGAAGGCTGAAGATCCTCGACGAGCCCCCCACACTTAACATGGTAACCCTCACAGGCCTGAAATGATGACACAGAAAGGACGGCCGTAAAATATCATATGACTGCAACAGGAACCAGGATGGAGTGAAATATGAAGTCCATGTGTAGGAGACCACGCTGAAGGGAAGGATGAGACTCCTCTTCATCTTCCATCATGAGCAGATTATTTACAGGTTATTACAATTGGTGAAGCAACTGTGAGCTCAAGGTTTTGGAGTGATCGATTTATCGATGAGAAACCTTCCTCAGAGATCAGAAACATTTCAGGACTTCACCTGTTTGCCAACAAACAAACGTGAGTGTGATCGGTGTTCCAGGTGAGCTCTCTCCGTGTTGCAGATGTTGCGTCGTTTTCACTGGATGTCGTCTCTGTCTCTGGTTCATGAGGTTTGACAAGACAAAAATGGGCTCCATGTCCAGCTCGTTCAAATGCATACCCATATCAATATTCTAGAGCTGGGTGATATAAGATTTTTTCATATCACGATATGTTTTTTTCATTTCAGGCGATAACGATATATATCACGATATAAGCCAAATAACTATATTTGTAAGATTTAAATGTGCCGTTGCTCACAAGTGAAATGTGAAATAATCAGCAGCTTGTTTTTATTTAAATATTTATTTCCCATAATAAGTTCAACAGGGTAGATGTACTTAAGGAACATGAGACTTTTTCAGATAAATAAAGGCAAATATTGCAAACTACACAAAAGGCAGCCGCTGAAGCGTTTAAGTTTCAAAATAGAACAAACGAAACAGACTACTAAATTGTCAATTCCACTTAGAAACAAAATATTAATTCTAAAAATAAATCTTAGTTTGTTTTACAGAAGAACAGACAAAATTGACTAACTTTTGTCAATATCAAATAAACTGAGAACTAAAAGGAAATTCTCAATCTCTCCTTGTTGTATAGCTGAGCTTTTCAAACAGTTTTAACAGTTACTTTAGTCTGACAAAAGCCGAATGACGAATTAGCGCTTAAAGTCAGAGACTGAGGCTACGTCCACACATACACGGGCATTTTTGAAAACGGAGATTTTCCGTTTTCGTTTTAAAAAATAATCCCGTCCACACATAAAGGCAGAAATGAAGGAAAATGCTGCTATGAACATGCCAAAGCAGCAGGTGGAGCTAGATTCCTAACCGTGCAGAAATGTTGGCCAATCAGAAGTCTAGAAGCCTCGGTGGGAAAAAGTAAACAAAGCTGGGGCATAGAAGCTAGTGATGTGCAATACCACTGATTTCCTTTCCGATCCCAAGTACTTTTCAGGGTGGTATCGACGATACTGATCCGATACCGATACTTTATACAAAAAAACGTATTTTATTTATTTATCTCAAATTATAGCGTCATAATGATTACAGGACATCAGATTACTTGTTCTTATCACTTAATAATGCAGAGTTCATCATATAGAAATAAAAAAAAACTGAAGTTGTGCGCTATTTGAACACGTTGCCTGCCTGCAGCACTAAAGGACTCTGTGAGAGACGTCTGTCTCGCCCTAGCAGCACCTGTCCCTCTCCTCCTCTTCAGTTCGTCTCAACATACGCGCCTCATATTCTGTGATATGATTTACTCTGAGGTGTTTGACAAGGTTAGTGATGTTGCCACAACCAAACATGCCAACCCTCCCGATTTTTCCGGGAGAATCCCGGAGCCACCATTCTCCCGAATTTCCACCTGGACAACAAAATTGAAAAACCATATTGCAGAATTCATAGCGCGGCCGAGCCAATTCCAGTTTCCAACAATGGCGGCAGCTACTTAGTTTTAATATTACTCTTCTTTCTCTTTCTGGGTCGCAAAAAAAACCCAACTTTTAACATGTTTTCAGGTGAGAATGTAGCTGTGTAAACTTCAAATATCTGAGCCGATCAACACATCGTCTTCAAACCCCCGCAGGCTTTCACTACTTGGGTTAAACATGATATATAAGTCACTTTGATAACTTAAAAATGTTATTGTTTGGCTTTTTCAGTGTTTTGTTTGTTCGTGAGTAAATCGGTTTGGCTGAGATTAAAGTTATTAGATTAGATTAAATTAAATTTAACTTTATTAATCCCACAGGTGTGTTCCTCCGGGGTTTTCACACTGCTGAATAAACATCAAACAGAAAACTAATTAAAGAAAGTGTGAGACGGTCGAGAGTTTATGCCAGCGCCCGGTTATATTTTAGATAGCAAGGAGCAGACGGCTGAGTTTCACTCCACCGAGGGAACTCAAGACGTACTACCCGGCTTTCTTTAGACCGCGAAGGGCGGGTCCTCAGGTGGAAGCAGCCTCTGAATTTGGACACCCCCGCTGTTTCGGTGACATTTAACGTATTTTATCTGATAAATAAACCCTGTAAAATGTGCCCTTTTGATTGTCTCCCTAATTCTGAGGTCTCAAGGTTGGGAAAGTATAGCCACAACACCTCACTCTTGGAGCACTTTTTTGCCACATGTATCGCAAACCATGTCTCAGCTGTTTGTGGAGGTAAAATACGTCTGCACAATTAGGCTCAGCCATTGTTGTGAGTGCGCGCGCCAAGGGGCTGCGAGCCATTTATACAGCCGTATTTCGCACATGACTATGAAAGGCAGAAGACGGCAAAGAGGGTTCAGTGGGGCAAAAAAGTATTTAGTCAGCCACCGATTGTGCAAGTTCCCCCACTTAAAATGATGACAGAGGTCAGTAATTTGCACCAGAGGTACACTTCAACTGTGAGAGACAGAATGTGGAAAAAAAAAAATCCATGAATCCACATGGTAGGATTTGTAAAGAATTTATTCGTAAATCAGGAAAATAAGTATTTGGTCAATAACAAAAATACAACTCAATACTTTGTAACATAACCTTTGTTGGCAATAACAGAGGTCAAACGTTTACTATAGGTCTTTACCAGGTTTGCACACACAGTAGCTGGTATTTTGGCCCATTCCTCCATGCAGATCTTCTCGAGAGCAGTGATGTTTTGGGGCTGTCGCCGAGCAACACGGACTTTCAACTCCCGCCACAGATTTTCTATGGGGTTGAGGTCTGGAGACTGGCTAGGCCACTCCAGGACTTTCAAATGCTTCTTACGGAGCCACTCCTTTGTTGCCCGGGCGGTGTGTTTTGGATCATTGTCATGTTGGAAGACCCAGCCTCGTTTCATCTTCAAAGTTCTCACTGATGGAAGGAGGTTTTGGCTCAAAATCTCACCATACATGGCCCCATTCATTCTGTCCTTAACACGGATCAGTCGTCCTGTCCCCTTGGCAGAAAAACAGCCCCATAGCATGATGTTTCCACCCCCATGCTTCACAGTAGGTATGGTGTTCTTGGGATGCAACTCAGTATTCTTCTTCCTCCAAACACGACGAGTTGAGTTTATACCAAAAAGTTCTACTTTGGTTTCATCTGACCACATGACATTCTCCCAATCCTCTGCTGTATCATCCATGTGCTCTCTGGCAAACTTCAGACGGGCCTGGACATGCACTGGCTTCAGCAGCGGAACACGTCTGGCACTGCGGGATTTGATTCCCTGCCGTTGTAGTGTGTTACTGATGGTGACCTTTGTTACTTTGGTCCCAGCTCTCTGCAGGTCATTCACCAGGTCCCCCCGTGTGGTTCTGGGATCTTTGCTCACCGTTCTCATGATCATTTTGACCCCACAGGATGAGATCTTGCGTGGAGCCCCAGATCGAGGGAGATTATCAGTGGTCTTGTATGTCTTCCATTTTTTGATGATTGCTCCCACAGTTGATTTTTTCACACCAAGCTGCTTGCCTATTGTAGATTCACTCTCCCAGTCTGGTGCAGGTCTACAATACTTTTCCTGGTGTCCTTCGAAAGCTCTTTGGTCTTGGCCATGGCGGAGTTTGGAGTCTGACTGTTTGAGGCTGTGGACAGGTGTCTTTTATACAGATGATGAGTTCAAACAGGTGCCATTCATACAGGTAACGAGTGGGGGACAGAAAAGCTTCTTACAGAAGACGTTACAGGTCTGTGAGAGCCAGAGATTTTCCTTGTTTGAGGTGACCAAATACTTATTTTCCACCCTAATTTACGAATAAATTCTTTACAAATCCTACCATGTGAATTCATGGATTTTTTTTTCACATTCTGTCTCTCACAGTTGAAGTGTACCTCTGGTGCAAATTACTGACCTCTGTCATCATTTTAAGTGGGGGAACTTGTACAATCGGTGGCTGACTAAATACTTTTTTGCCCCACTGTAGCTGTTGAATGTAGACAATCCGAATGTTATAGTTTCTTTCCACTGTGTTGCTGTTAATGATAAACTACAAATTAACCCTAAATTACTAAAAACATCAATATTTTAATGTGAGAATCGATTCTAGAACATAAATGACTGGTATCGGAGGAATCGATATTTCAGGATCAATCCGCACATCACTAATAAAAGCAGAACCGGGTCGTATGTGTGGAGGGACAGTAACTGTGTGTATATGTAAGCATTTAAACACTGCAGAGAGTAGAATTAACAGTAACAGTATTGTAGAAATTCATTTCACCGACACAATAACGTGGCGCACAGTGTGACGTCAAAAAATGCGCACATTTTTGATGCTGTGTTTTCTCCGTTTTTCTAGTCCACACGTAAATACAAAAACGGAGTTTTCAAAAATATCCACCCTGGCCGGAGTTTTTAAAAATCTTCGTTTTCAGTGACCAAAAACGCCGTTTACGTGTGGACGAAAGGTGCAAACGCATAGAAAAAATCTGCATTTTCAAAAATACCCGGGTACGTGTGGACATAGCCTGAGCATGCACCAGTTTATTGTATTTCCAGACTTGCTTTCGGCACAATTTACAGTGAACGCTACTCTGTTTTTTGTCAGACTTGAAATAGCCGAAATACCTTCACACTATGGAACTTCTATGGCTCTTCCGTTCGACAATCTCTCCGGCATTGGAACCATCATCTGTTTTCTCTTCCGAGCGTGGTCACGCTCGGTTGATTTTTCTAGTCGGCAAACTCATTTCCTCCATTACCCGGGCGGTACGGTGGCTGGCTGCTGTACGTAACAAGTCACTTCACGTCACGTGACGCTGCGGCTGTGATTGGTTCGGCTCTGCGCTACTTAATTTGGATTGGCTGTTCTTTTTTTTCTTTTTTTTAAGAGGATAAGAGCGGCAAGGTCTATCGCAATAGTTTAATTTTTCTATCAAGAAAAAGTTATATCGCAATACATATCGTTATCGTTCTATCGCCCAGCTCTACAATATTCTCATCAGACCACAATTCAATTATTTGAATTTTTTTTTTTTTTTTTAAATCAAAAAGTCTTCCACCTAGTCTCACACCTCTGTCCTTCTGTAACTTAAATAACAAGCCAACATTTTCCTCATGACGCTACAGACAAAGCCTCAAGTTTACCTGCAAACATCCTGTTCACCTGTCAGCTGTTTAACACCTGCTGATCACGGAGAGTGGAATATGTAAACGGATCAGGTAGCTGTGAAGATCAGCTGCTATTATTTGGCACAGGGGAAAGTGGGGTGATTTGGTTTTTGATTGTTGCGTATGAACAGTTATAGAAAAGTCTGAAAACATTTCACAGATGTGTTAGAGATTTGGTAAGCTAGACTGTGAGTCGATACTCAAAACTGTTGGATGATGCCTTTTTTCAAAATGGTGTTGTTGGGGTAATTTGTGCCAAGGGGCCACACTTATGAATATTTTAAACATATTATTTTATTGTAACTGTAGATTGTATTTTTATAGTTTTCCACTGTGACATTCTTAATTTCAGACCAAAAACAGAAACAGACCCTCATGCCACAGAGTTATAATAGAGAGAGTTTACTGAGTGAATGAGGTGGAGAAGGGAAGTCCATTCATCAGGTGGCGAGGAAGATCAACATCCAGGATGACATTAAAATGATACATGGAAAAGAAGAAGATGGATGGTGTAAAAGTGAATATGTAAAGCTAGCTAATATATAATATAACGTAATATAATGTTTGTGCTTTTGTTTTAGTAACTTACTGTGTGACCAGACGTGAATGTTGCAAACGGAAACTAGCTTGATGTAACAAAAGACGCAAGAAAACTGCAAACTACTGATAATGGAGAAAAGGGAGAGAAAAACAATAGTAGAAAAATGAATGGCTCTAGCTACAGTCGACAGGGGAATAAGCTCTTACGTTGGTTCGTTGTCTGATACACGGCAAGGAATAATAAAAGTCATTCAACAACCATCAGTTCTGGCCTTCTCAGTTCGGCTGGATGCTACAGATGGAAATGCCATCAAGTCTTTGACACAACATCTAAAAGGCACTAGCAGCCTTTATATGTTCGTTTCTTTGTGAATACTCAAAAGCCAGTTCATGCACAAAGAAATTAGATTTTGATCCAGCTGGCAGGGATATCACATGCAAAAGCAGGTTTGGCTAAGTGTGCATTTATTAAGAAAAAGTAATAGAGAATATTCATAATTATTTCCCATAGAGAAAATGTGCATAAAACCATTAACCGCATCACAAAAACTTGGTGGTAGAGCCAGAAGGGAGCAGTGAGTAGCATCAACAGCTGGGATGTTATGGAGTAGGCCAGATTTGTGAAGACAACTGCAGTTAATTTCGTCTTCATTTGAATGTCATTTTGTTCTGAACATGTCAGAACATTTTTACTGCTCAACATCCTGAAATATGTGTACATGTTTTAGTTGGACATTACGGTCGCTTTAAAATCACTTTAAGTAAAAACTGGCACAACTCACCCCACTCTCCCCTACATTAATTAAAGACATCTCATGCGTTCTCCTGTTAACAGCTCGATATTGCATCTTTTTTTTAATGAACTTTATTTAGAACAATAACAATGACAATCTCAGAGACAAGCGACATATTGAATCATTCAGAACAGAATCACACCTCCTTTTTCTTTTCTTCGATATTGCAATCTTTAACATGACCGTACAGCGGAAACGTACCTGTGTGACGTCAGCCGTTAGGTGCTCTGTGCTCGGGGTCAGAGGCTGAATAAATCATTAAATCCCCGATTTTATTTGCTTGTATCTGTTCTATCACCTTGGCGCCTCCAACCACACGCTACGCTGTGTCCCACGTTTATGACGTTACACTGTTTACCACTTTGTGTCGGGTGAATGTGACGTCACTATGTGATTATAGATGAGTAAAAAAAAACAACCCCCCCCCCCCCCTTCACCGCACCGCTGATGTTTCAGATAAAAAAATTTCAGATTATCTAAACACGAACCAGCTTTATCGCTCCAATCAAAATATTTAAAGCCCGCTGAATATGTATCAAAAACCGTCATTTTTCCCGCCGGACGTTTCTTTTAATGTGAAAGAGCAGAGCGGAAGCGTGGCATCAGCGAATGTAGTTCTGCTTCCGATTCCTGTGTTTGACTACTGCAGTCATGGCGGAGTACAGCCAGACTGGCCTTCTGGTGGCCCTGTTCCTCTTCACGGCGCTCACCCTCCGGGACATTTATGTCGGAAGGTCGAGCTCGCAGAGTGGGCACCAACCACCCGACAACCCTGCCGTCTTCCCGGACACGGAACCGGGAAAGCCCGCTAAGGCGGCGATCTACAGCGGCCCCGTACTGCGGTTCCAGTACTGGTGAGTTAACGCAGAAGCTAACGGAGGCTAGCGGTGAGCATCCGTGAGAATGACCGAGGTGAAGAGAAACTAAAGACAGGGTGGGTGAAAATCTAAACACAAACCATCGACAATACGAGTTAAGTTGGCGTGATCTACGGCGCCAGCGCTAACTAGCGGTGAATACTTGTCGTTAACGAGCTTCGGGTAACCCAACTTTGCTCATTTGGTCGGTTGGAATTTGGAGACTACCCGGATTTTGTTGGCTGATCAAGTTCGAGTTGCTTCGCTTCTGACCATCTAATTGGACACCTTAAGGCAGGTGTTCTTGTCTTCAACGTCCGTCTTTCGGGAAAATAAAAAAAAATACACCTGATAATTGATCGGCTAATGTTATTGTGTGTGACAGTGTGTGTGTGTGTAAGTGTGACAGATTATAATCACCTAACTGATGTGCTTCTTTCAGTATCTCCTGAGGTTACAGTAAAGTCTTCCAGGATTACTCTCAGGCCATCAGTGAGGTGTACCCGGACATCCGCATCCAAGGCGAGAACTACCCTCCCACTGGCTTCAGCAGGTGAGGTGCTCCGTCTGTAAACTCTGTCCCCAGCCTCTACAGCTGTGTCTAACCTGCCTCCTCCCGTCAGGTGTGCGGCTCAGCTGATCTCGTATCTGAAGCTGCTCTCCATTTTGGTTATCGTCAGTGGTCAGAACCCCTTCTCGCTTCTCCACCTCCAGACGCCACCTGCCTGGACCTGGAGTCAGAACAACAAGGTACCAGCACTTAGCAGATAGCACATGTGCATAGCTCGGTGATTGGCTGTTTGTTAGTGGTTCTTGATTGGTGCTGCCTGAGCCGCTGTTCAATACTGATAATGTTTAATCACAAACTGATGACACATACAGGCAAACTCCACCCACACTGTTGTTTCAGGTGGGACTTACTAATGACAGTAAATCTACCATTCCATCAACATGCTCGTCCACTGTTTCCATGTCACGCTTTGCCTCTCCAAAATGTGAAATGTACACGCTTGCAGAAGTTGCAGTAATCTGTAGTACCAGCAGAAGGAGACGTTTTATTTCAAGCCAACATGAATATAATCACAGCAACGTGTTTATACAGACATTTACATGGAAATACATATTAGCATAGTATAATGGATTTTGCTGATTAAGGACCCTGGAATTAATGTTTTTTTGCTCTCTACTGACTTGACTTTAAATACATTAGCTCCCCCTGCTGGTAATCCAATTTTTACATGGGTGTGTAAATGGATACAGTGGACTAGCGTGCCTATTACACATTTTGCCGTGACATCAGAGCTACTGGAACATGCCCACCTGCTGTGAAAAAAACATTACTGGAGTCCTTTGCTCTCCATTCATTCTTCAAACATCTGCAAGTATAACTTATCCAAAGAGCCAGATAGTCGCTGTGCTATCTGATGCACTAATCAGTGCTGGTTATGGATCCAACAGGTGAGCTCAAGTCTCTTAACGCTGAAGCTCTTTTTCCATTAGTGCCTGCTCAAATCAACTCTGCACGGTTCATCACTGTTTGCCGGGTTTTGCATCAGGTCACAGCACCTGGTACTTTTTTTTTTTTTTTTTTTTTTTTTGTAACTGCTTTCCCAGGATTCCAATCGATCCGGGCAGGTACTAAAATGTGACATCGTCTGACTGCATGCCACTGATTGGCTGGTCAGTAGTATCGTTCGATGAGTCTGAGAGTGTGTCACTCACGAAAATCTAAACCACCATATTTTTTTTTTAATTAGAATTAGAATTCAACTTTATTGTCATTGCACATGCACAGGTACAGGGCAACGAAATGCAGTTTGCATCCATCCAGAAGTGCTTTAGCCATGATATAGATATATTACAATATATATTAGCAATAATATAGATATGTAAGTATATTACAGAAATGGGTCTATTGTGGTATGTTATAATGTACACGGTGTGAAGTATGTTATGAATACTGTACAACTATAAGTATGTACAGGCTGTAGTGAGTACAAGCTATGTACAGGATATAAATATGAAATAAAAAAACTATACAGAAATCTGAGATATACAGCTATACAGAAATGGGAACTATGCAAGTTGTAAACAGTTGTAGGATTAAAAATTATCAAATGTACAGAATGATTATTTACACAGAGCTATACAGTAGTGCAGTTAAGATAAGTGAGGGTGTAGATAGTTTCTACAGAGGCTATATAAAGTGCTAGTGGTTGTGAGTGGTGGTTCAGTCCATGTTATTATTGTGTGTTTGAGGGTACAGTTGTCCATTGTGGGTGTGTGTGTTCAGTCCATGAGTTTAACGTGGGTCAGATGTCAGGAGGCAGAGTTCAGGAGTCTGACAGCTGTGGGGAAGAAGCTGTTCCGGTACCTGGTGGTCTTAGTCCGGAGGCTCCTGTAGCGCCTCCCAGAGGGCAGGAGGGTGAAGAGTCCATGTGAACGGTGACTGGGGTCTTTGATGATTTTCCCAGCCCTTTTCAGACACCGCTTCCTGTAGATGTCCTTTATGGCAGGAAGTGGTGCTCCGGCGATGCGCTGGGCAGTTTTCACGACCCTCTGCAACGCCTTCCGGTCCGAGGCAGAGCAGTTCCCATACCAGACTGTTATACAGTTGGTCAGGATGCTCTCGATGGTGCAACGATAGAAGTTCACCAGGATGTCTGAGGACAGGTGGTTCTTCCTCAGAGTCCTCAAGAAGAAGAGGCGCTGGTGAGCCTTCTTGACCAGCTTGGAGCAGTTGGTCGTCCAGGTGAGATCCTCGGAGATGTGGACTCCCAGGAACTTGAAGCTGCTCACACGCTCCACAGCCGTCCCCTTAATGTGGATGTGGGTCAGCATTCCTCCTGTAGACCACGATGAGCTCCTTGGTCTTCTCGGTGTTAAGCAGCAGGTTGTTTCTGTCGCACCACTCAGCCAGACGATCCACCTCCTCCCTGTAGGTGGCCTCATCCTTGTCACTGATGAGGCCAATCACCGTGGTGTCATCTGCAAACTTAATGATGGTGTTGGAACCATCAGCCGGTCTGCAGTCGTGGGTGAAGAGGGAGTAGACGAAAGGGCTCATCACACAGCCTTGTGGTACACCGGTGTTCATTGTGATTGTAGATGAGCTCCGAGTCGTGGCAAGTTGATCCCAGTAGGTAGTAATGGAAAAGGAGCTTGACAGGCCAAATCTCACCAATCCCTGTTTCTCCAGGCTGTCAGTGTAGCTCATTTAAACTGAGGAATGATTTAAATGACCTTGGAAAAACACTCATGAATAGACTGATGACTGAGGTTATGGTGTGATCAGAGCGCTAGCTTGTAGAATCGTCCGCCTATCCTGCTGCTGTTACCACGGTAATGAGTGCTGTTTACTGATTACCATGGTAACGGACACTGTGCTTCTGTTGCAGATCTTCTCCTGCCTCATGGCCTTCTTCCTCTGTAACATGATGGAGACTCACTTCCTGTCCACTGGAGCCTTTGAGGTCACACTAAATGGTGAGTTCTGATTGGACCAGACCTTTGTGTTAACATCATGCTTGTGACACAGTTTCAGTACTACAACTCAAATTACTGTAGTAGTTCACGCTTGTTTGTTTATTTGTTTATTTATAAGGAACCCCATTAGCTTCCACAACAGTGGTTGCTAGTCTTCCTGGACGCTTGTCTGCACTAAAGTCAAAGTATTCAGAGTAATAAACTGTCAGTCATCAGAAACAGAACAGCACTTCTTACTATAACCAATTACATCACTGCTGACCTCACATCCTGCTGTAATGCTGCCTGATCTGTACCAGAAACCCAGTTTGTTGTTTACTTATATGAAAGTGCTCATACTTCCTGTCACTCTGACAGCAAGCTCTGCGTACATGTCTTAGACATGATCTCTCACTCTTTTCTTTGTGTGAGTTATTAAAGAGAACATGTATGTATTCAGTCTAATTTCTATCCTGGAGCTCTGCTCAAACAAACTGTATGTGAAGCTTGATTTAAAAACAAAAAACATTCACAGATAGGGCTGTTCAATATAACGATATATATCGGATGCACACTTAGCACTTAGTTCCTCCTACGCCGAGCGGCGCATCGGGCAGCTAGTGATCTCCATCGATGTCGGTCAGCAGCGACTGCTTCAGCTTCGTCCCAGGCAATGTCGACAGTTCTCAGATTGTCCATAAATGTTCGATGACGATATAAAAACATCTATCGTTTCCTATCACGCTATCATTTGTTTCGTGGTGTCGCAAAATAAACTGTTTACAGCAATATTTTTTCATTATTTCTATGGTCACTGTAGTGACTATATTAATTTCTTAAAGCTCTCTCTTTCTCTTATATTTAATATAACCACACTATGGACGGACAAGCGCCTGTTTTTTACGTGCTGTCGTTAGCAACAATGACGGTAAAACCATCGCGTGGCTCCGCTGTATGCAGAGTGTTTACGGATGAGAAGCAAAAAGAGCCGTCAGGTGCTAAAAAATAAACTTCAGACTCAAACGTTAGAACAAGCTTTTCCCCGCAACATGCCGTGTAATAAACACTCACAAAGAGAAGGGCGGCCTTTACAATCTATGTCTAAAAATGTATAGTTTCATGCATGAGTTAAAACACTGGATTCCAGGTAAAGGACACCCAGCTCGAAACACTTCACGCAAGTCGAGCTGCCCAAGAATCACAGAATTTACAGAAAATGTTAAATTTTTTATATCGTGGTCGGGACGATAAATGTCTTATATCGGAATATGAGATTTTGGTCATATCGCACAGCCCTACAGAGTGATGTCATTTGTTTCATTGGTTGCTGCTGCTAACAGACCTAAATTAGTTTAGGTTAGCTAACAAGTGACAGAAGTGATAAGTGATAACTGAGCGGAAACCATTAGGGCTAAAAGCAAAAATGAGGCTAAGTGTTCCAGATGCTGCACCACCTTCTACTGAGGTACTTCCAGAGCATCCTAAGCAGCTGCATCACTGTCTGGTGTGGTAACTGCACCATATCGGATCTTAACACCCTACAGCGGATAGTGGGAACAGCTGAGAAGATCATTGGAGCCTCTCTTTCCTCCATCGCGGACACTTTTTGCATCCACAAAGCCACAAGAATTGTAGAGGACCCCATACACCTAATTACACAGCAGTTTGCCAACAGTAGTTATAAACCAACACAGGGAAATAAGGTTTCCTGAAAGTATATCATTTGTTCCTTGGAGGCTTCTGTTTTTGGTCCGTCATACACATCAATCTACACTGGTCAAAAAAATAAAGGGAACACAACTAAACAACACAATGTAACTCCAAGACCAATCACACTTCTGTGAAATCAAACTGTCCACATAGGAACCAACACTGATTGACAATCAGTGTCACATGCTGTTCTGCAAATGAAGTGGACAACAAGTTATAGGCAATTAGCAAGACATCCCCAATAAAGGAGCAGTTCTGCAGGGGGTGACCACAGACCACCTATGCTTTCTGGCTGACATTTTGGTCACTTTTGAATGCTGGCAGTATTTTCACTCTAGTGGTAGTATGAGACGGAGTCTACAACCCACACAAGTGGCTCAGGTAGTGCAGCTCATCCAGGATGGCACATCAATGCGAGCTGTGGCAAGAAGGCTTGCTGTGTCTGTCAGCGTACTGTCCAGGGCAAGGAGGCACTACCAGGAGTCAGGCCAGTACATCAGGAGACATGGAGTAGGCCGTAGGAGGGCAACAACACAGCAGCAGGACTGCTACCTCCACCTCTGTGCAAGGAGGAACAGGAGGAGCACTGCCAGAGTCGTGCAAAGTGACCTCCAGCAGGCCACAAATGTGCATGTGTCTGCTCAAACGGTCAGAAACAGACTCCATGAGGGCCTGACATCCACAGGCGGGGGTTGTGCTTGCAGCCCAACACCGTGCAGGACGCTTGGGTTTTGTCAGATATCACCAAGGTGCCCTGTGCTCTTCACAGATGAAGGCAGGTTCACACTGAGCACATGTGGCAGACATGACAGTCTCGAGATGCCGTGGAGAACGTTCTGCCTGCAACATCCTCAAGTATAACCGGTTTGGCAGTGGGTCAGTAATGGTGTGGGGGTGCATTTCTTTGGGGGGCTGCACATCCCTCCATGTGCTCACCAGAGGTAGCCTGACTGCCATTAGGAATGAGATGAGATCCGTAGAGCCCTTGTGAGCCTATCGTCTCACAAGGGCTCCTCCTAATGCAAGACAATGCTAGACCTCATGTGGCTGGAGTGTGTCAGCAGTTCCTGCAAGACTAAGGCATTGATGCTGTGGACTGGCCCCCCTGTTCCACAGACCTGAATCCAACTGAGCACATCTGGGACATCATGTCTTGCTCCATCCAGGAGTTGGCAGATGCTTCAGTCCAGGTGTGGGAGGAGATGGCTCAGGAGACAATTGGCCACCTCATCAGGAGTATGCCCAGGCATTGTTGGAAGGTCATACAGGCACGTGGAGGCCACACACACTACTGAGCCTCATTTTGACGTGTTTTAAGGACCTTACATAAAAGTTGCTTCAGCCTGTAGTGTGTTTTTACACTTTTAATTTTGAGTGTGACTCCAAATAGGGCTGCTCAATTAATCGAATTTTAATCACGATTACGATCTGGGCTTTCAACGATCATTAAAAATGACTGAGCCGATTATTAGCCCCTCCCTCATTTATCCGCGACACCTTAAAGGCCGGTCCGTGAAAATATTGTCGGGCATAAACCGGTCCGTGGCGCAAAAAAGGTTGGAGACCGCTGATTAAGAGGACCCGAGGGAAGCTCGGAAAGCTAAGCAGAAGTTATTTGGAGAGTGACTGCCGTTGGTTGAAAAGAGAGTTTAAAAAAAAAAAAACTTCAGTGGTGTTGCACACTATTTTATATTATTTTTTTAAAGTCATTGTTAACCCTTTAAAGCCGGTCAGAGCAGCACGCTCCGTTTTGCGTAACTATTTTTAAATCCCTGTAGAACCTGAACCTTGTAAGCTAGCGCAATAATTTGTTTTGCATATGAAACCGGAGGAGTTGTACTTACATCTTATGCCATCAGCTTGTCCTCGGTCACGGTTTCGTTCCACATATAGCTTTGCAAAAATTGCATAAAAAGCGCTTGCAGGAACAAAAACATAATATTCCAGAAACACGCTTTGCCGTTCCTATCAGCTGTTCGTAACACTTCCCACAGTGAAATGATGCACATGCTGTTTTCTTTGCAAATTTGCATCATAGGATTGTTTTTTGTTTTTCCTGCAGTATATAAAAATTGCTGTATCTCCAAAATAAAACTATGAAGACACTCAAAATAAATTTCCTGTGGTGGGAAACTATTTTTTGCAACTTTATTGTATTTAAAGTTTTGAGGGATAAGCCTCTTAAATTTCTCCAAGTAGAAATATATGTAAACAAAACAAAAGCAATTTTCAATTTTTTTTGTAGTTTATTGCACTTTTTTGCAATTTATATAATTACTATGGACTTAATGCATACATATTATTAAAATATGGGCTATAATAGTTGTATTGATGTATAGCAACTTGAAATGCTCCCACAAATGGCACTACAGCATGTAAAAAAAAAAATAATATAAGCTCTGGTGGACTTGGTTCTATAGTAGGTCTTAAAGGGTTAAATAAATATCGTCAAATAATCGTGATCTCAATTTCAGTGAAAATAATCGTGATTATCATTTTTGCCATAATCGAGCAGCCCTAACTCCAAATCCAGACCTCCATGGGTTGCTATATGTGATTCCCATTGATAATTTTTGTGTGACTTTTTTTTTTTTTTTTTTGTCAGCATATTCAACTATGTAAAGAACAAAGTATTAAGAGTATTTCATTCATTCAGATATGGGATGTTTATTTTTGTGTTCCCTTTATTTATTTTTTTGAGCAGTGTATTTTTCCGAAACACACTTGCACTAGGTGATGCTACACAAACACTAAAAACTATGAACACTTATTTGTTAAATCAGCTTTACAAATGGAGTTAAATCTGTGACCATTTCTTAGAGCAGGGCTCCATGGTGTGATTTTTCTGAAATCACGCAGAGTTTCATGGTTTTTCTAAAAAACAAAAAAAACCCCTCTTATAATCAGAGATGGGCAATAATGCGTTACTTGTAACAGTAAATTGCAGAAAAAGTAGAATTGGGCTGAAAGATCTATCGCTTTATCACCTATTCAGGTTGTAAATTGTGTTTTTAAAAAAGTAACTAAGTAATTACTTTTGAAAATAAGTAATCAGTAAAATAACAGGATTACTTTTTGGGGGAAGTAATTAGTTACTGATTACTTTTTTCAAGTAACTTGACCAAAACTGCTTATAATATCTATAAAATGCACTACCTGTCAAACGTTTTCGAACACCGCAACTAGCCTCATACCAGAGGGTGCTGCATGGAGCTGCAGAGTGCTGTGTGTTCTGGTTCAGGGAGCCTCTCACTCTGTACAAGTCACCAACCCTGGATCCAGCAAACAGCCCCAGACCATCACACTTCCTCCTCCATGTTGATGCCACACACTGTGGAACCATCCTTTCACCTACTCCACGGCGCACAAAGATCCTGAGTGATGAAACGAAGAGTCCAAATGTTGATCCATCAGTCAATGATACCTTCTTCCAGTCTTCAGTAGTGCAATGTCGGTGTTTCATGGCCCAGACAAGCCTCTTTGTCTTATTCTGACGTCTGGCTTTCTTGCTGCAGCTCGTCCTGTCAAACCTGCAGCTCAAAGCCTTCTCTTCACACCTGAAACTGAGACTTTCTCACTACGACCACTATTAAGCTGCTTGAAGCTGTTGTCCTGTGAGTCGCCTATATCACAGCTGTTAACTCTCAGGAACGTGTCCTCTGATTCAGTCGTGTCTTTGGGTCTGCAGACCTCTTCCTGTCACAGTTTGTTTCTGAGCCTTTGGATGCTGAAGGAAACTGGACTCACTGACACTTTGACTTTCTTTGCAGTTTCTCTGTCGGACAGACCGACATTTATGTGTTATGATGGTCTGTGTCTCTTCCACTGTTATTCTCACCATGTTTGTATCAACACACTACAGTACAGTACTGTTCAGCTGATGCCCATGAGGGTATGGTACCACAGTGTGCTCCAACACTGCTTCATGCAGACAGAGGGGGACGGAATCCAGACAAGTTGGAACACCTGTAGGAATTAGTAGCACCAACTTTCAAGGCTGATCAACCTCCAATACTGCAGAACAGCTTTGAATTGTTAACTCATGTTGTGTTCCCTGAAAAAGGCCTTTCTGTATAATTCTGACGTATACATTACATTTCAGTTTTGGGTAACCTTACCTTTTTTTTTTAACCTTTGGCAGTTTACCACTTTTGTACCATTTCAACCTATTCACTGGACTTGAAACACATGAATTGTGATAAATAACTGGAAGAACTGGGGTGTGTTTACTATATATAGTAAACCAAGATATTTTCACACTGTAAGCAGTAATTAAACATCAAGTTGTAGTTTGTACAGTAAATATAATAAAACAGCAAACAACTTTTATATTTATGTAAAGGACTTTTATTGTGAAAGGAGAGATCTGTTCCTGTGTGGAATCTTAATCTGCTTAAGAAGGTTCATGATTGAGCTGGAAGTATCAGCTCAGAGAGTGATGAAGGCCTGTAAACCAGAATAATCGAGTGTGCGATCGGGTTTTACAGTGTCTGTCCGAAAGCGGTGAGGCAGCTCAGACCGATACGAGGAGGCACATTGCGTGTTGTCCAATATAGTTTTATTCCACTTTAAATCTGAAAAACAATGTTACAAAGCCTGGAGGTAAATATGATGTAGGACACTCTATGCCCCCCTTTAGACTCAGCCCTGTAGGGATCACTGGAGAGTGGGCTGGCTGCCGTCAGCCTTCAGCGAGCTCTATAAATTAAACATTATATCAGACTCAGTTAACAATTCATCTGCAAATTTTGATGTAGCCTTACTTCTGCAGCTTTACTGCAGATTTTTCTGTAAACTAAACGGCGATGGGTGGAGCAGCTACAAAGTTTGCTTTTCTCCGTTGGTCAGCTGTTTCCAGGTTTTAATGGTGACTTCAGGAACAGCGCTGCTGTTTCGGAGGCTGTGCTTTCTTTCTTCCCACCTAAGCTCACTGTGTCGGTAACGCCTCTGCCTCTTTGCTCTTCACGTTGTATAAACAGACTCCGCCTCCACATTAAACTGTGCCAGCGTCATCATCGGTGCTGCTGTTATCAGTGTTTTAGGTTTAACACAGTTTATTATTCACACACTTCTGTTGTAGTCTGTAGTCAAAGTTTATTGGTCACATATCATGCACTGTGTGACATACGGCGAAATGCTTATCGCTGTGCAATTCCCGCCCATTAAAAATATTTGAATAAACTCAAGAATCAAAATGATGGTGTGCAGATTAATGTATTTATTTTGTTATTAATTATGTGTACAATGACGTGATATGAGAGAAACCAGATCAGAAGTACGTTGTTGTTATTAAAGTGCCGTCCGTTAAATGAAGAATCGAGGATTTTTTTTTTAAAATGATAAAGTTATAATCTGAGTTACTCAATGAATCGTGCCGCCCGCCTCTTTAAAACTGTGGATGACGACGAGCTCAGAACACAAGGGGAAGTAAGAGGTGCGGCCTGCCTCTGGATGTTGTAGTTTCACCATACGAGTCTGAGTTACCTTCTCCTAAACAGGAGGTGAGAGGTCATTTTTGAACTGTACAAACACACCCAGGTTTCCTTGTGGAGATCAGGTAGGGACATTCCTCTGACCTCATTTCCTGGTGTAACGCTTTCTGTCGTCCCCTCAGATGTGCCCCTGTGGTCGAAGCTTCAGTCTGGTTACGTCCCGAACATCCAGGAAATGTTTCAGATCCTCGACAACCACATAAAGATGAACCAGGTGGATCACATGACCTTCACCTCCACTTAGAGCTACAGGTGAATGCACATCAAGTTAACTGCACACAGTGACGAGACTCACAGGAAGTTTGTGTGAACTCGGCAGGTGCGATCAGAGTATCAGCTTCACCTATCTGTTAGATTTTCCTTGTACTGATGCACGGAGAAACGCCTGACAGGTACAGACTCACCTGTGACTCCAAAGACTGAATTTAGTCAATTTAAGAGGAACAAAAATTCAGTCCAGTCAGTCCAGAGACGGGTGTGACACCGAGACAGGTGAGGCAGAGGCGGGGCCAGAGTTTGATTTACAGACAGAAACATTTCTTTAAGTACTTCAGGGAGTATGTTTTGTGAGATGGTTTCAGCTGTGCTGTATTCAGGTGTCTCTCTCTCTTATTACCTGTTCTGTGTCCAGGTGCTCCGGCTTGCTAGGCGTTCTCCTGATGGCGTTCATGAAGGCCAGGCCTTAAAACAGATTCTGAAGGGCCCGGCTGGATGTTCCTCGCCATGAACTGAGCACTCCCTCTGCACCGGCTCACCTTCAGCACTACAATACCAGAAAGCACTGCTGGCAGCCTTGTGCTAATTAGTGTGTAGACAGGAAGTAGATGGCTGTTTATGTGAAGCTTTTATTGTGAAAATAATAAAATGTTCAGGTCTGTTTCCTGCCTGTTTGTGGTTTTGCAGGTAAATGCACATGTCCATGCAGATCGAGCCTTTTATTCACAGCATGTTTACAGTGTGGCTCATTTATGACCAGAGAAGCAGCCATGACATCCCAGAATTCATAGCAACGCACTTTCACTCCAGGAAAAGAAACCTTGAAGATGGCTGACAAACTCAAGTAATAGATAGGTATGACTGACACAACTGATTCCTGTCAGGAGCTTGTCAGAGGCTTGCTGTGATCAGGCAGGATTCACATGGCTTCATTTTTACTTCAGTCACAGAAAGTCTGGGAGGGGGTAGGAACTCCAGGCCTTGAGGGGCTGCAGGTTTTAGATCTTGGTGCACCCGAATCAAATGATTACTTCATTAACAGGCCTCTGGAGAACTTAAAGACATGTTGAGGAGGTCATTTAGTCATTTAAATCAGCGGACATGTCTAAAACCTGCAGGACGTTGAGGCCTGGAGTTCCCCACCCCTGCTCTAGATTGTGTCTGCAGCAGGAACGTAGCAGAATGATTTTGGGCTTTTTTCATTATGTCTAATGAGGACAGTTTCACCTGTTCTCATTTATGTGACCTGCTGGAACATGCCAACATCAGTGAGGTGAAGTGAGTTTAGTTTGTGGATGGGATTATGATCCGTCTCATGGACGCTGTTTCCATCACAGTGTTACTGAGTCCACAGAGCAACAAACTCCACAAATGCTCCTTTTTTTGTCACCTGTTTTATCAGATGACATTAAAAGTGGTGAAATGAGGCAATTTCTGCACTGAATCCAAAGAGGCCACAAAGGTGGAGCGGGCATGTGGTGATGATGTGAGCTGATCATCATTTCCTGTTTGGAGACATGAATCATCTGAAATGTGAAGGTTCATCTCCAGGCTCTTTGTGAAGGGTCTGGATTTTCCTACATCTGAGTTTCAATGGTTCAGGTAGACTGAGCGGGTCGGGCTTAACACAGTCGAAAGGTTCCATGTGTCTCTGAGTTTTAGTATCCTCATCAGTAACTACAAACAAAATAAATACAGTCATGTTTATTAAAATAAAACAAGTTCAATGTCCCAGGTCAGGTTCTCCTTTCAGGTGTTACTAATCCAATCCAATGTAACTTTGACATGAATATAGTTTGATTTCAGCGACTGACTGAGTTATTTAAACAGTTTCATTTGAATGTCCTGTGTTTTTATAGCCTTTTTCCCTGCAGTAACCACACAGTAACTGTACTTTTACTGCAGTACTTTGAAGTACATGTCAGGTGGTTCACACTGAGTACATAAAATAAACTAAACAAAACCATAAAGATATATATATTTTTTAAAAAGGTCTTCCCTTCAATCAGTGGACGCTGCGATGCACGCGGTGAGGCAGCAGGGGGCGCCAATGAGCCGGTGTTTTTGAACACTTCCGGTACAAAAGAAGCGGCTGTGAGACAGACAGTAGCTAACGTTAGCCTCTGCAGTACGTTTATTCGACTTAATTATTTTTTTTACTCTACTAAAATGTTTGAGGCCGGAAATCTGTCGCTGACACACACGCTAGCTTCACGCTAACGGTAGGAACCACAGTGACGAAGAGAGAGGTGCTAACGGCTAAAAGTAAACTGCTAAGAGGAGCAGTGACGGTGACAGCGGAAGCTAACAGTTTATTGCTAACAGTAAGTAAAGTTTAAGCTCAACTGCACACATGCCACGTTTAAAGTATCTGTGTGTCTGAATCTACTGTTTAAATCTTGAAGGCCGTGTTTCTAATTCTTGTAAAGGTAAAACTCCATCATCATCATCAGTGACAGCAGGGTCACTGGGTCACCAGAAGCGTTTCTTTCGGCTCCTGGTGACCTTAGTGTGATCCCCCTGCAGCTCCACGAGTTTAGCTGGTCCTGGTTTTATGTATCAGGCTCAGATTAGGAACTCTTGACTTTCTGAACAGAGACGAAGCAGCTTCTGGTACGGAGAAAAGGTGCGAGTTTCAAAGGTCCCTCCTGTTTCCTTTTCCTAACCTCTTTTACTTGCCCACGGTGGAAGGATCATTGAGGTAAAGGAAAGGTGGGTAGGAGACATACGCTGAGGAAAGGAACGGCCTCACACTCGTTTCTTTTAACAGCGTGACACTGCAGAACATGAACTACAGATTGATTTTCTTTCATCCAGATCTCTTATCTAAATTCCATCGCTGTTTTTAGAGAAAAAAAAGAGTAAAACCTGACTTTGCGCTGGGTTATTTTGGTTAGCAGCCTTCACGCTCCCTCCTTGGGAGTCACTAATTCAGCTGCTTCTGCTACCTCAGAGTAAATCTGTCCCATTGCATATAATATCCAGATGCGGCTGTCGCAGCACCTTTTGAAGAGGAATTCTGCAACTGCATTAAATTTACTCCATCACCACTGATCCCAGCTGACCTGAAGTAAACACAAACCCTGCAGTACCACAACAAAGGACATCACTAATGAACACTGATCATACAGAACCTTGAGCACACTTTGTTCATATAGATCAGGGGGTAGGCAACGCCAGGCCTCGAGTGCCGGTGTCCTACAGGTTTTAGATCTCACCCTGGGTCAACACACCTGAATCAAATGATTAGCTCATTACCAGACCCCTGGGGAACTTCAAGACATGTTGAGGAGGTAATTTAGCCATTTGAATCAGCTGTGTTTGATCAAGAACACATCTAAAACCTGCAGGACAAAGGCACTCGAGGCCTGGAGTTGCCTACCACTGATATAGATCATAATTTTAGCTGGTACAGCGTTCTTTGTGCAACAGTACCTCAACAGGAAGTAGTTTTTATTCCAGCAGTGTGATGCTCAGCTGTGAGTTTAACCGCTGCTGTTCAAAACTATAAATCTATCAGCGGTGTATGGATGAAATGGAAAATGCAGTCAGAAGGAACATTTACATGATCCACTTTGGTCATGTTTGTTTTCATGCGTGGTCAGATGTTTTTTTTTTTTGGTTTTTTTTTTTCCCCCTCCCCTTTCATAAAGGATGCTCCAGCGTCTCTTATGCTAAAGGAAGAAAGATACCTGTTCCTAGTGATGGCCAAATGAAGCTTTCTGAAGCACTGAAGCTTGTATTGAAAAATGGTTCATTACTCGAAGCTTTCCAACACAGTCCTCTCCGGTGACATCTGGTGGCGAATATTTTGAAGAGCAGCTTGAATCTGCAAAATAAAACGGACTGCTCAATCATCACTGCTCACTCAAGAGTGATATTGGGCCACCGTTCCGTTGCTTTGAACATGTAATTGGTTTTGTTTTCTCGATTGGGGGGCTGAAAAAATGTAATGCGTATTTGCGTAATACATCGTCACTGATTTGTAGAATCATTTTGATTCGATACAGGATCCGATTCAATTTGATTGGAATGTGGAAAGTTTTGCCTCAGTCAGAAATATTACAATTCTGGTCATGTATCAGTATATATCCATAATTTCGTATCTATTACAAGAAAGCTGACACATGTGAGACTTAATTAGAGATGTAAACAGAGAGTTATGAAACCTGCAGCTGCAGAAGCCAGCGAAGAAAAAAAGAGGCAAACACAGCGCGGACCCGACGACGCACCAAAATCTGATTCTGACGCGTCGGGTCCGTGCTCTGTGTTCACGTTTGTATGCAGAATCCGTAAACCTGCTCCCAGTTACAGTTTTAGCTGTATGGTGTTTTACGACATGTTGTGAGGTTTAACCTGAGATGCTGGCGTTTCAGGCATAATAACGTTAATTTACAAATCGACACAGGATTGTAATGAATCAATATCACTTTATTCAATTTAGCATGGATTGTAATCAGAAAGGCGATAATCAAAACCCACCCCTAATCAAGAACTTGTAAAGTAAAAACATGATCAATGTAAGGTAGCCCTTTTGTTATTTACATTTAAAAAGAGAATTAGTGTTACTGTGCGCTGGCTGAGTCTATTTCTTTTCTTAGAAATAGTTTCTCCTGCCCTGGAGAAAATCCACTTGCATGGAACAGAAGAGGCTGTGGAGTGCAGGAACCACACTGCAAGCTGGTAGATATGCAGGTATTCCTGGGTCCTGCAGACTATCACCTAAAAACAATAAACAAAATGCTTTTCTAAACTGTGTAGCAATGTAATGTACATATAGTGTCAAATACATTTTTGTAGTCTTCATTAGCTTTAATTCACATGGAAGTGTTCCTAAAGTCATATGCTGTAATGATATTTACATTATGAAAACATGATTTTGGACATTTCAAGTTTTTCACTTCGGCAGATAAAATGAATTGAGCAAAATCAACTCAAAATATTTCCACACGCCATAACGTCCTCCCTTCCTCGCTGGCTCCATATCTGTCAGTGGAATGATCACCTCTTCGCTCTCTGTCACCATCAACACACTCCACGAATCCCGTGGATGATTCACTTCCTTATATCCGTTTGAATCAGGTACCGAAGCAGTTACGTGCGTAATGAAGCTTCGGACGTCACTGGTCACGTGACTTTTGCCAAACGAAGCAAGCCTCGACACAGTGCTTCTGAACCAGTGTGTTGTTTTTTTCGACACACGCTCCGGAGCGTCAGCTTCAAGCGGGCCATCACTACCTGTTCCCCTATGAACAAGGATCAGATGGATTCATACACACCTGGCTGAGGTGTGTATGAAACCTGTGGGACTCTGTTCTTCCATGTTTATTTAGTTTTATTTTTTAAAATCTCACAGCATGGATTCATTAAAAGAATTGCCGAGGGTTGTTACTGATTGGCTGGAGGGCATCGTCACAGGTGGATCAAAGCAGACTGATTCATGTCTAAAACTGACAATCGATAACACTCCAGCTGTTACAGGTGCAGGTACCTGAGCTGTTTCTCTGGTCTCCATCCTCACCTGTGCCGTGAAGGTGAATCATTAAGTCAGAGATGAGCAGCTCTGTAAGTCATCTTCTTCTTCTGTGGTTTAACCTGTTCAGCTGTCACACTGTCAGCTGGTGTTTACCTGGTCAAGTGTGTTAAGCTCCACCTCCTGGTATTCTGTTTTCAGGTTCAGAGGAAGAGGCGGAGCACACAAAGTCCTCCGGTTTCTAGACACAATGCCAAGAGCGGGAGAGCTGCGAGTACCAGGAGGACGGCGAACGCCGACAGTGATCCCACCCCCCCAACAGAGACCATTGATGTGATGGACGGTCAGTCCCGATCAGTACACTCAGTTTCCAACTGATCGAACAGTCATTGATAGGCCTGCATCTACAGGTGTTTTCAGACCAGACCTGACTCATCTAGACACGCTCTCAACCTCTCGGCCAATCAGAGAGCTGCTTCTTTTTGAAGTAAAACTGAAGAGAAAAACATGTTCAGACCTCACCGGAAGTGATGTAAGTAGCAGGTCCTCACTGCTAAGAGAAATAAACATACCTGAGCTGTCTGCTGAAGGTGACCTCCCACACCTGAAAATACAGTCAGTGGGTTTCCTGGTGTCTCCTGATCACTGACACACCTGCAGCCCAGAGGAAACAAAATCCACCTGACAGTTAGAAATTCATCAGGGGTGTGATTAACACTTGACTTTAACACCTGAAACTCGCGACCACACGTCTGACACACAGGTGACCAAAAACGGGACAGTCACAGCTCTGTGGGGAACCTCTCTGCTCCTTAAAGTCGTTCGTGCTGGGCACCGCCAAATGGAGCCACTTTGGGTATAAAGAACCACAAGCTGTGAGAATCCAGATGTTTGACAGTGAGTGTTCATGCCCGTTTATCTCGATCTGTTTACCTGATTATTGGTTATCGATAAAATCACCAGACTTGGAGATGAAACACTTTGATCGTAAAGATGGAGCCACGTTACATCACTGATGTCGGGTAACGTCGAGAATGATGAATAGTTGAATCTCGACACTCGGTTTCATTTCTCATCTGCTTCGCTTGGACTTCGCTTGGCTTCGCTTTTTTTTTTTTTTTTTTTTTTTTTAAATTATCTGACTGATGCAGGCGTACAGTGAATCCATTTCATCGCCACGCTGTTGGTCTGAATGGAGACGGTGCCGCATGTCAGGCTAACACAGGCTCCTCCCCTCTGTGTAAGTGTGGGCAGAGCATGTACACGAATCTGAGTTTGTGGTTGTGTGTGTGTTCAGGTGAGGAGGAGGTGGTTGTGGATCTCACCTGTGAGAGTGGAGCAGAAGCTGCTGCTGTGGTCGACCTGACTACCAACAGTGACTCTGTGCTGGTAACTCTCTCTCTCTCTCACACACACACACACACACACACACACACACACACACACACGAAGTGTGCTAATGTCTAATTCTTCTTCTGTGTTTGTTTGTTTTTTTTGTTTTTTTTCCTGCTGTATCCAAAACTTCAGCTGGTGGATGAGGGTAAGTCAGACTTTGTGTTCCAAAGACTAGATTGAGGCCTGAGCTCTCACTAAGGAAGCGGTCTAATGCCTGTGTGACTGTTTTCACTCAGGTCCTCAGAACTGGAGACCACCTGTACAGAGTTATCTTGTTAGCAGCGATGAAGATGAAGACACACCCCCCGTCCTCAGTGCCACCCTCCTGCCACCGACAAACACCTCCAGGTGATACACCAACCCCTACACACTTTTATAATGTTCTTCCTCTACGACCCCCCCCCCCCCCCAAATTTTTGCACATGCCGAGGAGCATGTCAGGCTACGTTTCACTGTGTGTTATATACTATGCATGTGACAAATAAAGAATCTTGAACTTGAACTTCTGCAGGTGATACACTGACCCTGTCAGTGACCTCACTCAAATGTTTTTGTGTTTCAGGTCAACTCCAGGGACAATCAGCTGTCCTGTGTGTCTGGACGGATACTCAGAGGTCAGTCAGAGTGTGTGTGTGTGTGTGTGTGTGTGTGTGTGTGTGTGTGTGTGTGTGTGTGTGTGTGTGTGTGTGTGTGTTCAGACTTTTCAGCATGAATAAAGCAGAAAAATGAACTTTATTGAAACAGAGTGCCAGCAGCGAGGTTCTTTCTTTATCCTGCTGCACATGCTCAGTGTGAGCTCCGAGGACGCTTCCTTCAGGGTGAGCGTGCTCAGAAAGTATACAAACACATAACATCCTTATAGAATATGATGTAACACTATAGATCAACTCACCTCAGAATATATAAACAATTACAGCAATATGATGCAACAAACACAGCAGTACTACTAATCCAAAATACTCAAAGCTTCATAGAACTGAAACAAACATTTATTTTTAGGTCCATTCTGCTGCTGATACATACTTTAGGTTTCTGAATATTACACTTGTTGCTGCCTTTCATAGTGTGTAACTTGAAGGCCCTGAGTACTTTCTCCCACACTGAAAACACTGGAATGATAAAATTATTTGAACATTACCTAATAAGACTGATTCAGGACAGACAATTAGTTATGTTAAACTTTTCTAGCAGTCCTTCACAAACAGGGAACAGTCTGTCTATTCTCTCCATCTGTCAGCTGCTGCTGGCTCTTCCTCCTCCTCTTCCTCACACACTGCTGAGTTTGTCCTGGTGGATCATCAGGGGTGCAAAGCCTCACAGATGATGTGCAGCAGTGGGTCCCTCAGTCTGTCCTCACTCTGGACACTTGCAGTTGTCACACATGGAAATCAAATGTGTGATAAGCTGCAGGATTCAAACACAAGTGTAACTTATAAATACATGTTCATACTTTTATTCCATAATCAGAGAGAAAGAAAAAGAGAGAGTGTGCAGGACAGACAGACAGGTGAAAGTCTCAGGTGTACACACTGCTACACAACAGCACAAGAGAAGGAGGATTTAGTGTTTGTGTTATTACGAAACAAGAAGAGTTCCCAGATGGTACAGTGGACACATGTGTGACTCCTGTGATTAAAGCATCTTTCTTTCAGCTTAACGAGTGAACCGTCAGCTCGTTCAAACACACGTTAAAGTTCGTTTGGCTCGACACCGCCGAACAGAGGCAGCAATATAACATAGCTAACATTAACAGTGCAGTGAATCCTGCTTGTGCCGTGATATTCAGGACTGCAAACTGAGCAGCATTCACTAGCTGTGTCCCAAAACCTAGGCCGTATCCTCCTGAGGCAGCACTTGAACAACGTGAGGTAGGCTGTCCCAAATTGAAGGCTCCTCCAAATGCGTCCTTCATTTTCCAAGATTTTGAAGGATGGGTCGGGTGTGTCTTTCGTGGCCCACCGTATCCCAGAATTCATAGCGCGGCCCAGTCAATTCCAGTTGCCAACAATGGCGGCTGCTACTTAGTTTTAATATTACTCTTATTAATCTTTCTGGGTCACAAAATAACTTTTAACATATTTCCAGGCGAGAATGTAGCTGTGTAAAGTTCAAATATCTGCTTTATCAAGACATCGCATATTTGCAAAAGTGCGACGTTTGTGGAGATGTCTGTTACCCACCAGCTTGATGGCTAGCTGGGAGGTCGAAGCTCACTAGAGAACAGCGGACACCCGGCACATCGTTATCAGACCTGCCGCCGTCTTTGGCTACTCAGGTTAAACATGGTGTGTGTGTGTGTGTGTGTGTGCGCCACTCACATGACTTAAATGTTATTGTTTGGCTTTTTTCACTGTTTTATTTGTTCCTGAGTAAATCGGTTTGGCTGAGATTAAAGTTATTAGATAAAATAAAACTTTATTAGTCCATTGGGAGGGTTCCTCGGGGGTTTTCACACAGCTGAATAAACGTCAAACAGAAAACTGATTAAAGTGCGAGATTCAAAGTGTTTATTGTCATGTGTGCAGAAGAAATAGCTTTTCTCTGTGCAATGAAGTTCTTTCTTTGCTGTCCATACAGAAGATGGTCGAGATGATTGTGAATTTTCTCCAGTGTCCTGTTATATTTTAGATAGCAAGGAGCAGATGGCTGAGTTTATTCATGCCCATCGAGATGGCTGGTGACACAAATCTGAAGGCTAGACCGTCCCATTTCACAGTCTCTCACTTCTGGGACACAGCTAGTGTGAGCTCTGAGTAACCTTCAAGATCGACTTTACAGCCCTCAGCTCGCTGCTGATTTAATGCAGGGGACGTTTCTTTCAGTGTGAGCGTGCTCAGAACAAATTGGTGTTGGTGACTCGAGTGTGCCTAAAAATAGTCCAACACAATGCTTGATGAAATGTGTGCTTCCTGAGGCATTGTGGGTAATGAAATACAGGCTTTACTACATTCACATGGCCACTGATCAATGAACCTAATCAATAAACATACATTTGCTGACTCTTATTTTGAAAGTTTCAGTCTGGTTTTGTGTTTTACTTTGAAAGTATTACAGTGACGTTTGAGTGCATTGCTCTGATTGGCTGTTGGTGTGTTGTTGTTGTTGTTGTTGTTTAATTTCTGTTTGCTTTTTTTTTTTTTTTTTTTTTTTTCTTCGCAGATTGTTGGGAGCGGCCGATTGGTCGTGTCCACCCGTTGTGGTCACGTGTTCTGCAGTCAGTGTTTGAGAGACTCTCTGACATCATCACACACTTGTCCCACCTGCAGGAAGAGACTTACTCACCGCCAGTACCACCCCCTGTACATCTGACATCACTCTGAGACCACAGCTGAGTCCTGCTGCCATTGGACCACAGGCCATGATGTTGATGTTATTTGCTGCTGAATTGTATTTTTTTTTTTTTTTCTTTTTTGTGTGTGCGCCTCTGTTTGGACATTAAAGTGTTGAGTCATAGCTGGTAAACATGGATTAATGATTCATGTGTGTTGATTTGTTTGTTAAAGCTGAAATAAATTTTGATTTGTTTCACTCATTGATCAGCTGATGGATCTACAACGTTATGGCAGTAATGTGGAGAATAATACTGCACAATGTACTTTCTGTAATCAGAGTACAGGAAGTACTCGTACTCACACACACAGCACTGTTTTAGTCTGACTCTGTGTGTGGTGTGTGTGTTTGGGGGGGGGGGGGGTGCTTGCACTGATGAATTATGGGTAGTCAAGGGCGAAGATTAGGCATGGACGGAAGGGACATGTCCCCACCAGTATCCAGCGATTATTGAATTGTCCCCACCAATAATTTGATCTCTTCGAGTAAAGAAAATCAAACCTGATAGAAGGGGGGAAAAAAAACGATCCGTCAACATCTCATTCACCCAGCGGTGCAGAAAGAGTTAAATTACGTCCTCTACTGGAGTTCTACGTCATGTGACAAATATGGCCAATGTGATTGCTGTGCCTTTCAGGGAGCTCTGTTTAGTTTTAGTAGTGGCAAGCCTGCGCTGCAAGGAGGAGAGGAGGATGGCAGCAAAAAGGAAGACTCTGGATATAAGTATTTTTCAAAGAAACCTGTAAGTCACTTAAAGCCAAATTCACTCATAAAATGTATCCCTCATAATAACTAGTGATGGGCAGATGAAGCTTCATGAAGCACTGAAGCTTTTCATCCAGTTGGTTCATCCCAGCGCAAAGCTTCTTGAAGCTTCATTTGCTCTAGTAGGACACCTACTGCACATAAAAATATTAGTTGGCATGAATTTGAAGAGTGTGGCCTTTTGCACACAGCCTGTAAATGTCAACAACAAAAGGAGTGTGTAAAACATGTATATTGTAGTGATGTCAGTATACTGTGTATATTTATACTGGCAGTATGGAAAATGATCATTTACTGTGAGGTGTGATTGGGGTGTGGACAGTAGTTGTGCTTTTGTAACGTTGAGGTATGGACAGCTACACACTGAGGCCTCAGTGTTGCCTGTTCACATTTTATTCTGTAAAAACTAAATTTTCACTGCTTTTATGGCCTTTTAGTGGGGAGAACATAGCTAGGATTTAACGATTTAACAAGTCTTTTAAATCGTTTGTCCTCCACAATGCTAAATGGCTGGGAGTCCTCAATCACCATGCTAACCAGGTCTTCATCTATTTGAGATTGTTCTCCTGAGGAAAGACAATAAAAACAAAGCACAAATATCACACACGTAACTTATAACAGTTGTATAATATTGTTATATCATGTAGTAACATTACGGCATGCTATATTATCATGGCATTTGATGGCTCACCTGGTATTGCTCCACAATCGGTGTTCCCCTTATTCTCATGCAAAGCTCTGTAGTGCCTAAGCATGGATGTTATATCCCAGCTCCCTGGCACATAGCAAACACTTCGCCTTGTACAAAAGTAAAGCCGCTTAACATAAATTGTATTGCACCATCAGTATTATGAAAATACATCTTCTGTAGAAATTTACATACCTTGTTGGGAGGAATAAAATCAAAATGTTCCCACACAGGGGAGGACATCCTCCTCTTCTTAGCTGGTTCCATTCTCTTCTGACTTTCTCACCTCACGCTCATAAACCTCCAAACTGTCTCCAAACTGTCTCCAAACTCTCACTAACCGCAACTCTCCATCAAACACCCACATTTTGAATGAAGTCTGAGGGGGTTATATCGCTGTCATAGCTCGCGGCAAAGTTCGAACCACTTCATGAACCAGTCACGTGGTACAGCCGGGCAGCGAGGCTTCGGACGTCATCATTTTCAGCTCCTCCCATAAATGAAGCAAGCCTCGATACGCGCATCGCGGAAACGCCCCCTCCATTACTCGACACAAGCTTCGAAGTCTCGATACCGAACGTCACATCACTAATAATAACGTTACAGGCTATGCTAGGCTTTGGCCCACATCAGTCTAAAACTGTATGTAACCATGAATAACGTGTTTTGGAAACTAACTGCACAACAGGCAGCACTATTAGTTTTCTCAGTCTCCCAGAGCAGCATTTCTAATTTTGATTGAAACTGTCAGAGAAAACGGCAGCCTCGAGCAAGCCAGGATATTAGATTACAGAGGCTGTTAAAATTATATGTCTAACATTAAAATGTTGGTGACACAATAATTTCATCCTAATGGTAGTGGCACAGGCAGGAAATCATTCCTGCCTGTGGCCATCTCCCTGTACAACGCATCCACTTAACACACTGTTTGCTGCTACAACTACACATGTTTCTTTTCCAACTATTTATTTATGAGTGACTTATGTATGTATGTATGTATATATATGTATATATTGTACTATTCTTAGTTAGTGTATTGTCTGTCTTGTCTTAATGTTGGTTTAAAATGGAGCACTGTAACAAAAAATAATTTCCCCCAGGGATCAATAAAGTATTCTGATTCTGATTCTGATATTCATAGGTTAATTTTTGAGACAAAATGTCATGAGGTAGTCATGATTTTGCAAATATCCACCTTGTAGTGCAGTTTGCACAAATTGTTTTAAAAATGCACTCACCCTACAAACATTACTGATGAGTCAAGATCTGCACAAATTGACAGAAACACTGAAGCAGCTACACATTGTATTCTTATTGTCATGTATGTCCTATTTGTCAGGTGACAGAAGAACCAACACAAAGCTCAGAGAGTAATGGTGACACAAGATCACAGGTGAAATTGGATGATGACTTGTTGGTTCATTGCTGTATTTGAAGCACAGGTGTGACTGCATGTATTTGGAATGTCTCATTGAGAGACTGCACGCTTGAAGTACGCATTTTAAGTGCGGTTACGTCACCGCCACGCGACGACGGCTGTCCCAATTCGAAGTGTACTTCAAATGCATACTCCAAATGCGCCGTCGATTTCCCCAAATATCAAGCGTGGTCCGGTGCACGCTTCGTGGTCCCATATATCCCACAAGTCATAGCGCGGCGGTGGGTATGTATAATTTTGCCGCAAAATGAAGAGTTGTTTTTTTTTCTCCAAACTTTATTGAAACCATAAAGCGAACAGTCAGTCATTCCAGTTCAGTTTGTACAGTAGACATACAAGGCAAATAAGAGTAACAATATACAGTACAATGAAATAAGAAGGATAAATTAATAAAGGAAAAAAAAGAAAAAAGGGGGGAATGTGACAGACTCCATAACAACTTTGTATTTGAAAGTTGTGACGGCTCATTCGTTAAACATTTCTGAATGAATTTCAATCAATGATAAACCTTTTTTATTGGAAGTTAATTTAAGAGAGTTTAAGTAATATTCAATTTCAATCAAAAACAAATTAAATGATGGGGTTGAGTTTTGAAATTTACATTTATGTATGTGGAATTTCCCTAATAAGATGGAGCGGCCGAAGAGTGAACTGTCAAAAGTACTGAATATGACGTCACTTATTTATGTGCGAATGTTTAATAATTAAAGTCAGTCATATATCCACAAACACAACAAGCTGAAAGTCAGTGATATATATATATATATATATATATATATATATATATATATATATATATATATATATATATATATATATATATATATATATATATACACACACACATATATATATATATATATACACACACACACACACATATATATATATACACACACACACATATATATATATATACACACACACACACACACACACACACACACATATATATATATATATATATATATATATATATATATATAATCATAATAATCTGACAATACTATAATATTGGCCATATTATATTTACATTGCCACAGTGACTTTAGTCTGATGAAAAACATTAACTAATTGTTATTTACTAACTAATCTTAAATGACTGTTCAGCACAGAAATGAAGCCCAACAATCATGTTTTACAGTCCCGTGGTCTCAGCCTCAGATACTCAACTAATCAAAGTGATGTCATGACAAAAATGAATGACCAACAAAACATTTTTCTCCTTCATTTCTGTCAAACAAAGCTGTATGTAACGTGTCTCGCAGTTAGTATCATGGTTGCTTGGCAACCTGAACAGCGCGACGAAGTGTATACCGTCCCATTTCACAAGCCTCTCACTTCCGCACTTCTCGTACTTATAGTACGCACCGTACGTAGTACGCGTAGTGCGCGTACTTCAAGCGTGCAGTCTCTTAATTGGGACACAGCCATTGTTATTCATTTAGGTGACAGAGGCAGCTCTGCCATGTTGTAGCACAGAGGTGAAGAGGCGAGGTCACGGGTGACTGACTGATGATTTGGTGCTATAGATTAACTAGTATTTATTAAATACTAGTTAATATTAAATAATTATTAACAATTGTTAGGCTGCTGGTGTAAATTGATTCATTAGTGTTTATTTGACAAAGAATCTGAATTGACATGTCTCACTTTTTATATGGCACGAATCAATGTGTTATTTTATCAGGTGTCCTAGTGCGGTCAGAGGGGAAGAGCCAGGGCCAAAGGTGAGGCACATCAAGCACACAATAATAATTGTAATCTGAGGATAAAACGCATGTACTGAGGCTGAAAGAAGCTTCAATGCTCTCAGAAGACTAAAAAGATAGCTAAGGTCCACCAGGAGAGACTGGACAGTATAGATGTAAAACAAATATGCCAGCAGTTTATCTCAGTTAACGAGAGGAGCAGGCATGTGTTTGGCTCCTTCACATAGAGGACATTGAGTTGTTGTGTGGGACACCAGTAGTCCATGTCTGTTGCTGTGACACTAGTTCATGTTTAGAATAGAAAATCTCAGCTCACTGATTTGATAGGGGCAATTGTGTGCCTAAACCACCAGGTCATTCAGTGTTCCCTTAGTGCCAAAATATAACAGATGTTGGTGTATTATAACTGAAGTAATGATGTTAAGTCCTTAAAGTCATATTCATGAAGCAATTTTTATTTTTGTATGATACCTGATTTATATGGATTATGGCTGAAGTAAACTAAAGCCTAAAATACTTAGTCATTTGTTTAATAGTAATTTAACATCATATAATTCACATATAAAACTATAAATTGTGATTTTAAATGGTTTAAAAGCATGTAGAATAGCATATGTAGGCAAGTATATTTCTCCGCTTTTTATTAAGAAGCAAAAACAAAAAGGAAAAAAAAAAAGAAACAGGGCAGGGTTCAGTGGTTGAATCATCCGTCCCCACCAATGCCAAAACCAAATCTACACCCTTGTGGGTAGTGGATCTAGTCTTGTGACTCTGCGTCACCGTCTCCTGTCTGCAGTGACTCAGAGTCAGCTGACTGAAGAGTTGCTGCTGATTGGCCTAGGCTGACAGAAAAACAGTTAAGTTTAATAAACATGAAACGCGTCAAAGATCAATAAATCAGTCAGACCTGAGAACTTGGACACTCGTTTTGAAGTTTTAAACTTTATTTAAAATGTCCCTGAGTGTTTACTTGGTGTTTTTAGAGATAAAGGTTGAGTTATCAGTTGAAAGGTTTTATTGTCCAGATTTCAGGACCAGGTTTAAAACGCTTCAGTCACGTGACCATGAGCATATCTTTGGTTTTGATTGGAGAGTAAGCAGCAGAGCCCGAATGATTGATTTATTAATCCAATCCCCGTCAGCTGTGAGCTCTGATCAGTCCGCCTAATTATTGATGATTAGTTTCATATCGAAAGCCTGCTCTGTGATCAGGTGTTGAAACCGTCTTGTAAGGATGACTTTGCGATATTTTATCATGAACTTTAAACAGGTCACATGACTCAGGGAAAGTACCTCATTGGAAAGCCGCTGAGTCATTCCTCGGTTGCCATTGGTCCTGTGGGCGGGACTCTGAGAAAAAGCCAATAGAAGGCCGAATCTGTGTTTACTTCCCTGACGTCACAGACGTCGTTTCCCACGTTTGTCGCGGAAGTAAACATAAAGCAGAGCGAGAGATTTCAAAGTGCGTCACAAACTCACCAACTCCCGGACCTGGACACCTCTCAGCGGACATAGACATAAACCCGGCCTCCGGTTGACTATCAGCGAACAACACGCAGACATACACCCAGCCTCCGGTTGACGATCAGCGTACAGAGACACAGGTGTACCCGGTGTCAGCGGCAGGATGTCGGTGACTGTTAAGGCCTACCTGCTGGGGAAGGACGAGGCGGTGAAGGAGATCCGCAGGTTCGCGGTGGATCAGGACGTGTCCTGCAGCTTCGAGTACCTGAGCAGGAAAACTGCGGACGTGTTTGGAAACCTGAACAACTTCAACCTGTTTTACCGAGGTGAGCGCGCGGGGGTTCAGATGAGGGATTTACACTCTGACCGCTTCCTGGATTCTTATTGATTGTTTTAAGTTGTGACTGTGAGAGTGAGGACGTAACTGAGTTAGTGCGCAGGCGCACACTCACCTGACCAGACTCACCCGTTTCCCTGTAAACACATGAAACCGTAATCAGTTGTCGAATTAATCTTTATTTATAGTCATGTAAACGGACAAACACCCTCAAAGTTAGTCTGGAATTATAAAGTCACCTGCAGCCTTTGTAGTTCACCAGTGTGTGACTAATGATGATGATGGTGTTGCAGATGAAGATGGGGACCTGGTGGCCTTCTCCTCTGATGATGAGCTCATGATGGGTCTGGGGTGCATGAAGGACTCCACCTTCCGCCTCTTCATCCGAGGTATGTTTGCAGTTTGTATAAATGTTATTGCTCGCGGTATCCGTCCTCCAGCTGTGGTAATATAGCTTCATTCTTACAGAGAAGAAGGAGCACAGACGGGACTTCCCTCTCCATGCTTTCCCTCCCTTTGCCTTTGGGCCTCCCCCTCCCCCTGCTGGAGGTCCTCCACCTCCCCATGCTGGAGGTCCTCATGCCCCACCCCATGGACCACACATGGGTCCGCCTCCTCCTCATGTGGCCCCACCCTACACCATGCACCCCAACGTTACCTGTGATGGCTGCGATGGCCCTGTGATTGGAACCCGCTTCAAGTGTTCAGTGTGTCCGAACTACGACCTCTGCTCCTCCTGCCAGGCTAAGGGGAAGCACACTGAGCACGCTCTACTGCCCATTTGGCACCCACTGCAGGTGAGTCTACCTGTGCAGGTCTGCAGGTGTCCTGTTCAGGCCCTTCAAAACATGACTGTGAGGCTGTGTTTTACAGTGGTTTCCTCGGGGGAAGTGGATGAAGAGGATGAGACACTGCATGTGGAACCTGAACCAGAACCAGGCTCAGAACCAGGACAACGACCCGGACCAGAACGAGTCTAGCCCTTCCAAACCTGTTGCTGATGCCAACACCCCCTCTGGTGAGTTCTGCCATCTTGGTTAAAGTGATACTTGATCAATAAGTCAGATCAGAGCAGATAAGGTCAGGAAGCGATGTACAAGAGGGAAAATGCAGCAACATTTCAAAATAAAAAGACCACGTGCGGACTGAATGGTCATGACATCAGAGCCGCGTTTGTGTGGCCCTTTAAACATCCTGTCACAGCACTAAAATAATGTTATGTGTGACATCTGTGTGATTTTAAAACATCTTTTATTTCTCCCTGCAGGCTCTCAGACCAACGTGGACTTCCTGAAGAACATTGGCGAGGGCGTGGCAGCCATGTTGAGCCCACTAGGTGAGTGTCAGTCTCATTTAAACAGTTGTTTGATGCTGTAAGGTAAAGACTATGATGTCACTGTGTTTGTGCATGTGAGATGAGTGAACATCTCTAGCTGGCTCTAAAACAGGAAGTGGTGTGTGTGTGCTTTACACAGGTATCGATGTGGACATCGACGTGGAGCACGAGGGCCAACGGACCAAGGTGACCCCACCTACTCAGAGTGGGGGGGGTGAGGGCGATGAGGAGATGGAGCATACGAGCAGTGAGGGCGGGGCCAGTCTAGGAGCAAAGGTAACTTTTAATTTTATAAAACCTCAAAGTGCTTCATGATGTAAATATCAGAAGAAAGAACAATCAGCTGATCCTGACGGGACAGCAGGGAGGAAGAACTACCTTTTAACATCTCCTGTGACCTTTTAGCGTGGTGACCCTCAGGTGAGCAAGGACTCTGATGAGGAGTGGACCCACCTGAGCTCCAAAGAGGTCGACCCCTCCACAGGTGAACTGCAGTCCCTGCAGCCCGACAACCAGGAGCAGGGGCCCCTGTCTGAGGGGCAGGCGGGCCCCAGCGGGCTGAGGGAGGCGGCACTGTACCCACACCTGCCTCAAGGTAAGCTGGCATCCACACTCTGTGACTTTAGTTCTGTTAGTACTGACCTCTAAACCCTGCTGACCTCTTGCCCTCAGAGGCTGACCCCCGCCTGGTTGAGTCCCTCGCCTCGATGCTCTCGATGGGCTTCACTGACGAAGGCGGCTGGCTCACCCGCCTCCTTCAGGCCAAGAACTTTGACATCGGCGCTGCGCTGGACGCCATCCAGTATGCCAAGCAGCCCCGCCCACACTAGCACTGATGATATCATCACGATGTCACAACATGCATCTGATTATTTCTGCTCTGTTGTCTGAATGATAATCAATACTGTCCATTAATCAATGTTTCTGTTTCTCTTTATTGATCATCATATAAACGTTTCTGTGTGAGCAATAAAAGCATGAAGAAAAGCACAGTCTGTCAGAGTCTCCTCTTTAGAAACACACAAATGCACAATCACTCCGGGAGACGTTTAACAAGGAAGTCGTCGTCAAAGTTAAAGTCCTCGCCGCTGTCGAACATGGAGGTAACAGGAAGAAGAGGGCGGGGCCTGCTGATTATTCCAGAGCAGGAGGGAGCAGCGACACCACTTAAAGACTGACTCCACTCACCAACTGCAGGCTTCTCCCCCTCCTGCACCTTTGAGTCAGGGCTGAGGAAATTAGCCCACCTGGTGGTGAAGAGGGTGGGGCTACAGGTGTTTATGGTTGAAGGTGTTTGGAGTTTCATACAGTTTAGCTGCAGAGAAGAGCAAAGGTTAAAGGTCAAGTACATGAGGAGGCATTCTGCTCTTCTCACAGTCTGAAGGTCATGGGTCTGAGCGCTGAAGGTGAGCAGCTCTGTTTACCTGTTCAGATGTGTGGACATCCTCTGGTCCTGCTTCCTCGGCTCGCTTCCTCTTCCTGTCACAGGTCAAAGCGATGATTTCAGTGTGATTAGTGATGCTGAACTCTAAGAACTCTTTGTGAGCCACTCATCATGAATGAGTAATGAACTGCTGTTCCTCCAAATGTCTTTAAAAACAAGTCTAAATTTATGTGGGATTTTCTCTGATCCACACAGGCTCAAATATGTACGCAAACCTCCACTGATATTTGGTTTAATGCTCCTTAGCAAGTTCCACATCGACCCCATGCTTCAACAAGCCTCTTTTCTAACAACATTCACACATTCACACTCAGATGGACGCATCGGAGAGCAACTTGGGGTTAGTATCTTGCCCAAGGATACTTGGCATGCAGACTGGAGGAGCCAGGGATCAAACCACCAACCTTCCGATCAGTAGGCGACCTGCTCTACCTCCTGAGCTACAGCCACCCCACAGATAAAGATGAAGGCGGTAACCCCAGCGAAGACTGTTTCCTTGAATCTTATTGAATTGAAACAACTAGAAGCTCAGTGTTCCAACATTCACATGTTAGGGTACAACACATATGCTACGGTAAGGTTGAGCCAGGACAACAGGATGAGATTGGGTACCAAGCCCCAAGTGGGATGGAAGAAGGATAGCTGTGAGAGGACCTGAATGACAGGATCATGGCGAGGCTTGAAACCTGGATCCTCCAAAGATCTACCAGATGACTATCCAGCTGATGCTTGTACAGGTGTTCCTGTAGTTCTTTTATCGTCACTCTGTTCTGGCCAAAACTTTTAAAAATGCTGTACAAATAAAGCTGACTTGACTTAAATCTTTCAGTAACTAAGTTGAGCCGGAGGATCAGAGACGATCCTAAATTAATTCAACAGTTCCTTACCCTAACATTCATGCCTGTGATGATGATGATGCCTCCAACAACACCTGTCAACATTCACCTGTCAGTCATCTTGATGCCATGGAGCTGCCTTCGATTTCCTAAATCCTTCTCCTCAGGCTCTGCCTCATCGTCTTGCTCCACCTCCTCAGGTGTGTCCAAGTATTTGCTCCAGCGGCTCACCGGTTCGTCTGTCTGCTCCTCATCCTCCTGCTGCTCCTCCTGCTGCTCCTGCTCCCTGTAAACGGGAAAGACCTGTGAAGACCTGGTGGTGTTAAAAGACGGCGGGACTACAACACACAGTGGAACTGAAACCTGGTTACCATAGTGACCAAGAACGGCGCTCTTGCTCCTCCATCATGGCTCCTCTCATGGCGTTTAGTTTCTGAACGTGACGTCTGCAGTCTGCCGCATTGCCCCGCCCAAACTCCTACCGATCAATCAGATGAGATCGATCAGTCAGAGGATAAACTAAGAGCAGGCTGGTAAATGCAATGACGTCCTCACACTGAGCTGTTTATGTGACCTTTGATTGATAAGAAACACAGTTTATACATTAATGATACCCATGAACCATCCTGCGTGACACCCACGAAGACTAGCCAGAGAACAGAAAGTACAGCAATAAAGGTTATTCAAAGCAGTAGGGTACGAGTGAACAGAGTCAACAGGTGTTTTCTTTCTGTTTGTTAATGATCAATATAAGGTTTAGAACTAAAACATAAAAGCATGAATCGATGATATTGTTATTGATAAAGCGACTGATAGATTCTGACCTTCAGCAATGACTGTTTCTCTCCACACAGTTTACAGCTCCACTTTCTCGCCTTCTTCACCTGTCAGACAAAACATAGGGCAAAGAAATAAATGGACCTCATATTGATCTTCTGATTTTTATCCGTGATTGTTATTGTGATCCGTAGCATTATTGATAAACGATCAGCTGTTAATATCAGTGCCCTAGCCTATGTACCTATGTAAAGTGTTGGAGTGTTTACACTGTAAGGGTGGCGCTGTCACTTGGTGTTCGCTCTCTCTGGGGTAGAGTATCACTTCCTGTTCCTGTTCTAACACACAGTGGTGTTTTTGTGTAGCTTATCTGCATCTCCAATTTAATTCAAACTTCTAGATAATTTATTTCATAGTGTAATCTTCGCGTGCTTTGTGCAAGTGACAACACTCTGTGTTGATTCACCCGCTAATGGTTTTCACAGTATTCACTCACTAGCTGTGTCCCAAAACGTAGACTGCATCCTTCGGAGGACCCGGCCTTCGCGGTCTACTTGGGCCGGGTCCTAATCAATAATATAAATCAAATTAATTTCAATTACATTTGGAGAAACAAGCAACATTATATTAGGAAGAATGATATAGTGAAGTCATTTGAAGAAGGAGGTTTGAATGCGATTGATTTTGAAGCAATTGATGGTTCAATGGATGTTAACATATAACAAATTCATAGATAAATGTGCCATATCATGTACTCAAAGTAAATTCATTAAAGTTGTGAAAGCCATTCCCCCTGCAATGACTTAGATGGCTGGCCAGTTTAACCTATTCTTCCTCTATAATTTGTGTCCTTAATAATCAATGATCGCCAATTTAAAGGAAAGGCACGCAATAACAATTTTTTAAAGACAATTTTCACCAAACAACTTTTCCCTTCTCAACTAAAAAAAATATTTAGAGATTATAATTCAAAGTTTTTGACTATCTTTCCAATTCCACCTAAAGCAACAGAAAATCATTTTAAAATTTTAAATTCCATATATCCGTCCAACGACTATCTTCAGAAGAAATTCAATACAAACACGCACTTTCTGCAATACTGATATTGAGACTACAGAGCATCTTTTTTATTCATGTGAAAGTTCCAGATCTTTTTGGGATGGTTTTCAGTACTGGTTAACCTCTAAAAATATTGACTGCACGTCTCTAACTTTTCAAGTAATTATTATTATTTGACCTACGAACAAAAAAAAAAAAATAGAATTTGGGATTAACAACTTTACAGTCGCAAATTTTTTCATTCACAAATGAAATTACTCCGATTTTTGCTGGCTTTAAATATGAAATCCTGCTGTGGAAGGCTTCATTAGACAAGTGTAACCTAAATAAAGTTCACACCTTACTTGAATTTTTGATTCAGCTTTTTAATTGATGTAGCTAGATTGTATGTGCGTACCTTTGTTTTTTACTTTTATATGACAGGTCACCTTACCTATGGAAGCCCGTTTCCACCACTAAAAGAAAAAAAAAAGGATATTAACTCGAAATTTCGACTTATTTTCTTGAAATTTTGACTTCGAAATTTCGAGTTACAGATCCTTTTTTTAAAAAAAATTTTTAGAGGCTGCTTTATGCTGTTTCTGGCCTATAATGTTCTTTAAATGTTCTTTGTTCGACGACTGCTTTGTCCTTAACCACTTATACCTGTATGTAACTTTTTGTTGACATGTAAATTAAGAGCTTTAATTAATATTTTGTTTGACAATAAAAAAATAAATTTAAAAAACTCCTGGGATATCGTCACGTGTCAGCGCCACAGGAGCACCTCAGGTGACTTTGATTTTCTGGCGTCACACAGGTGAGCGTGGATACGGGTGCCTAATGTTTTGTCCACCATCACTGATGATGACTTCATGTTATAAACAGCGCGCGTTCACTGTGACGTCAGTGTGAGCCATCTGAGAACGGCTCCATTACTAATAAATACACTGATTCTCCAGCCTGAGAAAAGCACCTGCATGCTAACCCTGTTAGCCTCACGCTGTCGGCTCTCACCTGTTGCACCTGGAAGCTCTGACAGCGGAAACACCTGACGATGTGAAACTCCTGACCCATGGCCTCACGGTCCCGTTCTTCCGGTGTCCGTCCGGACTGTTCAGTTTTCGCGGGTCTGTTTCAACCCGGGTTCCACGTCACAGCTTGCGTGACAGCAGTAACGGCCACAGTAAGCGCGCCCCCTGCAGGCCGGAGGATGACGTGTTTCGGGGGCGACTCGAGGGGCTCAGCTCCCAGTCACATGTCAGGCGTATGTGGTCTTCTAATTAGTATTAGCAGAATATGCTGCTTGCTAATGTCGTCTGCGCCTCACATTTGAAAACAATTCATTCAACTGGGACACATGACAATGCCGTCCCCAAAAGCAGCCTTCTTAGTTTGAGGACTTCAGAATACTTTATTGATCCCTGGTGGAGACTTAATGTAGAGTCTAGGAAAAATCTCAATAATATACACAGGTTTTATAGTGGACCCTTTAAATTCAGCTCAGTTTAATTTATACATCATCAAATCACAACAGCAGTCACCTCAAAGTCCTTTATACTGTAAGACCCTACATTAATACTGATCATGCGAAAAAACGTCTTTTTAACAGGAAGAAACCACCGACAGGCTCAGCCTCTGTAGAGGAATACAGAACACAAAATGACTAATTAAGGGAATTGGAATAAGAACACCAAACCAGAAATCAGAATCAGGATTAAGAAAACAAAAATAAATGAAAAAAAGTTTAGGATCCTTGACTTGGGAAAAACCCTGTTTTAGAGTGACACTAGCAGCAATATCGCATGCCTTCGACTGAGAGTCGAATCCATCCAAGCACGCTCCAGGATGAGTCTAGTAGAACAAAATATCAGCATGTGACCTTACCTGGTGCACAGGTGAGTCTGACATCTCGTTTTACTTTATCAGGTGAAGTTTGGCTCAGTGGATTATCACCAGAACTGCAGGTAACGATTTTCCCACGCTCTGAAAAAGTGTGTCACTTCCTGCATCAGTGCTGAGGTCAGAGGTCACATGAACCTACAAACACCTGCTCACCAGTTTATCAAAACGAATCTACTTTAAACGTCTTTTCTGAAAGTGTAACTGTGTCATTAATAAAAATCTTATAAACCTGAAGTAAGACGATGAAGCACGAGACGACCTCTGACCTTTGAGCCTGTCATATGTTGCACCGACCCTTTAAATGATGACATATTTCTCAAAGATGACACAGCAGCGTAAGAACTTCCTCCAGTATTTATTAGAACAACAGATCAACACAGTGAGTTTAAAATCAGGTCAAACACATAAAAACACGATGACATCATCACAAACAGAGTGATGTCATCACACAGGCAGTGGAGAGAACAAACAAGGCTTCAAAGTAAGAGTCCAGGTGTAAACACACCTGGTGAAATATGGCGTCTTCATCGTTATTGATTATAAACCATTAGTACTGATCATAAATCTTTATTTCACAATAAAAGTCTGATGCAACTCACATGTGTTTGAGTCTTCTACAGGGGAACTCGCCAACTATTTATCGGTTTCTGTTTCCTGTTCACTGATTGGTCCTGCAGAGACACAGGAGCTGATCAATGAATAATTCAAAAGATGGATCTATACAGCGTTGTGGAACACTTCCTCCAGCTCCTTCACAGTAAAACACCTCAGTCACAATATAAGGGCTTTTATTGTGAAACATCTAAAGGAAATGTAGACCTTTAACAGATCAATGCGCTTATTGATTGATCAGATTGTCTCTAATCGATAAGATCTGAAACACTGAAACAGGAAGTTTAGTCTGCAGGACCCGCCAGCCAATCAGAGTCACTGTAACATCATCAGAGAGGCTCCAGTCCCATGATCCACTTAGCTGATTACATCGGTTACCTGTATGGTGCACATGGACAGGTGAGGGAGGTGCTCAGGTAGAATGCCGCGTGAGTTCATGGTCGGAGGCGGAGCTTATCTGGCGCTCCACTGCCCGCTGAGCCTTGCAGGCGGCCATTTTGGCCTGGATGTCCCTCTTCCTTTCAAAGTAGTCGACAAGCGGCGGCTCTGTCAGCATCGAAGCCAACACCTGCTCAAAGGTGATCGACCAATCCGTATCCAACACGCTACCCTGCCTCTGCTCGCCGCCCCTGATCAGCACCGTGTCCTCAGCGATATCCTCGCACTGCAGCGAGCCGGCACTCACCACCGAATATGAAGACACTGACGCATCATCTTTTGTTTCCTCGTCGGACATCTGAGGCGCCACCACCTCCAGCTGGGCGTCAGCCAGAGCTCGGCACACTTCGGACTCACCAGACGCCCCGTGACCAGGCCCCTCCTCCTCCCCCTGAGGGCTGTGGGGCAACGTCTGAGCAGAGAGCGAGGTCTGTGGCGTGGTCTCGCGCTTCTTGGTGCCGTTGTTGAACTTCTTGCCCACTTCACCGATGCGCAGCAGCAAACTGGCAACCGTGGCGATGGCGTGATAGAGCTGCTGCTCAAGAGCCTCCTCGCTGAACATGTTGTACAGAGTTTTACACAACTCAATGAACTGCTCCTGCACGCACAGACATACACACACACACATATATATATAAATATATACAATAACAGACACACAGCTGTACAGGATATTTTACTTGTATGCTTGTTTGTGGCTTCCTCTCCCCACCAGGACTAAGAAAAAAAACACTAATTACTTAATTTTATTAAAATTAATCAGTCTCTCTGTGGCGACCTGTCCAGGTGCACGCTGCCTTTAACACCCCCTTAGATACCTGGTTTGAACCATCCTTGCTACCTGGGTGTCACACTTGTGTCTGTAAAAAAACGGTGTAACACCTCACATTCTCACCTGGTTCATCCTCGGCAGGTCTTTGATGGTCTCTCTCTTGGTCTCCTTCTCCTTGGCCCACATCCTCAGGTAGTACCTGTAGTCCTTCACCTCTAAAACAGACCAAAGGTCAGGGGTCAAACGATTGGGCCAAGCCTCAGAGTGATTCCTCCTCCTTAAAGACTCGAGTCAGGGAGGTCAAGTTACCTTTTTTCTCCTCACTGTCTCCATCTTTTGGCTCCTCACCTGTTCAGATAGAGATCATCATCATCCTCATTATCAAACTTTGGGGTTAAATGTGAGAATGGAACAGACGGTCTAAAGATGGATGAGGTCACCATGACCTCATTTTCCAGGTTAAATTCAATCCTGAGCTGACGGTCTTCTAAGTTTAGCTAACGCTGAGGAATTCACCTGATAGCTTAGCCAGAAATTTTCAAATTATCTGCTAATGTTATGATCATCATCACAAAAACACGAGAAAAACATTAGAATAACTTGGCAGCAGAGTAACATCCCTAACCCTCAAACCAAACAGACACAAACCTGGTGTCACTTCCTGCTGCCGCAATGCATTCTGATCAGAGAAGTAGGAAGCTTCTGGAAGGAAACATCACAGGAAGAGGAAGAAGGAAAAGAGGAAGGAGAAGCAGAGTGAAATGTTCAGGTGTGTTAATCCAAGGTTTGTTCATGCAGATTGATCAGTTTGAGTTAAGCTTCATGCAGACTCAACGATTACCGACAACCACAGGATCCTCTCTGAACAGCAGGGAGGAAGAACTCCATTTTAACAGGAAGTGACAACAGATGTGTGTGTGTGTGTGTGTGTGTGTGTGTGTGTACCTCGAGGTTCCTCCTCGGTGAAGAACTGCGTGGCCTCTAGAGCAGACTCCGCCTCCTCTGGACACAGAGCTAAAACAAACAAGCAGCAGGTGAGTCGCAGGTTCTCCACCTGTGGTTCAGTCTTTGATCCATTCAGTTCTCACCAGCTCTCAATTTACCACCCTTCAAAACCAGGAGACCCCACAGAGACCCAAAACCCGACTTCGACCCCATTCACACCTGGTCCACCACGCTGGGTTTGGCTCCAAAAATCTGACAGTGTAAAGGCTGGAACCTCTGACGTCACGGCCAGCGGGTTACAGAATTCATCAGGACCAAAACCAGATCAGTGCAGAATAAGGAAGAGCTGATCTCATGATTCAGGGTTACACTCACCTGTACAGGTGAGCTGTGTTACCTGGAGGTAGGTGGAGCTTGTACAGTAGCTTCAGTTTTTCCGTCATGTCCCCGTGATACATCCCACCTGCAAAACATACACACTAAGACCTGTGGAGCTCTGTAACCTGAAGCTCTAATCTTGACCTGTAATATATAATATGTACTTTGGATTGTCGATCTGTAATCTATTTTCTGAAGTGCTAATCTAGATCTGTAATCTTTCGTTTGGATCACTAATCTATGATCTGCATATGTAATACGTAATCTGAGGCTGTAATCTGGGCTCACTCAGTCCGGTGATGAACTCTTTAAAGTTGACTAGCCCATCCTGGTTCTGGTCCAGCAGCCTGAAGAGGCGGGCCGACAGGGTTGGGTTGTGCCCTCCGCAGACCCAGGGAGCGAGCGAGACGAAGAGCTGACGGAACTGAAGCGGGTCGATGCGGTACTGCTCCAAGTACGGCAGGCTGGGATCGTGACGCTCAGCGGCAGAGCTGCTGGAACCCCAGTAACAGCTGGTCATGTGTTTGGACTGGATCGGCAGAATGGACAAAAAAGGAGGCGGGGTTAGAGGCAGTAACATGCTTGAACATACAGGTAGAGCTATGTTTACGTCACAGAACAGATTTGAAAAAGGAAAAAATGAAGTTCTGACTCTTGCAGGGTCACACAAAAACAAGGTCACTTCCTGTCTGATAAACAGGCGCGGGTTACACCTACATTTCTTCATAAGTAATCAGACGTGATGGAAGCTACTGTTAGACAGGAACAACGAGAACACCGGGAAAGGACACATCAACACTTTGGTCCAGAAGCAGAAACAAGAACATCAAAAGGCCGTGGGAAGGGGTGCTTTCCTTCATCACAGCATACAGCCAAGTGAGGAAGACCCTCCGAGAAGGCTTGCTGTCTCACAGAGCAAACTCAGAGTACCCAGGAGCAGAAAGACTAGAGTGTAAAAGGCTGAGCAGCTCTGGATCAGCCTGCAGGACGATGAGGAGGTTTCGTCCTGTTTGCTGAAACACTTTCTAACAGAATTGGTGAAAAAATGTTTTTGGTTTATTTCACACCTGAACATCAGGTCAGCACAGGAACCGTGTAACAAACATGAACTCACCTTGAACAGACAGTAGAGCTCCTCCAGCTCTTCAATACTGAAGGCTGACTCCGTCATCATCGCTCTCACCTGCACGCGCACACACACACACACACACACACATACACACACCTGTGAGCTCAATGTCTTCATTAACGCGCTGTATAAGCTCGTGAAAACACCCACCACACTTCTCTTGGCAGTGTCCTCCAGGGACTGGATGACCTTTAACCTCTGCTTGAACCTCATCTGCTCAATGACATCAGAGCGCAGACTGCCAAACTTCTGCACAGAGAAGAAGAAGCTGCAGTTACCTCAGAGAAGAGGACGCCTTTCATCACAAACATCCTTCCTGCACCACCAAACCTGCTCATCAACCTGCCGAGGAAGATCCATCAGCTCGTGTAGGGAACGAGAAAGACTCAGTCAGTTTGGCGCCGCTCTCAACAGGTAGTGTGGACTGTTAGACCACCCACAGAGCTTTACAGTCCACTCTGGGTGCATTAAGCCCAACAATACAGTGGGGCAAAAAAGTAGTCAGCCACCGATTGTGCAAGTTCCCCCACCTAAAATGATGACAGAGGTCAGTAATTTGCACCAGAGGTACACTTCAACTGTGAGAGACAGAATGTGAAAAAAAAAATCCATGAATCCACATGGTAGGATTTGTAAAGAATTTATTCGTAAATCAGGGTGGAAAATAAGTATTTGGTCAATAACAAAAATACAACTCAATACTTTGTAACATAACCTTTGTTGGCAATAACAGAGGTCAAACGTTTACTATAGGTCTTTACCAGGTTTGCACACACAGTAGCTGGTATTTTGGCCCATTCCTCCATGCAGATCTTCTCGAGAGCAGTGATGTTTTGGGGCTGTCGCCGAGCAACACGGACTTTCAACTCCCGCCACAGATTTTCTATGGGGTTGAGGTCTGGAGACTGGCTAGGCCACTCCAGGACTTTCAAATGCTTCTTACGGAGCCACTCCTTTGTTGCCCGGGTGGTGTGTTTTGGATCATTGTCATGTTGGAAGACCCAGCCTCGTTTCATCTTCAAAGTTCTCACTGATGGAAGGAGGTTTTGGCTCAAAATCTCACCATACATGGCCCCATTCATTCTGTCCTTAACACGGATCAGTCGTCCTGTCCCCTTGGCAGAAAAACAGCCCCATAGCATGATGTTTCCACCCCCATGCTTCACAGTAGGTATGGTGTTCTTGGGATGCAACTCAGTATTCTTCTTCCTCCAAACACGACGAGTTGAGTTTATACCAAAAAGTTCTACTTTGGTTTCATCTGACCACATGACATTCTCCCAATCCTCTGCTGTATCATCCATGTGCTCTCTGGCAAACTTCAGACGGGCCTGGACATGCACTGGCTTCAGCAGCGGAACACGTCTGGCAATGCGGGATTTGATTCCCTGCCGTTGTAGTGTGTTACTGATGGTGACCTTTGTTACTTTGGTCCCAGCTCTCTGCAGGTCATTCACCAGGTCCCCCCGTGTGGTTCTGGGATCTTTGCTCACCGTTCTCATGATCATTTTGACCCCACGGGATGAGATCTTGCGTGGAGCCCCAGATCGAGGGAGATTATCAGTGGTCTTGTATGTCTTCCATTTTCTGATGATTGCTCCCACAGTTGATTTTTTCACACCAAGCTGCTTGCCTATTGTAGATTCACTCTTCCCAGTCTGGTGCAGGTCTACAATACTTTTCCCGGTGTCCTTCGAAAGCTCTTTGGTCTTGGCCATGGCGGAGTTTGGAGTCTGACTGTTTGAGGCTGTGGACAGGTGTCTTTTATACAGATGATGAGTTCAAACAGGTGCCATTCATACAGGTAACGAGTGGGGGACAGAAAAGCTTCTTACAGAAGACGTTACAGGTCTGTGAGAGCCAGAGATTTTCCTTGTTTGAGGTGACCAAATACTTATTTTCCACCCTAATTTACGAATAAATTCTTTACAAATCCTACCATGTGAATTCATGGATTTTTTTTTCACATTCTGTCTCTCACAGTTGAAGTGTACCTCTGGTGCAAATTACTGACCTCTGTCATCATTTTAAGTGGGGGAACTTGCACAATCGGTGGCTGACTAAATACTTTTTTGCCCCACTGTAGTTCATGTTCAGTACAAAAACCCAACATTGGTGTTTGAGGGTCTCTGCCTAGGTGCAGACCGTCATCTATTCAACTCTATTTTCGATTCAGGTTTTTTCACACAGTGCCAAATCACAATAACAGTGGCCTTAAGATGCTTCATATTGAAAGGTCACAACCACAGCCCTTAATGTGACAGCTGACTTTCAGCCAGTTAAGTTAACGGTGAATATTTTATTTGTGCTTTCGAAATGAAAAAGTCCTGGAGAATCGCTTCGCTCAAGCAGCACTAAAGCTTTAGTGTGGAGGTGGACCCCACGGGGCTAACCGTCCTGATGTGTTGGCCGCTAGGGCTGTTCGATATAACGATATGTATCGGATGACGATATAAAAACGTCGATAGTTTCATTTTACGCTATCGTTTGTTTCATGGTGTCGCAAAATAAACTGTTTACGGCAATATTTGTTCATTATTTTGATGGTCACTGTAGTGGCCATATTAATTTCTTAAAGCTCTCTCTTTCTTTAAAGTTCTCTTATATTTAATATAACCACACTACAGACAGAAGTGCTTGTTTTTATGCGTTGTCGTTAGCAACAATGACGGTAACCGCATCACATGTCCGCTTGTTTATTTTCCACATAAACCTTTCACAATAAAGCTCAAGATCCTGTTGAGACTTTTCAAAATAAACTGAATCACGTGAAAGATGCAGAGTGTTTATGGATGAGAAGTAAAAAGAGCCGCCAGGTGCTAAAAAAATAAACCTTAGACTCAAACGTTAGAACAGGCTTTTCCCCGCAGCACGCCGTGTAAGAAACACTCACAAAGAAAACGGCGGCCGTTACAACTTATGTCTAAAAATGTATCGTTTCAATTAAAACACTCGACTCCAGGTACGCAACGCCCAGCTGGAAACACTTCACACAAGTTGAGCTGCCTGAAATTCACAGAATTTACAGAAAATGTAAAAATTTTGTGATTTATATCGTCCTTTATTCCTCTTGTACTCCCTGTGTATTTGACTCTGTGGGGTTTGTGGCCCTTCCTCCTGCAGCTCTGGGTGAAGACCTAACGTGCAGCTCAAAGGCAGCATGCAGCGTGTTCTTAAGGCGGAATAATTCATTAAATATTAGAAAACATTTACGTTTCCAACATCAGTCACAACGTAGAGCTCTGATCGTTTTATTGGCTGTCTACATAAAGTAGTCTGTTTTTCTAGGTTCTGACCTTCACGTCATCCGTCTGAATTTATCCCAGTGAGAAAGCTTAGTGACCCCCCCCCCCCACCACCACCACCACTCTGGCATCACCTCGTACGATGACTTTATGAGGTCAAAGACATCGATTTCAGGCGACGGCTCGTCTCCACTTGTCAGCTGGGCGTGCGGGTGAGGGATGGGCGGAGCCACCGTCTGTTTATTGACCACATTATCCAGGTACCTGCAACACAAGTTGGATTTATTCCTCAGGTGTACACAGAACAGTTCGGAGTGAGCCGATTCTGGCTCTGGACTCGTACCTGCCCAGGATGGTCATGGCCTCTCCCTCGTCGCTACAGGAGAGCAGGGCATCCATGTTGTCATGGAGGACAGCCAGCGCCACCTGCGGGTACATTTAGAGACTGGAAGTCATTCAGCTATAGCACAATCTCATTCACATCCAAAATAATGGATCTGTGGGTGTCCCTGGGTCCATCAGCACTCCTACCTGAAAGATGACCTTGATGCCCTCATAGAAGAAGCAGTCGACCAACAGGACGGCGCTGTCGAAGGGCATCACAGACAGGAAGAGGGTGAGGAACCAGGACAGGCTGATGGTGGAGATGACCCCCAGCTCCTGCATGTGTTCATAGAGCAGGGGGAGGAAGGACCGGGTCAGCTCCTCAAACACCCCCTGATCCACCAGCGCCCCTGCAGGACATACGGAAACCACGTCACTATCCCCAAGCCTAAGGAGGACTCCTCAGACCCGTCTCCACCAGAGGATGGATCTACTCTGGTGCTGTGATCCTGCCTTCTACTGACCTACAACTCGGGTGTTGTAGTAGTCGGGCAGCATACGCTCACACAGCGCCACCAGCAGCCAGAAGGCCTCTTCCTCGGTGCAGTAGAGCAGCAGGACAGAGGTGACGATGTTCATTGCCTGGTGGAGGAGACAGAAGGTCAGAAACAACAAACCGACACCACCTCAGGACGCCTTACACATCATGTTAGTGCAGACGTCATCAGCTGTGTCAGGGGGTTGTTTCAGGCACCCGGCTGAGCTTGATGGGGAAACACAACGCTTCTGTTTCATTTTGCTTTATGGGAGTACCTGGCAATATCCGATGCCCGGGTTGCGGTGGGCGTATGCGGTGAGGACGCGGCGCAGGGCGGCAATGCCCATCTCATTCTGGAAGGCTCGGTGTTCAGGCATCGAGCGGTGAAGGTCGCGCTCAATCTCCTCAGTAGCTAATGAGCATAGCCCCATGGCCTGTTCCACCAGTTCACCATAGTAACCAGGGTGGGTTGCCATCTCGTTTTGCGCTCCTGGATGGACGGGAGGACAGATGAGTATGCGAAAATGAGCATAAACAGAAATTCGTGGTCCCAACTCTGAATATGACTATCCAGAGTTGGGACCAGGAAGCAGAGTTGCAGTCTTACACGCCTCTCTGCAGCTTCTCTCCTCCTGCTACCCCCCCAAAAACCCATCTCCATAGAGACTGTGTCAGCTCCCAAACAGACAAAAAACAAACTAAAAACCAGCAACAAACAACTTAAACATAAACAATTACAAAGAAAGAACAATAAAGTATCCACATCTGAACCAAAGAGTAAAACAGTGAAATGTGGATTATTAAATATTAGGTCTCTCTCCTCCAAGTCTCTGTTAGTACATGACTTAATAATTGATCAACAAATCGATTTACTCTGCCATACAGAAACCTGGTTGCAGCAGGATGATTATGTTAGTTTAAATGAATCAACACCCCCGAGTCATTCTAACTACCAGAAATCTCGAAGCACAGGCCGAGGGGGCAGTGTGGCAGCAATATTTCACACCAGCCTGTTAATTAATGAAAGACCAAGACAGACTTTTAATTCATTTGAAAGCCTGATGCTTAGCCTCGTCCACCCCAGCTGTAAAACTCAGACACCAGTCTTACTTGTTATCATCTATCGTCCACCTGGGCCTTACACAGAGTTTCTGTCTCATTTCTCAGACTTTTTATCTGATTTAGTTCTGAGCTCAGATAAAATAATTATTGTGGGTGATTTTAACATCCATGTAGATGCTAAAAATGACAGCCTCAACATGGCATTTAATCTGTTATTAGACTCAATTGGTTTCTCTCAAAATGTAAAAGAACCCACCCACCACTTTAATCACACTTTAGATCTTGTTTTAACATATGGCATAGAAACTGAACATCTAACAGTGTTTCCTGAAAACCCTCTCCTGTCTGATCATTTCCTGATAACATTTACATTTACAATAATTGATTACACAGCAGTGGAGAGTAGACTTTATCAAAGTAGATGTCTTTCTGAAAGCGCTGTAACTAAGTTTAAGAATATAATCCACCCACTGTTATCATCTTCAATGCCCTGTACCAACATAGAGCAGAGCAGCTATCTGAACGCTACCCCAACAGAGGTCGATTATGTTGTTAACAATTTTACCTCCTCACTACGTATGACTCTGGATACTGTAGCTCCTGTGAAAACTAAGGTCTCTAATCAGAAGTACCTGACTCCATGGTATAATTCTCAAACATGTACCCTAAAGCAGATGACTCGTAATCTGGAGAGGAAATGGCGTGTCACAAATTTAGAGGATCATCATTTAGCCTGGAGAAATAGTTTGCTGCTTTATAAGAAAGCCCTCCGCAAAGCCAGAACATCTTACTATTCGTCACTGATTGAAGGAAATAAGAACAACCCCAGGTTTCTCTTCAGCACTGTAGCCAGGCTGAGAAAAAGTCAGAGCTCTTTTGAGCCAACAATCCCTTTAACGTTAACTAGTAATGACTTCATGAACTTCTTCACAAATAAAATTTTTATCATTAGAGAAAAAATTACCAATAATCATCCCACAGATGTAATATTATCTACAGCTACTCTTAGTACCATTGATGTTAAGTTAGACTCTTTTTCTCCAATTGATCTTTCTGAGTTAACTTCAATAATTACTTCCTCCAAACCATCAACGTGTCTTTTAGACCCCATTCCTACAAAACTGCTCAAAGAAGTCCTGCCATTAATTAATTCTTCGATCTTAAATATGATCAACCTATCTCTAATGATCGGCTATGTACCACAGGCCTTCAAGCTAGCTGTAGTTAAACCTTTACTCAAAAAGCCATCTCTAGACTAGAGATGGACCGATCCGATATTACGTATCGGTATCGGTCCGATACTGACCTAAATTACTGGATCGGATATCGGAGAAAAATAAAAAAGGTAATCCGATCCATTAAATATCACGAAAGCACCTCACAAAACTTGCAACACACCGTAACTCACCTCAGAACGTTAGCACGTCGGAGCAGTATGCATCACGTGATAGAGCAGCTGTGGCATGCGGACCTGTGGTGGTCTGGATAGCATTTGGAGCTTCGCTAGCAACCCGGCATTTCATCTCCGACAAAGTTATCCCCGAGAGAAGTAAAGCAAGTGTGTAAGTCCATCTCTGAATGTTTGTAAAGCATTCCCACGTTAAGCTTAACGAGCGACTGCCTCTCGCTCTCCGGCTGCTACTTCAATCGTGAAACTGCTAATGATCAGCTGATCGGCTTTTCTGTCACGAGTCTCTCTTGTTTGTTTTTGGTCCACTTTGCGCCAGAAAGAGCAAACCAGCGGCTGAACAACAGCAGCACGTTTAAGCTTGATAAGCTGTTGTTACAATTTATTTAATATTACTTTCTACACCAGGATCTTTTTCTATGTAGCTGACGGCTGGTAACTGTGCAGGGGCGGATCTAGCAAAGTTTACCCAGGGGGGCCGATAGGGCATTAACTGGGAAAAGGGGGCACAAAGACATACTTTTCTTTCTTATTCTCATTTAAAATGTCTAGCTTTTAATAAATAATTATTTGACACCCAAAGTTTTAATTTGATGTAAAATGAATAGAAGTCAATTACTGTATATAGTAACTATTAAGTCTAATATATATACCCTAGTAAGCTATAGTACTTTTTCCTTTGGGAAGGTACCATCTGTGCAGTCTGCAATTTTGTTGAAGAAAGATGTTGAATCTATTTAATATTTCTTGAAAAATAATTGATTTCTGTGCATTTTTTTTCACACTGCATCAAATTAAGGTTGATTACGTCGATTAAGCATCATGAGGTGGCGCGTGAGGGGTAGTTCCCTATTTTTTATTTATTTATTTTTGTTGTTGCTGGGAGTTGGAACCCTATTAGTTAGGTTGCTTAATATTTACGCTAAGTACTCTTTAAAATACCAGAATAGGGAGGATGGTGTAGGTCTAAGTTTATTAGATTGATCAGTATTGCTGAACTATGAAATATTTTTTTTGTATACAGGTATAACAGAATAGCTTTAGTGTAGTTGTTGTTTTAAACTTGAGTATGAACTTTCAGACTTGCAAAATGCAGCAAGATATTTTAAAAAACAGTTTTGTTGATTAAAAAAACACTATCGGATTCATATCGGTATCGGCAGATATCCAAATTTATGATATCGGTATCGGTATCGGACATAAAAAAGTGGTATCGTGCCATCTCTACTCTAGACCCAGCAGTCTTAGCTAATTATAGGCCAATCTCCAACCTTCCTTTCATATCAAAAATCCTTGAAAGAGTAGTTGTCAAACAGCTAACAGATCATCTGCAGAGGAATGGTTTATTTGAAGAGTTTCAGTCAGGTTTCAGAGTTCATCACGGCACAGAAACAGCTTTAGTGAAGGTTACAAATGATCTTCTTATGGCCTCTGACAGTGGACTCATCTCTGTGCTTGTCCTGCTAGACCTTAGTGCAGCATTCGATACTGTCGACCATAATATCCTATTAGAGCGATTAGAACATGCTGTAGGTATTACAGGTACTGCACTGCAGTGGTTTGTATCATATCTATCTAATAGACTCCAGTTTGTTCATGTAAATGGAGAGTCCTCTTCACACACTGAGGTTAATTATGGAGTTCCACAGGGTTCAGTGCTAGGACCAATTCTGTTTACATTATACATGCTTCCCTTAGGCAGTATCATTAGAAGACATCGCATACATTTTCACTGCTATGCAGATGACACCCAGCTCTATCTGTCCATGAAGCCAGATAACACACACCAATTAGTTAAACTGCAGGAATGTCTTAAAGACATAAAGACCTGGATGGCCGCTAACTTTCTGCTTCTTAATTCAGATCAAACTGAGGTTATTGTACTCGGCCCTGAAAAGCCTAGAAATATGGTATCTAACCAGATTCTTACTCTGGATGGCATTACCTTGGCCTCCAGTAACGCTGTGAGGAACCTTGGAGTCATTTTTGACCAGGATATGTCCTTCAACGCACATATTAAACAAATATGTAAGACTGCTTTCCTCCATTTGCGCAACATCTCTAAAATTAGAAATATCCTGTCTCAGAGTGACGCTGAAAAACTAGTTCATGCATTTATTACTTCCAGGCTGGACGACTGTAATTCATTATTATCAGGATGTCCAAAAAACTCACTGAAAAGCCTTCAGCTAATCCAAAATGCTGCAGCAAGAGTACTGACAGGGACTAGAAAGAGAGAGCATATTTCTCCTGTTTTGGCTTCCCTTCATTGGCTTCCTGTTAAATCCAGAATTGAATTCAAAATCCTGCTCCTCACATACAAGGTCTTAAATAATCAGGCCCCATCTTATCTTAATGACCTTGTAGTACCATATCACCCTATTAGAGCACTTCGCTCTCGCTCTGCAGGCTTACTTGTTGTTCCTAGAGTATTTAAAAGTAGAATGGGAGGGAGAGCCTTCAGTTTTCAGGCCCCTCTTCTGTGGAACCAGCTTCCAGTTTGGATTCAGGAGACAGACACTATCTCTACTTTCAAGATTAGGCTTAAAACTTTCCTTTTTGCTAAAGCATATAGTTAGGGCTGGACCAGGTGACCCTGAATCCTCCCTTAGTTATGCTGCAATAGACGTAGGCTGCCGGGGGATTCCCATGATGCACTGAGTTTTTCCTTTCCAGTCACCTTTCTCACTCACTGTGTATTAATAGACCTCTCTGCATTGAATCATATCTGTTATTAACCTCTGTCTCTCTTCCACAGCATGTCTTTATCCTGTCTTCCTTCTCTCACCCCAACCGGTCGCAGCAGATGGCCGCCCCTCCCTGAGCCTGGTTCTGCCGGAGGTTTCTTCCTGTTAAAAGGGAGTTTTTCCTTCCCACTGTTGCCAAAGTGCTTGCTCATAGGGGGTCATATGATTGTTGGGTTTTTCTCTGTATCTATGAAGCGCCTTGAGGCGACTTATGTTGTGATTTGGCGCTATATAAAGAAAATTGAATTGAATTGAATTGAATGACGCTTAAACACGAACCAGAGAACAGCAGCCACAGCTCCCCTCTCAGGCGCTCTGGGATCCCATTGAGGACCAGTTCTCTGGTTCTGGAAGTCCGGTACATGCAGACGCCTCGACCAAACTCTAAGAAATGGATGTTCCATGACTCCTCCTTCATCTTCTCCCTCATCTGCAGGAGGGAGGAAATGAGATCAGTACCAGGACTGCCTGATCAGTACTGCTGAGTACTGAGCGGATCTGTACTCACGGCTTTGGGTCCCAGGTCCTCTGGGTCGTCTCGGTGGTAGAGCTGCAGGAGACCCTGGATGGCTGTGGGTAGGCCAGGGTGATAATGGCGTGCCTTCTGAACGGACTCAGAACCTGGAGAAGAAGATGGGGGTACGGAGGAGGACGCCTGAGGACAAGAACAAAACCATGAGGACTCTGTGAAAGCAGCTGAACCATGGTACGAGCTGTGATGGACATACCGAGTGACTAATCTGAGACAGCGGGTTGGTGTCACCCCACGAGCTGTCTGGGGTTCGCTGCAGGAAGTCAGAAATACGTTGGACCAGGAAGTCCCTGTCTTTGAGGTTGGCAAACAGGAAGTTCATCTTGTTCTTGGTGCTGATGGAGACAGGGCAGGGAAGGACACTGCTGCTGTCCGCCTTCTCCACAATGGAGACCTGCAGAGGACGATGGGTAAAGTGACCACAGTATGAAAGTATTTGTGTTCATCTGCAACACTCTGTAATATGTGATGTTGTAGCCATCATGTGACCTCTGACCACAGCTCATCTACTTCCTGCAGCACCAGCTGACCCAGCTCACCTCTCGGAGGGGTATGATGAGCTGACACAGGTCTTCCTCTTTGCTGCTGAAGCAGATGTAGTTGTTGGAGATGAAGAGCTGTCCGACAACATGCATCTTTGCGAACGGCGTCCACAGGGTGCAGTCCGTGTGTCCGTCAAGCCGCTCCTCCTGCGTCAGCCGAAACATCGCCCGGTATCGCTCGTTCTTCGCTCGGGCGTCCAGATCCCTGCAGACAAGAGAGAGATGTTGATGGTAACCAAGAGTGCGCTGAAAACAGACTTAAGGAAAAGAAACCCGTCTGGTGCAAACAGAGGGACACCTCTTCAGCGCAGAGACGTTCTTCAACGTTTTGCTGGGTTTGGGCAGCGACAGGTCGGCAGCAAATGCCTCGTTGTCGAGCAGCTGGCGCATGGCAATGTTAGCGAGTTGCTCCATCAACTTGAAGGTGTCGTTGATGTTGAGAAACATTGAGAAGAAATGTTCGGTGTCGCGAGTGCTCACGCGGACACTCTCTGGAAACAGCAGGGTGGCGTTCTTCTCCAGCCGCGTCACCTCGGTCCATGGCACCACCAGAGTCACTGAGGTCAGAGGTCACAGGATGACATCAACAAAGAACTTCTGAATGCTTCTAAACCCCACCTCTCACACATAAAGACAGCTGGGAGAAGCTCCAACACGCAGAGCTGGTTAAGACAATGCACGGGTTTCTACAGTAGAGACCAAAAGTAGAGAAAAACCTAGGTTTTCTGACATTTTCAACATACTACTAGTTCTGATTCAAGGTTCTCCTAAATCTGAAAACAAAAGACCCTGAAGGACAATGAGTTTTTGTTACCTGGTCAAGAATAGAATAGAATAGAATAATCCTTTAATTGTCCCACAAGGGGAAATTTGGATGTAACAGCAGCCAGAAAGACAGGTATACAAACAAACACAAGAACAGAAACATATTTACATATTTACATCAAGGACAATGGTTACCAAAAACAGAGTACTGTACCGTTATTAAATTAAATTAAATTAAATACAGATAAGAGGCAAACCAGGTTTAGTGTGAATCGCTTGATAAAATAGTGCAGTTACAGCACTGATGTAAACATCTATGTTTGTTGGGAGCAGTTCTGATTGTACAGTCTGACAGCTGCAGGGAGGAAGGATCTGCAGCTTCATGCATCGAGGACGCAGCAGTCTGTCACTGAAGGAGCTCTGCAGTTCAGCAACATTTACATGCATGGGGTGGGAGGCTGTCCATCAGAGATGTTATTTTGGCCAGAGTCCTTCTGTCTCCCACCACCTGCACTGGGTCCAGGGTGCATCCCAGAACAGAGCTGGCCTTCCTGATGAGTTTATCCAACCTCTTCCTCTCAGCCGCTGATAAACTGCTGCTCCAACATACAACACTGTAAAAAAATGACAGATGCCACCACAGAGTGATAGAAGGTATTTAAAAGCACTCCCTGGACTCCAAGGTGAGTTACCTGTAATCTGTAAAAGTTTGTTCACTTTTGTTTGTTCACATGAAGAGATCAACCTGAATCTGGTTGTTCAAAGAGGATGATTTCTGGGATATCAAAGAAAGCCCCAAAACACAACAGTGACATGAGACAAATATAATGTTCGCAGTTGTGGTGGGTTTCCATCCCCCTGATAAGGTCTCCTGTGGCAAATTGGTCAAAGGAGAAATCAAAAGTTCCCCTGCTAGGGACAGGGTTGGGAGTTTTCACAAGAAGGGGGACATCAGGTTCAGGGGCCTCACACTCCTCAGCCTCCACTGGACGTTTTGTGCCAGGATGCTTGAGAGGACAGCCCGACCATCAAATGTAGTACCTGTCCAGGTTGTGGAACACTGGACCAGCTCTTTATCCTCTGGAGGATATTTTAGGGTGCCTGGGAGTTTGGCGATCTAGTCCATGTGTTTTGTGCACTTGGAGAAGGCATTCGACTGCGTTTTCTAAATTCTTTCACACACATTACACGAAAAATGAACGCGAGGGCCCTCGGGGCGCCTGCTGCTGCTGCACTGAAGTCGGGGGAGGGGGGTGCTTTCGAATAGTGCACATTTCATTCATTATGTTGTCAATCCAAGTCCATTAAGCATAAATTACTTTTCCTGGGTTGTGTGCAATCCCAGAAAGAAAGACCCTATCCAAGGTGTAGGTCTATTAGTTTATGTTGTGGGGTTTGTGTTAATACTGGAGTGCAAAATTACTGATGGAAGGTGGACAAGAGAAGGTCAGACACAGGTAAGCAGATGTGTCTTTGGATAATGGCAGGTATTATGTATCCTGAAACAACATTCATAAGTAGGGCCAGCAAAGACCATCTGAATCGAGGAGGGGGCCTAAGGGTACATCTGTCACCATGTTACAATGCTATGATTGCAGCCATTCCCCAACTCTCTGTGAGTGGGACTCATGGCATAGAGAAAGTGTTCGCCCAGGGCACCAAACAGGCCAGGACCACCCCTGCCTGGGAACATCTCGGTGTCCCCCTGGATAAGAGAGAGGAAGTGGCCAGGGAGAGGCAGGACTGGAAAACTTTTCTTAGGCTGCTGCCGCCGTGACTCAAACGCACACAAGCATAAAAAAAGATAGGAAATGAATGGATGCGTGTATGTTCTGCACTGACCCGTTCTACGATCAAGAGAACGACCAGAAAGGCTGGGGAACATATGATGTGAGGAGAACCTTCAGTGAGGGCGGAATGTTTGAGTTGGTCCAGATAGATCATAAAAACGACTGCACCCACAGGAAGTGCTGAGGTTTGTGTCTTATAATAATAATAATAATAATGGATTGGATTTATATAGCGCTTTTCAAGGCACCCAAAGCGCTTTACAATGCCACTATTCATTCACTCTCACATTCACACACTGGTGGAGGCAAGCTACGGTTGTAGCCACAGCTGCCCTGGGGCAGACTGACAGAAGCGAGGCTGCCATATCACGCCATCGGCCCCTCTGGCCAACACCAGTAGGCAAGTAGGGTAAAGTGTCTTGCCCAAGGACACAACGACCAGGACAGAGAGCCCAGGGATCGAACCGGCAACCTTCCGGTTACAGATGCGATTCCCAATCCCCTGATCCACGGTCGCCCGTGGCTTCAGGTCTTACTCTGAAGCAGGGTCCGTTCCTTCACACAGTTATTTTACAACATAATCCTCACAGCTGACCCAGAGTCCTGATCCAAACCCAAGAGAACCTGGAAGACCTCTGGGGACAAAGCTACAGCTGATAAAATCAAAGAAACCAGGTCCAGATATCAAAGTGTGGGCGAGATGGAGGCAAGAATGAGCTCAAACCAACCTCACACAAAGAAAGAATGTGCAAGAACCTTGATTCTGAGTAAGACCTGAAGCCACACAAGACACAAACCTTAGCACTTCCTGTGGATGCAGTCGTTTTTATGATCTATCTGAACCAACTCAAACGTTCTGCCCTGGTTGTTTTATATCAAATCTTGGTAAAACACGCCCACAGAATCGATTCCTTCACGTCATGATCATCAACAAGAGAAGAAAAAGGAGTACTTTATCCTCTAACTTTGGTCTCTGCTGTTCAGTCAGGTGTATATGATCCAGCTGTTTTATGTCTGAGCTCTCTCTTTGAGCTTTAAGCAACAAAGCATTCAGTGTAAAAACAAGACTAAATGCTGGCCTGTGATTGGCTGCTCGTACCTTCCTTTCCAAGCAGGAAGGAGTAGAAGCACAGGTGGTTGACGGACAGGTAGAGCCAGCCCTGTCGTGGCACTCGGCCCTTCCAGTAGCTGCAGGAGTAATAATTCACCAGCTTCTCCTCCTCAGGCATGCCAAACAGCTTCCTCATCTTCAACTCTGCCTCCCGAAACTTCCCGCTGTCCTCCTCGTGCTCCTCTCCGGGCTTTAACCGGTTCTCCTCCGCGATGATGCCCTGCAGGAAGTGACATCACTCAGCAGCAGCACACAGCAAAAAACAGACAGTCTGAACAAATAGGAGGTGACATACAGAGATCTTTCCTTTGACGAAGGTGGTGATGTCTTCGTCGTTGTCAAAGATGGAGATGGTCTGGAGGAGATTGGCTTCCAGCCAATCCCAGTGCTCAGTGATCTCTTTCCTAGATGAACCTGCAAGACACAGCTGAGGGTTTAACCAGGTGGCTCCTCTCACACGACACAATTAGATGTTACACACCTGACACAATCAGCCAATCAGTGCCTGTGATGTCATTACGCAAAAACAAAGAACGCAAACTACAAATGAAAGCCGACGACCTTTTCTTCAGTGAAATTCATATTAGCTTCTTAGATTAGCGCCGTCCACCAGGAACGCTGCAGGTGAGCTAACCAGGTAACTACAAATCTGTGAAATGATTTAGATCTTAGCCCGAGCTGGTAAAGTGGAGCTGGACCACAGAGTCACGGTTATGTTAACCTAAATTAACCAACATGCTTACAGCCACTATGATATCATCAAGTTAAGGATAATCTGGGCAATCTTTGGACAGGAGACATCCTCAGCCCATGGTGTCGACCTCAGTGACGATGAACTTGTGAGTTTCTGTTAGAGGTCACATCCTCCCCCTCACCAGTCAGAGGTCTTTCGAGCGACGGCAGCAGATATTTTGTGCAGACTGAGGACAAAATGTTCTCCATCTGTTTGAGGTCACAGTCCACTGTGACCTCCAGGTCATTATAAGAGGTTCATGCATCAGAACTCTTTGGAGGCTCTCAGAGGCAGTGATCACTGAGCTCGGCGTTCATGTGACAGTGTGACGGCAGCACTGACACCACAAACAAACATGCTTTTGAAGCCAACATGGGAACAGACCAGCCAACAGGAGCTTTGGGGAAAATACACCTGTTAATCGTCGAGCTATTGTGGAGTTCTTACCTCACAATATGAAGCTTTTTCCAGGCAGCTGTTACTGAGATTTCACACTTCTTAAATAAAACTGGACTGAAAAAGCTCTGCAGCAGGTGAGCTGGCTCAGAAAGTCTCCTCACCTCTGGGATGGTGACTGTCACACCAAAATGACGAGCAACTTCTTATGTTAGAGATCTTTAACAGCAGCGGTCGAAGGCCGCAAGTTAAACTGCTGGAAGCATCAACCCGAGCGCATTGCATCGGAGCGCCGCTCTGCTTTATGACTCCCGCCTTTGTGTTTCTACACGTTTACCTGTAAACATGACCAGAAATGACATTTTCTGCATTCACGGTCGTAGCTCGACGAGGTCCACTCACCACAAGCTATGTTCCAGTAGATCTGAGAGTCCGCAGTCTGCAGCAGGATCCTGTATGGTGCTACCCGGGCACTGGAGTCCAGAACCACATCCAGAGTCCCAACCAGGAGACCTGCACAGAGACAGACAGGTGAAGCAACTTGGGCAGTTATCTGGATCTGATCAGTGTTTGGATTGAAGGTGTTCTGGACTTGGACCATATCAGAGAGCATTTCTTGTTCCAGACCTTCATGGTTCTGATTTTGGGAGACAGTTATTTGTTCTGTTCTGACTGAACAGCTGTTGAAGGCAGAGCTCGGACACGTCAGAGCCGAGTCGGTCCGAGTTTCAGAGACAGTCACAGAGCTGAAAGACATCTCTAGTCTAACATCATGGTTCCCCCTGCGATTTAACTACAAGTGCAAGTCACACCTGATTGATCCTCTGTCAAACTGTTATGGTGCTACAATCGCTGGCCCTGATTGCTCTGGTTCCCCAGGTGGACTCGCACCTGAAAACCTATTAAATAATTCATTTAATGACTTAAACCAACTCCCAGCAGCATCCAGGTCATTACTCTGACACATCGTTTCAGCATTTCAGTGGTGACCTCATGTACACGTCCACCAGCTGAACGTAATTTTGAAAAACTCTCAAAATTTTTAATTAGTTATACCGTGCATATGAATTCATCGTTCTATGAGAGCATTGTCTCCCATTGAGCCAGCTACACATACAGTGCAGGGCGACACACCTGTTCTCCCTGATCACCTGCCCCAGGTCGTCTTGGGCGTTACTGCAGCCTTGTCAAACCAGCGCCCCCGACCACAGATTCTTTTCATTTACAAATTAAACCAATTGCAACATTAAGATCATCATGGAGGATCCTCTCCACACTGAGCACACACACACCTCAGCTCAGGGTGGGTCTCTGCTGCTGTGTGGTCTTCACCTCTGATTGTTCCTCCATGTTCTGGCTCCAAGTGAAGCTTTGCTGCACCTCCCTGTGGCAGCATCAGTGAGACCTCCTCCTCGTCGTCCTGCAGGCTGAACTACAGCTGCTCAGCCCTTTTAAACTCTAACCTTTCTGTTCCTGAAGCTGACAGATTCTTCTCTTTACCCTTCACTTGGACAGTGGGCCTTCTTCCTCACGTTGCTGCGATGATGAAACGACCCGCCACCCCAGCCCTGTATATGTTCTTGTTTCGCTGCATCTCTGCTCATCTTCCCATTTCATCTCCATGCTTTCAGCCACTTATGAACAATTCATGAGACACCTGTGATATGCTGAACAGGCCTCCCACCTGTCCACCCCCACTCCTTTAAAAACACTATGACCTTTCAACCCAACAAACTCGATTACCGGGACAGTAAACACTCCTGTCAGCTGACCCCTGAGGACCTTTCTTGCATCCTGCGGTCAGACCATGAATCATACTTCCTGTCAGCTGGTTTTCGAACTGCAAGTCACTTTCTGCACAGCATGAATGAACACAATCTGCAGAAGCTCCACCTCAGACACATCCACACAGTTAAATCTAACAGACAGCAGCATGTGGGCTGAGTGTGCAGGTCACTCAGCAGCCATGTTGGTACGGCAGACGGGCAGTTATTTTACAGCACTGTGTGAGCTAACGGTGATCTCCGGGTTAGGGTTAGCTGCACAGCATCACGTTCAATCACGTGGAAATTTGCTGATGTGTGCTAAAGTTCAAACCGCATTTTTACCCTGTAGACACGGGCGATCGTGGCTCAAGAGTTGGGAGTTCGCCTTGTAATCGGAAGGTTGCCGGTTCGAGCCCCGGCTTGGACAGTCTCGGTCGTTGTGTCCTTGGGCAAGACACTTCACCCGTTGCCTGCTGGTGGTGGTCAGAGGGCCCGGTGGCGCCAGTGTCCGGCAGCCTCGCCTCTGTCAGTGCGCCCCAGGGTGGCTGTGGCTACAATGTAGCTTGCCATCACCAGTGTGTGAATGGGTGGATGACTGGTTGTGTAAAGCGCTTTGGGGTCCTTAGGGACTAAAAAAGCGCTATACAAATACAGGCCATTTACAAACTTTGCCTCCATCTTTGCTCGTGCAGATCACCTACTCACAAAACTACGGAAGCGTAGAGCTGCCACCCAGGCAAAAGAAAAATACAAGTGTATCACGTTATAACGTGAAAGGTTTATTGTTCTAACAAGATACTTTTCACGTTTGAACAACATAATATCATGTTATTACAATATACATAATTATCACGTTCGTACAATATAAATATTATATTGTACAAACATGATAGTATGTTGTACAAACAGGAAAAGTATCTTGTTAGAACAATAAACCTTTCACGTTATAACGTGATACACTTGTATTTTTCTTTTGCCTGGGTGGCAGCTCTACGCTTCCGTACAAAACAGCAAACACCCCCGGATCTTCAAGTTTCAGCTTATCGATCACTAATCGATTATTCCATCTGCCGCAGAACTAATGTTTGAAATACCAGCTCACCGGAGAGCCCCCCTCCGCGGCCGTGCCCCCTCCTCCTCTGCAGGACGAAGAACGGGTTCGCCCGCTCGGACACCCACAGAGCCCCGGCCAGCAGCACCTCCTCCGGGTGGATCCACATTTCTGCCCGCTGCCGAAGGCCCTCCTCCGGGGACTCAGGGGAACACAGGCCGGGGAGTCAGCGGGACAGAGGCCGGAGTGTCGGCGTGCGAGGGCTGTCTCTCCCCCGGGGAAACGGCAGGAAAAAGGTGCTGAAGCTTCCGCGAGAGTCACGCAAACATCGAGCTGATGTTGTTGTTTTCACTCAGTCTGATGACTGCACTTTACTACCGGGTGTTAGGCCACTCCCCCTGCGCCCGCTGCGTCATGACGTTTACATGTCTGCAGTTTATAAAACGTTAAAGCGAAAAACAACAGGGGGCGCTGTTTTGTCAGCGTTAGGGGCTGTGAATGTATTTTACAAAAACACCGCTTAAAGTTTACATTTCAGCAGAAGAAAATGTAATTTAGAAAAAGCCGAACAAAGCCACGTTCAAGCTTTCCCCACAGTCATGTGATAGGTTACATGATCCCACACGTGAACTTAGGAGCTCCAGTATTTAGGGACCGTGTCAGAGGCGTTGTGTCAGATAAATACATGCACTTCTGCCTAAAGATCAGATCAGTTCCCAGCATGTTAACAGCGGCGGGCCTACCCAGACTGCGTTCACATAATTGCAGGTGACTTTACTAAGGCCGACGTAAAGACTGTGCTCCCAAAGTTCTATTAGCATGTCGAATGTCCCACCAGAGGAGAGAACACTCTAGACCATGTTTACTCCAACATCAAGCATGCATAGAGCCATACCCCTCCCCCCACCTCGGTCAGTCCAACTACCTCTCCCTCCAGTGTGTGAATGTGTGTGTGAATGGGTGGATGATTGTGTATAGTGTAAAGCGCTTTGGGGTCCTTAGGACCAAGTAAAGCGCTATACAAATACAGACCATTTACCATTTACCATTCCTGCTCTCCCAGCCTTACACCCCCCTCAGACGCAGTGTCAGGCCCACCACAAAGACCATTACAACCTGGAAATGCTCTCTTCAAATCACAGGACCGCTTCACACAGACAGACTGGGGCATATTTGAACACCAGGATCTAGAAAGTTTCACTTCTCCATTTGTACAATCCCAATAGAGCACTAAGGTCGTCCAATCAGATGCTCCTAGTACATCCAAGGTCTTGACTGAAGTTGAGAGGTGACCGGGCCTTTGCAACTGTGGCACCTAGACTCCGGAATAACCTCCCTGTTCATATTCGTACCGCTGAGTCTATCCAGTCTTTTAAATCCCATTATAAAACCTCTTTTTACTTTGGCTTTTGATTCTAACTAGTTGGCTGTTATCTGGCTTGTTGTGTTGTCACCTATTGTTTCTTGCTATGTTTTCTTATTGTTTTGTTTTAATTGTCTTATGCTTTTACTGACTGGGAAGTACTATGGTCAACTTTGTTGTTTTTAATATGTGCTATATAAATAAATTTAGATTTGATTTGATCCCATCCTGTCTAAAATCAGCCACAATCATCCCAGTGCCAAAAAAGTCTCCAGCCTGAACGATTAGCGCTCTGTGGCCCTCATGCAGCTAAATACTTTTACAATTTATTTTTCCAAACCACGGAGCCGCAGTATAAAGACTAAAGAGCCGCAAGTGGCTCCGGAGCCGAAAGTTGCCGACCCCTGGACTTCAGCACATCAAGGATTTCCTCCCCCCAGAATTCGACCCCACCAGTTTGCATACCATAGGGTGACCATATTTTGATTTCCAAAGAAGAGGACACCTGGCCCAGTACTGAAGAACTTCAATAATGTTTACTTAAAGAAATTTTTAACATATTTAAATGAGGCCTTCTCTGTGCGGTTAATGAATGGTGATATAAAAAATGTCATATAGGCTTTTACAAGTCAACAAGGGCAAAAAAAACCCCCAACTTAAAAACCTCTGGAATTAAATAAGGGTACCGAAACAAGGCCTCATCTGTATGAGAAAAATTACCAGTACCGGGACGATACGAGGGAAATTTCTTTTGCAGTTTGTCTGAAAAGCTGCAGTTGCACTTTGGCATCTTTTAAACATCACCAGGGGCTTTGCTGCACGCTGTCTGTCCCGTCTGCGAGTGCAGAAAGTGACTTGGAAAGCAGCAGCTTGGAGATGACATCATACATATGTAGGCCTATAGGAAAACCCGGACATTTTCATCAGTCTCGAAAATCCCCCCGAAAGCCCCGGACAGAACATGAAAAGTGGACATGTCCAGGAAAAAGAGGACGGTTGGTCACTCTAGCATACCGCGCAAACAGATCCACAGAAGACGCCATCGCCACAGCCCTCCACTCTGTGCTGAGTCACCTAGAGAGGTGGCAGAGCTACGTCCAAATGCTTTTTGTGGACTACAGCTCAGCCTTCAATACAATCATCCTGGACATCCTCATCACCAAACTGGTCACTCTTGGCCTCCTTCCTCTCACATGTGCCTGGATAAAGGACTTTCTCACAAACCGGCTCCAGACTGTAAGCCTCGGCCCTCATTTCTCCTCCACTCGCACACTGAGCACCGGCTCCCCACAGGGCTGTGTGGTGAGCCTCCTCCTGTATTCTCTCTACACCCATGACTGCAGTTTGACCCACAACAACATTCTCATCATCAAGTTTGCTGATGACACCACAGTAGTCAGACTCATCTTAAAGGGAGACGAGGCAGCCTACAGAGAGGAAGTCCTGAAGTTGGCATCCTGGTGTTCGGAGAACAACCTGACACTGAACACTAACAAAACCATTGTCGACTTCAGGAGGTACAGCACTGACTTAGCCCCCCTTTACATCAACGGGGAGTGTGTGGAGAGGGTCCACGCCTTCCGGTTCCTTGGTGTCCTCATCTCTGCTGACATCTCCTGGACAGACAACATTTCAGCGGTCGTCAAGAAGGCCCAACAGCAGCTGCACTTCCTGATGGTCCTCAGGAAGTACAAGCTGAATTCCAACCTGCTGCTGACCTTCTACCCCTCGTTCATTGAGAGCCTGCTAACCTACTGTAGCACAGTATGGTACAGCAGCTGCACTAAGGAGGACAGAGCGAGGCTTCAGAGTGTAGTTAAGACAGCACAAAAGATCATTTCCCTCATCACCTGTTTACTTATTGTGAACGGTGATATAAAAAAGTGCATGATATTTTAGGTGACTGAAACTATCAGGCTTATAGTTCATAGATAAATCTTTCATGGTTGATTGTTCATATGCTTCTACATCCACATTGAAGCCTTTTGATTCTGTGTATCACAGTGCATTATGATTCCTGACAGCTGACTCTATTTCCAGGCTCAGCTGCACAGGCTGCCTGCTTTGACTGTTTTTAAAGCAGAATACTTACAATCAGGTTACAGGACACTTTAACATTAACTTGTTTTTCACACTGAACTGGGAAAAGCTTTCCTGCCTATAACTTGAAGGAGCTACAAAACAACATTAAGCTGTTTTCCATGTTTCACTGGAACATGTTAAAGGGTTATATTTGTCTGCAACTACTCTTGCATGTCTTTCTTTGAGTCTGCAGAGGGTGCCAGTGATGTGGAAGACATCATGCCTCGTCCCTATTCCAAAGATGCCACGTCCCAGTGGCCCCCAGGATTACAGGCCCGTGGCACTGACCTGCGAGCACTGTGAGGGTCATGTTTTTTGACTTTTCTAGTGCTTTCAACACCATCAGGCCGACCCTCCTGGGTGATAAGTTAACAGCGATGCAGGTGGATGCTTCTCTGGTGTCCTGGATTGTTGATTACCTAACAGGAAGACCACAATATGTACGTCTCCCACAGTGTGTGTCTGACAAGGTAATCAGCAGCATAGGGGCACCACAGGGGACTGTCCTCTCCCTTCGTCTTCACCCTATACACCACAGACTTCAGCCACTGCACAGAGACCTCCATCTTCAGAAGTTTTCTGATGACTCTGCGGTGGTTGGATGCATCAGCAGGGATGATGAGAAAGAGTACCGGGCTGTGGTCGACTCCTTTGTCACGTGAGCAGAATCATCTGCAGCTCAATCCAGGGGGTCAGTGTTGACATTGTGGAGGACTATAAATACCTTGGAGTACACATTGACAATAAACTGGACTGGGCTACAAACACCATAGCACTTTACAGGAAGGGCCAGAGTTGTCTCTATTTTTTGAGGCGACTGAGGTCCTTCAACATCTGCCAGAAAATGCTCAGGATTTTCTACGAGTCTGTTGTGGCCAGTGCGATCCTCTATGCTGTTGCATGCTGGGGGACCAGGCTGAGGGTCGCAGATGCCAACAGACTCGATAAACTAATCCGTAAGGCCAGCAATGTTGTGGGGATGGAGCTGGACTCCCTCAAGGTGGTGTCGGAGAGGCGGATGTTGTCCAAGATAAAGACAATGTTGGATAACACCTCCCACCCACTCCATGACATGCTGGTCAGTCACAGGAGCACGTTCAGTGAGAGACTGAGATTACCCATAATGCACCACTGAACGACACAGGAAATCATTCCTGCCTGTGGCTCCCTGTACAACTCCTCCACCTAACACACTGTTTAGTGCAACAGCTACACCCTTCTTGCACTTGTTCTTTTTCAGCTATTTACATAAAAGTCACTTATTAATACATATATGCCTGTATATATGGTGCTATTCTTAGTTAGTGTATTGTCTGTCTTTGTTAATGTTTGTTTATAATGGAGCACTGTAACAAAAAATTATTTCCCCGAAGAATCAATAAAGTATTGATTCTGATTAACATGCGATCACGTCCTTTCATTATGTAGCTGTCTGCGTACATTTTCGTATGTTTTTAGAACTCACCTGTTTAAATTGTAATAAGGCAATATTAGGGGCGTGGCCTTGTTGAGTGACAGGTGGATGGTTAAACTCTGCTAATTTTAGGCCCCAAACCGGACATCTGGACCGTGTTTGTGCTGTTGGAGCATTTTTAACCCTCCGGCTATCCTTTAATGACATTATCTGACCAGTAGCACGGCTCTTTTTATATACACCCCATCTCTGATGCAGATTACTCTTTTTGGCAGGTTCTTCAGGTTGGCTCAGTTGGCCACAAAGAAACAGAAACTTTGCATGTTGAAGACACTTTGATGACATTTAATGCTGAGGCAGTACAGACACAGTGAACTAAAAGCGCCACGTCCTTCTTCATCACCACCACCATGAAACAAAGAGACAAAGACAGAGAGACAGTTAGCAGCTGAGCGTCCTGCAGGACTTCAGGTCACTTCAGAGATAATACTGATCGATCAGTCAGGTTACAGATTGTATTATGCTGTTTATATACTGATTATTATTATTGTTAGAATAACAGAATGAGTAATTCAGAAGCTGTTTAATACACATTAACGGAGCAGTCCCTCACTTCAGGACCCCCAGTCTTTACTGTACAGACATGTTAGCAATGATCAGCATTTGTTAGTATTAGTTAGCAGCTCAGCAGCCTGCTTACTGTTGATCAGGATGACTGATGTACCCGTATTAATAGTGACTAAACAGTATGTGCATCACATTATAGTTGAAAAATAATGAAAACCTCCAACTTCTTAGAAGTGTTCGGTGTCCACGTTAGATTTAGTCTGTCACGGTCTACAGCAGGCTAACAGTTTCCCCTCGGCTTCAGCCTCTGTGCTAAACTATGCTAACATCATAGGTTGGATTGAATTAAATTCCTCATCTTTACCCATCTCTGAGACGGGAACGTGAGGTTTCTGAAAATGCTGCGTTGTTCTTTAAATCTGAGGACAGAAGACCCAGAACGGTTTCCTGAGGAACGCCACACCCACTGGGAGGTTTCCTGAAGTGGTGGATCAGTCCTTTAATATAACATCGCTTGATCTACAGACAAACTGGATCATTATTAAATTTTTCTTTAATTATTTTTTTGCTACAGGGAGTTAATAGTTAACACTATTAAAGTCCACATGATTGTTTAGGGTCCAGGTCTAGTGTTCAGGTCCAGATCCGGGTCCAGAATTTCATCTGGCTCTTGTTCTGTCCAGGGACACAGAGGACTACAGATCTCATTCAGCACTTACAAACAAGAAAAAGTTGTGGTCCAGGTCCAGGTCTTTACAGGGTTCAGGAGCCTGTTAATGATGTCACCATCAGTCAGCCAGAGCTATGCCTGAACACAGAGACGTGGGCAGGAAGTCTGGATTCAGGTGCTCTGGTTCAGTTCAGGCTGATTTGTTTGCTTCCACGTCTTCTAGTTTCCCTCTACTAGGAAAAAACAAACAAACACGAGAATCTCTAATTCAAGAGTGGGATCCAGACCAGGATCGAGACCCAGATTCAGACCCGGATGTGTTCAGTTTGTAGAAAATCTGGTAGAATAAATGATGGTTAAAGATCAGATTCAACGCCCCCCCCCGCCCGCACGCCCCTGAAACAGGAAACACTATATGAAGACTTCCTGTGTCCATAAAATGTCCTACATCTCTCAGCAACTGGAATGGTGTTGTTGCTGGAGGGCAGTAACCATGACAACCAGTCTCAGGACTTGTTGTCATCGTAGAGGTCGAGCGAAGCCTGTATATCCGGAAGCTCCATCTCACAGACGACGCTGCGAGGAGACATGGAGTTCCTGCTGAAGAAGCGACCGCCGCCTGGAAGGACAGAAGAACGTCCATCAGAGTTAATTCACTCAGCAGCAGATGCAGACGCATAACTCTTTACTTTTCAGTTTTACTTTGGTTGCTGGATAACGTTGCTCAGTTGCACTGTAAACTTGTTGCTCTACATCCACATGAAGTTGTCTTTTACTTGCCTAGAACATTTATTTGCAGTGACAGTGAATTACAGATGTTGTCGTGTCACTTACTGGTCACGGCGATAGTGATATCGGCAGGTGTTCTGGGCGTGGCCTCAGAATGGGTGGGGCTGAGTGGCTCCAGGCTGATGGATGGCTGGTTGCTGTCACTAAGGGGCGCCCTCTGGTTGCCAGGTGCCTGACTGGCACCGAGGCGATCCACATCCAACACAACGCTGTCCACACAGGGAACACTGGTCTGAGGACAGACAGAGGCAGTCACTCCCAGGTATAATTCAGACACACCTGATGTCTTATAGATGGAAATTTTCTTCTTCAGAAACACTGCGTTGCATCATTGATGCAGCCTGCACTTTTATTTCCAGGGCTTAACAAAGGGAAAAGTTCTGTGTCTAAATACATATTTAAGCAAGAATATTTCCTATAATTGATCAAACTAAAACAGACAAATGCACGAATTCCAGTGTTCTACCATCCATCCATCATCCATCCATCATCTCCTTCTTTACACTTCAGATACTTAACAAGTCTGAGTTATAATTGACAGTGCAAACCAAAGTCTTGCTACGGTTGTACAGGGACTTAGTGGCCTGTAATAACAAGCCGGATACCCCAAATTCCTGAAACAACATCACAGAGTGTAGCAAGAGATGCGGTCAAACGCATTCTCAAAGCCCACAAAACACACATGGGCTGGTTGGAAAAGCTATTGTACACTCTCAAATACCCCTAAAAGGATAAAAAACAAAAAAACAAAACCACGTTGCTCTTCTTCAATCCAAATGTCATTTCGACTCTCCTGACTTCCTGTTGTAGCTGATGAGTGGGATAAATAAACGTGCACATATGCAGTTTGTCCCATTTCAGTTAGAGAAAGGCTTACTGTTTTTTGCAGTTTTATTGGACAAAGCATCACAACTTTGATGCTTTTAAAAGCAATGTGCTTTTTACAATAAAAATATTTACGTTTGCTCATGAATACAGCTTTACTGTAAATGCGCACGATATTTGTCAGCCTACAAAGATGAATTTAGAGTTTTTGATGAGACAGTAGGTATTCAGTGAAGTAATGCTGTGTGCAGACAGCAGATTGCTACAGTCTGAATATTGGTTCAACGCAGTGAATCACAAGAACTTAATCGAAGCAAAGCAGGAATGGAAAACTGAACCTTTGCTACCAAAACTGCAGCTTCACATGGAGCAGTCTGGACCAGCTTTATCTTTTCTTAAAAGAACAACAGGTTATTCTCAGAGTTTATCAAAGAGCGTTCGGTGGACTCTGTCATGTTAAAAAGAAGCATTTTAGATCGTGCCTCTTCAGGTGGACTGATGACACTGCAGGAGATCTGGAGCTCCAGCTGAAAAATAAAGCGGACGCTAGCTCTGGACGAGAGCTGCGATGTCTGTGACGCCGCCCACGTGAGGGATAACCAAAGAGCTCAAGACTGGGAGGAGCTGGCAGCAATGCACTCAGTGAAAGGACTGCAGGGAGGAACGTGATCATGCAGGTGTGTTTGTAGAGTCGGGGGCTGGAACGGGACAAACTGGCAGGTGTTCAAAATGTCAAATCTAAAAATCAGCAATGCTGAAGACTGGTGCTGTTTTTATTTTTTTGTCCCAGAGAGGAGAACTGTCCACACGTCAGGAGACATTAACTCTCTTTGGAGAAAAACTTTCTCAGTGATGAAACAGTGACGATCACACATCTGCTATCCTTCACATTTCCACCTCAGACATTGACCTTAATGTTCAAGCCCAGAACTGTCTCCGTGAACAAGACAAAGAGCTCAGAAATGCAGACAAAGTCATTCAACTACAAGCAAAACGTGGATAAAGTTAAAAGTCTTTAACATTTAATAGAAAAATGCACATAAATGCAAACAGTGAGGAAATGTTGGTCTCTTTACCTAACTCACATTTCTGTTACCTCACTGTAAAATCTACCCTATCAGCAGAAAGACATCGAAATAATACCGAGTTCAGCTGCAACCATCCGCAACAGACCCAGTTTCTCACGTTAGCCAAGCTTGGTGTACGGTGAGGGCACGTCAGCCTGGTGTGAACGCTGGTTTGGATTACAACACATCTGGGTGTCTCTGTCTTTGTGTGTCAAACATGCCCATGTGTCAGCGAGGACTCACCGTGATGCCGAGAGCTTTGAGGATGTTCAGTTTGCACATGGGGCAGGTGCAGTGCTCCTTCAGCCAGGGGTCCACGCACGCTTTATGAAAGACGTGTCTGCAAAGACACAGGCGTGTTATCAAAAAACATCACGCTACGTGTTATCAGCACGACATTAGACATAGCAGACAGAACGAGGAAGAGTTCATAAAACACTTTTAATTACAGAGCCAGACTGGTCTGAGACTGGAGAGCCTGCAGCAACAAGGTCAGACTCACTTGCAGGGCAGGATTCGAACCACATCGTTCAGCTGGTACACTTCGATACACACTGCACAGTGGTTTGACTCTGTGTCCTACACACACACACACACACACACACACACACACACACACACACACACACACACACACACACACACACACACACACACACACACACAGGAAACAGGTCAGAGCTTTGCTGTGATGTTGTCTCTGCTGGTTCTGATAGTGCAGGGGTGGGGAACTCCAGGCCTCGAGGGCTGTTTCCTGCAGGTTTTAGATGTGTCATTGATCCAACACAGCTGGCTTAAATGACTAAATGACCTCCTCAACATGTGTTGAAGTTCTCCAGAGGCCTGGTAATGAACTAATCATGTGATTCAGGTGTGCTGATCCAGGGTGAGATCTAAAACCTGCAGGACACCCGCTCTCGAGGACTAACGTTCCCTACCTCTGTGATAGTGGCTCGCAGTTAGAAGTCTTTCTGATTTATGTTTCTCCTCTGAACAACATCATTGCTCTTTCATCTGAACGTCAGCGACACGTTAACCAAACGGCTGTGAGGAAACCAGATGGTCACATGCTGCATTCAAAGAACGAGGATGTGAAGGATCCAGACGCTGAGCTCATTGTCTATGAACGAGTGAGGTGGAAACTTCATCGAGCAAAAACCTTTTTCAGACAGTTCTGCTCCATCAGCTCTCTTTCCATGTATTACAGCTCTGCAGAGGCAGTCACTCGCTGCCTGAAAGCTCACGTAAATTTAACCTTCTGGGTTTCGGAACCTCATTCACGGGTCCTACATCACATGTGAAGGAGAAACAGCCAACACATGTGCTCACCTTGTCTCCTTTTTTCACCGTCCTCGTCTTCAGCTTTCCGATGGCTTTCTTCGCTGCATCTCCAAGACGATGCTGACAGAGTGAGAGGACAGAGTGTTAGAGTCACAAACATTTCCAGGATTTGGGTTTTGATTCTTTGTGAAATGTGTTCTGATCAGAGTCACACGACTAAACAAACTTCATCTTTACCAAGTCAGTCAGTGAACCTCTGAGCAAATGTGTTCTTCTGAAGCTACCTGGACTCAGAGTCTGCTCTTCTACAGAAAGACTGACTTTCACTGGCCCTTTGTTCTTCAAAGGGCCAGTGAAAGATGAGGCAGGAAACACCAAAAAAGAAGAACATCTGAGTAACAGCTGTAAATGTGTGTCAAATGAAGAATGCTTTCATGAAGCACACCGTGAAGGAAACTGCTGGTCTCCAAACAAACACGGCTCGGGTTTGGAAACACCAACATGGCAGGCAGGGCCATGTTGGAGGTGGAAAACGAATCAAACTATATGAACAAAAGTCCCAGGAGAACATCGGGGGAGCAGAACATGAGAAGAGGGGCGGTCAGCTGGTACAGAAATACAGTAAAGAAGAAAGTTAACCCTTCAGAGGGCTGATTGATCATCGCAGGAAATACTGATGAGGTGAAGGAAGGATCTCAAAGTGACAACAGGAAGTGTCTGAAGAAGGTTTCTCCAGCTGGACTGAGTGAGATCAGGGCGATCGATTGCTGAAGAGCCCGACAGACTGTTTATCAGACAGTGCTTCTCTCTCCGCTCAGGAGCAGAAATCCTGGAAGCTCAGAGTCTTCACAGGAGGAGGAGGACAACACTCACATCAGCGGATATCACAGACTCTGGTACCTGAATGTAGCATCAGCCCGCGGCTAACGTGTTACCTGGCTGCGGTCGCGAGTGCTCGTGTAGCGGATCTTCTGGATGAAGTGAAAGATGAGCCAAGCTGACGAAATGATCATGAGGATGATGAAGGAGATGGAGACGAAGACCAGCGAGCCTCGGTTGATGTTCTTGGTGGGCCCGCGCTGACCAACGACCACGGAGACCAGAACCGTCATGTTCCGCTCAAGGTGGGCCAGGATCTCTTTACCGTATGCCTCTGTGATCATCACCGCCACGATGTCACCCGTGCCTGCAAACAGAATCAGAAACAGGGTGGCAGCAGGGACAGGGACGCCGTGTTAACAGTCATACAGTAAAGTGTACTGGGTATACTGGCTTTAATGGGTTGACCACACATTACAAGTTTAAAAGTGTTTGCAAAAACAAAAGCATGTGTATCATGAGCGCTTAAACACAGCAGTTACTCTGGTGACGGTCTCTGCTCAGACGCTTCAGATCATTTAAACATGGCGTCGCAGTTCTTCTGTTAAAAACTGCTCGATGTTTGTTAAACCCAGACTCCAGGTCAGATTATCGAATCAGCCCAACATAACACTGTAAACCCTGATCTCAGACCAGCTGAAATCTAAGCTCATACAAAAGACCAGGACGTTCAGAAGGCAGCACGCATCACGCCGATCAGCTCAGTGCACACGTGACCAGCACGGTTGGGTCTAATTTATTTTTACACCACCCAACAATCGAGATAAATAATCTGTTCTTAACATGGAGTAGTTCCTGTTTGTGTTTTCTGAAACTCTAATTGGACATCAGCTTTGTAATTTGTTTCTTTGTCTGTTGATCTCTTCGTGCTGATGTTTCTCCCCATCATCACCTCGCTCTGTCCCACACACAGAGTGTGAGGTCACAGTGACCTCAGCCTCGAATGACACGTTGATCTATATTTAGACTGAACATCGACTCCACCCCCCGCCCGGCAGTCGTCACTTACCTGAACATCTCTGAGGGACGATGCTGCAGCACAAACCAGTGTCAGACTTTAATGAACAGAAACACTCTGATGTGAGTCCATCCTGCGACCAATAAATCAATATGCTAGGATCAGTGACCCCAGCATGCCATCACATTGTGGCACACGAGCTTGAGCTATGAACTCAAACAGCAGAAATTTTGTTTCGCTGATATCGCTGTAGGCGCCCTGACACCTGGACACCAGCGTCCTTGTTGCCGCCATGGCGTCTTTTTTACACGCAGACATGGCCGCGCTCTGATGAGGGGGCGGAGGGCTACGCCAACACCAACCAGCTCCAGATAAGTGAAGCCATCACTCCAGCACCAAAGCCTGCAGTTCCTCTAACGTCCACCAGGGGGACCACAGTAAGTCGTTAAAGCTTTGCCGCTCTTTGGTCTCTGTAGCCAAAAGTATGGCGATTCTGTACTGAAGTACAAGTACTGATACTGGTGTTACAAAATACTCTGATAAAAGTTGAAGTCAAAGTGAAAGTGTACGAGCTCTGTACTCAAATACTTTTACTTTGCCTCTACGCCTGGCTCAATAATCATGTCCAGGCTGTGACCAGCTGACCTGCTGCTGCAGCTCTTTGTGGATGTACACAACTGAACAGGATGTAACCCAATGCTTCAGTCCCCACACCAACAGTACACAGTTTATACAAAGTTAGCATGATGGTGGGATTTAATGACTGAATCTAAGCATCATCAGCTTAGCTTCATCTCTGCTAAAACTCATGTAAGCTAACTCTGATCACCACATCCACTGTGTGCCGTCCAACACGGAGCTTTACTGTAAATTCACCAACTAAGCCGTTTGTCATTCACCAAACTGCAGAAAAGTTTCATGCAGCCTCTGACTCACACGTCAGCTCAGTTTGTTTTGCAGGACAAAAGACAGAAATATAACATCCCATCATATAGAGCTGTAAGTGAGCATCCTTCCCTTTAACTCTAAGCTCTCTTCTTCTTCTCCTGTCTTTCTTCCCTGAGTGAAGTTAGCTCTTCCTGTGAAATCTGCAGCTGCAACACATTATGAGTCAAACTGCACACAAACAGTTTGTGTGCTGATGTTTGTTGATGTGATAGAAACATTTAGTTTGAAGGAAGTAGAAGTCAAAAGTTATCTGAAAAATAAATACTCAAGTAAAGCACAGATATGCAGAAGTACAGTGAGGAAGTACAAATACTTTGATACTTCCCTGCTCTGTCTGCAGCTACGCCAGTTTAACAAAGCTAGCTAGCTTTAGCTCATAGCTCTGCACACACGACTAAATGTGGAGGTGCTTCACAAACCAGAGGGTGGAGAATACGTCCATCTTTGCAGTGTGAAGCAAACACTCAGGTAAACGTTTCACCTGTTCAGATGAGTAATATGCTTGTGTGTGTGAACGCTCATCTCTGATTGGCTCGTGCGGTGAGCGCTCTGACCTTCGTGTCCCATCTTGACGGTGTACTCTGGGGAGTTGTTGTAGATGAGGACGGCCGTGGCGTTGTACGCAGCTGCCTTCAAGATCTTCTCCTTAAAGGTGCAGTTACCTCTCTGCATCAGCGCCACCCAGTGGACACTGCGGGGCGGGACCAGGAAGTGAGTGTTTGGGTCGCATCCTTGCCGGTCGACCACTGAGAGGAAACCAAAGTCAGTTTAATGAAGTGTAACTAAAACGACTCAAAGGTGAGCTGCTCAACATTCGATCAATAACTCATCTTTAATCGAGTGAATTTTCCCAGATCAAACAACGATGATCAATAAAAACACTGAGACTTCAGATTAATCAATACATAAACAATAATAACAAGAACAAAGCTGGCTGCTGATCCGCGTGTCATCAGTTAAAACACATGAAACCCCAAAACAGGCATGTCGACACATTACGGGTCAATCACTTCAGATGTTCATGTGAAGCTGATCGTTCTCTATAATGAAAACAACAAAAATCAGCCGATCTGTAGGCTCAGACCCACGTGTGGTGCCCCACCCCCGCTGGGTCAACTTCAGACTTTGAGGTTTTCCCAAGGTTTTCAGTTATTTTTATTTTCTGGGAGTTGATTACGTGAATCGAATGTCATGAAACTCCTCAAAGGAGTGAATCTGAAAGTCGGCCTGCTGCAGAGGATCATGGGAGTCAGCTGACAGCCCACCTGTGTGAGTCCAGTCCTCGTGGGACAGAGCACGCTATAGGCTGGTTTAAATCAGCTGACCAGACTTTACACACATGGACAGACAAGAAGATGACATTTTGTAGCACTTATAGTACCTCATTGATTTTAACAGAACCAAGGAGATGTGCAGCAGCTGTACCGTGAACTTTGAACTCAGCTCAGGTTTCACTAGCAGGTGCTCCAACATGCTTTTCTCTGTGTTATAGAGCAGGGCGATATGACCAAAAATATTTATCACGATATACATTCGAAAATTTGCGATAACGATATAACTGACAATATAATTGACACGAGACAAAATACTTTACAACTCCTCAACTTTATTAGTGCAAAAACCCCCCCAAAAAATCAATATATTTTCACTTACACAAGCAGCTTTTTTAAGTGCATTAAAGTTATATAAAAATTTAACAGTGCAAATGCAAATTCCTTGCTGACAGTTTAACCAAAAGGCATTTCCAGTGGAAACCGGCCGACATATCCTCAGCATAACCATGTAGAATATCCACAAAACTTAAAAAGAGGTTATACACACACAATACAGTAATATTATGTTGAAGCACAGTATGTATCACTTCGCCAGGCTCCTGCCTACGATAGCCGTAATGCTCCAACAATCCATCAAGCGGTGCGACAGATTTTCGAGCGCCATGTACATAAAATCATTTCGAGGTCAGTAAACACAACCAGAATTCATACATAAGGCACACGGGATTATAAGGGACACTGTAGATTTTCAGAAAAATCAAAGGATTAATTTTAAGTGTGCCGTATTTTCCAAACACGGTAATAACGACGGCCTGCTAGCATGTGCTACCAAAAATAGTGCTTTGTTGTGTATCTGAGGGATGAAAGCTAAACCAGTTCCACACCACTGAAGTTGCAGCATTTTTACAAACCAGTTCTGCTTCATCCGTTTCATTCAATGATCGCTTTCACTCTTCTCATTCTGCGTCACCGTCATGTGCGTATGTAAACAAAGGCACTGCGCATGCGCGTTTTACCCATATTCTATCGCGATATTTCATTTTCTTATCGTTGCCCAACATTACACCGGTGTTACCGTGAACGGTATGATATAGCCCAGCCCTACTGTGTTATTGTCTTTATTGTGGAACGGCTGCATTCAGCTGCTGCTGTGGTTTGAGCTGGAAAAACACTGAACTCAGTTATTTCACTTTGTTACACGTCTGATTGGTCACAGTTATAGTGACATGAAGGTCTGTGTGTGTGAGTCTGTGTCTGTGTTGGCGCTCCATCCAGCAGCTGCAGTGTCCTTGGACCATCTGACTGTAATCTGACACTTCGGAGCAGAGACTCTCCGACCTTCAGCAGCCAGAAAACCTCTGCAGTGTCTCACACACACGTACACATGCATGCACACGCACGCACACACACACACACACACACACGCACAATCCACTTCATCAGCTGCTTCCTAGTGTTCATGGGAGCAGCTGATGGAGTGGATGGTGTGTGTGTGTGTTTTTGTTGACAGTGAATGTTGGTGTGTGTCGCTGAATTTGGCTGATTACTCTGACGGCAAAGAAAACAACAAATCAGCTTCTCTTAAACTCACAACTTTTTCTGAAACAAAGAGATAATCAGAGTAACTTCCAGGATCCGTGGGTTAGGCCACATCCACCTTTTCTCTTTCTCTCCTGAACAGCTTTGATGCGTTGCTCATACCGAGGCTCTGAGCTACCTTTACATTTGGCCTCTTTTCCTGTGTTCAGCTGAATGAGGGTGTTTTTAAATTGCTTCCTGTCAGCGTGGACAAGCAGCACCTGAAAACTCCTCACCTGTCTTCAAGCGCACACAGCCTTCAGAGGAAGCTGTTGTATCTCTGATATCTGCATTTTGGTCGCTACTCACGCCTGGTGGTGACAGGTGGGGGTAGGGACATACACTGTTGGACTGGGCCATATCATACCATTCACGGTAATACCGATGTAATGTTAGGCAGAAAATGAAATGTTAGCGGAGAATGAGAAGAGCGAAAGTGGATCGTTGAATGAAACAGATGAACCATAATTTGTTTGTAAAAATGCTGCAACTTCCGTGGTGTGGAACAGGTTTAGCTTTCGTCCATCAGATACACAGCAAAGCACTATTTTTGGTAGAGCATGCTAGCGGGCCGTTGTTATTACCGAACTGATTTTATGTACACGGCGCTCAAAAATGTTTTAGTACGACTTTGCTAAGCTACGTAGCCGCACCGCTCGGCTTGTCGGAGCATTACAGCTATCGTAGGCAGGAGCCTCGCGGAGTGATACGTACTGTGCTTCAACATAATATTCCCGTATTGTGTGTGTATAACCTCTTCTTAAGTTTTGTGGATATTCTACATGGTTATGCTGAGGATATGTCGGCTCGTTTCCACTGGAAGTGCCTTTTGGTTAAACTGTCAGCAAGGAATTTGTATTTGCACTGTTACATTTCTATATAACATTTCTATATAAAAACAGCTGCTTGTTTAAGTAAAATACATGGATGGGTTTTTTTGCACTAATAAGGTTGCAGAGTTGTAAAGTATTCTGTCTCGCATCGATTATATCATCAGTTATATAGTTATCGCAAATTTTCAAATATATATTGCGATAAACATTTTTAGCGATATCGCCCTGCCCTAATACACTGGGAGGCCTGCCCTAATACACTGGGAGGTAACTAAACAGCTATACCTTCACACCCAGTTCAGTCTGCACCACCTTAGACCAGTACAGCATCCACATCACACCACATTACTCCTTCTGTCAATCTCCTGTTCCCCTGTAGTGACCGAACTCCTTGAGCCAGGAACCCCTGCCAAACTCAGAGTCTGCCCTCCACCTTTGTGGCTGAGAACCAAGTGCACTTACACTCCCCCTTAAGAAGCTGAACGTTAGCCTTCTTTATCCAAACGTGTGCCTGGGATCATCGTCCTATTGGAACACCCAACTGTGTCCAAGCTTCGACCGAGTAGCTGTTGATGAGAATATTGAGGTGTTCCTCCTGTACCTGAACCACTGACAGCCCAGACCATGAAGCTACCACCACCATGCCTCAGTCGCACAGAGTCCTTACGCTTGAAAGCCTCCAAAATCCAAAATGTGTGCTGTACAATTATTCCACCGTGGAGGCAGAACACCCACATCCAATGAATGGATGAACTTCTGATAACAGCCAGCTACAAAACACGGCTCGTGTTCGATCAGCTGGTCCTCCCATTTGATCAAAGAACCTGATTTAAATTATATTATTAGTCTATAAAAAATAACAGAGAGCTCAGAGATGATCTGGACCTTCAGCCAATCGTCGACTGTTCACTGAAGCCTCATCAGAAATGTCTCAGTGATGGACAGCTGTCAGGAAGACGTTCTTAATGAAGGGAAACGGGAAAATGACGAGAACTGGACTGAAGACCAGAGGAACAGGTCTGCTGGACAGATGGATCCACATCATGGTCAGTGTGTACGAGGAGATCAGGAGGTGTTCCCACTGTCTGCAGCCATCTGTGAGGCACGGTGGAGGTCATGGTTTCAGCTGCAGGTCAGTCAGTGGTGTTGGAGATTTTTGATAAACTCATGAATTATGAAAAGTGCCATGAACAGTATCGGTCATGGATGGGCCTCCCCATAGCCTGGAGCTCAGCATCACTGTAAACTTCACTGAAGCATTGTGGGGTCATCCTGACAGAGGACACAACAAGGCAGAAACATCCAGAGAGCTTTGAATGTCCTTGAAGAACCTCTCCTGAAGATCCTGCTCAGAGAGCTGAAGGATGAAGCTGCTCACACCAAATATTCACTTTCAAACTCGTTACAAAAGTACATGAAGTTTTTGCCTCATTTACTGTGTTTCCATGTATTTTCCTACAAAACATAACCAAATGAGGGCTGACTCTGACCAGAAGTATGTGGAAACGTCCACTCAGCATTCATTTTACTGACACTGCAGGTGACAGGTGTGTGTGCTCAGATACCTCCGTGATGCGGTGCAGGTGCGACGATCACACCCCTGGTGTCGACCTTGGGGGAGTTCTGTCCATACTTCCCGTCATCGCTGCTAATCACATGGATGGCGTTTCCTCGCCCGTCCAGCACCGTCGCATTCACTGTAGCGCTCACAGACTCCTCCACCACCATGTTTGTGTCAGAGCGCCCTGCTGACACAGAGCGAGCCTGCACCGGGACCGGGACCAGGACCAGGACCGGGACCAGGACCAGGACCGGTGGGAGGGGGAGACGGGTCCGCATCCTCACAGCGTCTCCTGGTCACATCCAAACTGTGAGAAAGAGAAACAAAGTTTATGAGCCGGGCAGCAGCAACGGCTTGGGAGCTTCCTCTGCTTTAGGAAACAGGAAGTCCTCAGCACTGTGGATTTGTCATTTATCACCGTGAACGAGACGCGGGCTCTCACCTGTCACTGAGAGTCTGTCCTCCAGATGTTGGTCTCTTTGTTTACATTAATCCTCCGGATGCTGTTTCCCGGTTGGCTCTCCAGAGGATGATGTGTTATTCCTCTTTTGTCCTCCAGATGATCCTTTGTCTCCAGATGTGAGCTCGTGTTCGTTAATCTCTGGGTTCAGGCTGGAAGGTGCAGCTCGGACATCTGGAAGGTCGGAGCATCAGCAGCAGGCCAATATCTGGTGTTTGCATCCCGGAGCCTTGCGCTGGTTGGAGCCCGGATGGTAGCTCGGAGATCGGGGCAGAATAGCTCGTTTTCAGCGGACTGCAGCCGCCTGCGGTTCCGTTAACAGTGACTGAGCCTCCGCCGTCTGCCGCCAGGTGCAAGCAGACACACCGGCGGGCTCCCGCTCGCCGCGCTCCCCCAGAGGTTCGATGAAATGCTCGTGAGAGGATTTGGCTCGTGCTCGGTGTTTTTTCCGGTTTGTCGCCGGTGAAAGCTGCGCGCTGCGGAGGATCGAGCCCCGTCTCCGTCTCTCCGATCAGCGAGAACTGCGCAGGCGCACACTGAGGGGCCCGGGCTTCATGTTTTGTAGCTGAGATTTGGATCAGCTGTCGCGATAGCTGCAGAGAGGCGGAGCTAATAGTAACAACGACGACGATATCGATCGCTTATTGATCACCGACAGGTTGTGGATGTCAGCTGTAGGGTCATTCCTACTATTCGGTGCCATTTCAGTGTGATCACTCTTCATCAAAAAATACAAAATTTTGAATTATTTTAACATTTCATCTAAAAGAGGGATTTTCAACCTATAAGAAAAATGTATTGGTCCAGCTAAGGATATTATATTATAATATTTTTTAAAATCAAAGTCTTTACCCATGACGTGCCAAATGTCCACCCTGTTACAGGACATTCAATTTTCTATTAATAACTGTTTTGAATACACAGTTATAGTAATATTTACATTTTCTAAAAGCTACAATGTCCCTTTTTAAAATCTGCAAGGAAATTTCAAGGAAGTATTTTAAACAAGCATTATATTGAAAGAAGACAGGTTCAGTTTTAAGACAGTGTAATTTCAAAAGATTGTTTTTATATTCAAAGGGAATACAAAAAAAAAATTGGCTCCATTTTTAAGTAACTTAATTTTGCTGATTCATTCCCTCCCAATAACCAAAGAGACATGCATTATGTTTGTTGATTTGATTTAATTAACAAAAGAAACACACAGGTAACAGGGTGGACAGGAGGTAACAGGGTGGACATAACATCAGTGACAAAAAATACCACCTTAAAGAAACTTTGAACACCTTCACCATGCCCGTCCAACCAACACAGGTAGATACATGTCCACATTAAACAAGCAAATTTTCACTGTACACCCAACATAATGAACATTTTTCTCACACATTTTACCTATGCAACAGACCAGCAACTCCAGTTTTTTTCAAGGAAATCCCACACTTTCCTCTCCAGCTGAACTGACCTCTTATTCAAAGGTGTTGGTTCTTTCATCAGACACACAACCTGGTCATCCCTATACCAGGTTATGTCCTCACGTGGACTTGGCCAGTGGAACTTGTTGGTCCCGTTCTTGTGCATGCATTTCACTTTAACATCCTCTTCAACCTCCAGAATGATTCCTGGGTAGGGTTCACCATCGTAGTTGATAATGCACCACTGACCAATATGATCTTTTGTGATGTTCTCAGACCGGGTTGGTCCCTCAGTGCAATGTGGACTTGCCTCTTGACTAAGGCTTATCTCCTTCAGGCCATAGCATTCACAGTCTTTGTGCCAATCACAAAGACAAGGCACTAGCCCTCTGCTTTCTTTTCCTTTCTCGCCACTGCTTTCTCTGTGCTCTCTTCTGTCGTTCACTGAGATCTGCCACTTTCTTTTTTTTCCCTTCCTCTCTGTCCTTTCACCACTTCTCTTTCTCTTTATTGAGATATATCTGTCTTCTCTCAGGGTCAGCATCACGACGTGCTCGGTAGCGCCGCTGCTTCTCCGCAGCAGACATTGGTGCCATTCCCTGAAAAATGTATACTATTCAAAATCTTCTAAAAGTGTATATATATACAGGTTAATAATAATTACCAATACACACTTGTATAAATAACCCTAAACACTAAACTTCTATCATCTTACGTCACCCCTGTTACCATGTGTCCCCCCCTGTTACAGTACATAGCAATAACAGGGGTGACGGTAACAGGGGGGAGATTTTATGCTAAACTTAGCCATTACTACTAGTATGATGAACAACAAGCTAGTACATGGTGACCACTAAGAACCATTTTTAACATGTTTATTAGCCATATTATAAAAATTACAAAAAAAAAATTGTTTCCACTATTAATAAGCGTAACAGGTTGGACGTGTTATGCTTTGCCACATTACAAAATCTTGCTAAAACATTGAAAAAAGGGTTGATTAAAGAGTGGTACTTACTCGTCTTCTTCTTGAAAGTTTTCCCTCCAAAATATGTTACATCTGGGAGTGTCATGTGACTAAAAGAATAATCAGGTGATGTGTTCTATGGAATTCTTATCAGAGTAACAGGGGTGACAGTTGATTCAGGGACACAACATTTTTTAAAGATTTTAAGTATTAAACATGCATTAATAATAAAAAAGAACATTTGATGAGGAACATTAGAAATAAGCCAATCCAGAAATGATGAAAAATCTAGATTTTTTTTTTTTTTTTAAGTTATATTTGTAACTGAAGTCGAGCAAGCATGACTGGGGACATAGGACTTTAGTGACTTGTGCTAAAATAAAAGTAATTTACTTTTAATGTATTTATCCTGTGTATATATCAATGTGTTCTATGGTAGAGGGGGGTTAAACATACGAGAAAATGGTTTAGAAATAAGCATTAGACAAGTTTTACACTAAATATACCATATTATGTCATTAGGACTCAAATGGCACCGAATAGTAAGAATGACCCTGTAACAGTGCAACGTGAATGAGCAGCAGCAGGCGGTCAGACTGAGCCCCCTGCTGGACACCGTCAGTACATGCAGGTGGGCTCAGTCTGACCGACAGCAGCTCACAGGTGTGTGTGTGGCTTCAGGTAAATCAGACAGGTGGCGCTGCTGGTGCCCTGCTTTGGAGCAGACCTGCTGAAGCGTCATGAGTGTTTGTGATGAGATCAGTCGTCCTGAAATATCTCACTCCTGTATAAACTCTTACCTGTGCATGTAAATGCAGTACATGAGGTTGTTTTAGTGACCTGAGAGCCACTGATTCCTTTCAGAGCAGCTAAAGTCCAGTTTGCTCTTTTGCAGGTGACCTTTGACCCTTCTCAGGTTTTATTCTGTGCAGTGTTGTCGTCTTTTCTTCTTGCTCTGAATTTTTAATTTTCTTCAAGCTCCTGCTTTATGATTCCTTCCAGATGTTCCTGCTGTGCTCTGCAGGGCACACAGAGGCCATCTGAGCCTGAGCTCGTGTGGAGCATCAGACATGAACAACGCCCTAAACTTCTGCATCAGCCACAGACGGGAAGTCTGCTTATCAGCTGCTAACCGCTCGGGAAGATGGAGATAGTTTCTCACTAGTTAGTTTCTGAGGACTGAAGCAGAGCTGCACGTCTGAGTGTGACGTCAGTGTGAGGCCAGGTGAGAGCAGTGCAGGTAAGCCTCATCATGTTTTACAGGTTTTGTTGTTTATTCAGTTTTGTTTTTGATTTTCAGTTTTCAGAGTTTCTTGTTTCAGTTTTTTAATGTATTTTTTCTTTTCGCAGTAAAAGTGGAAAATGCTTCAGAGTAGAAACGCAGCTTGCCCCGCTGAGCTCTGATTGGGTGTGGGTTGTGGAGAGGATGGCGGGGAGGTAGTAGGAAGCAGGTACGTCAGGACTTCTATACTTCTGAGGACATAACAGTTTTTAAAAGTCTACAAACAAAACCAGCTAGCCTGAAGTGAGAAGAGGAAGACACGCACGGGTCCTCACAGAGGCACACATACCAGACACAGACACACACTTGGATTGCATCACCAGGGGAGGGGACAGCACAGCAGCTCTGAGATCAGACAGAACGCCTCAGACCACAGACGGGACTACTGCTGACAGCATTACTACCAATACTACCAGTACCGCTGATACTGGGAGAGAGTACTGTCAGTACTAGTCTGAGGTGAGCTGAAAAACATCTGCTGCAGCTGTGACTCAGTGAAGAAGAAGAAGAAAAACAATGAGGGGGCTCACTGGGACTCTCCTGCTCTTCGTCTGCCTGCTGGCGTTCGTCTGTAGCGTCTCTCCTCTTCTTCCTCACCCCACAGATGAATGTCCTTTTATGGCCATCCATGAGTCTTCTTCTCTTCTTCCCGTGAACGCGTAGGCAGGCTGACAGTTTTTACTGGCAGCTTTCTGAACCTGAGGGCATTTAAACAGAGTGAGGATGCACAGTGTTTACAGAGGGAAGCAGTGCCTCCTCCTCAGGGTCGATCATTTACTGACACTTTAGACAGCAGAGAAAAAACATGTACAAACTTAAAAGTCTGAAAATACTTTGTGTGCATTTGAAGACACTTTTATAAAATTCACATGTTTAATCAAACCTCTCAAATTAAACTGAATTAGAATACTTTATTGATCCCCAGGGGAGGTCATCAGACATGGAGAGACACCTGCTGTGTTTATTAAATGACCTTCAGTTAGGACCGGCTGTATATGTGTGTAATACCAATACCAATCAATGTCTGTGAAGGTTCTCAGTCATCCAGGTCATCGTAGTCAAAGGAGCTTGCAAAGAAAAGCGTCTGGACTTCTTTAAGTTACTTGAAGACGTTTCACCTCTCATCCGAGAAGCTTCTTCAGTTCTAAGGTCAAATGGTGGGGAGTCCCAGATATAAACCTAGTGGGAGTAACCTCCCACAGAGGGACAAAAGGACCTCCTGATGATCCTCTAATCGCCTGAGCCAAGGTGTGAAACTGGGTGTGGGTCCCAATCAGCCAGAGTTTCGGGTGTGTTCATTGTGAAACCTGGCCCCACCTTATCATGCGAATTCCTGAGGTCAGATGGCCCAGGATGTGAGTGGGCGTTAAGGCGTCTGGGGAGGGAACTCAAAACTGGATTATAGATGGCATAGTTGGTGTCGTAAACCACCGCCTCTGTTCAATCAATGTAAACTTTATTTAAATAATTACTTTTTACAGACACAAGCTGTGCCCCAATTCCGAGGCCACATCCTCCTGAGGACCCAGCCTTCACGGTCTACGTGGGCCGGGTCCTCCGAACATCGAGAGCACCGAAAGTGAGCGGCTGTGAAATGGGACAGTCTAGGTTTACGGCACCACTGCCTCGGAGGAGTTTAATAAACTCAGCCGTCTGCTCCTTGCTAGCTAAGATATAACAGGACACTGGAGTAAGGTCTTCTGTGATATCAGTTTTCTGTTTGACGTTTATTCAGCTGTGTGAAAACTATAACTTTAATCTCAGCCAAACCGATTTACTCAGGAACAAATAAAACACTGAAAAAAGTCAAACAATAACATTTTTAAGTCATCTGAGTGACTTGTATATCATATCATGTTTAACCTGAGTAGCCAAAGACTGCAGGGGTCTGAAAACGATGTGCCCTATGGAGCGGGTGGGTAACAGACGTCTCAGAAAACATCGGAGCACTTTTACAAATATGTGATATCTTGATAAACCGAGCAGATATTTGAAGTTTACACAGCTACATTCTCGCCTGGAAATATGTTAAAAGTTTATTTTGTGACCCAGAAAGAGTAATAAGAGTAATATTAAAACTAAGCTGAAAAACAGGAAAACTGGAATTGGCTGGGCCGCGCTATCAATTCTGGGATACACTGGGCCACGAAGGATACATCCAACAATCATTAATCAATAATCATATTGTAAATGTCTCTGAAGTTACAGGCTTGTCCAAGATCAATTATAGTCTGTCTGAACCTGCATGTGATCATGTGCTGATGCAGAACACGGTTCTATTTTGGTGATGAGTCTCTGGAAACACAGAACACACCTGAACACCTGTTCAACCAATCACATTGACTTTACTCTGACCTGATCTCCAGGTCTCCTTCATCAGCCTGTGGGACAGGAAGCTTTAACGTTCCCATGGATCCAGTTTAAAGTCTTACAGCTCTAATGTGGAAATAAACATTAGAAATAAACAGCAGCACTGAGCGCGCTCAGACACAAAATCATCCATTCAAATCGTGGTTTAACATTAATTACTGTTAGAGTTTTATGGTTTTTATAGATTTCATCTGACAACATCTCTGATTGGTTTGAGTAGCTGGAAGCTGTCCTGAACTTTGTTTGTGGTCACACCCCTCTGGTTTCTCTGTGACGGTGGGTTGTCTGGACTGCTGATCACAAGGCATCAACAACCCCCCCTCACTAGCCCTCTCTGTGCAAACACATCCACTTCCCCTTGACTGAAGCTTTGTGGAAACCTTTATGGAAAATGAATGTGCATGTAAAGTACCAACACAGTTCACTCATAACTTTTTGTGTCTTTGTACACTGTAATAACAAAATCCCACAGCTCACCATTTGGGATGTAAAAGGTTAGCGTTCATCCAAAGTAAAGTGGGTCTTTAACAGACAGGTGAGATACAGAGGTCTGCAGAGAGAAGGAAGTTCCTGCTGAACAGAAACACAGAGCACTCTGTTAGCTGTCCAGTTTTATCTCAAAGGAAGCAGGAAGTGCAGCTAACAGGACACGACAAGCTCCAAAAAGTCTTTTTAAAAGAGGTCTTGGCACTCGGCAGCCATCTTGGAATGAACTTGGGCAGTATGCCACCGTTCAGTGATGATGGTTCTCGCAGGAGCAACATGACCTTTCTGTGTAACATTGTTAAATCTTTGAGCACAAACAGAAAATCTGATACTGGTGCCCAGCCACGCTGGGCGAAGTTGCCGTAGATGATTCAGGCTGATCATGAAGTTTCCCAAAGTATGAACAACAACTCAGCAAGTCAGACAAACTCAGGGACCCAACACAGGAAGTTTAGCTTTTAGCCACAACTGACTCATACTCAAAGGAGCTTGGAAAGAAAAGCGTCTGGACTTCTTTAAGTTACTTGAAGACGTTTCACCTCTCATCCGAGAAGCTTCTTCAGTTCTAAGGTCAAATGGTGGAGAGTCCCAGATATAAACCTAGTGGGAGTATCCCCCCACAGGGGGACAAAAGGACCCCCTGATGATCCTCTAATCGCCTGAGCCAAGGTGTGAAACTGGGTGTGGGTCCCAATCAGCCAGAGTTTCGGGTGAGTTCATTGTGAAACCTGGCCCCACCTTATCATGCATACCTTCGCATGATAGGTCCGGGGACACAAAGGCCAGACACCACATGGAGCCGTACATGTTGCCGTAAAAGATCGCCATGACAAAGCGGCAGAAGGGCTCGCCGAGCTCCCAGTTGTTCCCCCGGAAGTGGTAGACGATCCGAAATGGCAACGCCATGAGTAGCAGGCAGTCGGCCACCGTCAGATTGATGAGCAGCGTGGTGGACGGCAGCTGTTTGGTCCGGAACACCAGAACCCAGAGAGCCAGCAAGTTGGAGGGCAGACCGACCACAAAGGCGAACAGGTAGAGGATGGGCAGGTACAGGTTGGTGGCTGGAGCCTGGATCTCCTTCAGCTGCTTTTCCTTCAGAGTTGTCCCATTACAGGTAGGACTGAGCCGGAAGGTCCGCAGACCTGCAGGGACACGACACACATCAGAGCGTAACAGGTCTCCCCTTAACCCGCTAAAACTGATGGGAGTGCGGGCACTCCCATTGGTTTTAGGTCAAACTTTAACCATTTAACCACTGGCTCAATTGCAAAATTCCAACTGTTCCTGAAAGCAGCAACTCTGCGCTTGCATTGCAAGTCGCAACATCCAAATCTTGGCAAATAACACAGAAAACAACAAAAACAAAACAATTTTAAAAAGATGGTAAAAAGAACTCAAGAACCCAGATGACTGATAAAATGTCTACAGCTCCATCACACTCACTCACTCTCTCTTCTCTCAGCCAACCTCTGTCTTTGCAGGGTTGCCTGAGGGTACCGTAATGACTCCAACTTTACTGAAAAAGCGAAGAGTCGCTGCTTTCAGGAACAGCTGGAATTCTTTCAATTGAGTTACAGATATTTAAAAAAAAAAAAACACCTGTCCGATGGCAGCGACAGGTTAGGCTTTGGAGCAGGAGTGGGGAAGCTTCTCGGATGAGAGGTGAAACATCTTCAAGTAACTTAAAGAAGTCCAGACGCTTTTCTTTGCAAGCTCCTTTGACTACGATGACCTGGATGACTGAGAAGCTTCACAGACAACTGACTCATAGCAGCGACTCTTCGCTTTTTCAGTAAAGTTGGAGTCATTACGGTACCCTCAGGCAACCCTGCAAAGACAGAGGTTGGCTGAGAGAAGAGAGAGTGAGTGAGTGTGATGGAGCTGTAGACATTTTATCAGTCATCTGGGTTCTTGAGTTCTTTTTACCATCTTTTTAAAATTGTTTTGTTTTTGTTGTTTTCTGTGTTATTTGCCAAGATTTGGATGTTGCGACTTGCAATGCAAGCGCAGAGTTGCTGCTTTCAGGAACAGTTGGAATTTTGCAATTGAGCCAGTGGTTAAATGGTTAAAGTTTGACCTAAAACCAATGGGAGTGCCCGCACTCCCATCAGTTTTAGCGGGTTAAGGGGAGACCTGTTACGCTCTGATGTGTGTCGTGTCCCCGCAGGTCTGCGGACCTTCCGGCTCAGTCCTACCTGTAATGGGACAACTCTGAAGGAAAAGCAGCTGAAGGAGATCCAGGCTCCAGCCACCAACCTGTACCTGCCCATCCTCTACCTGTTCGCCTTTGTGGTCAGTCTGCCCTCCAACTTGCTGGCTCTCTGGGTTCTGGTGTTCCGGACCAAACAGCTGCCGTCCACCACGCTGCTCATCAATCTGACGGTGGCCGACTGCCTGCTACTCATGGCGTTGCCATTTCGGATCGTCTACCACTTCCGGGGGAACAACTGGGAGCTCGGCGAGCCCTTCTGCCGCTTTGTCATGGCGATCTTTTACGGCAACATGTACGGCTCCATGTGGTGTCTGGCCTTTGTGTCCCTGGACCGATACATCGCTTTGGTCCATCCATTTCGCGCCAGGACTCTGCGCAGCCAGCAGGTGTCTCTGTGTATGTCACTGGTGGTGTGGACAGTGGTTCTGGTTGCCATGCTGCCACTGCTGCTGTCACGGCAGACCTACGAAGTCAGCACGCTGCAGATCACCACTTGCCACGATGCGCTTCCAGAGGATGAGCATGAGAACTACTTCTTGCCGTATTTCGCCACCCTGTTCGCCACCTGCTTCCTGCTACCCTTAGCCATCGTCCTGTACTGCCACAGCACTGTGTTGGCAACCTTGCTGGCCGGGGGAAAATTCTACGGTCACGCCATCCGGGTGACGGTACTGGTGCTGCTGGTCTTCATCGTGTTTCTGCTGCCGAGCAACATCCTCCTCCTCCTCACCTATGCTGACAGCTCACTGGACGGAGATGGAGAGGACCTCTACATGCCCTACAGTGGAGCAAAAAAGTATTTAGTCAGCCACCGATTGTGCAAGTTCCCCCACTTAAAATGATGACAGAGGTCAGTAATTTGCACCAGAGGTACACTTCAACTGTGAGAGACAGAATGTGAAAAAAAAAAATCCATGAATCCACATGGTAGGATTTGTAAAGAATTTATTCGTAAATTAGGGTGGAAAATAAGTATTTGGTCACCTCAAACAAGGAAAATCTCTGGCTCTCACAGACCTGTAACGTCTTCTGTAAGAAGCTTTTCTGTCCCCCACTCGTTACCTGTATGAATGGCACCTGTTTGAACTCATCATTTGTATAAAAGACACCTGTCCACAGCCTCAAACAGTCAGACTCCAAACTCCGCCATGGCCAAGACCAAAGAGCTTTCGAAGGACACCAGGAAAAGTATTGTAGACCTGCACCAGACTGGGAAGAGTGAATCTACAATAGGCAAGCAGCTTGGTGTGAAAAAATCAACTGTGGGAGCAATCATCAGAAAATGGAAGACATACAAGACCACTGATAATCTCCCTCGATCTGGGGCTCCATGCAAGATCTCATCCCGTGGGGTCAAAATGATCATGAGAACGGTGAGCAAAGATCCCAGAACCACACGGGGGGACCTGGTGAATGACCTGCAGAGAGCTGGGACCAAAGTAACAAAGGTCACCATCAGTAACACACTACAACGGCAGGGAATCAAATCCCGCAGTGCCAGACGTGTTCCGCTGCTGAAGCCAGTGCATGTCCAGGCCCGTCTGAAGTTTGCCACAGAGCACATGGATGATACAGCAGAGGATTGGGAGAATGTCATGTGGTCAGATGAAACCAAAGTAGAACTTTTTGGTATAAACTCAACTCGTCGTGTTTGGAGGACGAAGAATACTGAGTTGCATCCCAAGAACACCATACCTACTGTGAAGCATGGGGGTGGAAACATCATGCTATGGGGCTGTTTTTCTGCCAAGGGGACAGGACGACTGATCCGTGTTAAGGACAGAATGAATGGGGCCATGTATGGTGAGATTTTGAGCCAAAACCTCCTTCCATCAGTGAGAACTTTGAAGATGAAACGAGGCTGGGTCTTCCAACATGACAATGATCCAAAACACACCGCCCGGGCAACAAAGGAGTGGCTCCGTAAGAAGCATTTGAAAGTCCTGGAGTGGCCTAGCCAGTCTCCAGACCTCAACCCCATAGAAAATCTGTGGCGGGAGTTGAAAGTCCGTGTTGCTCGGCGACAGCCCCAAAACATCACTGCTCTCGAGAAGATCTGCATGGAGGAATGGGCCAAAATACCAGCTACTGTGTGTGCAAACCTGGTAAAGACCTATAGTAAACGTTTGACCTCTGTTATTGCCAACAAAGGTTATGTTACAAAGTATTGAGTTGTATTTTTGTTATTGACCAAATACTTATTTTCCACCCTGATTTACGAATAAATTCTTTACAAATCCTACCATGTGGATTCATGGATTTTTTTTTTTTCACATTCTGTCTCTCACAGTTGAAGTGTACCTCTGGTGCAAATTACTGACCTCTGTCATCATTTTAAGTGGGGGAACTTGCACAATCGGTGGCTGACTAAATACTTTTTTGCCCCACTGTACATGGTGAGCTTGGCGGTGAGCACCTTCAACAGCTGCATCGTCCCGTTCATTATCTACTACGTGTCCACGGAGTTCCGGCAAAAGGCCAACACAGCACTTTGTGCTGCCACTGCGATTCTGAGGATAAAACATACTCTCTGGTCAAGAATATGTCATCTTTATCATCAGGCCCAAGGTCAAAGGTCACCCTGCTGTCCATGTCCAGTCGACAGAGGCCACCTGAGATGCCATGCAGCTCCCAGGAGAACAGAGTAACGGACACCTGACTGCAGGCTGTCACGCAAATGTCTTCAAATTGTTGGACTGCTCATTTAAATGGGGAACTACGGTATATTGATCTCTTATTGGCTCTGATCACGTCAGATGATGTCACATGTTTAATGATTTTTTTTTTTCACTAGGACCAATTCTGTTTACATTATACATGCTTCCCTTAGGCAGTATCATTAGAAGACATAGCATACATTTTCACTGCTATGCAGATGACACCCAGCTCTATCTGTCCATGAAGCCAGATAACACGCACCAATTAGTTAAACTGCAGGAATGCCTTAAAGACATAAAGACCTGGATGGCCGCTAACTTTCTGCTTCTTAATTTAGATCAAACTGAGGTTACTGTACTTGGCCCTGAAAATGTTAGAAATATGTTATGTAACCCGATTCTTACTCTGGATGGCATTACCTTGGCCTCCAGTAACACTGTGAGGAACCTTTGAGTCATTTTTGACCAGGACATGTCCTTCAATGCACATATTAAACAAATATGTAAGACTGCTTTCTTCAATTTGTGCAACATCTCTAAAATTAGAATTATCCTGTCTCAGAGTGATGCTGAAAAACTAGTTCATGCATTTATTACTTCCAGGCTGGACGACTGTAATTCATTATTATCAGGAAGTCCTAAAAACTCCCTGAAAATCCTTCAGTTAATCCAAAATGCTGCAGCAAGATAACCCTGATAACCCTCAGGTCAGTGGCTCCAAGTTTGAGATGAGATAGCCTTTATTTGTCAGTTGCAGGTCTTTTGCCCACAACCGAGATGACAGACCTTGCCGACCGTACATACAATACACAAACATCACATTGGGGAGACAGGTCAGGCTAGGTAGCAAGGGGGAAAAAAACATCGAAATGTGTAACACAAAAGAATAATACAGGAATGCACAGGTATCAACACACCATAACACAATAAACACGGACAAGCAACATGGGAAAGAGTTCCAGTGTGTACATCTGATCTGGGACTGCTGCAATCTTCGACTGCGCCTCCAGCTGACCCGATATCCACATCAGAGGGGAGGTAAGCGTTGGAGGTGGTGTTGGATCCGGGGTAGGGAGGGTGATGCGTCAGTGAGTGCTTATCAGTGTATATGTATGTGTGTGCGTGTCCATAGTTCAGCTGAGACAGTGTCCTTCACCCTGCCAGGCTAAGTAAACAGTCTTCCAGCCAACCCAGGTGGCCTTGCATGGAATGGGAAGGAACAGTCTAAACACAGTCATTATCAGGGAGTTTTTGTTCAGCTCCAGCCTTGAGCCCACGGCTGGCACCGAAGGGGTAGCTGGATTATGATAGTCATTTTTCTTTTGTGACAACTCATGAGAATTTCAAAGCTGTTCTTTAACACTCCGACACTGGTCTCTGAATCTTCCGTTGGAGAACTGCGAGCTTCCCCATGTTGGTATCAAACTTGCGCTCCGTGGTCTTGTCATTCTTTTGCTCAGAGACCCGATTCTGAGAACTCACGACCGCAGTCAGCTGTTCCACGATGTAATCAAACTTTCGCTCAAAGGTGTTATTCTGAGCAGGCCTCTCCTTGATGTAACCCAATATATGTTCAGAGGTGTTATTCTGAGTATTCACTGCAGCTGTAAGCATCTCCAAGATCTTAATCATGCTGCCTTCAGTGAGCCTTTTCTGAGAAGTCGCGCCTTGTCCCATCGTTTCAATCCCAGCGGGCAGCCTTGTGGGGGTTTGAACAGCCGGTTCCGCTTTCTTAATTCTTCGATAAGCCAGGGCCAAGCCAGCTCCGATCAGCAAGAACCCTGTTAACATGGTTTTGAATAGGTGGATATCTTCAGCGTCCTCGATCGACAGTCCCGCCAGGCACACGATCCTCCATTTCTGCCACCCGTCCATCGTGTATCCGGCAGGGAAAGTCCCTGCAGGGCACTCTGGCTCTCCCGAGCCCAGACTTCTCGTTGAGAAAAGAGTGTCAATAGCATTCAGAGACCAGTTGATCAAATCCATAATTCTCTTTAGGTTTTAGAAACAGACAGTGTTCCAGGGAAAGTAATACAAAAAACACGAGACTAGACAAGGACATAAGAACTAAGCAGGGAAGATAAGGGAGAGGAGAGGAGAAAAAGTGCGTCCGCCTCCTCCGAGAACCAAAAGCAAAAATTTTATGGCCCGTATACATTTTTATTGGCTTGTGGAAAAAAAGCTTGTATTTTTTCATTTTTAAATGTTAATGCAATTTAATTACTACAATATTTTATATTATTTCACTTTCAATCTGGAAAATGTTATGAAGGCCGTGAAATAAACATGGTCTGGTACACCCCACGCCCCCCTTCAGAGTCACCTCTGTTTGTTGCAGATATGGCCTCCATGTAGAAAAGGACGTCAGAGTTTGTTGATCAGGTGTTTTGATGAAGGGCTCCTGCTCATACAAGCCAACCCTTCCAATTTTTCTGGGAGAATTTCAGTGCCCCTCCCGAAAATTTCCATTCTCCCGATTTTCCACCCGGACAACAAAATTGAAAAACCATATTGCAGAATTCATAGCGCGGCCCAGCCAATTTCGGTTTCCAACAATGGTGGCAGCTACTTAGTTTTAATATTACTCTTATTGCTCTTTCTGGGTCGCAAAATAAACTTTTAACATATTTTCAGGCAAGAATGTAACTGTGTAAACTTCAAATATCTGAGCCGATGAGAACAGCAAACTCCCGGCACATCGTTTTCAAACCCCCGCGGTCTTTGGCTATCAGGTTAAACATGATATATAAGTCACTTTGATAACTTCAAAATGTTATTGTTTGGCTTTTTTCAGTTTTTATTTGTTCGTGAGTAAATCAGTTTGGCTGAGATAAGTTATTAGATTAGATTAAATTAAATTAAACTTTATTAATCCCTTGGGAGGGTTCCTCCGGGTGTTTTTACACAGCTGAATAAACGTCAAACAGAAAACTGATTAAACAGAAGTGTGAGACGGCCAAAAATTTACGCCAGCGTCTGGTTATATTTTCGATATATTTCGATATATATATATATATATACCACCCCCCAGCAGCCCTTTTGAATGTCTCCCTAATTCTGAGGTCTCAAGGTTGGCAAGAATGCTCCTGCTTGCCTTTCCAGTAAAGGTTTTATTGGCGGTTAAAGGAACAGTGCATGAGTTCAAAGTCTCACTCATGGCTCCACCTCCTTCATGGTGTGTAAACAGACTGTTCATATACTGTGCGTAGCTTGTAGTTATAGCATATTCATAACATACCTTCATACCCTGTACACTGTAACATAGATCCATATTCTGTAATATATCTGTATTATTGCTGAAGCACTTTCTGGATGGATGCAAACTGCATTTGGTTGCCTTACTTGGACATGTGCAATGACAATAAAGCTGAATTCTATTCTGTTCTATTCAGACTTCGACTCCACGTTAACCTGTGCCAGTGTTTCAGGTTAAGGGTGTCTGTGTCTGTCTGCCAGAGTGTCAGGCGGTTTCACAAGACTGAAGACCTCAGCAAACAAAGTCTCCATCTGCAGCTCGCACAAATGCATGCACGTATTGACATTATCCTCACGAAACCACCGATCAGCTCGACGGACCCTCCGGTTTACCTGCATACATCCTGTTCACCTGTGAGCTGTTACTGATTCAGGAAACACGCACACCCTCCTCACAGCTGCTGGAGCTTGTGTTTCTCTACAGAGTGATGGACCAGGAGAGACGATGGACACTGAGATAACTACAGAGCTCTTTAAAAGCCAGCGGGTGGGATCATGGTCTTTGCTTCATATACACATTAATAACTTGTCAGTTTAGAAGTGATAAAGTCTAAAAATTGGACGTAGCTTCCTGATCTTAAGAGTGAAGCCAACATGGAAGCGTGTTCCTTCTAAAATCCAGCAGGTGCCGAACCTTCTGATTGTGAAACAGAGGTCCGTGTGAAAACCGACCATCACTGACCCCTCCCTGTGATCAGTCAGCTGGTATTTTAGCTGACAAACCGATGCTATGGGTTCTCTGCGAGCTTCTGGATGGATCGCTAACAGTGCCGGCACAGTTATGACGTTCCTTTGGGAAATTTGTGTCTTTGTTAGGAAAGTCTGAATAAATAAAGTTGGATGTGATCTTTGTGTTCGAGTTTGCTCTCAGATCTGATTAATTCGGCTTCTTTGAGAGGCTGTCCACACTCTGACACGAGGACCCTTCCCTTGGAGGAAGCAGTTTCTCTGTAAGAAGACTTCCCTGCAGAATGTTTGAATACCTGCTGCTCGCTCTCTGCATCACATCCTGCCAAACCATCAAGAGGAAGCTTTTCAGAATAAGAGGAAATATTGGATAAGGCATGACAGCTCTGAACCAATCAATTTGCAGCAAACCAGCATTTTAATAACACATCCCAAATCTGTACAGGAACATGAGCACACAGAGGTTTCAGCAACACAAACCAGTGAGGCCAGTCTGGCCTCACCAGCAGCTTTACTGGAACACTGTGGCTACTGGGAAACACTCCCATAAATACACACGTGTGTGTTACTGCAGATATGTTTACAAGTGTCTTTATATGAATAACATGTCTATAAAAATGTTCATACAGCTTCCAAACGAATACAAAGTGATAACTGATGGAAGTACTGCAGTACTATGAACTCCAGCTGGATCATCACATGACTTTTATTATGAAATCCTCACAGGAAATGCAGCATTAGCACTGACAGAGCGACAGGAAGAACACGTTACACTGTCCCAGCAGGAGGCGCCAAACCAACGCATGACTTCCAGACAGCCAATTTAAGACTGAGGCAGGCGCCTCATTGGTCACTTTACACACAGACGTGTAGAACTGACCAATGAGGCGCCTGCGTTTAGATGTGACCAACTGTGTTCACAGTTTGATTTGTTCCACACGTTGCAGCTCGTTTACTTCAATTTAATCTTCACAGCTCCGCGTTTCCATGATGTCATTGTTTGTGTAATCTGATGTGTAATCCCAGAGTCGTCACTGAAGCCGGCTCTCTGTCACTTAGTCTCTTCTAACTTTATTTAAACACATCCGCAGGAACAGCGCTGTGGGTTACCTGTGACACCTTCCTCCTTTACCTGTGTGAGCTTCATCGAGTATTTGAACTGACAGGTTAGAGAAGGTTACTGATGTGAGATATCAGATTAGACTCGTTGGAAACATTAAAATATCATAAAAACATTTTTCACCGTTTGTGAGTCATTCACAATTAAACACGTGTGATCAAACTTCCTGTTACATAAAGAGAACACTCAGCTCTCAGTCTGTTAAGTACAAACTGATACAGCGCCCTCTCCTGGCTGCAGAGGACGCTGCACACACACATGCTGAAAAAGTCAGAGAGCCGCTGATGTTAGTACAGCCCCGAACTGAGCTCCAATCACCTACAGGCGGCCGAATCACATGGCCCTCCTCAGCCGCAGCTTTTACAGTAAAGTCTGCCTGACGGGTCCTGTATGAGGTCATGTGATCGTTGTCTCTGTAACCTGAATGGCTACCTTGAGTCGACTGCTGGCGTGCTGTGAATGGAGGGAGATCATGTGACTCCACTGTTCGGTCCTCAGACATCGTAGGGCCTCTCCTCTTCCTCCCGCTCCTCCTCCGTGGTATTCTTGATGAAGGCGGAGGACAGCTCTTGCAGGAGCAGTTCCTGCGATGGCGTGCAGACTCCCATCAGCGTCTGCCTGCTTCTCACTGCAGGCTGGCTGGCAGCATCTGAATCTGGAGAGCCTGCATCTCCATCGCCTCCGCCGGCTCCTCCGCTACTGCTGCTGCTCTGCTCCAGAGTCTCCACGGAGCCTCTCGCCATCCGGACTACTTCCGGGATGATCATGTGATCCAAATCTCTGGACTCCACGGGAACCAACCTGAGTGGGGGGTGGTCTGGCACTTCCTGGGTCTCTGCGATGCTGCTGGACAGGAAGCTGGTCTCCAGAGACTTCAGGACCTGCAGGCCGAAGTCGCCGACCTCCTCATAGAGCGGCTCAGGCAGGTCAGGAGACTCCGAGCGTTCCTCGAACGAGTCCTGCTGGACCTTCATGGGCTGGAGACACACACGAGACCCAAGGTTAAACCCCGCCCCCCCAGCGTTTACTACAGGCTCACGAGTGAGACGAGAGGAAGTACAGAGTACTTACAAAGTACATGGAGAGAGTTCTCCGGTCGTGTAGTTTCCTCTGCAGGGGGAAGACAAAGTACAGATGACGGGTTTGTGCATTTGACCTGTGAGAGTTTACTGAGCATGTCTGAGAAACAGCAGAGATTTGGACCCTAACCAGCGTCTGATTGGCCGACAGCATGCTGCTATTGCTCTCGTCTCCTCTGATGGGGACGAGCGGCATCGTTCCGAACTTCTGCTTGGAGATGTCAGAGGAGGAGTGGCGGCGCAGCACTGGAGGACCCGGGTCATCGTTCTGCAACAGAAGCACATCCATGATGGCCAGCACAGGAGCGACGGCTGATCCCAGACCAGTGTGCAGGTAAACGTACCTGAGCTCTGAGAAGGCTCGTGATCCAATCCCACAGCTCGGCCTCACTGCTGCAGCACAGGTACCTGGTGGAGGGGAGGGGCAGATACTTTTGACTTCATGCAAAACTCAAACCCTCAGAGCTTTTATTTTAATGCACAACGTCCATGTGTGACTGAGTCAAACATCAGCTACAGGTGAGTGTGATGCTGAGGAGGACAGGTGAGCCCTGATACTTACAGCTGGTGTTTGTCTGACATCACTGTGAAGCCCCACCTGCACAGGAAACACACAAGCCATCAGCCTCTGACGCTCAGTGCTCAGTTCAGACTGCAGGAGTGTGTGTGTGCATGTGTGTGCATGAGTGTGTGTATGTGTGTGTCTATGTGCGTGTGGGTGTGTGTCTGTGTGTTTGTGTGTGTGTGTTTGTGTGTACGGGTTCTTACTATACTGGTGGGGACCAACAGCCCAGGGTTGAGGCCATTTTTCACACTCAAAATGTGGTTTATGTGTGAAGCTACATTTGAGTTCGGTTTAGGTGTAGGGTCAGTGTTAGTCATTCATTTTTGATGGTTAGGGTAAGCAGCTAGGAAAAGCATTATGTCAATGGGAGGTCCCCACGAGGATAGCAAACCAGACTTGTGTGTGTTACCTGGTTGGAGCCTTCAGCTTCTTGCGGATGCCGATGTAGATCTTTAAGGACTTCAGAGCCCACTCCTTCTCAGGTTTGATGCTCTGCAGACACAGATGTTGAGACTTTTGTTTTTTACTATTGTCTTACTGAGATTTGCTGGTTTTCTGTTCTTATTTTGGTTTTTAATGTTTTCCCAGGTGTTACTCGTCTTCTTGTTCTCCAGTATTTTGTACACATTTCTCCTGTTTGTTAAGTATTCGGCCACAGTTGGTGTGGAGCGCCTACAGTTTTGTTGTCCATGTACAATGATATCTATTCTATTCTATTCTTTTTTAACTGTTTGTTTTACTGCTGTCTACTGTTCCCGACTACCTTCTTGTCTTTGAGCAGCAGCAGTTTGTGGTGTCGAATCTGGAACGTTCTCTCCTGGAACCTGGTCCCCTGAAGGAGCTTCGGAGGCTCCTCGCGACACCTCAGCAGACCCACCTTCATGATCTCGCTCTTATAGGCTGACAGGCACACACAGGTGGACACGTTAGCCATTAATGCAACATTAGAAGCTTATTATTGCACAGCTGTGTCCACCTACAGGTGAGGAGAGTGATGCCTTCTCCTTTAGGGACCCTCTTCACCACCAGGTAGGCGGAGCTCGGGTCGGCCATCTTACACCACTGCAGAGCTTGCTCCAGGACCTTCTCTTTGGGGTGTAACGGACGCTCTAGAAACATGACAACAACCAACATGTGAGACAGGTGACCTCTGACCTCCTGAGAGAGACAGGAGTGTTTGCTCACCCAGCTGACCGTCCTCGATGGCCTCAAACGTCATCCAGACGTCTTTGTCCCCAGCTGGGACGTTCCTCATGTACAGAACCTGATTGGTCAGCTCCTCAGCACACATGGTGGGAGACACCTGCACGGGTCAGAGGTCACACAGCTTTAGTAATTGTCATTATTGCTATCAATAAAAGTTCTGATTAACGATGCCCAGCCTTACTTTGAGAGTTATGCAGCAGTCGGGTATCTTCATCTCCAGATAGATTTCAATGATCAGATCACCGGCCTGAGAGAGCTGTACAGAATCAACCAATCAGGCGGCGGTTTCAGACACAGAGGCAAAATCAGCTAAACTTTAAAAGGAACCGCCGAGGACCGGCTGAGGGAACGCATCGCACAAAGGATGATGAAGATGGAGCTGCCAGGCAGGAGGAGAGGAGGAAGGCCTCAGAGGAGGTTCATGGGTGTAGTGAAGGAGGACATGCAGAGGGTGGGGCAACAGGATGCTGGGATAGAGACGGATGATCACGTTGGTCCCAGAGACCAGGACGCTGAATGAAACACTTAACACATGTTCTACGTTCTATGGTTCACCTGTGTGTCTGTGCAAGAGTGAGTTTGTGTACCTGAGTGTCCTTCCAGGTGGTGATGAGGCTGATTTCCAGCTCAATCTGGGTCTGATGCTCCTCATCGATCTGAAACACAAAACAGAACGTCACACACGGGACAACGTCACACACAGGGGAACATGACAAAGAGAGGAGAACGTCACACACAGGAGAACGACACTCAGGAGAACGTCACACACAGGACAACGTCACACACAGGAGAACATGACAAAGAGGAGAACGTCACACACAGGAGAACCTCACACACAGGAGAACGTCGCACACAGGAAAACGTCACACACGAGGGAACATGAGACAGAGGACAACGTCACACACAGGAAAACGTCACACTCAGGAGAACCTCACACACAGGAGAACCTCACACTCAGGAGAACGTCGCACACAGGAAAACGTCACACACGAGGGAACATGAGACAGGGAGGACAACGTCACACACGAGGGAACATGACACAGAGGACAACGTCACACACAGGAAAACGTCACACTCAGGAGAACGTCACACTCAGGAGAACCTCACACACAGGAGAACCTCACACACAGGAGAACCTCACACAAAGGAGAACGTCGCACACAGGAAAACGTCACACTCAGGAGAACCTCACACACAGGAGAACCTCACACACAGGAGAACTTCACTCAGGAGAACGACACACACAGGAGAACCTCACACTCAGGAGAACTTCACTCAGGAGAACGACACACACAGGACAACGTCACACACAGGAGAACGTCGCACACAGGAGAACGTCGCACACAGGAGAACGTCGCACACAGGAAAACGTCACACACGAGGGAACATGAGACAGGGAGGACAACGTCACACACGAGGGAACATGACACAGAGGACAACGTCACACACAGGAAAACGTCACACTCAGGAGAACGTCACACACAGGAGAACGTCACACTCAGGAGAACGTCACACTCAGGAGAACGTCACACACAGGAAAACGTCACACACGAGGGAACATGACACAGAGGACAACGTCACACACAGGAAAACGTCACACTCAGGAGAACGTCACACACAGGAGAACGTCACACTCAGGAGAACGTCACACACAGGAAAACGTCACACACGAGGGAACATGACACAGAGGACAACGTCACACACAGGAAAACGTCACACTCAGGAGAACCTCACACACAGGAGAACGTCACACACAGGAGAACGTCACACTCAGGAGAACGTCACACACAGGAGAACGTCACACACAGGAGAACCTCACACACAGGAGAACGTCGCACACAGGACAACATCACACACGAGGGAACATGACACAGAGGACAACGTCACACACAGGAAAACGTCACACTCAGGAGAACCTCACACTCAGGAGAACCTCACACACAGGAGAACGTCACACACAGGAGAACCTCACACACAGGAGAACCTCACACTCAGGAGAACCTCACACTCAGGAGAACCTCACACACGGGGGAACCTCACACACAGGAGAACGTCACACTCAGGAGAACGTCACACACAGGAGAACGTCACACACAGGAGAACCTCACACACAGGAGAACGTCATACGGGACAACGTCACACACGGGACAACGTCACACACGGGGGAACATGACACAGAGAGGAGAACGTCACACACGGGGGAACGTCACACAGGAGAACCTCACACTCAGGAGAACGTCACACACAGGAGAACGTCACACACAGGAGAACGTCACACACGGGGGAACGTGTTGGTGTGCCCCTACGGCTTACTCACTTCAAAGACGTACAGGTAGTTGTCTATCAGGTCCTCCACGATCTTCACCTCATGCTCACCTTTCCCATCCGTCTGGAACAGACTTGGAGCGAAGAGCAGCGATAGGTTCTTGGTGCACATCTGGTTCAGATCTGCGCACTTCTGGACCCTAAAGAACCGCAGGTAACCTCTTTAGACTCATCGTTTGGCTCAGTGTCCTACACTCACCTGCTGTTTTCTACAAAAAGGCAAGTTCCTAAGCCCCACCCCCACCAGGTGTAACCAGTGCAGCTTCTTAGGGAGCTCACCTGTACAGGTGACTGATGAGAGCAGCCAGGGTGGTCCGGTTGACTCGGGGTAGAGTGCGGATGATGTCTTTGTAACGGTCCAGCCTCGCACGCCTCTGAGGGATTTCTGAGCATGAAGAACAAACTCGTTACAGACACCAATCACTCATTTAGACAAATTACAATCAGCTGAAGGTGTACCGCCGACCGTCCCTGAAATATAAGTAAAATCAGGTGATGTTCGGGTTGTGGTCTGGACCTGAACCCTGACAGCAGAAGCACCGCTCAGAAGAAAGGTGGACTCACTGGCAGCTTCCTGCCACAGTGGGTGGAGGTCGACCATGAAGATTGGGTCATCGATCTCTCTGAAGAACCTCTTCAGTACGTCGGTCACGTCCTCGATGAAGTGGTCCCCGATCCGCAGCTTGACGTTTCGAGCGTCTCTGCGGAACTCCTCCATCAGCAGCTTGATCCTGGATTTGGCTCCGTTCTTCCTGTAGATGCCTTCGTGACCCAGACCTGCACAGACCCAGAGCGGCTTCGGTCACACGGCTCTGTTATCCTGACATGAGAAACCAGGGGAACAGAGCTGCGTGCCTCTTTCATCACATCTGAGCACATCATTTATCAGCAGAAACAGTAAAATCACACATAAGCTGGTCTGCAGGGTTTTTCTTCTGGCTCTAAAACATCCTGCAGGGAAAAACACGCCAAGTTCAACCCGGCAGCAAGTCGTCCTGATGACAACGGCAGAAGAACCATGCAGTGAGGTTCAGTCTTCACAATGCATCTAACACACTGCTCCTCCTCCTCCTAAACTCAAGCAGCTCATCGGGGAGGAGCGCAGGTTTGCTTGGGTTAATCACCTGCTAGAAGCACCTTTTCTACCCAGCAGACGAGTATGGTAGAAAATTATAAAGGTATGTTATTTACCTTAAATATACTGACTAAAGTTTTACGGGTTTAATAATAGGGAAGCCCCAAAACATGTGCCAACGGCCCACCTAACCTCCAACAGTGTACCTGTGTCCAGATGAAAAAACACATCAGACATTTCCAGCTGGACATATACTGGAATTTGTACATTTCCACAAGGAGGAACATTCGTCCAACGATTCTTCATTTAATATTGAAATGTTTCCTTCATTTTCTTTATCACAGCCCGTAGAGTGAGGCTTCTTTGTCAAAACCCTCGCAGCCTTACCTGTTTCCACGAAGAAGGATCAGTATTGGATCATATAGATCAGTTCTGGTGACAATGTTCTGCTGGAAGTAGGTCCTCAATTGGAGATATCTAAAATAGTCTGAATTATTAAGATGATAATCAGTCTTTAAATGATCGTTTTCTCATGTGTGAGCGAATAAAAGGTCTTCACATCCTTTGAAATCCAGTGTTTACATGGTTAGGCCCCAGGGTCAAAAGGAAGTACGTGAACTGTATCGTCTAACTCAAACTCCAGTCCTCGAGGGCCGCTGTCCTGAAACTTTTCCATGTGTCCCTGCTGCAACACACCTGAATACAACTAGCAGGTCATTAGCAAGACTCTATAGAAGCTGCCTGCATGCTGAGGTGGCAATTCAGCCATTTGATTCATGTTGCAGCAGCTCACGAGTGAGTGAGCACGGTGCCATAAAAGTACTTCAGAAGTGCATTTTTCCAAATATTTTCATTTATTTAAAATGACCTGAGGAGGGTTAGAGGCTCTGTTCATCTCACTGTCCTGTCACCATTGAGACCTGAAGCTTCCTCCACCTCTTCAGTTCAGTTTAATCAGACGATCCTCCATCAGCAGCAGAGCCCACAGTGGCGTAGCTACAGTCTCCTAACCCCAACCCTTACCAACAAGGAAAGTCTGTCTGTCAGTCTTCCTCACCGTACTGTGTGATGAAGGCGATGCAGCTGTCCACGATGATGGGGATGTCGTTCCTGCTCATCTGCTGGTCTCTCAGAGCATTTCCTTTACCGCCGGCTGCTCGCTGAATGTCGGAGTACCACAGAGAGAAGTCTGCGCGACCGACGCCCTGCAGGTGGAGCGTTCTGACGGGAACACCGAACGCATGTGCGTCAAAATGTGAAGCAGACAACAAACTGAAGCCTAGACCAGACAAACACTCACCTTCCTTTTTCCACCAGGACCAGGATGTCTTTCTTCTCCTGGTTCTCCATCTCGGAGGTGATACCTGAACACAGAGCGCTCCGTCAATAACAATCAGACTCCATCAGAACTATTCACCAGGACCCGGACCGGGACCAGCACACATACTCAGCTCCTGCAGGCGGTTGAGGTTGATGATGTCCTCGGCGGCGCCGTCGTTGCGGGGACAGATGAACAGGTTGGACTTCTGCAGGACAAAGTAAGCCTCCTTCCACTGCTGAGGGTCCAGCATCGCCCGGTACCGTAGAAGCCCGACCCGTTCAAACTCTCGGGTCAGCAGGCAGTGACAGCTGAGCGGCGTGGCAGCCTGGTGACGGTCGCAGCACAAACATGGATCAGTTTTTTATTCAAGGAAGTTTTTAGGGAAAATATTTTGTGTTAGAACAATTTTGTAACATTATTTATTTGATTGTTTGTAACATGAACAGCAGAACAAACGTGTTCAGCTGCTCTGTGAGGAGGATGCAGACGAAATGCGGCGCAGACCTTTCCGATGGCTTTGGTCCAGCTGTGCAGCTCGTCGGACGCTTCCAAGCCAAACTGAAAGAGTTTCTCCGACGTCAGATACAACTCGAAGGTGTAACGAAACCTGAGGGAGAAAAGTTTGAGTTTGACCAGGCTGACCATCTGAGCTTTCTGTTTAACCGTGGAGCTTGGCGAATAAAAACCTGTCAATGAATCCGTTGTTGTTGGAGGAGTCGGGTCGACTGACGCCCAAACACACGATGTCTTTAGCGCTGATCTGCAGGCTGGGATCAGCTGATCGATCCGACTCGTAGAAGACCAGAGACTGATCCACCGAGCACCAGAACTTCTGGAAGTCTGATGATGAGAACAGAGAATTTTACACGAGACTCAGCTATGAATGTTCGTTCCCCTCCTCTTCATCTGCAACATTAGTGCTGCTCACAGGCGGGCGGTGAAGCAAACTGTCAGTGCCATAAATGATTCTGCATACGTCGACAGCTACGTCACGATGCTACAGAGTGGCTGTAGTCTGCTCTGATTGTTATCGTATCAGCGTAGCCTCAAATTCCACAAGAATTCCCAGAATTCCTTTGTGTTTGCTGCCAGTGCGCACACGGCTCAGAGAATCTGATGGAGTTTGGAAGCTGCGCTTCAGCCGTCGGGACGAAACAAAACCACAATCTGAATAAACGTCTAAGGAGCAACTTTTACTTTGTCAGCACTGCTCAGAAATCAGATAATCCTTATGTTGTGGGAAACGAGATGTTTGAAAAGAGATGACGTTAAAAAACACCACATTTCAAGCTCGTGCTACAACGTCCTGGTCTGTGGTACCAAGCCAGCAGCCTTTGTGAGCTAACACAGCTAACATCCCGCCCTGTGCTCTGAGCCTGAACACTGAAGCAGAAACCTGCTGAAGACCTGAAAACGTCTCTGACAGTTTTTGGTTTGGGTGAATTTTGGCAGGTGTTGGAGGCGTTTACCGCCTCTTTGTTCTGATCTGAGGACTGTTTAAACCTTAAACCCTCTGACCCCACCTCTTCCTACCTTCTCTGTTTTTTCTGGACATTGTTCCTCTGTTGGCAGAGCTCGACTTGTAGAGGTACCCAGAGTGAAGAATCGGCTGCATGATTTCATCGTAGACGCTGGGATCTGACCGATAAAAGCACAACATTATCAGATAAACACCGTCAGCCAATCACATCAACGAAAGAGAAATATTGCACAGCTGCGTCTGGAGCAAACTGACACTGACGCAGGTGTTCTTCTGCTGAGCCAACACTCGGAAAACTGCTCAGTGAAGCCGAGCGTGACAGTGAGAAAGCCTCCCTGCAGGACAGCACTGATAACGGAGCGGCTGACCTTCAGCGCCAACGCTGCTCCGCACCGAGCTCAGTCACCGACTTCACACGTTGAATTTAATCGGATCAAATACAACGCCCTGCTTCCTCGCAGCTCAACACTGCAGAGTGCATTAGAGTACAGCAGAGCACAGTAGAGTCCAACCTGATGTGCTGCAGTGATCCGCTAGGTGGGGGTGGCGGCCGTTGGAGTCGTTGGCGAGGTGAGCTGACTCCGCCTCTGAGAAAATCTGAGTCACCGTTTTCAGGAGAGTCTGCTCAGAGACGGCTGAACACAGAACCTGTTGGAGACACGAAGTATCATCGTCAACACCAGAACCATCTCTGCACACTATCACATCATCATCGTTGTTATTGCTGTTTGCTGCCATGGAAACCTCAGGCCCTGCGAACCCGGACACACAAACGCAGGAGCCATCTTCTGATGATGTCACAGATGTACTATAGACTGACAGTAACTCAGTGTGTGCGTGTCTGAGACAGACTCATGGCTGTGCTGCTGTGATTCTGTTTCGCGATTGTTTATTAAGGCTTTAAATGTTTGGATCAGCATGTCAGCTGATCAGGGTAACCTTTGACCTTTTGATGCAGAAGTTTCTTAGACGAAAGGTGTGAGTGAGTCGAAGCCTCCTGTTTTTATCTACCAACTGCTTTTATCTTCGTCTCTGATGCTTTAAACATTTGGTCACTGAGCCCCAGTGCACTCAGGAAAAAGGCTCCCCCCACACAAAGAGCAGCTGCTTATGATTTGCTGCGGTCTGAGTCTGACCTCATCTACAACATTACGATCTATGAGGCTGACGCGCTCTCCCAGCACCACACCGCACACACCACATGTGTGCATTACAGCGTCCTAACTAGCTTCAGTTAGTTAAAGCTGCATGAAGCTATTTCACGCATGAACCTTTATGACCCGTCTTGTTGTGGCCCTTCTCACCCCAGCATGCCAACATTAAGTGTATTTATTTCATGAAAGCAGTCGGGCAAACCTTGAGCAGCTCCTCCTGGCTGCTGAACGCCGGGTGGGCAAGGCGGTATCGACCCTCGCGATACTTCTGGGCGATGAACTCTCTCCTCTGCTCAGCCGACGCATCGCAGTCCAACTCCTCAGAGACGGACAGACGGGCCGCCCAGAAGTCGTTGGCCCGGTCGTTCCCCAGCATGATGAAGAGCTGGCCCACAAACATACACACAGTATAAGCAAACAAACAAACACAACAGCACGGCTCTGCTTTCAGGCGTCTGTGAATGCTGGTTCTGAACCGGCTGCTCCGAGCTGGTACTTTAGAGCTTCTCTGTCACATTCTCAGTAGCTTCAGTGTCCTTTAATAAGCTTTTCCACCTTTACAGGTGAATACTTCATAAAAACAGGTGGATGTTAGACTACACCTGCCACTAACCCCCCCCTACAGCTGAAAGCCTGTAACAGCAGAGAGCCGCACTGACACCAACCTCAGATCGAGAGGCCACCTGAAGCCGCTCTCACCTGAACGATCTCGTTGCTCCACACGCTTGTGTCCAGTTTCAGACTCTGAACCTTGGAGACCATCGTGCCCAGCCCTCTGTGCTGGCCTACACACACACACACACACACACACACACACACACACACACACACACACACACACACACACACACACACACACACACAGTGGGAAACACAGCTGTGACACACACTGGTGTGTTTCATCACTGACTTCTCCAAACACTAGCACAATACCAATGTATCACCTGGTGACGATCTTGCAGTCTTAACAGACTTGTCTCCTAAGTGGCAGTTTCACCTGCAGTGATTCGTGTCTGCACAGGTAAACAGGAGCCTGTTTACCTGTGCAGGTGTGTTTATTGGCCTGATATTTTCAGTGAGCCACAGAAACAACCTCACCTTCAACATGTGGTGTTTTTCTTTCTGCTGCAGGTCTCCATGCTGACCTCCTGACTTCAGAGCAGCTTCCCTGGTGATCTGTGGGGAACCTGTGTGTGCGTGCGTGTGTGCGTGTTGTTAGGTTCTTACAGTTGTTGTTGGTTACATTTCTGCTTTGTTAGTTGCTGCTTGTTGGGAATGTTACTGGGCCACTGTTACCTGTTGTGACAGGTAAGAGATAACATCTGGCCTGCCTAACCAGATGTCCCAGATAACGTGAGTCAGTGTGCTTCTCTCTCTGTGATGACACAGACTGTAAATAAGAGATCGATGGGCGGATGAGATGAAATGTAGGCTTTTGCTGCAGGTTGTAAATGTGTTTCTGTCACGCTAGCTCATGTTAGCTGACAGCTGACCGCCGCCGTCATTAGATCAGAGCTAAACTGACAGCAGAGAAAGAGGACTCTGATTCTGGTATCAGTGAAGATGTCGAGCCTCGAGAGCAGGTCGTACCTGCGCAGTTCTTGCAGATGACCACACACAGGTTGATGGAGGCCCAATCGGGGTTCAGGGCCTTGCAGTCCGCGCACATCCTGTTGGAGCGGTTGGACCAGATTTTCTCGGCCACCTCGTAATCTGACAGAGTTTCTGCGATCGCCTCCTGCAGTGCCTCCATCCAGTCCCGTTTGTCCCGGTCTGAGTCTGCGGTGAAGCTGAGGAGGCGCAGCAAAGGTCATTTAACGACATCTACATTGTTTGTCTCAGCGTTCTCATTAAAACAGAATTACTCAGAACTCCAACTGTGTGGGACAATAAGAGATTTTTCTCATTCAGCGACCCGCTGCTGAGGGCAGGACTCAGTTTGATCTGCAGAGCAGGAAAGCCCAGAGACTCAAACCTGAGTCTTTCTCAAGAGTTTGATTGATGCAGCGTCAGCGAGGCTGGTAACTGCAGACAGTACTGACAAAATCAAGCAGCAGCTGAGCTGAGTTTCAACTCACCCACCTGAAAGTTTTATACGGCGTGATGAGGTCGAAGCTCTTGTGTTTTCCATCTCGGATCGTTGCTCCGCGAGCTTCGATCACCGTGATGCCGATGCCGTTACGGAAACACTGGAGAAACATGGGAAGTGAAATAGTCACAGGACCCTGAGAAAGTCACAGGAAGTCAACTGGTGGTGCCCTCACCTGCTCGCTCTTGTAGAGCCAGATCTGGTCCGTGTTGATGGCAGCGTACACTTTGGATTTTGTTCCTTTGAGTTCCAGGCCCCCATGTTTCTGGCAGTGAGCTCCAGGACCAAAACGCCGCCGTCCAAACACCAGCTGATCTCTGACGTGTTCCTGCAGCGTGGACACCCAGCACCGCCGCAGCACTGATGCACAGGAAACACATCAACTGCTTTGCCATCATCAAAAGCATCATCATCATCATTATGGTCAATACCACCATCATCATCGTCATGACCATCATCATCATCATCACCACAATCATCATCATCCTCATCATCATAACCATCATCATCTTCACGACCATCAGCATCATCACGACCAACATCATCATCACGACCATCATCATCATCATCGTCACGACCATCATCATCATCATCACAGCCATCATCAGCCTCATCATCATAACCATCATCATCTTCACGACCATCATCATCATCACGACCAACATCATCATCACGACCATCATCATCATCATCATCATCATCACTATCATCATCATCACAACCATCATCCTCATTATCCTCACAACCATCATCATCATCATCATCACGACCATCATCATCATCGTCATCACGACCATCAGCACGACCATCATCATCATCACTATCATGGTCGTGATGACGATGATGGTGGTCGTGATGACGATGATGATCATCATCTTCTTTATCATCATCATCATCACTATCATACAGCATGAGATCAAAACAGTCGCCTTAAGGCGCTTTAATCATCATCATCTTCACATCACAACCATGTCATCACATATCATTACCACCATCATCGTCATCGCCATCATCACCATCACCCCCATCATCTACACCATTAAGATCATCATCACCAGCATCATCGTCATCGCCACCACCATCAGCATCATCCCCCCATCATCATCACCCCCACCATCATCACCCCCATCATCATCACCCCCACCATCATCACCCCCACCATCATCACCCCCACCATCATCATCAACACCATCATTATCATCAACCTTGAATTTTGTTGCATTTTGTGTTTTTATTGGGAAAACGTTTACAACAAGAAGAGAAAAATCAGAGAATCTGACGTCGTGTGTTTACCTTCGTTATCCGTCCTGAACACAAAGATCCGGTGACTCGTCACAATTTCAAATTTATTGTCTTTGGCTGGACGGGCCATCTGGATGGCAGCCAATGGGATGACTCCTTTTGGGTAGGCGTCCTGAAACAGAGAACAGGTCAGAGGAGATGAGTCCAAACTGTGCGGTCAGCAGGGCGACAAGCTCTGGTGATAGCAGTGTTTCCTCTTTTTTGTCTTTCCGCTGCTGGGATCAATAAAGCTCTGAAATGTTCAGGAGCTTAATGAGAGGATGCTAACAAGGGCCCACCCTCCTGAACCTGTCGGGGTGACTGTTACGTTAGGAACACGAAGCCTGACAGGCTGAACGCAGGGCGCAGAGTGACCCACGCCTCTGACCTGCAGGATGAGAAATTCTAAGCTCGTCCCACGAGGACGGCGGCAACATCATAAAGATCTGAGTACCTTCTCACTGCCAAAGTACATCAAGTTTTTGCCGTCAAACTTCACGAAGCGTTTCTGGAAAACATAGTTCCTGAAAAACACAAACACACACCAGGGTCACATTACCACTTACACAAGAGAGGAGACACATTTAGGTTTCATCCAATTCCACCACACTGAGTGACTTTCAGTAAGGGAAGGAAGGAAGGAAGCAGAGGAGAAAGGAAGGAAACACACCGAGTGTAGGAAGAGGAGGAAAGGACAGTGACGAGGCAGAGGCATGTCCTCAGGAGGAAGGAGACACAGGGAGGAGCAGACAGAAGGACACACAGCAGAACGGGCAGAGATGACCTCTGACCCCTGCCAACCACAAAGACAGAGAGAACAGGGTCAGACTTAGAGTCTCCTCCCACATCCAGGCCCCATCAGCTGTGTGAAACAAACGCACCCCTGCGGAGACAGCTTGTCCAGCCAGCCGCTAATGATGGGCGGGGCTCTCTCGGTCAGGGAGGTGTAACTGGCGTAGGGGGAGATGGTAAGGTCCTCGTCGGCCTCGCAGGGGAGGGCGTGGTGGGGCAGCGAAAGGCAGCGGAGGGAGGGTGGAGCTTCTCCCACAGTGCTGTAACCTGGCGAGTCCCCGGGGTGAAACGGCTGCGAAAAACGCTTCGTCCACGAGAACCTGTGACCCCTGAAAACACAAAAAACTTTATCAACGCACCTGAAGCAGACAGCGTGGGCATGACATCATCACGTCCATTAAAGTAATTCGTGCAAATGTTTCTGCATTTTGAATCGGTTCCAAGGCCACGTTTACGTCTCGTTTCATGAGGATGAGTAGCCGCCTTACCCATGATCCTCTGCGTGCTTCTCCTCTTTCCTCGCCTCCCTTCCTTCATGTCTGCTTCTCTCGCTCTGCACATAAATGATCAAAGCAGCACATTTTATCAGACCTGTGAAAGTCAGAAGAGCGTCTCTGTCAGTGAGGGGGAGGAGCGGTGGCGGTCTGACCTCAGCGGCAGGAGGATGTCTCCGGGTCTGGAAAACAGTCTCACAGTACGGGCTGATCTCGTCCTCGGGGTCGTCCGTGGAGGCTGCCAAACAGAAATGACCGGAGTTAGGATTCACCTGCGCCCCGTCCCTGTCCGTTCTGATTTGATAACGTCAAAGTTAAAATAAACTGTGACCAGTATGACAAAGCCGATCTGTGTAGCATGTTAACACTATTGGAAGTAAAAATAACTTGAACTCCAATTTTGAAAACACAACTTTCTTTTTTTCTTTCTTTTTTTAAATAAAGCTCTGACTTGTATTATGAGTCTGTGGTCTGGGAGAGAGTCTGTAACTCTGTCTGAATACAGTAAATAATGACCAATGCTGGGCAATTAATTATATAGTTACTTCTTCAAAAAAGTAACTGAGTTTTGCAAACAACAAAGTTTTTTGCAGCTGTTTACCTAAAAATGCAGCAAAGGCGTTTTTTAAATAAACATTTCAAACTATTTACAGAACAATCAGCTGTTCTGCATCAAATCTAATGCCACACAAATTATTTGTGCCGCTCCAAAAAATAATTTCTGTCCACTATAAGATAAAGGAGAACAACAGCCTGATACCTGCAGGCCTGACAGCAGCAGATGTATCACTAGTGTAACACCTGTAACATTCAGCAGTCCCCTCTTTGTTCTGACACACACAACAAAACTATTGACTACACTACACGCTAACTACACAAGATTTGTGCTAAACGCAAATCTCTCACATCTCAAACACCGCCGTCACTCCTAAAACTTCCCCCTTCCTAAACAACTAAATGCCATGTTGCCATATCATTTTTTGATTGGTCAACATGGTGCATTTTTCCACCAATAGGAAAGGGTGGGGGGTTTTTTTGGTGTTGTTTTTGCTCACAGGCAGAGAGCGCTTTCGAGCGTTTTCCTTATAAAACGCAGTTTTTATATAAAATATAAACAACGACAGTATTCAGGAAGAAAACCAAACATTGCAGATATTTTTATCATGACTCTGGTTTTACGTGGCCGATCAACACAATTTAAAAACTGGCATAAAGTCCACACTTTTTCTGTCAGTTGTTCCTTCTGTCCTGCTCACATCTCCAATGGTTGTACACGTTGTCATTAACGTGGCTTCACTCCACATCAGCCGCTTTGCTCGCTAAAACACCGGTGTCGGCACATAAGGACGCTGTCAGAGCCTGTCAACGTTGATTAGCTGCGTATATACGAATGTGAATCGCATTATTGGCTGGAGCGGCCAGTTGCCGGTCACTTACAAACTCACACTGTAAAACAGAATCAATTGTTAACGTATTTATTTTCATTGCAATTCAGGTTAGATTTTTTTTTTGTGTGCAATGCAGATTTCCTGTGTGCGGACACCGTGACAGCAGTGCGCAATTGCGCGCGCGTGCAGCTTAGAGGGAACATTGTTCTCAAGTGTGCGTGCACTGTCTGGGAACTAGGAGTCTCACACACCAGTCACTAAATAGTTTTATGTTTCGATCAGGCTGACAGGAAACGAGTAATGACGTCTTCCTGTAGGCAGAGCTTACAGACAAGGCTCGACCTGCCTGGGTTTTAGGCTGTTCTGTGCAACTCAGAGCTCTGAACTCACCTCTGGCTGATCCTGAAGAGTTGTTACTTAAAGTGCTGCCACTGAAACAAACACAGTGAAAATGATGAATCATGTCAGGCCTGGGCCTTCACATAAAAACTGATTTTTAACAAACATATCATGGATCCTGGGGTACGCTCGAACACGCAAAAACTCCTTTTCCTAACCCATCCTCCTTGACCTCGATACAGGTGAAGGAAAGATGCTTTAATGCAAAAACATCCAGATGATCGCTTTTAGGAATGATCAGATGGTCTGTAGCTATGAATTGTGGGATGCTTTCATGAAGAACGTGTCTCCTCCGCTAAAGGAGGTGCACACTTCAGACCGCTCGGACCGAGTCGCAAACCTTGCTAAATGAAACTGAGTATTGGAACGTACCCCGGTCCAAATACTGGTGCATCACGGTGACTAACCTGTTCCTCTCGCAGTTCCTCTCAGGTGTCTGTCTGGGTGGAGTGGGAGGAGCCGACTGCTGGCTGCAATAATTCCTCTTCCCACCGGGGGCAGCAGAGCTGTGTAACGTGCCCCAATATATCTCATTGGAGACCATCTCTAGGCCTCCTCCTCGGGGAGAAGCGGAGGGGGAGGATCCAGAGAACCTGCTGTTGTCATGACTACCCGTGCAGGAAATGAAGGACGGCGCCTGCAAATGCTCTGTGGGAACAGGGGAAGAAGAAGAAGCGCGAGGATTTCCCTGCATCGAGGCGGGGGGGACGATGCGGTTCAGCCTCGGGGGAACCGGCGGTAACCCTCCAGTGTCTGACAGAGACCTGCAGCGGCCATTCCCAGTTCTCTCCCCATGGCTCGACCTTCGGCTTGGTGACGGCGCCTTGTCACTGAGGTCAGAGGTCAAAGCACTGTCTGCTGTGGGCATGTCCGCTGAGCTCAGACTTTCCAGCACAGTGAGGCAGATGGACTCCTGGGAAAGCCTCCTGGGTAGGGGTGGAGCAGGGTCGGGTGTTGGGGTGAACTGGATGGGCGCGGTCCTGCGGCGATTGAAGACAGTTCTCGGTTTGGGGACCGGCTTCACTGTTGGCCTGCCGCCATCGGAGTTTGCCAGCATGGCGGCGAGATCGGGAGCAAAGCTGTTCCTGATCACCTCCTGACGGGGCGACTCGGTGCGACCGCGCTTCGAAGAACAAACTGACTGACAGCGGTCACGAGGGAGATCTGCGTTCCGATTGGCTCTTTGGCCTTCTGTCCTCTCGATGTAACCGACCAATCGTAGGATTCTCTTCCTGTGTCCTGTGGCAGTTATGCCCAGACTGACCAATGCATCGCTGTCGAGGTGTGTGAAGTCTCTAGCCAATAGGAGACCGGCTCGATGGAAGGTGTCCAGGTACCTGCAGGAAGACAGAAGCCTAAAGTAATTCTGATTGGCTAGATGGGAGCTGCCCTTTGATTGGTTGTCAGTTTCTGTGATAACGTGTTAAAAATCACATTTATTGACATGGACAGAAGTTCATTTTTAACTGTTACACGTGCACCCAGTTCTGTAGGCAGCTGAGCCCACTCAGTCACACTGAGGACCACGTGTTTTCATCTGTCTGCATTTCTGAAGTAGAAAAGCAGTCTGTGAGAATGACTGCAGTCAGCCTGAGGCTGTTCGCAGACAGGTTGTCTCCTGTGCGATCGCAGAACGGTGAGTGTGCAGCAGCAACAAGCGGCGAGCTAACCATGCATGGCAATCATAGACAACCTCACACTGTTTTTGTAGCTGTGAGGAGGATGCTGCCCTGATTTTCCTCGTGTGGCCGAGCCATCGGGTAGCTTTGGCGAGCTCAGTACGTATACATTATCTCTGGATGGCAGTGCAGGTAACGAGCCCTCCAGTATGTTCATTTCCATCCATCCAGCCGGAGCCTATCCCAGCTGTCTTAGGGCCAGAGGCAGGGTACAACCTGGACAGGCCACCAGTCTGTCACAGGGATGACACATAGGCACAGACAACCATTTGCACCTGTGGGCAATTTAGAGTTTCCAGTGAACCTAACCCCATTAACTGCATGTCTTTGGACTTTGGGAGGAAGCCAGAGTAGCCAGAGAGAACTCACGCACACACGGGGAGAACATGCAAACTCCACACAGAGAGGCCCCGGCTGTATTTTAACTTATTTAATAGAATATCAATATTTGGAGTCCCTGTATCGATACAACATTGCCACACAAACTATCTGATGATTGTGCCGTTTCGGTTTCCCCCCATTTCATGCTGCACTCCTCAATCCTGACCTCTCCAGATGAATCGCAGAAAGCAGCCTCTCAACCGGCGTGCTTCCATCCAGGGAGCCCATGATGACCAACACAGAGTCCGGACTGGGCTTCATCTCCTCCACCAGCAGGAAACACCTGGGCCATCGCTGACCTACAGCAGTGGCGGATGGCGGTCGTCCATCTGGTGGAGAAAGAGGTGAAAGATTGATCTGCTTTAGATATCATCAGAAACTGGTTTAAGTTCTGCTGCTTCACTAACCCCACACTGAAACCAGAAAACCAGAAACACTGGCTCACACACACACACACAACAGGAGCCAGCCTCTGTAACCATTCATTCCTCCAGCAGGGGGCGTTAAATGTTTCTTTGAACCGCATCCTCTAATTAAGATCAATTAACAAACTGCCTCCACACACCGCGTAGATGGCACCACTGTCACCTTTGACCTCTGGAGCTCACGAGCCCCTCTTTCTGAGAACTAAAACCACAAAAGAAGAAGAAAGTATGATGTCAGCAGGCAGACACAGCTGCACGATTGTCTCTCTGCGTCTGCAGCAGGCTGACCTTTGACCTCTGCACAGCAGCAGAGAATCAGACAGAGGGTCACTGTGGGGATAAAGGCTGAGGGTTCCTGCCATGAAACCCTGACACCCCTGCTGCTACAAGGAAAAACTCGGGGAACAAACTGTGGGCCCAAAACAGACCCACATCTGGATCATCTGCTGGATCAACAGCTGGAAGTCACACACAGCCAATGAGACAAGGAGAACTCTCCAGCTCGGAGCAGCACGCTTCACTTCAGCGGCTCCCTGCATCCTGCCAGTGTGTGTGTGTCTGTGTGTGTCTGTGTGTGTGTGGGTGGGTGTGGGTCTGTGTGTGTGTGTGTGTGAGTGTGTGTCACCTCTCTGTGATGTGTTCAGGAGATGTCAACTAAGAAGCAGATGCAGCTTCCTGTTGGACCTTTAACAATAAGAGCCTGTGAACACAGCAGATATACTGAAGTCCAGGTGTGACAGTAAAACTGCAGGTGTGATGGAGCTGGGGAGAGCTCTCTGTCAGCATCAGGACGTCACTCAGAGAAAGACAGAAGAGCATGTGTCTAACACCAAAGTAAAAATAACTCACTCACACACACACTCACACGGCTGCAGCGTCTTGCAGGAAGACAAAGGCCGAGGAGGAAGTGAGTCACAGCAGCTTCCTCCAGCCGACCTTTTTCCTCCTCCTCCACTCTTCAGACAAAAGCTGCGTCTGTTCTGAGATCAGCCGCCACACAGCCAGGAAACACGTTACACAACAGCTGTGACACACAACATGATCAATGCTGTGTCAATGATGTGATCGTATCATAAATAACACAGTAATGCATGCTTCCGTGCAGTCACGTGACCACAGAGAGCCGCCGAGTGTCGTCAGCGCCAGCATCTCTCTGTCAGGACTTTGACGTCTCCTCAGACTGAAGCCGGCGACCAACAGGAGGAAAGAAAACGCAGGACAGCTGCAGCACCTCGTCTCAGAGCTGAAATCTGCAGCGTCCGTGGACTCGTCACAGCGCATGCTCACAGACTGAAGCTGGTTTTATTTTGAGAGACTCGATGCCTCGTGCTGACATGTGTGCTGGATCATGCTCTATCTTTAAACCTTCCCTTTCACTGTCGCTGCCATCCTCGTGTCACAAATCCGCCCCGATACCCTCCTCCACAAACTCCACCCTACCTGGACTCTCCCGTCTCTGTGGATGGCTGACCCCAGGTATTTAGGCTCATCACCTTGACCCTCTGTACTCCTTACACATCCACCCTCTCATTCACACATGTATTCTGTCTTGCATCTCTTCAGAGCATGCCTCCACCTCTCCAGGCTCTCCTCCACCTGCTGCTTACTCTCACTACAGATCACAGTGTCGTCTGCAAACATCAGCGTCCACAGAGACTCCTCTCTGACCTCATCTGTCAGCCTGTCCATCAGCACTGCAAACAAGAAGGGGCTCGGAGCAGATCCCTGATGTATCCCACTCCCATCTTTAACCCATCTGTCACTCCACCTGCACACCACTGTCTCTGTCCCCACACACGTCCTGCACCACCCTCACAAACTTCCTCATGTTACTTTTTTCCAGGATAATAAAGGTAGAAACAGAGGAGAGTCATTTTAGGCACTTTGTAAAAGGGGAACAGGAGGTCGGTCGCTGCAGTCTAGTTTACTCACCGTTCACTCAGAGATGTTCACAGATGGTGGTGAATCAACACCAATCCACAGGAAACCACACTGAGTAATAATATCAACATGACTCCCGGCTGCAAACATTTCCACATGAGACCTTTTCATGTCTTGATACAAGCACATGCATCTGCTCGGTGGGAGAAACGTTTCATCATCATCATCATCATCAGGTGACTTCTTCAGTCTCAGCTGACTGCAGGTTTCCAGCCAGGACATTTACTCATGACTGAAAATGGGCTGCGAGGTCACATCTTTGTTAATGTGCAAACTGTCACGATCAGTGATCAGCGCTCTTTGATTAGTGGTTGTTGATCATTGATCATGACAATTTGCATATTAACAATGATGAAACTGATCTCATAGCTCATTGTCAGTCATTGTGTAAATGTCCTGTTTAAAGGTTGGGGAGACCTGCAGTCAGCTGAGACTGAAGAAGTCACCTGATGATGACGAAACGTTTCTCTGAAAACGTCCAGATGAACAGAATCAACTTTGTGGGAGACATTTTAATGTAAAACTGGAGAGTTTCTCAAATCCAGCAGGAGTAAAAAGCAGGAGCCTGAGAAAAACTGCAGTGACAGAAAACAGAAAGTCCGGTGTGAGAGGAAAAAGAGCGGCCGAGGAGGAAAAACGTTAAAGAACCAGGCAGGAAGTCAGTGAAGGCCACAGATAAAGACCGAGCCAAGGAAAAGCAGCCAGAGGATACAGACCCTCCCATCCGACTTCCACTTTTAAACACTGCAGCTGAGACAGGAGAGAGGAGGGCCGAGTGCAGGCTGACTGAAGCTACAGCTGGAGCTCATGTCTGAGGTTTGGGTGTAAAACCCAGTCAGAGTCAGGACATCGAAGGACGTTCATATTCTGACCACTGGATCCAACACATCTGTCCCTGTATTGATTTAATGTGTACTTAAAAATCTTTCACTGGCCCGGCCCACTAAACATCACAGTGGGTTATACGTGGTCCACGGTGTAAAATCAGTGAAACCATCAGCTCTGTCGGTGTCTCCAGCTGATGGTGCTGGTCCTCATGAGCGAGGGGTAGAAGGCACCAAAATCACATTTGTGGTGTGATCTACTCGAACCAGTTTCCCTCCACACACCAGCTGATTCAGGGTGCACAGTGCGGGGTCTGCAGGGGACTGACCCTCCATGTGATTGTGAAGAAGAATCCAATAAATGACAAGAGTCAAACCTGAGGTCAGAGAGTGGGCTTGGAAATGCATGCTGGGAGTCTAATTTATGATAGCTGCTTTAGTTCCGATGATATTGATCCAAAGTGGGGGTCTTTGACACGACTGGATGTTGATTACTGATTAGAACTAGGTCATCATTGACGCCGCGTGGCCCAAATAAAGTCACGCTGAACACAATGGGCCACAAACAGCAGACACCAGGTGTCAAACTCCTCGAACAGATTTTCACAGGAAACTTTACGAGTTCTTCATGGCGGCTGTTAAAAAGAGCCGATTCTGTCTGCTGGCTAAGTGTCAGCCGACCAAACTGCAAAGACACACAAGCTCACAGCTCCAACACACAAACAGGCAGTAACGCAGACGCACAGCTCTGTGCGGTCAGCACGACACCATCGCTAACAGCACGTGAGCAGCCGGCCCGGGTTTGAGTCTGACCCGCAGCCCCCCCGGCTGCTTTCCTGTCATTTCTTTACTGTACCTGTCAATAAAGGCCAAAAAAGTAAAATAATCTTACTTTATTATTGTTATGCAGGTTTGTGTGAGGCAGCATGGATTACTACAGCATGTCCATGTTCTGTTCAGATGTGACTACATCATGTGACTCTGATAACCCCTGAATGATGTGCGCAGGTCACCCTGTGTTTGTTCCTGAGGACACCCCGTGACACGCTGCAAGGATGGACGCGGGGATTTTCAGCAGCTGGTCGTACTACACACGTATCTGCACCAGTTTCCTTGTCACAGCTCAAACTTTGGCACTGACTATTTAAAAGAGTCCCTACAAACATCACTGTCTTCGCTGTTACTGAACCAAGAAAAACAGCAAAGACGTACAAAGGTGTTAAAGTGCTACAACATCAAGCTTGCATAACAACCCTGTTTACACTGTGCCAAATGTTAGGCTGTCTGAGACTTCCTCAGGAGGACTGAAGGCTCGCAGCCTGCAGCCTGAGAGACAAATCTGGTAAAAACGGTGAAAGTCTGTCCGGTGAAGTGCAGCTCTCATGGAGACCTGGTTGGCCTGGCTGAAGCGGTCCTGCTCTGACAGCTGAAATCAGACGCAGAAAAACGTCTTGGTTCAGACGCACCCGCGCTACCTCTGCCGTTCCCATTTCTCCCCAAACACCAAACACACCCTGTCCTCGTCCCATCCCTCCCTCTTCACCTCCCTGACATTGCTCCCATGCCGCCCGCCTCATCACTGGTGTTTCTGTATGTTAGCTGATTTTTCACATGATAAAGACCTGGGAGAGCGAAGCTGGAAGACAAAAAGCTGTCATCTAGGGCTGGGCGATATGGCCTAAAATCCATATCGCGGTATAATTTGAAGCACGTGCGGTAACGATATATATCACGATATATTCTTTTCTTCTGTATAATGTATTTTCAACACTATAAGGCACACTTAAAATCCTTTAATTTTCTCAAAAATCGAGAGAGTGCCTTATGTATGAATTCTGGTTGTGCTTACTGACCTTGAACCGATTTGGGCGTGCAGAAATCTGTTAAAAAATGTTTTAGTACAACTTTGGTAAGCCGCACTGCTTAATGGATTGTCAGAGCATTACGGCTGCCGTAGTGAGGAGCTTCGCGGAGTAATCTGGGTCCAAAACTCCGTCCACTTCAGGTCCCAAAGTCAAACGAACACTGAGAGTTAAAAACAGTCTAAATTCTTTCATCTTTAATAAAATCATCAGCGTTGCTGCTTTACCAGGTGTAACTATGAAGTTTAACATCCATGCATCCATGAAAACAGAATTTATTAAATTTAACGGAGTTAGAAGTTAACAGGAAGTTAGCTCGCTAGTTTCCACCTAAACATTTCATACCATGTTCTGACAGAGATTTTGAAACTAATTCAAACGTACAGCTCTGCTATTACTTCCAACATAAATGAAGACAGAAAACTAAACAGCAGTGACGTTTGCAGGGTTACTGAAGTTGGACTACCTGGTATATAATGTTGTGCTACATGATTGCTAGCGACACAGCTATGTTAGCATAACATTAGCACAGTGAAGCTGGAGGATGAACGCCAACGTGTTTTCCACTCGATAAAAGTTAACGTGAGGGATTCTGGTGGTCAGGGACAAATGCAATCACATATCAGGATACTATACACGGGCCAAACTTCAGTCAGGAGAACAACTAAGATTAGTTACAAGGTTAGTTATTAATATACTGCAACAACATGGGAATAGAGCAGCTGCGAGAGAATTCAACATTAAGGAATCAATGTTACGAAAGTGGAGGAAGCGCAATTTTTGGCTTTCCCCATATTTCAAAAGTACTTCATCTCTTTGCTATGACTGCCGCCTGGCATAATTTGCAGACGATAATGGTTGTAGCCGCTGCGATGCTTTCTCTCTGGGTCTACAGGTTCTCTCTGGCCCTGCAGGTTCTCTCTCAGTCTACATGTTCTCTGTGAGTCCACAGGTTCTCTCTGCAGGTTCTCTCTGCCTCTAGAGGTTCTCTCTGATTCTACAGGTTCTCTGTGAGTCCACAGGTTCTCTCTGCGGGTTGTCTCTGGCCCTGCAGGTTCTCTCTGCAGGTTCTCTCTGCCCCTACAGGTTCTCTCTGGCCCTGCAGGTTCTCTCTCAGTCTACAGGTTCTCTGTGAGTCCACAGGTTATCCCTGCAGGTTCTCTGTGAGTCTACAGGTTCTCTCTGCAGGTTCTCTCTGCCCCTACAGGTTCTCTCTGATTCTACAGGTTCTCTCTGCGGGTTGTCTCTGGCCCTGCAGGTTCTCTCTGCAGGTTCTCTCTGAGTCTACAGGTTCTCTCTGGCCCTGCAGGTTCTCTCTGCAGGTTCTCTCTGGGTCTACAGGTTCTCTCTGGGTCTACAGGTTCTCTCTGGTCCTGCAGGTTCTCTCTGCAGGTTCTCTCTGGGTCTACAGGTTCTCTGTGAGCCTGCAGGTTTGTGCTTGCTGCAGATATGTCGGACCGAGGCGTTGCTCTGTAATGAGGAGGAGCAGCAGAGAGGAAGGCTGGGAGAGTGAGGGTGGGCGAATGAGGCAGTATAATAACAGTGAGCCTCTATTGTGTGAAACAGAGGGCTGATTGTTCCTGAGCTGTGACAGGAACCACACACTGACGCGCACTGGGAACACTGGGAACACTGGGTTATTATTGATTCTACACCTCTATAGATTTCCTCTGAGCTCTAAAGTCTGATTAATTCTTTATTTAAATAAAAGAAAACTGGTCAGCTGAGCAGTGAATGTCGTGATGCATTCAGTTTTACCTGCTGAGGTTTAAAAAGCCCTCTGCACACAGAGCGACCTCCTGTTTTACTGAGTGTGTGCAGAAACACACGCTTCTCTTACACTAAAAAACTATTTTACAGCTTCCCTGGAAATCAAAGCGAGCCATCAGGAGGTGATCAGATAAACAGGAGTTTCACAGTTCGAGCTTCTCAGGATAAATACATCACATGATCACAGAAAGGCAAAACTGAGCCAAACCTGAAATCCCCATTTAACCACAAACTCCACATGCAGGAGATCCCAAACATGCAGGATCACAGCAGAACTCAGTGAGCGAGTCTATGAAGACAGATGTCTGACTTTAAGAACTCAACCAGGAGCAGCCCTTCAGACCAACCGGCGGAGCAACATGTTCTCAGGGCAGAGCGGCGTGTTCAGGTGGAGCACAGGATTTATTCAGGTGTGTTTTACAGACAGGCTGATGTGAACCTGAACTCTGACCTGGAGCATCATCACTGACTGGACTGGATTAACAGTTAAAGTTTGTGGTGTACATTGTGTGAGGCTGCAGGTAACTATTAAAGCCCAAGGAACGCACATGACTACCTGTGGGCACCAGGTGGGACATTCACAGATGGCTCTAAAATCAGGAAACCTGCTTTCCTCTGTTGAAAACAAAGATTATTCTCTGACACTGATGGCTGTCGGGGGAACTGGGCTCCACCGACCTCTGACCCTGTTGTGTGTCACGTTCAGCATCATTCTGCCCCTGAACCTGTCTCAGGGCCCTGAAACAGTGAGACGAACGAGGAGACGCTTCACTCTGATCAGAGACCTGAGGTACGAATCAGCACAGAGCCAAAGATAACGGTCCAGGCTGAGGTCAGAGGTCAGATATAATCCCACAGGGTGATGATTTTACAAATATTCACACACAGAATTACGAAGCAGAGACATGCTGAGCAATAACCGGACAATAAAACACAAAAACATCCAATCAGAGGCCATGACACGTTGATAAACAGGATGTTACATCACAGGGAGTTTTCCCTTCCTGTTCTGTTCTTCTCAACACAAACACACACACACGGTGCTGCTCTGTGTGTGTGTAACACCTCAAACACTCGGCTGTAGAAATCAATCCTTTCATTGATTATCAGCTGATCAACTGAAATCAAAAAACAGGAAAAGGAACTGATGAATGACCAGCTGATGATGTCATGATGAAGTTGCTCAGAGGACAAGATCAGCTGTGATCATGATGTCAGCAATCACGATGTTGTCCTGCAGCCAGTGAAGGCAGAGACGGACTCCAACAACCCAGCACACACCCTAAAACCAGAACTAGAACCCTGAAACCAGATCATGCACCAAATACACCAGCATCACCTTAAAACCAGGACCAGGACCCTGAAACCAGAGCCAGGACCATAAAACCAGGACCAGGATAGCAAACCTAGACCTTCAAAACCTCAGAGATCCACTAACATCAGAAGCTCGAGTCAAATCAAATCACTTTTATTGTCACATCACATGTGCAGGTACGCTGGTACGGTACATGCGAGTGAAATTCTTGTGTGCGAGCTTCACAGCAACAGAGGTGTGTAAAAATACAATAACATAAGAGAAGTCCTGCTGTCCCTCACACTAATTTACTCTGACTCCAGTCTGGATCCCCTCAGACCCCTTGTGTGAATCCAGACCCTCAGAGACTCGAACCTGTGGCGGGGTCGGACCCGCGGACTGTGCGCGGCTCCGCGGCAGGAGGAGCCGCTTCCTGCGGGACTCTGAGAGACTGTTTAAGTAAAGTCTGAAGGACTGGGAGCGCCTTACCTGCGACCCGGTTCTGCCTGCCTCCTGCTCCGTGTTCCGGTCTCTGTGCTCGGTTCAGTCCGGTAAGTAGTGCGCGCGGCTCTCAGTGCGCCGGGAGGAGAAACTCTGAGCAGCTACGGTAAGCTACACGCGACCACTGCGGGCACAACCTCTGCTCACTTTCACAATAAAAGTCCCAAGGAAGTACAGCTTCCGGTCAGACTGTGTCTCCAGATCCACTTGCTGGCATTGATCCGTAAGTTCTCCAGATCATCAGTAAAGGTTCATGTTCATGTCTTCGTTCTTTTTAAACGTGCTTTAAGGCGTTTGCATTAAAAACCTGAGCAAAGTACAGCTGTTCTCACCTGCTCTGTTTAAACCTGTTATTATTATTATCATTATTATTCTGATTGTTTCTTATTATTAATTTCTTTATTTCTTAAAAATCGTTTAAATGTTCACTAATACATATAAAAAAGACAACAAAAGTAGTCAGGAACAATGCACATATTCATATAGCTATGTATTGCAAGAAGGTCAACTCTCAGTTCTCTCCAGCGCAGCTTTGATTTATGATCATCAGGAAAATGATTAAACTGCACATGCTCAGTTCATTCCACTTCTGATCATACAGAATTAACATGTTCGTGCTTCTGTAATGTAAAAGAAAACTGTGATATCATCTTTATGCATTTGTGATTTAAGAAAAAGCTCCTAAAATATAAAGAAGATGTTAAAGCTGTAAAATGAAGTTAATCAGGAGTTTTATCACAGACCCCTTCATGCTGGCCTCGGGCTTCAGTCGCTCAACAGCCTTTCTGCTATTTAACTGTAAAACGTGAGATGAGCAGGTAAATAAACCACTTGCATTAATTAGGTTTCACAGTTGCTCTGTGGGTTTCATGGCTTCATGTACACTCGTCTGCAGGTAAGTCAGTCACTTCACAACATGAGGGAGTTGTCCCGTGGGCGCTCAGAGGTCCTCGTGGACACTGTGTCCTGTCCTCTCAGCACTAAGGAGCTGGACAGCAGTGGAGTTTCCTCCTTGCTGCCCAAACAACAATCTGAGCAGAGCAGACAGGAAACAGGAAGTGCCTGAGACAATACAGCGCTGAGAGGATCCGGAGCCCAGCTGCATTTTTCTGCCTCTAAAGGAGGATGCAGTCCTCATGAAGCTTTCCTCATCAAGGCAGGAAGAGCGCGCTCAGCAGCACTCAAACAAAACCACACAGGAGGTCACCGGGCTGCACACGCCCTCTGACAGCAGGAGACCACACATACATGCACAGACACAGTGTAAGGAAGAGGACTCCCTTACTACATTTATTTATATTATCTGTATAGCACTTCAGAGCACACCTTTCACTTCATTAAAAGCACATTTTCAAGCACTTTATTTAGCATTGCACTTTAAGCATGGATTTGCACAGTAAAACATTTGCACACAAGAAGTTTAAATATTTATTGACTATTTATTGGGAATTTTAAAATCAGTTGGTAGGCTTGTTTCAGATCCTGCACAGCTGCTCCTCATCAAGGAATGTGGTGGTTGTCTGTCAGGAGAGAAGAAAGGTGACTGAGATTGAGGTTTACCAGTAAGGAAAACTAATGCAAATGTGTGTGTGTGTGTGTGTGTGTGAGAGAGAGAAATCTAGGAATAAAAGTGGTGCAAATAGGTGTTTGTACGATAATGATTACTCCCCTTTCTTGCCTGTGTCCTCTTCAAGGTGTTTGGGCAAATGTTTCCCTGGGGGTCCAGACACCATTTAAAGATTCCGGGAGAGACCATGGGTTAAGCGAGTGTGGTGAATCTTTTTGTGCTTGGGTTTTTATAATATTGAGTTTGGTGTAAAATTAAAGTGTGAAATATTTATTAATATAAAAATGTGAAATGTATTTATGCATTTATTTATTCAAACTGGTATATTGTATACTGTGGTGGAAGGTTGGGATTTAAGAATTTACCTGAGAGTGGAAGAATGGTTTAGTCTGTGACAGCTGAACATATTTAAGGCTGCCGGTTGTCATTAGAGGGTTAATTGTGCTGTGAAGAAGCTCGATTAGTGAATTGTTGTAAGGAGAGCTGTATGGCAAATAAATACTTTCTGTTCCACTACACTTCCCTCACTGTGTTTCCAGTCACTAAGGGCCGCCCTGTTATATACACACACACACACACCCCTACCTCTCCTGGGTTACCTGCATCGCCCCCAGCAGGCTTCATGAATCAGAAGACGCTTCATCTTTGCCACGGCCACCAGGTTGGACTGATTCAGATCACAAAGGTCGAAGGTCACCGCTGAATCAGTACTGTACCGCTGTAAGCTGAACATGTGCCACCTCCTGCAGTAACTTTAACTGTGATATTTTTAAAATCCCCACCGTGATCAGCCTCAGGTCGTCTCACCTGTCTCCTAGTGTGTTCTGGAGGGTTACCTCTACACCCCATAAAAGGATTTAAACACACTGATTCTGAACAGGAAGTTGTTCAGGTGGAGGCACTGCTTCACCTGAGCAGGGTTCCAGGTGAGCTGAGTCTTCATAACGTACCTGTAAATGTGACGGCAGGAAAGAGGTGTGTCCCTCTGGGGTCACCTGGATGAAGTGTGGGAGTTGAGCCTAGACAGGAGGAGGATGAAGAGCTTCAGTTCTTCTCATCAGAGGAGCTGTCCAGCTTCATTCCACCTGTTTGCACCAAAGACGAGCTGCAGAGACACCTCAGGCAGTGACTGTCTGTGGATTTGTGTCTGTGCCTCACTCACACACCTTAATGGGAAGCAGCTGGGCCAGAGATTTGGGCACACACTCTGCAGCTCAGACTGAGTCCACTCGGGGGCGCTGCAGCCTCACGCAGACAGAAGAAAACTGACACGGTTTCTTCCGTCTGTGCTGAGATTACCGAAGGGAAGTGTGAGGTTCAGACTTGGTGTTTCCTGCTCTGAACACAATCTTTGGTTTTCTGGATGATCGGAGGTAAGCGGACACTTTCAGCTTCCTGCAGACTCACTAACAAAAACCCAAACATGAGGTCTGACACAGACAGAAAGAGGCAGCTTGTTGTTGTCCTCGTCCTCACATCTTTAATTAATGGAATAAACACAGGGATCAGATTATTTTTTTTACATTTATAGTATATTCCAGGATGTAGGCTCGATGCAGGTTCGAGCCCCGGCTTGGACAGTCGTTGTGTCCTTGGGCAAGACACTTCACCTACCGCCTACTGGTGTTGGCCAGAGGGGCCGATGGTGCGATATGGCAACCTCGCTTCTGTCAGTCTGCCCCAGCTGTGGCTACACCTGTAGCTGCCTCCACCAGTGTGTGAATGTGAGAGTGAATGAATAGTGGAATTGTAAAGCACTTTGAAGGTCTCGAAAAGCACTATATAAATGCAATCCATTATTATTATTATTATTATTATTGTTGCTGTGATAACAAAAACCAACAATAGCATGATTTGAAAGAGCACTGAGACAAAGAAAGCTTGAATCAGGCAGAAAGGTGAGAGGTGTGCTGGTGGCTCAGGGTGTCATGTTGAGGAGAGCCAGGATGAAGGTCAAGGTCAAAGTCAAATTTATTTATATAGCACATTTCAAACAGCTGATGCTGCACAAAGTGCTTAACAATATAAAAATGGTATTAAAAAGCAACAATATAATACAATAATAACAGTAAAAAAACAATAATAGGACAGTAAAAGAATTAAAACAATAACTAAACTAATTCAAATAAGGCCAAAATGCTTGGGTCATAGTGTGTTAAAAGCCAGGGCATAGAAATGTGTCTTTAGTAATGATTTAAATTGCTCAAGTGTTTGTGCAGATCTGATATTTAAGGGGAGACTATTCCAAAGTCTGGAACCTGCCACAGAGAAGGATCTATCACCACAGGATTTGAGGTTAGTCCGTGGGATGGACAGCATTAGTTTTGAGCTAGACCTCGTGGTTTTTCCTGGAGCATAGGCAGAGAGGAGCTCAAACAGGTAAGGAGGGGCTCGGGCATTAAGTGACTTAAAAACAAAAAGTAGAAGTTTAAATTGGATCCTGTAGGAGACAGGAAGCCAGTGTAAAGAAGCTAAAACTGGGGTTATATGCTCTCTCCGTTTGGTACCAGTTAGCAGGTGACCAGCTGCATTTTGAACCATCTGAAGACGATGGATGATGGCCTGATCTAGACCATAATACAATGAATTGCAGTAGTCTAATCTGCAAGTAAGAAAAAGGTGAATAACACGCTCAAAGACGTTAGCCAGAAGGTATGGCTTTACCTTGGCTAGCTGTCTTAACTGAAAAAAACAGGACTGAACTACTGCACTCACCTGCTTAGTCAATTTAAAAGAACCATCAATGTAGACACCGAGGTTTTTTACATGTGTTTTACAATACGAGGAAAGGGTGCCCAGAGTGCACTGGTCAACGCCCTGTAGAGGTTTTCTGGCCTCTGTGAGGAGAAACCTAACTAACTGATGAGGTAATTTATGTTATGTGGGAATGCCTCGGGATCAGCAGAGATTTCTGGAACTGCCTCTGCGACCCGACACTAGAAAAAAAAAAAAAAAAAAAAAAAAAAAAAGAGGCTGGTTGCAACTTTTCCATCAGCTGCCATTGTAAGAACATAGAAATTTGTAAAGATGGACTTGCAGTGAGCTGAAACATGTTCGCTCATCATCTGTTGACGTAGATCATGTGATCACACTGACTCACACACTGCAGAGCTGATTTAATGTGGTTTTATTGCTCAGGTTAAACATCCAGGAAAACAAATCTGAGAACCTGCAGAAGATTCATGTGGCTTCTGTCCCACACAGATTACAGACTTTAAATATTCAGCACAGAGCCCTGACAAAATCAACACATCATTACTATTATTATTTACACTCTGAACATCTACCAGGACACAGCGACCCTCTCAGAACCGTGGTTATAGTTTGGTTACTTTTTTACCCACATGATGAAAACAGAGCTTTCACCTTTCTGATCAACTCTTACAGACATCGCACAGTTGTTCGGTTAGAAACTCTCTATGAGTGGGGTAAATATTTAGAAATCCACACCCACCTGAACCAAACCCCTACCCGACCAGGAAGTGGATGTTGTTAGGAGGCTAACACTGATTGTCATTAGCTTCTAAACAGACTGCAGGAAGTAGATTCACAGACGAGTTTCTGCTGCACACTCTTTGTCTCACTGCAACACAAATACAATTCAAGGAAAGATTAGATGAAACTCCAGCCACCTTCAATGTGAGCAGAGGCCATCGCGGAACACCTGGAAACAGCTGTGAGGGCGGTCTCATGTTTGTAGCTGCCATGAAACAGATTCCGTCCGATTACTGTGAGCTGACAGAAGGTTTTCAGAAAGTTGTGAAAAGGTTTGTGAGATCCAGCAAAGCGAGCGCAGCTGCATTCAGAAAGGTGTCCAGCATGAGTTTACCTGATCAAACAAACCAACAAACAGTAAACCAGACAGAGTCCGCCATCTTTACGGCTCCTCGTCGTCACTCTGCTGCGTCTTCTCCTCGCTCAAGCAGCTCTCATCGATGTTCTCCAGAGAGTCAGCTCGCTGCACCGTCAGCTCTGACACGCTGATGCACGGCAGCGTGTTCTGCTCTGGGAACATCCATGGCTTCAGGCCCGGGTTGTGTTTCCTCTTCCACTCCGGGTACTTTACAGAAGCCTTGTAGATCTTCCTCATAGCCTAAGATGACCAAAATGAGATGGGACAGAAACACATTCAGATGGGTCAGAGACACGTTCAGATGGGTCAGAGACACGTTCAGGACACGTTCAGATGGGACAGAGACACAGCCTGATGGGACAGAGACACAGCCTGATGGGAATAGAGGTCGTTTACCTTTGGAGCTACAAACTGGGACACCCTGTTCACCACCCACTTTGGTAAAGAACCTGCAGACAGAGACAATGGTGCCGAGGGTCAGGCTGAGTCAGTTCAGTTTAAACATGAAGCACAGATCGAGTTTACAGAGAGAACATTTGTACATAACACACACACACACACACACACACACACACACACACACACACACACACACACACACACACACACACACACACACACACATTGTATTTGGCCAGTAGAAGAGGTACTGTATTTAGTACTTCTTCCACTAGCCACAGGTCTCACCTCTGGGGTCCACCTGAGTCAGGTAGTAGAGGGTGGAGCTGGTGGCTCCGTTGGACTGGATCAGGTACCCCGTGAGCAGAGAGACGGCTCGGACGTAGTCCTTCTTTGGAGGATATTTCTGAGGTGGACAAAGGAGCAGTGAGTGATTGACTGCACTGTCCACTTGGCAGATATAACCTCACACATCACACCTCAGTGTGCATCTGTATACTGATGATACTGTGCTCTATTCTCTGGAGTGGTATTTACAATTAAAACTTTCACCTACTGATCTGAAGTCTGTGATTGATTGTGCAACCATGAATCTGCTGGGGTCTGACTGGGTCCTAGTGATAAAGCTCCCCTATGGAGTCTGCTCTTCTAATAAAATGTTTTTGTGTCTTTATGCTCCATATGTCACTAAATGAGTATAAAACCCACCAAGTCACAGTCAGAGCAGTGAAATACTGACCGGGTGTTTGACCGAGTAGTTGATGATCATGTAGTCGTTGCCGAGTGGAAGCCAAGATCTCATCGTCACAAAGTCTCTGTTTTTCAGCGGGCTCGGGCATTTCCCTTCAAACAGAACACAAACACATCCACAAAGGTTCAGACAGAATCAGATATTTGGCAACTAAAAACCAGCTAACCCTTTTGGACCAGCACAGACTCCGGCTCAACCTAACCTCAGTTTGATCTGAATTAAGAAGCAGAAAGTTAGAGGCCGCCCAGGTCCTTTAGACCTGAGTCTATTAGATAGATATGATACAAACCACTGCAGCGCAGTACCTGTAATACCTACAGCATGTTCTAATCGCTCTAATAGGATATTATGGTCGACAGTATCGAACGCTGCACTGAGGTCTAGCACTGCTATGCAGATGATACCGAGCTCTATCTGTCCATGAAGCCAGATAACACACGGCAATTAGTTAAACTGCAGGAATGTCTTAACCTCCTAAGACCCAAACTCTTCCACAGCATGCATTTTTAATTTCTCTTTGATATTTGGGCATATTGGGACCTGATGAATGTAAAAACAAAGTATTGCCTGATTTTTTTTTTTTTTAAACCTGATTTTTGGGGTGGTTGGCCCGGAAAAGGCCCAACCACAAAAATGAGATCCACATGAGGATATTCATTTAAAATTTCAATAGAACAGTGGCAGTATGTCCTCATAAGTGGATATCAGGCCCATGTAGAGCAAAATTTTGTATTTCGGTCTAGACAACCCAAAATGTGATGTCCACATATGTGGACGCCAGGTCCTAGGGGGTTAAAGACATAAAGACCTGGATGGCCACTAACTTTCTGCTTCTTAATTCAGATCAAACTGAGGTTATTGTACTCGACCCCGAAAAGCCTAGAAATATGGTATCTAACCAGATTCTTACTCTGGATGGCATTACCTTGGCCTCCAGTAACACTGTGAGCAACCTTGGAGTCATTTTTGACCAGGACATGTCCTTCAATGCACATATTAAACAAATATGTAAGACTGCTTTCTCTCATTTGTGCAACATCTCTAAAGTTAGAAATATCCTGTCTCAGAGTGACGCTGAAAAACTAGTTCATGCATTTATTACTTCCAGGCTGGACGACTGTAATTCATTATTATCAGGAAGTCCTAAAAACTCCCTGAAAAGCCTGACAGACACAGTCTCTACTTTTAAGATTAGGCTTCAAACTTTCCTTAGTTATGCTGCAACAGGTGTAGGCTGCTGGGGGAGTCCCACGATGCACTGCGTTTCTTCTTCACTCACTATGTGTTAACAGTCCTCTCTGCGCTGAATCATACCTGTTATTAACCTCTGTCTCTCTTCCACAACATGTCTTTATCCTGTCTTCCTTCTCTCACCCCAACCAATCACAGCAGATGGCCCCGCCCCTCCCTGAGCCTGGTTCTGCCGGAGGTTTCTTCCTGTTAAAAGGGAGTTTTAACAGGAAGTGCTTGCTCATAGGGGTCATATGATTGTTGGGTTTTTCTCTGTATGTATTACTGTAGGGTCTACCTTACAATATAAAGCAACTTGAGGCGACTGTTCTTGTGATTTGGTGCTATATAAATAAAATTTAATTGAAATTGAATCAAATCTTTATTATTATTTATGTATTTATTTATCAGCAGCCACGGCGTAGCCACAGCGGGCTGGGGTGATGTGCCCACAGGCTCTGCCGGGAGCCAGCTGCGCCATAGCGGGCCGAGCCCAGGCCCAGAGGCCCAAGATCCCCCCCGTCCCCCCGGAAAAGGCCCAACCGGTTAGAGTATCTTTTATACCTGTCATTTGAGTGTCATGTTAAACCACATCACTGGGTCTCCCTACTTCCACAACATCGATTGCTACTTCCTCTTGTTCCCTTAGGTCTTTGTCCACCATTCACCTTATTGTTCCCTCTGCCTGTCTCACCATTCTGGTGCTGTGCTGAGGTGTTTTATGGCATGTATTACATCACCGCTCAGTAAAGGAACTAACAGGAGTAATATCCCACGTCTGCATTGACCGTCAGCCTGCCGATGTCATACGTATCGATCATGTTGGTGTCCCACTTCTTCCGGTAGCTGGTGTCATGGAGGACGTCGTACAATGTCTCTGCTGTCACGTCCTTACAGACTATCCTCATCTGAGGCACAGAAAGAGAGAGGGAGAGAGTCAGGCAGAGGTTAGGACCAATCACGCTCAACTCTAACCACCAGTTTCCATGATGGTGTACTGTGACATTTAGATGTGCCATGGGATTTTATTACTTGAACTCTGCAACTGCATGAAATGTTAGAAACATACATATGTTGGGATTGTAGGAGGAAGACGGGGAACTCAGAGGGAACCCACAGTGATGACTCCTAAGAAAAAAAAGTTCATGAATTTGAGTCACCTGGTGTCCAGGTTTTCCCTGGTAGTGCTATCTTTAAGGGGAGGGTGTGATGACCCAGGAAACAGCAGGTGTGCTGTGTTCTACAGGAGCTGATTGGAGTGCTGCATGAGCTACATCCACACTGAGTTTCTTCAGTGGAACAGCCTGTCTTGGAGATTCTTTACACCCTTCAGTGCTTCCCAGCACAGGATTATCCCATACTCACAGGAGCACGCTGCTCATGATGAAGAAGGGAGGTCTAGCTCAGCTATTGAGGAAGCAAATATAATACAATCTTATTCCCTTGCCACCAATATTCATGGCTAATGTGCAGTCTGAGGAGTAAATGAACTGCATTTGAATGTCACACATTTATGTGACTTCAGGGATACATGTCTAATTGCATTCACAGAGACTCACAGATCTTTTAGCTGATAAACTTCTTAAACTGTTTAAACTTGATTTTAAACCTGTGGGTTAAATTTTAGACTCTTTAACTAACAGGTCTCCGTGTGTGAGAGTCAGCATCTGTTTTTCTAATCAGCTGAATTCTTCTATTGGGTCACCACAGGGATGTTGTCTCTCTCCGCTACCATATATTTTATACACTAATGATTGTCGTAGTACACAGGCTAACAGGCATTGTAAGCCTCCTCCATGGTGAAGAGTACAGGGAGTGCAGAATTGTTAGGCAAGTTGTATTTTTGAGGAATAATTTTATTATTGAACAACAACCATGTTCTCAATGAACCCAAAAAACTCATTAATATCAAAGCTGAATGTTTTTGGAAGTAGTTTTTAGTTTTAGCTATTTTAGAGGGATATCTGTGTGTGCAGGTGACTATTACTGTGCATAATTATTAGGCAACTTAACAAAAAACAAATATATACCCATTTCAATTATTTATTTTTACCAGTGAAACCAATATAACATCTCCACATTCACAAATATACATTTCTGACATTCAAAAACAAATCAGCGACCAATATAGCCACCTTTCTTTGCAAGGACACTCAAAAGCCTGCCATCCATGGATTCTGTCAGTGTTTTGATCTGTTCACCATCAACATTGCGTGCAGCAGCCTCCCAGACACTGTTCAGAGAGGTGTACTGTTTTCCCTCCTTGTAAATCTCACATTTGATGATGGACCACAGGTTCTCAATGGGGTTCAGATCAGGTGAACAAGGAGGCCATGTCATTAGTTTTTCTTCTTTTATACCCTTTCTTGCCAGCCACGCTGTGGGGTACTGCTGTTTTATTTATCTGTATAATGGTCTATGTTCTGATTCTTTAGTTATCCTATTTTGAATATTATATTCTATGTTTCAGTTTATTCTGGTTTAGGGTTTTGTTCTCAGGTTTTGCATTCTTGTGTTTAATGTAGGTTTAGTTCAGTGTCAGTGTCTTCCAGAAACTGGCAGTAGGACTGGGAGTTGAGCTTGACTCCATCCTCAACCCGAAAAGGCCCCACAAGCTCATCTTTGATGATACCAGCCCAAACCAGTACTCCACCTCCACCTTGCTGGCGTCTGAGTCGGACTGGAGCTCTCTGCCCTTTACCAGTCCAGCCACGGGCCCATCCATCTGGCCCATCAAGACTCACTCTCATTTCATCAGTCCATAAAACCTTAGAAAAACCAGTCTTGAGATATTTCTTGGCCCAGTCTTGACGTTTCAGCTTGTGTGTCTTGTTCAGTGGTGGTCGTCTTTCAGCCTTTCTTACCTTGGCCATGTCTCTGAGTATTGCACACCTTGTGCTTTTGGGCACTCCAGTGATGTTGCAGCTCTGAAATATGGCCAAACTGGTGGCAAGTGGCATCTTGGCAGCTGCACGCTTGACTTTTCTCAGTTCATGGGCAGTTATTTTGCGCCTTGGTTTTTCCACACGCTTCTTGCGACCCTGTTGACTATTTTGAATGAAACGCTTGATTGTTCGATGATCACGCTTCAGAAGCTTTGCAATTTTGAGACTGCTGCATCCCTCTGCAAGATATCTCACTATTTGTGACTTTTCTGAGCCTGTCAAGTCCTTTTGACCCATTTTGCCAAAGGACGTTGCCTAATAATTATGCACACCTGATATAGGGTGTTGATGTCATTAGACCACACCCCTTCTCATTACAGAGATGCACATCACCTAATATGCTTAATTGGTAGTAGGCTTTCGAGCCTATACAGCTTGGAGTAGGACAACATGCATGAAGAGGATGATGTGGACAAAATACTCATTTGCCTAATAATTCTGCACTCCCTGTATTCCCATGGGCTGCCTCCCCATCTTGCCCTGACAGTAGTAAAGGGTGCAGCCATTGATGGTGGTGGATATTCTGTATTTGGGGGGGGGGGGGGGTGTTCTTGATAAGCCTCTGTCCTTTGAATCAACTTGTGCTGTTACAACAAAAAAGTTCCAACAATAATTGGACTTTTTCCTGAGGTTGAGAGTTTTTAACATTTCATTTGAAATGACCATTTATTAAAAAAAAAAAAGAAAAAAAAAAGAGGGTTTTTTTTAGTACCATTGCTTGGCTACAGTAATCTGTCCTTGACCAACCAGACTTGGTAACCTGGTTAGTAAGATTTCAGGGAGGTCTCAGGTCCAGTTTCTGGACAGGTGCTGAGGAAGGAAACATCTGTCATGTCTGAGAGGATGGTCTGAACATCCTCTCTTCAGGTCGTTGGTATAAAGTGCCTGCAGTGACGAGACCACAGAGTGTCTTTTATACCTGCTGCTGATATGATGGTTATTAAAGCTAACCTATAAGTGTTGTTGCCATCACTATTGCACTTTGTTACTGATAAAACTTGGGCTGTTCTTTAATTTTTTAAATGTTTGTGTTGTTTGATGTGTGGACATGTTTCCCATTGGGGACAATAAAGTTACCAATTAGTAGTCTGACAAACTGTCTTAAGACAATTGGCAAACGATTTTCTGCAGCTTAATGCAGACGAAACTGTTTCATTAAGCCCCAAATTAGACAACATCCTGGTTCTTTCTCATTGATGGTGAAAGATGCTGCTCAAAATCTTGATTTTTGATCTTTGACTTTTGATGCTCACATGAAGTCTGTGACCCACTCTTGCTTTTCCACTTAAGAAATATCAATCAGAGCTCCCTGACCTGCTGTCCATCTACACCAAGCAGTGCAAGTCCAAAGCTAGGAAGATTATGATGGACCTCTCCCATCCCAACAATGGACTCTTCTCACTGTTGAGGTCTGGGAAGCGCTTCCGCTCCCTTAAGGCCAAAACAGAGAGAATGAGGAGGAGCTTCTTCCCCCAGGCTATTCGGGCCCTGAACCAGGTGTAGGACTAGACTCTCCCACACATCACCACACGCACCACCACACATTTCCTATAATCCCATAATTCCTAGAATTTATAATCTTTATAATCTCTTCTGCTATTTGCACAGTCTTTACTGTAAATTCCTAAGTTAATTTGTAAATTTTGTAGTAAACTGTAAATATTGTAAAACTTTTCTTCTGTCATTTAATGGTCGGGCATTGTACAGCTACAAGCATTTCACACCCATGTCATACTGTGTATGGTTGTGTGTGTGTGACAAATAAAATTTGAATTTGAAATATCACTAAACTCAGAACTGCTGTCTCCATAAATGAATTAGAGAGGCTTGTTCATGCCTTCATCTCCTCCCGCTTAAAATATTTTGATGCTCCTTTCTCCCGTCTGTCAAAGACTTCTATAAATTACCTACAAGCTGTTGAAAATGCTGCAGTAACACTTTTAAATCACTCAGAAATTCTCACTTCATTGTTAAAATCTTTGCACTGGTTTCCAGTTTGGTTCGGATACCAGTTTAAACTCTTACTTTGACTGCCTTACAAGGAGAGAGCCCAACTTATATCATCCTTATAAGATCCTTAGATCTACAGATCGTGGTCTTCTGGTAATTCCACAGAGCTGTTTGAAAACTAGAGGGGATCATGCTGTCTAAATCTCAGCTCCAAAACTGTGGAACAGTTCATCTCCCCCTCTGTGCACCAGTGGCTCTGTGGCTGAAAACATCTATTCAGGCACACATTTGGATAATAATCTTGTGTAATATGTTGTTATTTTTAATATCCCTGAAAAACACTTTGTAATAGATTCTTGTCTTAAAATGTGCTCACACACACACGCACGCACGCACGCACGCACACACATGGAATACTTGACAGATACATTTAAATAACTAAGATTTTATATTTTATGATTTCAGTTTCACAGTGTCACAACTGCAGTGTTGGGGCGGTGCAAGAGAAACCCTTCAGTTTCTTTTGCGGTTTATGTGACGTCACAGTTTTCTGGTTCTGGCTGATAATAGTTTGATTCCTGTGTTTTCTGAATAAAAGAACCAGCGGCTTCCATTTAGTTTTATTCAAATGGCGCCAAATCCCAACAGTGCTGTGTGCTGTAAGGCCAACATCTTAGAATAATCCGCCTCATTCAGAGCTCTCATGTGGTTTCCTGTTGGGTCTTTTCAGGATAAACCAAAGTGACCTGTTAGCAGAGGAGACACCTGATCAAGTGTTGCTCAGAGGCATCTCAGCAGCTAACCTGAGCAGCTTCACTTTCTCTGCTCTGACCTTATCAGGTGTTCTCAGGTTTCAGTGCTTTAGCATCCGGTTTTATCTCTTTGAACTCTTTCAGGCTCAGACCATCTTCAAACTCGGACAACAGTCATCCTAAAGGGAGCTCCACAAGGATCCATCTCAGGTCCTCTGCTCTTTTATAGTTAGACATTTAACATCTGCTCCATTTCTACTGTGATGACACAAAAGATCATCTTCAGCTTCCTTATTTCAGCAGCTTCACCAACTCAGACCGAGGTTTCTAACAAAGCTCAGCTCAGGTTAGAAGATTTCATCGTTCCCACAAAATCTCCAAAAAAACTAATCACGTGTTCTTATCTAACACAGTCGACCAATATTATCAGCCCAAGACTTTATTCCTTGCACAGGGACAGAAACTTCATCTGTTAGTGAGGATAATCCCTGATAATCTGAAGGCTGTGATTGGCTCTGATTCTCTGTAATAACCAGACTGCAGTCGTCTCCATTCTCCTCCATGAGGTTACCTGCTGTATTGAGTTTTTAAGTCCATCAGGGTCGTATTTGCAGTTCTGGTGTTTTGTTGGACCTGATGAGTTTCTGCATCACGTGTGAGGCAAACAGAGCTACAGTGGGGCAAAAAAGTATTTAGTCAGCCACCGATTGTGCAAGTTCCCCCACCTAAAATGATGACAGAGGTCAGTAATTTGCACCAGAGGTACACTTCAACTGTGAGAGACAGAATGTGAAAAAAAAATAAAATCCACGAATCCACATGGTAGGATTTGTAAAGAATTTATTCGTAAATCAGGGTGGAAAATAAGTATTTGGTCAATAACAAAAATACAACTCAATACTTTGTAACATAACCTTTGTTGGCAATAACAGAGGTCAAACGTTTACTATAGGTCTTTACCAGGTTTGCACACACAGTAGCTGGTATTTTGGCCCATTCCTCCATGCAGATCTTCTCGAGAGCAGTGATATTTTGGGGCTGTCGCCGAGCAACACGGACTTTCAACTCCCGCCACAGATTTTCTATGGGGTTGAGGTTTGGAGACTGGCTAGGCCACTCCAGGACTTTCAAATGCTTCTTACGGAGCCACTCCTTTGTTGCCCGGGCGGTGTGTTTTGGATCATTGTCATGTTGGAAGACCCAGCCTCGTTTCATCTTCAAAGTTCTCACTGATGGAAGGAGGTTTTGGCTCAAAATCTCACGATACATGGCCCCATTCATTCTGTCCTTAACACGGATCAGTCGTCCTGTCCCCTTGGCAGAAAAACAGCCCCATAGCATGATGTTTCCACCCCCATGCTTCACAGTAGGTATGGTGTTCTTGGGATGCAACTCAGTATTCTTCGTCCTCCAAACACGACGAGTTGAGTTTATACCAAAAAGTTCTACTTTGGTTTCATCTGACCACATGACATTCTCCCAATCCTCTGCTGTATCATCCATGTGCTCTCTGGCAAACTTCAGACGGGCCTGGACATGCACTGGCTTCAGCAGCGGAACACGTCTGGCACTGCGGGATTTGATTCCCTGCCGTTGTAGTGTGTTACTGATGGTGACCTTTGTTACTTTGGTCCCAGCTCTCTGCAGGTCATTCACCAGGTCCCCCCGTGTGGTTCTGGGATCTTTGCTCACCGTTCTCATGATCATTTTGACCCCACGGGATGAGATCTTGCGTGGAGCCCCAGATCGAGATTATCAGTGGTCTTGTATGTCTTCCATTTTCTGATGATTGCTCCCACAGTTGATTTTTTCACACCAAGCTGCTTGCCTATTGTAGATTCACTCTTCCCAGTCTGGTGCAGGTCTACAATACTTTTCCTGGTGTCCTTCGAAAGCTCTTTGGTCTTGGCCATGGCGGAGTTTGGAGTCTGACTGTTTGAGGCTGTGGACAGGTGTCTTTTATACAGATGATGAGTTCAAACAGGTGCCATTCATACAGGTAACGAGTGGGGGACAGAAAAGCTTCTTACAGAAGACGTTACAGGTCTGTGAGAGCCAGAGATTTTCCTTGTTTGAGGTGACCAAATACTTATTTTCCACCCTAATTTACGAATAAATTCTTTACAAATCCTACCATGTGGATTCATGGATTTTTTTTTCACATTCTGTCTCTCACAGTTGAAGTGTACCTCTGGTGCAAATTACTGACCTCTGTCATCATTTTAAGTGGGGGAACTTGCACAATCGGTGGCTGACTAAATACTTTTTTGCCCCACTGTACAAGAGATCACCAGCTAATCCAGATCAGCTCCTCTGTCTGCCTGAAACAAACTGAACCATCTGAACATTAATCAGACAGACAACTGCTGCCTCCCCCTGTGAATGATTATGTGGAGCAGGTTATTATTAACGTGGAGCTGACCGTTCATGTGGACCACAGGAAGTTTCTCTGTACCATTTCCAGCTCTGCTGCTTTGGTCACTGTTTGCATCGTTGTTGCAGCGCAGCCTGAACGATGACAAACCAAAGTGTTCATGTAAAATATTCTCAGCCAGGAAACACCAGACTGTAATTTCCCCCTGTAGGCATGGAGAGATCTGAGCTCCAGATTTCCACCTGTCAGAGTTTCACAGTGGTCATGTGAGATGGTTTGTTACTGTAGGACGTCACTTTTTTCCACTGCTGTAATCGTGCTGGAGCCGCGGTCATTGATATGGTGATGGCAAGCGCTGTAAACTCTCCGTGTAACTCAATCAGCGAGACTCCGCTCGCCGTTAATCATTCATAAAGTCCCGAGCGCCGAGGCATTGTGTCTGTCACTCAGTCCGTCTCTCCTGCAGGAAACCTTTCAGCTCACTCAGGAGCTGAGCCAGGGTCTGTAGTTCTACGCACTGCCTTGCTTCACAGCACGTTGGAGACGACGAGCAGAGGTTCATTTACTTCAGATAAAATAAAGACACCACGATTACAAAGACCTACAAGTTCCCCCCGAGGTCGTGCACACGTCCCCTCCCCCTTGAGGTCATCCACACGTCCCCCTCCACCCATCATCTCCAGCTTTCATCAGCAGGGCGAGGTCATTTATGGTGCTGGAGAGTTTCATTTACTCTTTACAGCCTTCAGCAGCAAGAGATGTGACTCGCAAACGGCAGAGACTCCACAGCCAGTCACATAAGATGACAGAAATCAGCTGAACAGGTAAAACAGCTCTGTCAGTGCCCAGAATTACCACAGCGCCCTTCAGCTGGTGATAACAGGAGTATCACCCCCCCCAACCCCCACATAGATGGGCTTCTGCAGGTCAGACGTGAGGAAGCAGCCCGTGTTTTTGACTGGGCCATGCAGAAAGCTTACATGGAACCATTAACCAGTAACCAGTAAGCATGTCCGTGTTTGAATCCACGTGTGCTAGGAAGACAAATCAGACTGCAGGACAATGTTTTTAATCTCGGTTTTGTGGTTTTCACATGACGGGAAGCTGTGACTTAGGTAAATCAGCAGGTGATCATGTGACCTGTTTGGTCGCTGGCTCCATCAGCAGCTCTGAATTAGTCATGAGGCAGAAGAAGAAGAAATGCCTCGCTGCTTTCCAAAGAGTTTATAAATTATTTACACACAGGAATCATCATCATCACCTCACCATCACCTCTGTGTACTTAGAACAGAGACACTCCTCCTCGCACTCACACTTCCTCCCGTCTGCTCAGAGACTTTCTGTAATTGGGCCTGGGTCACCAGAGAAAAGACGTGAGAGAGAATCACCCAAAGAAGTCCCTTGAATTCACCAAATACCAGCTAAGCGTGTCATCTTGCTGATGTCTTGACTCAGATGCCAGAGGACACCTTTGGTGTAAACAAGACACCAGCAGCGCTAACAAAACACACCAATTACCTGGTCAGGTAACTGGCAAGACTCAGAACTGGAGTTACAGCCAACGACCAATGACTGTGTCACATTTTAACCACAAGCAAACTTTAAAATGTCTTCAGCTCAGTGAGGTCCATTAACAAGAACTTTCCAATCTTCTTATCCAGGTCATGGCCAGGCTGGAGCCTATCACAGAGGTGGGAAACACCTGGATGGGCTGGCAGCTCATCACAGGGCTAACCCAGAGAGAAAGACAACGGTCACACTCACATTCACTAGTAGGTCTACTTAACTAACTTAGAGTCACCAGGTAACTTCACATGAAGGTATTTGGAGTGAGCCTTAATGCTGAATGCTCACTTCACTTCTCTTCCTTAGGTGTGGAAATGCTGGTGTGCACATCCACCTGCACAACACCTGGCTCATTTATCACCATCCATAAGTGTCCTGCAGATTCGCTACAACACTTCCAGCAGCTGAACACGAAACAACAAGACTGTATGCATATTTATCAGATTTACTCTCATTTTTAAGTTACAAGAACATTTTTTATTAAATAACCTTTGTATGTTTTGTGTTCTAATGTACAGCCACATGTGTTGTTTAACCACAGCCAGTCACAGTGCAATGGTAGGGATGGACAAGAGGAGTGAGATGACTGTAAGTACTACAGGAAGGAATGATGGCGGATTCAGGAAACTGAAACAATGAAAGAGGTTATAAATAGATGCAATATGGTGCAAATCTAAAAAGCTTTTGATCAAGAAATACACTTAACTGTTACAGATATTAATTTGATCGAGTCTAGATGGCCCGACCAAGTGATATACGCAGCCTTTAACACCTATTGTGGCAGAGTACTTAATCACAGGACAATACCGGCTCAGGTTATTGAGATCATTCAGGACTTCTGGGGGGTATGTTATAACACTTCAAAGGAGAACTTGATAAGTGCGCACAGCCCAAAATAATCAGTGTCCCCATTGGGTGCTGGCGTATGTATAACTGGGGGTGATTTCAGATTAGATCACAAGATGGACTGCTCAACAGGTAAAGAGTAGCAGGTGACCAAGTGCCACATGACTGGGAGCGGCCGGCCCAGGTTCCAGTGTGATGCACGGCCCTTTGCTGCTGTCAGCTCTGTTCAAGGAGTTACCCACATTCAGTTTCGGTAATACTTTTCTCAAGTGGACCAAAATCATATCCAGTGACCCACCCGTCAGGGGTGCCCTCTTTCACCTGTTTGCCCTTGTTCTCAGGAAGAATCTCCTTCTCCAGCAAGCTATCCGACTTTCCCTCTGCAGAAATCCTCAAATTTAGAGTCGCTCTGACTGAAGCCGAGAGCTTTGGTTTCACTCGTCACTGTCCCCATGCTGCATTAGCTGCTCTAGCCTGAGGTAGGGATTCAAACCTTCAGTGGGTTGCTGTAACATCAGAGTTCTGTACCACCCACCCTCACAGAAGTGACTGAGCAAAGCTTTAACCTCCTTCACACTTTTCGCCTTTAACTTCATGGAAAATGTTCTTTGTGTATTTGAAAATGAACCTTCAGGTGTGACTGCATCCATCAGAGTGATCCAGCTGCACACCATGGATCTGGATTCAAAACCGATTCAGTCGTCCTTTATTCATATAGCACCAAATCACAGCAACAGTTGCCCAGAGAAGCTTCATGTTGTAAAAAAACAGACCCTACAAAGGAGCTTCTTGCTGAGGAACCTCTGACTTTCCTCAGCACCAGTTTGCGGCTGCGAGTGGGTTAACAGGCTGAAAGATGAAGCTTACTCCGAGGATCGAAAGAGCCTGTTAGAAACTGTAAAAATACTTAAACATGAACAAACGCTCAAGTTTGTTTCAAGTCTTAAAGCACCAAACAAAACTGCACACACTCCATAAAGTGAATGTAGGCAGTCTGGGGGCCCACTGCAGCGTCCAGGACCCAGAGTACTGTGATCCGCCCCTGTTCTCACATCAAACAGTGGCTCCCAAGATCTGATTGGTCGTCAATAAGCTGAAACTGGCTGAGCAGGTTCGGGAGGAGAGCTGGTTAAATGTTTGCAGAGCTGCTGAGGTACCTGCCTCCAGGTACAGGTGACACCTGTCAGGTGGGCAGCATCACACATGAACCGTAACAGGAGTTCTGATGAAGCAGGCCTGTTAACCCTTCTGTTACCCACAATGCACCTGGACCTCTGACAGCTGGCACTTTAATGAGGCTGACGCCCTGTGACAGGTGTAGATTTCACCTGTTTGTACCAAAGTAACACAGATTCACAGGTTGCACCACTTCCAGGAACTTTCAGGTGTTTACACTGAGCAACTTCCTGTTTCCACCTTAAAGATAAATCAGTAAAAGTCATCAATCGATTGATCAGTGATCAGATTTCACCGATCATTCGATTGATTGATGGATGTGTTTCTGTGTTTACAGTCCAAGTACCTCATTTACTCCAGTAGCTTCAGCACCAAATCTTTGTGAATCACCATGGTGACCTCAAACTCCAAAATAAAACAACCAATCAAACTTTCTGAAGAGATGATGACACATGATCAAACCCTGTAGTTAGTGACTAACGGACTAACCAACCCACCGACTAACTGACCGTCTGCGCTAGCCCGTGCAGTTCTCAGAGGAAACTTTCACCATAATGTTTCCAGAGTAACTCTGGGATGAAGTAATGGAGTAAATGTACTCAGTTACTTTGAGCATTGCTTTTATTGTGAAGGAGCGCGGTCTTTTCGCAGTAAAAGCGTCAGCGGTGACGCGGCTCACCTTGAGCTTCTGCACGGTGCTGCTGTCCTCCTCGCGCCCCCACACCGTCACCCCTCCCTTGCTGTAGCGGCTGGTCCAGCCCTCCGTGCTCAGGCACTGCTCTCTGAACGAACAGAAGTCCGAGTCGTCCGGGATTTGCACCGGCATCTCCGATCAGCTGCCCACCGACCTTTGCACCTCACTGCGCCTGCGCGCCGCCCTCACACCACTAACAGGTAGCTGCTGTCCCGGCGGGGGGATGTGAGCGGCAGCGGTTGATGATGCCGCTTTTATCTGCTCCAGCACACAGATAGGACGGAGAGAAAGAGGTCCCACTCTGCTGCTCAAACACTACAATACCCACAAGGCTCGGCGAGGGCGGGGCCTATTGAGCACCTGCTGGACAGGTGAAGGCACAGTTGAAGTAGTCCAGGTGGAAGGTTCACCAATGAGATGGAGGACAGAAACACCAACAGGAGATGCACAAATACGACTTTTACACGGACACAAAGACACAGAGAAGCTATAAACCAACAAAAAGAGGTAAACACACAAACACACACACATTTGGAGATTTCACCCCGCCATCCGATGGGTGTGGCGGGGTGAAATCTCAATGGTAACTAAGATGTGATTGTCTGTGTGTCTTCCTCCTCCTGCCTGCGAGGAGCTGCAGGAATCAGAGCGGAGGGAGTCATCTGTCTTCGCGCATCACCTTTGAGGCCCTGCAGCGTGCTGCCTTCACGTTCCTTTGGAAATGTGAGCTTCCCCGGCCGCAGAGAGCTACCTGAATCTCTCTAATCTGAGCTCTAGATTAGCTTTAGATTAAAAACACAAGTCAGCGTTTCCGCCTGTCACCTGGTACAGCAGATAGACAGTGAGACGGTGTAGTTTGGTTGAAAGAAAATAGTTCCTACATAAAACTGTTTGCCCTGACCCCCTGATGGAGCTGCTGAGGTTTCAGTATTTATTTTTGGGAGTCAGCTCCATCACGCTGAAGTAAAGGCAGGCATCTCCCGAAAGGTGGAGAGACAGAGGGCTGAAATATGTCTGAGCGCTTCCTTTAATGCTGACTGTTTGATTTCCAGAGGCTCTTGAAGGCATCGATAACTGATACCTGTTCTCCAGGTGAAGCAGTGGGCGGAGCAAAGTGTGTGTGTGTGAGTCAGATCAGGTGTTATTTTCCATCATGTAACTGAGTCTGTAATGAAGGTCAGAGAGGAGGAGGAAGAGGAGGAGTAAAGTGTGATGAAGGTCAGAGTGTCATGTTCAGGTACTGCCTGATCTGTCAGTGAAACAGATTACCTGGATAAGTGAGTGTGATGTGATGTGAGTGTGCCCCCTGCTGACAGTGCACTGAAACCTGCAGAACTCGGCTCCAACCTTTAACTTCTGCACTTTGATTTTCCAGTTCAGGGGTCATTTCCACTGTAACGAACTCAGTGCTGGACTGTCTCTGAAAATGCTTCTTTTGGGTTTGCTGTGGTTTCTCCAGCTGTTTCCAGCTGCTGTGCTTTGTGCTGTACAAACTAAAGCTGCGTGTGATCTCATGTGGTGCTGTCTGTTCAGAGCAGCGTGCTGCATACGTGCACAAGCTTGGCAGATGATGCAAGTTTATTTTAAAACGATGAGACCCAAATTTCATCCATCCATCTTCTTCCGCTTATCTGGGTCACGGGGACGCTGTCAGATCGCCACCTCCTCCAGCTTCTCTGGGGGAACGCCAAGGCATTCCCAGGCTAGCCGACAGATACAATCTCTCCAGCGTGTCCTGGTCTGCCCCGGGGCCTCGCTGGGGACCACCCAAATTTCATTAGCAATTAAAACCATTCATGTACTTTCAACAGCATCAGGTCTCCTTCTTAACACCAATAAATGTGAATTAATGCAAATTAAATATTGTTCAGATATTATTGTTCCTGTTAAGAATGAGATTTCATGCTTTGGTACAAGCAGTATGGTGGCACGGTGGTTGGCACTGTTGCCACAAAGCAAGAAGGTCCTGAGTTCAATTCCACCATCAGGCCGGGGTCTTTCTGTGTGGAGTTTGCATGTTCTCCCCGTGTTTGGTGTTTGCATGGGTTCCCTCTGGGTACTCCGGCTTCCTCCCACTGTTCATTTCACATTTAAGGTTGGCTGGATTCAACAATTATTGAGCTTCCTACAAATATGTGTGATGTCATCCTCTTCGTATCCTTTCTAAAATCGCAGGTTTAAATTAATTTCTTGTCTGTAATTATGATGTTGACAAAATGTATTTTAAGCTTTCAGGTTTTCATCATCAGGTCTTCTTATTCTGGTCGCTCATGTAAATCATAACTCCTCCCATCATCACGATTTCTTCTGGAACAACAAGAAAAAATCACAATTCTGTGACTCCTGGTTCTGAAACACTCCTTGTGATAGACTGTTATAGACCGTTATGTGTTTAATTATTGAAAATTAAAGAACAACTCGTCACCTTCCTGTAACTCATGGGAACATGTCTTTGGTGTGTCTCATCTAAAATCAGTGTTTCATCACGGGCCCAGACTGGATGAGCACCACCCTCCTGCTCTGCTGTAGGTGAAGCGGTCAGAGCTCTGTTCCTGGACCATCCTGTTCCTAACCATATACAGTCTTCTGTTGGAATCACCTCATCTCTGCTATTAACTGGAAGAAGGACGTGTCCTTTAAACGTGTCCACAGGTGTGTCCTACCAAAGGTGTCCTTAAAACTGCTATAAAACGTGACTCTCAGGGGTTTTGGAACGACGTCTTATCTGGACCACATCAGGACAGCAGCATAAACTCGTCTCTATCTTCCATGTCCTCACTGTCATGATGGAAATGCACAACTATACTGACACTATCAAACTTTCTGCTCTTGTCCTTTTGTCAAATAAAGCTTTTTTTTTAAGTGTGCTGTGTCTGGGTAAAGGTTAAAAGTTAGTATGTGAGTGTGTCACGTGCTTCAGAGCTGCAGACTTCACACTGATTCAGCTTCAGAGCTGTGAGCCTGTGCTGCCCCCTGCTGCCTGCTGCCTGCTATTGCTGAGTGTGGCTTTACTTTGTTTCTATTAGATCTAAGAGAGTTCTGTTGCAGTGCTTCCAGTTTAGTGACTTATTGATTAAAATTATATTTTATTTTATTTCATGTATTCAGTAAAGGAAATACCAACTTTTAGAATAAATAAACTCTAAGATTATCTTATGTTATTGTGTGTGTGTGTGTGTGTGTATGTGTGTGTGTGTGTGTGTGTGTGTGTGTGTGTTTTAAGGTCAGGTCTGAGCTGAACGGTTTGAACTTTATAACACAATCAAACATTACTATGTTTGTTTACACACGTTGATAAGAGGATGAGGTGTGGTGTAATAACACATGTGTCTGTGCAGATTCTTAGTTTATAACAGACTCGTTTTCCTTAATGATTGGTTATTGGAAAACATAAACATTTGAAATTTATGTTTCAGCTGTGTTGTACTCAGAATTATTGCTTCAATCAATCACCCAGTGCATCATGGGAATCCCCAGCAGCCTACACCTACTGCAGCATAACTAAGGGAGGATTCAGGGTCACCTGGTCCAGCCCTAACTATATGCTTTAGCAAAAAGGAAAGTTTGAAGCCTAATCTTGAAAGTAGAGATAGTGTCTGTCTCCTGAATCCAAACTGAAGCTGGTTCCACAGAAGAGGGGCCTGAAAACTGAAGGCTCTGCCTCCCATTCTACTTTTAGATACTCTAGGAACAACAAGTAGGCCTGCAGAGCGAGAGCGAAGTGCTCTAATAGGGTGATATGGTACTGCAAGGTCATTAAGATAAGATGGGGCCTGATTATTTAAGACCTTGTATGTGAGAAGCAGGATTTTGAATTCTGGATTTAACAGGAAGCCAATGAAGGGAAGCCAAAACAGGAGAAATCTGCTCTCTCTTTCTAGTCCCTGTCAGTACTCTTGCTGCAGCATTTTGGATTAACTGAAGGCTTTTCAGGGAGTTTTTAGGATGCCTGGGTCGTTGACCCAGAGTTTTGAGTTTATTATATTATTTATCATTTGTAGTCTTTGGTTTCTTAGAGTTCTATCTTATGGTTTATGTCTCTGTGTCTCCCTGGTCCCACGTCTCTGTTCCCCCTGTTGTAGTGCCTGCCTGTGAGTCTGTGTCTGTAAGTTCAGTCTGTGTTATGTTTCCTGTTTTACTTTGAAAGTCCTTGTCTCATGTAAATGCGTCTGGTTGTGCTTCCTGTGTCTCGTTAGGCCTGATTTGTCCCAGCTGTGTTTCCCTCCTGTTACCAATTCCCTGATTGCTCCCTCTGTGTATTTAAGCCCTGTGTTTCAGTTTGTCCGTGTCATGATCTACCCTTATTTTGCTGTATGTTCTGTCTGTGTAAAGTTTACCTTGTAGTCTCAGTTTTGTTACTTTTTTGGAGTTCAGCGTTAAAGCTGTATTTAAGTTCACCTTTGATTTCTGTGAGTCTACATTTTGGGTCCTTCATGTAGTGATGGGCAGATGAAGCCCCATGAAGCACTGAAGCTTTTCATCCAATTGGTTCACCCCAACGCGAAGCTTCATGAAGCTTCATTTGCTCTAGCAGGACACCTACTGGACGTAAAAATAATAGCTGGCATGAATTTGAAGAGTGTGGCATTTTGCACACAGCCTGTAAATGTCAACAACAAAAGGAGTGTGTAAAACATGTATATTGTAGTGATGGCAGTATACTGTGTATATTTATAGTGGCAGTATGGAAAATGATTATTTGGAAATGCTTGAAATGGAAATGATCATTTACTGTGAGGTGAGGTGTGGTTGGGGTGTGGACAGTGGTTGTGCTTTTGTAACGTTGAGGTATGGACAGCTACACACTGAGGCTTTGAGCCTCAGTCCTGCCTGTTCACATTTTATTCTGTAAAAACAAAATTTTCACTGCTTTTATGACCTTTTTAGTGGGGAGAACATAGCTAGGATTTAATGATTTAACAAATCTTTTGAATCCTTTGTCCTCCACAATGCTAAATGGCTGGGAGTCCTCAATCACCATGCTGACCAGGTCTTCATCTATTTGAGATTGTTCTCCTGAGGAAAGACAATAAAGATAAAGCACAAATATAAATATCACACACGTAACTTATAACAGTTGTATAATATTGTTATATCATTTAGTAACATTACTGCATCCTATATTATCATTGCATTTGATGGCTCACCTGGTCTTGCTCCACAATCGGTGTCCCCCTTATTCTCATGCAAAGCTCTGTAGTGCCTAAGCATGGATGAGGTGTTGTTGTTGTTATATCCCAGCTCCCTGGCACATAGCAAACACTTCACCTTGTACAAAAGTCAAGACAGCTCAACATAAATTGTATTGCACCATCAGTATCATGAAAATACATCTTCTGTAGAAATTTACATACCTTGTTGGGAGGAATAAGATCAAAATGTTCCCACACAGGGGAGGACATCCTCCTCTTCTTAGCTAGCTCCATTCTCTCCTGACTTTCCTCACTCTCATAAACCTCCAAACTGTCTCCAAACTCTCACTAACCGCAACTCTCCATCAAACACCCACATTTTTGAATGAAGTCTGAGGGGTTTATATCGCTGTCATATCTCGCGGCAAAGTTCGAACCACTTCATGAACCAGTCACGTGGTACAGCCGGGCAGCGAGGCTTCGGACGTCATCATTTTCAGCTCCTCCCATAAATGAAGCAAGCCTCGATACGCGCTTCGCGGAAACGCCCCCTCCATTACTCGACACACGCTCCGAAGCCTCGATACAGAACGTCCCATCACTACCTTCATGTCACCACTCCTGCCTGCACACAGCCTTCCCATAACACAGTAGTCCAGCCTGGAAGTAATAAATGCATGAACTAGTTTTTTAGCGTCACTCTGAGACAGGATATTTCTAATTTTAGAGATGTTGCGCAAATGGAAGAACGCAGTCTTACATATTTGTTTAATATGTGCGTTGAAGGACATGTCCTGGTCAAAAATGACTCCAAGGTTCCTCACAGCGTTACTGGAGGCCAAGGTAATGCCATCCAGAGTAAGAATCTGGTTAGACACCATATTTCTAAGATTTTTTACTGTGAATATTAGAGATAGTCTCATGGTCCTCACGTCTTCTCTGGTGTTCTCTTTGTGGTTCTTGCTCCCTCTTCACTCCTCCCCCAGCAGGGTGGCGCTCCTCCCCAGCAGACCTTCCTGGACCCCTGCCTGTTTCCTTTGGGCCCTGTTTGGATGAGCATGAGTGAGTTTCTGCGTGGGACTGGACTGAGAGTGTGTCAGTCACAGACTGTGTGTAGAGGAGTGTGAACGAGTTAGCCTTGCCCTGTACTTTTACCCTGGAGTCCCAGTCCCTTCGTCACAGTACATATGTATATATGTCACCTGGTGTTGTAAATAAACCTCCCTTTAATGGCACAATTCTGAGTCCTGCCTGAGACAGATTAATCATATTTAAGACTGAAGCATTAATTAATGGCAGGACTTCTTTGAGCAGTTTTGTAGGAATGGGGTCTAAAAGACACGTTGATGGTTTGGAGGAAGTAATTATGGAAGTTAACTCAGAAAGATCAATTGGAGAAAAAGAGTCTAACTTAACATCAATGGTACTAAGAGTAGCTGTAGATAATATTACATCTGTGGGATGATTACTGGTATTTTTTTCTCTAATGATAAAAATTTTATTTGTGAAGAAGTTCATGAAGTCATTACTAGTTAATGTTAAAAGGATGGTTGGCTTAACGGAGCTCTGACTGTTTGTCAGCCTGGCTACAGTGCTGAAGAGAAACCTGGGGTTGTTCTTATTTACTTCAATCAGTGACGAATAGTAAGATGTTCTGGCATTGTGGAGGGCTTTCTTATAAAGCAACAAAATATTTCTCCAGGCTAAATGATGATCCTCTAAATATGTGACACGCCATTTCCTCTCCAGATTACGAGTCATCTGCTTTAGGGTACATGTTTGAGAATTATACCACGGAGTCAGGTACTTCTGATTTGAGACCTTAGTTTTCACAGGAGCTACAGTATCCAGAGTCGTACGTAGTGAGGAAGTGAAATTATTAACAAGATAATCGACCTCTGTTGGGATAGTGTTCAGATAGCTGCTCTGCTCTATGTTGGTACAGGGCATTGAAGATGATAACAGTGGGTGGATTATGTTAATGGATTATGTTATCTTAAACTTAGTTACAGCGCTTTCAGAAAGACATCTACTTTGATAAAGTCTACTCTCCACTGCTGTGTAATCAATTATTGTAAATGTAAATGTTATCAGGAAATGATCAGACAGGAGAGGGTTTTCAGGAAACACTGTTAGATGTTCAGTTTCTATGCCATATGTTAAAACAAGATCTAGAGTGTGATTAAAGTGGTGGGTGGGTTCTTTTACATTTTGAGAGAAGCCAATTGAGTCTAATAACAGATTAAATGCCATGTTGAGGCTGTCATTTTTAGCATCTACGTGGATGTTAAAATCACCCACAATAATTATTTTATCTGAGCTCAGAACTAAATCAGATAAAAAGTCTGAGAAATCAGACGGATTTTTGATTCATTTAAACAACATAATCATCCTGCTGTAACCAGGTTTCAGTAAATCAATTTGTTGATCAATTATTAAGTCATGCACTAACAGAGACTTGGAAGAGAGAGACCTAATATTTAATAATCCACATTTCCTGATTTATTTAAAAGCAGCTTGTCATCACTGTGCCACCACGAGAGGAGAGCAGAGACAGGAGCCTGCTTATCTTTGTTTGGTCTCCAGTTTGAGCCTAAAACTCATTTCATGTTTATTTATAATAAGCCCTCTTCTCCTGTCTTCTTCCAATAATAATTATCTGAGTAATAAAATCAAAGACTAACAGGAGGAGCGTGTAAGTCTGTGCTTTTACCGATAATAAACCTTTGTCTCTGATGAAAACACTGAGCGCGATCCGCAGCCTTCACATTGAAACCTTCTCTGTGTTACATAGCAAACATGGACAGAAACATGTAGACTACTTCCTGTGAGGCCAAACTGAGCCTGTGTGTTAATTAAAGCCTTCATCAGCCTCCTCCTCCTCACGTTTTGAGGACAGACAGAAAGACATGCTGTGATCTGAAACTGGTTTGAAGCACATGAGAACATGTGGAGGTACCTTTGGAGGTCAGATGACAGATACACTGGATAATATTTCCCCAGAAATCCAACCAAAGGTATCAGTTTAAAACTTATTTCATATATTTATTGTCTTTAAAGTGTTTTCATGTCTTTTAATCCTTATTTGAATTAATGCTTTACTTCACGGAGGTGTTTCTAACAGACAGGAAGCAGTGAAGCCGATCTATGGTGAACGTCATCACTCGGGTGTTTGCAGGTGTTTGGTGGTCCTCTGTGTGAGTCCTCGTTGATGCCTTGATGCGCTCAGTGACAGCACGCTGAAAGTCAGACCGGTGAGCCGCTTTTATTCTGAAAAACCGGAATGCTTTTATTTTGTAGAGCAGAAAGCGGATGTCCTGTGTGTGTGTCGATCGAGTTCGTGAGCTGCAGTACATCAACAGGTGAGAGAGACGGCGCGCGCTCAAAGGAAACGGAGAGGTGCGAAGGCGAGAGGATGGAAGGTGAGGAGGTGTCAGGGGAGGAGGTGTCAGGGGAGGAGGTGTCAGGGGGTTCCGCTCCTCTCTGAGCGGAGGACGGCAGAGGGTAGCAGACCTGCGGAGGAGGAGGTCCGCTACTTTCCGGAAAAACAGTCCGTGATTTGTTTCCGCCTGCTCGCGTTAATGATCGACCAGGCTTCGGTTAATCGACGCGCCGAGCAGAGTCATAGGAGTTGAATCAAACGCCGCGCTCAGATCTAACGACGCTGTCATCTTCAGTATCCAGTCATCAGTTACATCGCTGTTCATTGTTATTATTAAACACACAGGTCAGGTCATACACTGTTCTTCCACCATCCTCTCAGAGTAACACACTGATGGTTTCAACACATTTATAGTTTCATTCAATCTCTGTCAAACCTTGTATGACTTATTTATTGTGTTATTTCAATCACTTTCATGTTGTAGATCTCTTTCCTTAGAGTCCAAACTTTCTCCTTAAAATAAACACTTTGGTAATATCAGCAGGTTTAGTCTACAAATGATGGGGTTGATTTAGCCCTCTGCCCATGGACTTCAGTTCTGTTACCATTTTGCCACATGAATCTTATTTTCGTAATAACTTAATTTTGTGCATCTCCTGCCTGATGTGCTTCGGCAGACGTGTGTGTTTCAGGTGTTTGCTGAGTCCCGTGCTGCGGAGTCCTCTGCTGTCCCCGCGGTCCTCGATGAAGATCCATGAAGGTAATTTGTGTTTCTTCTTTGTGGCGTCGCTTTAAGCAGCTGGACACGGTCACGGCTCAGCGATTAGGGGTGGGTTTTTATAATCGAGTCATCGATTAAAATCGATTCTGGCTTGGATAACGTAAAATCGATTCATTAAAATCCTGAATCGATTTTTTTTAATATAAATTTATTTTGCCCGAAATGCCAGAATCTCTGGTGACATCTCACAAAATTTCAAGAACCACCAAACAGTTAAGACAGTAAATGAGAGCAGGAACACGGATTCTGCACATAGACTTAAACACACAGCGCGACCCGCGGATCAGAATCAGTTAGATGTCGCCTTTCTCACGGTCGGGGCTGAAAGCCGACAGCTCGCTGATCCTGATGTTTCGGCGGGTTCGCGCTTTGTGTTTACGCCCTTTTTGCGCCGATTCTAAAGCTGTTAGTTTGATCTCTCTCCAAACAATATTGACCGAACCAGCAGCAAAAAAAGATCCAAACGCTTCACATAAACATCATCATGAATTCACTCTGACTTTTACTGTTTTGCTTCCACCGCGATGCACAGCTCTCTCTCTCCCTCTCTCTCTCTCTGTACTTCAAGAACAGTTTCCCTTTCTTCATTATTCGCTTGCTTGTTACGCACCAGTCTACTGTTGTTTACAGCGCTGTCGGCCGCTGTTTTTTTCCCTTTTACATTCTTCCGAAAAGACAACCTCATTTCTGCTGTTCAATACTGAACAAATGTAAACTTTTTAAAATTATATAAAATGCAAAATGCTCAGCTGTGTCTGTAAAAAAACCCGCTGTAATTTCAGAGGTAATGTTCATAAGGTGATCAATGTTTTTCATTCGTTTTTGATGTACTGCAGAATATTTTTATAAATCCCAGGCCAGGAAAATCACCTTCATGTTTTTCTGTGTTTTATCTTCAGCTACTTTGACACAAAGGCATCTGCTGTGACGCTCACACCTGTGATAAAGTCTTGCATGTGTCAGCTTCCTTTTTATTGATACAAAAATATGTAAATGTACTGATCTGAATTATAATATTTCTCACTGTCAAAATTTCCCAGATTTAAATCAAATCGAATCGAATTAAATCGAATCGTGGATTGAATCGATTCGGGACCTTGTGAATCGGAATTGAATCGATTCTAGAAATCAGTGACAATACCCAGCCCTATCAGCGACATCAGCAGTGACACATCTGTGACCCTGTCACAGACACTCACAGCAGTTTCCTGAGTGATTCACTTGTTCCGCTTGAACTCTGCTCTCTGATTGGACGGTTTCTGTCAGTGGTGACGTGACTCTGTGGCCGGTCGTGGTCACTGTGGACCCAAAGAGGCGACTGGACGTGCCTGACAGGAGAGTGTGACCGCAGACTCCGAGGTCAGGCTGAGACACGATCCACCCACGCTGAGTCAGAGTCGAGCTGACATCACCTGAGCTGCTGGAACAACAATAGCAACCAGACTGAGATGTCTGTAGCTTTACTCTGTCCAGTCAGGCTGTGATGGGTCTAGATTTAGACCTCAGAGAGCTCAGGTGTGTCAGGTGACACTTTGTACAGCTGTGAGTCAGATTCCTGTCGACAGCACGTATTATAATATTTACTGAAACTAAACAGTAAAATAAACGTTTCCAAATTGACACTGCCTGTAGGGGGCGCCACAGCGGATCATCTGCCTCCATCTTTTCATCCACTCTGATGCGAATCCCTCTGTCGTCTCTGCAGCTCCGCCCATCATCAGTGCATCCTCCCCTCCTCCCCCATCCTCCCCCATCCTCCCCTCTCCCTGAGGTCACCTCGCAGCCTGAGAGCGTTCACACCAAACCTAAAACTTTGTTAGAGTCAGTCATTGGACATTGAAGTTTACTGAGCACGAAGCATCGGATCAGTTTTCCTCACTGTGTGAAGGAAGTGTGGCAGAAGAGACAGGAACCCTGGATCTGCTGCTGATGTAGAGGTCCGTCCCAGGAAGCTCACAGGTAGATGTTGTCAGCTGAGTGAAACCTCTCGCTGAACGATCGGATCGGTGAGGAGCGACAAGGCCTGTCTGTGTCATGTTTCACTCTCAGGTTTGTCATAGTTGCTGTGATTTAATATGAAGGCGTGGTCTAATCCCGGCTTGGAATGTGCACGGCTCTGAAAGCTTTCCAGGTACGAAGCGTACGAGCTCTGGACTCTGAGCAGCGTGTTTGCTCTGCAGGTGGTGAATGCCTGAAGTGTCACGTCACTTTTAAGCCTTTCTTTTCCTGCAGCACACCTGAATCCGTCAGCCGATCAGCTGACCGAATCCGGCCCCGCAGCATTCCTCGCCCACATTTCCGAGGATGTTATGAGCAGGATAAGCCGCTCCCGTCCTGCACACTCACCCAAACACGCCGCTGTGAATCCCGTCAGCCTGCCGGGCTGCGGCACGAAAACGTCTTCCTGTTTATTCCCACTGACACGCTGGTCATCAGGCTGAAGCTCGGGCTGAGAAGGTGTGAACCTGCGCCGCACACCAACTCTGTGGAATAATAAACTGAAGTGAAAGCTTCGAGTGAGAGGCGCTTTCTGTCAGCTGTTCCTGCCCTTGGACCTGGATGATGTCACTGAGGAAGGACGATGGGATGGTGTGCGCTACGAGGTGAGTCCACCGTTCCTTCTCGGTTCCCCGGGTATCCTGACGTCAGAGATCAGGGCGGTCGGTTACCAGCCCGCTGACTGAACATGGCTTTCTTGATCCAGGCACGAGGGCGCTCACCTGAAAGTTGGCGGAATCTGACCAATCACAGTTATGTTAGGAGAAGAATAAAGTATAAAACCAAGACGACTCAGAGGTCAGTGTCAGCAGCTCTGCATCAGTGTGTGTGTTAATAAAGTTTGAAGCCTGGACAGGAAACCATCCATCATTCAGGCATTTTATCAAATAAATGTCTGTAAACTCAGTAACCGTTAGAAACGCGGCACGTGTGCGTGTGAGGGCCGAATCGCATGTTAAAGGTTATGAAACAGAAACTGAACCCAAAACGAATCGCATCAAAGTTGTGACTGAGAATGAACATTTGTCACTCGGAGTCACACAGACTTCAGACCTGCTGCTGTCGACGCTCTGAGGGATCCTTAGGAACGGGGACGTTGTTTTCCTGAGATCTGATTGGGTGGGGATTTCATACCTGCTGATCGCTAATCTGGAGCAGGTTTGGTTCACAGCATCAGTTTATTTTTTTTAACCCCCTTCACAGAAACCTGAAGTTACCGGGGTTACCTGGATCAGGTGAAGTCCTGCTATGTGCTGCAGACCTCAGATCTGACTCTCTGTTTCTAAACGTATCCCCCTTACTGTCAGCCTGCTGCTCCTTGTCACCCCACCCGGCCTGCCGTGTTTGCACTGCCCTCTAGTGACGTCTGGAAGGGGGCGGGGTTAAAGCAGCTTCTTTCACACACAGGATGAAGCAGTATCAGATACAGAAGGATTATTCTGAACTGCGAGTCAGGCAAAGCTGCTCTGTTAGAGTCTGGATGTGCAGTTCACTCACAATACAGGATAAAGTCTTTATGTTTGGGGTGGTGTTCACTTCCTGTCAGGGTCAGAGGTCAGAGAGAACCTAAATGTAAACCCTGTTTGTTCTCAGAGAATCTGAGTGATCCCTGTGAGGAGGAGGAGGAGCAGGAGGAGGAGGACCCACAGCACTTTGTCTCCTGTGAGAGGGAAACTTCAGCCTCTGCTGCCTGAAGCTCTGCTGCATGGACCCCACCGTGTTTCATCAACATGTCCTCTGATTGGTCCTTCCCTTCAGTCTGAAGATCTGTCAGCCAATCAGTTTCTGTCTGGGTGAGCGCCACTTCCTCTCCCCACCAGCTGCTGCAGTCACTCAGCTTACTCAGCAGCACGAGTGTGTGTGTTGTCCTGTGTGAGCCCTCCCACCTTCTTTTCCACTCCCATCCCCCTTCCTCACACACGGCCTGTGTGTGTGAGTCAGTGGAGAAAGTTACACTCTGTGTGTGTGTGTGTTTGTCTGTGTGTTGTCCTTGCAGCAGACTTTGCTTCAGTGCGGCGGGGGAGAGGAGTGAGCGAGGACGCTGCAGCTGGGTGAGGATCGGAGCTGAGGGGATCGCAGCGTTTCGGGGTTAAAGGTGAGCGTGTGCTTCCTTCAGTTTGTCCCCACCTGTATAAAAATGGCTCTGACCTGGTTCAGACCCGGTCTGAGGGTTTTAGGTGATCAGGATTATTTGTGAATCATCAGTTTTCTACAGAGGGTGAAGGAGTTTACCATCAGAGGCAGTGCTTTGGGGCTGTTTAGACTGAGGATTTTAAATCTCAGTTATCCCCTCTGTGGGTCACCGTGCCCCCCCAGATGTTCCAGCCGTGGTGGTGGGGAGGGGGGGGTGGACACTTCCTGAGTATTTGTGAAGGCTCTCAGTCATCCAGGTCATTGCAGTCTAAGGAGCTCTGGGAGAAAAGTGTCTGGACTTCTTAAGTTTGCTTAAAGACGTTTCACCTCTCAAGGAAACTGAAAGACGTGCAGACACACTTCCTCAGTCATTTATTCAGTGTGTGTGTGTGCTGGAAAATCTTTTTCTTTAGTTTCTGTCGTCTGTAGTTCAGAGTTATCTTTTTTAGTTATTATTAGTTATTGATGATCTATATTGATTAACAGTGGTGTAGTACACTAGTTTAAATGACGTGTAGGTGCCCTGTGTTTGCAACCGTCTCTGTGCTTTTCTTCCTGCGAATGATGATGCTGTGTGTGAGCAGAGTGCTGATTGGTTGAAAACTCTCCTTCCAGCTGAAGTTGTTCTTTGGCGACCTGGTTGTTTGTGTCAGGCTGAGGACGTCTGTGTGAGTCTTTGTCATTTGCTGTTATTTCCCATGGAGACAGCGCGCCGTCCTCTCAGTCATCAGGGAATGTAAAGTCTGCAAGCTCCAGAGCAGACTGATGACAGCAAAATGCTCAGACATGTAATGAAATACCTGACAGTCTGTTTCTTTCACAGCCGTCTCCATCATGGAGGTGCCCAGGAGGCTGTCCTTCCCACTGGTTCTCCCTAAACCAGCCTCGTCTGCTCGGTCTCCTCTGGGAGCTGCAGGTCAGACAGCTGGAAGCAGCAAAGATCAAACTGGAGGGGAAAAGTTCATCTCAGAGGAGAAGACGCCTGAGTCAGGGGTGATTGTAGTGGTGGAGGCGCCACCTGAAGATGGAAAAGCTGCTCGGCGATTCTCCTCTCAGGACAGTTTCTCAGAGGAGAGCTCGTTATCAGAGGAGAGGCTGGAAGAGGAGGCCAGAGAGACCCAGAGGAGGGCCGAGGAGGAGGAGGCAGCAGCCAAGGAGAGGGCGGCCCAGAGGCAACAACTGGCCATCCAAGAGCTTGTGGAGTCTGAGAGGAGCTACCTGCGCCTGCTGCAGCTCAGCACCGTGACCATCAGGAGCAACCTGCAGCAGCAGCTACAGGTAGGACCTAGGAACACACCTGCCCATCGAAGCAGGAAGCAGGGGGAGGGGCCAAACTGCTCGTTTCAGACGGAGGGCGACCCTAGGGCCTGCACTGAGCCCTGGGATCAGACACAGAAGGATTATTATCGACTGTGAATCATGCAGAGCTGCTTCAGCTTTATTTATATAGCACCAAATCACAACAGCAGTGGCCTCAATTTGCTTTATATTGTAAGCTAAATAATGATAATATATAATAATACAGAGAACACCCCAACAAGGACGTCTGAGAACAAGCACTTGTTCATAGAGCTCATCCAGCTGGGGAGGAAGAAGGGCTGAGGGAGGGGACAGAGATTAATAATAAGCAGTGAATAAATGGTGGGGGGTGTATACAGTCACAGTGACAAACTCTGATAGTGACAATACAAAGAAGCAAAAAGAAAGTGGCTGAACGTAAAGCTGCTGCTCACCTGTGCAGCAGGTGAAGGTTTTAGCATCCTGCGCCCTCTCAGTGGCTTCTTATCACCTGCTTTTCATTATGCCTGTTCTGTTGCTTAGTACTGCTAAATGACAGCTTATTATCACTGTGCTAATGAAATGAGGCCTCATAAAACATAATGAAATCAGGCTTTATGGGCAAGGAGAGCTGAGCTGTGGAAACACAGCAAGGGAGCAGGGTGAAGGCGTGAGTGAATGGCGGCTCTGTGAGACAGATGAGCCGCTGGATTGTGCATTGTTCAGCCTCCCAGCGCCCAGCGCCCCCGTCTTTCCAGAATGAGCACAGATCCACCTTTATTATCAGAGGTCAAAGGTCAGCCAAGCTCTGACGCTGCTGCAGCACATCCCCATCACTTTTTCAGCATTCCTCAGATGTTTTTATATACTCAAAATACATGAACACAATATGTTATAATGGGTAATTTGGGTTATAATGGGAGCGTATGGGTTGTAATGGGGAACCTTCAGACTTTGGGGTTAAAGAAGTGTCTGATATCAGGTAAAAACCCTTATTTTCTGTCTCCCCTCCACCTGCTCTGACCGAAGCCGCCTCCAGCTGGACTGGACAGCATGTTTCTGCACATCGAGGAGGTGATCGATGTATCGAGCCGTCTCCTGAGCCTGCTGGACCAGAAGCAGCTTCAGTCTGGAGAGCCTGACTTCCTGCAGAGTCTCTGTAAGCGACCTGACACCAGACCTTTACTTTGACGTGTCACCCTCACAGCTTCAGTCTTTCTGTCGTTGTAAACAGGAAGTCAGAAGTGTTTTTCTGACTCTTATCCTTTTTCTTTATTGACACAAATTTAAAGATGGAGTATTGTGATTCAGCTCAGGTGAGTTCCTGAATCACACAGGTGTCACCTCTTTGTTTTTGTTCCGGGGAAGACTCTTCTTCACAGACCAGCTCAGCATGTAAAGTCCACCTTAAAGTCAGACGTTGTGGCGCTCTGACGTCTGATAAGCTGATGTTTCTCTAAATTCTCACAGTTTTTGTTGGATGAACACAAGATGATCATCATCGAGAAACCCGGGAGGTAGACAGTGAAAATGATGATTGTCTTCGCTCTTTACTCGGCACAGCTGTTTCCCGTGATGAACGTTAAAACTTCCATTCTGCTGCTTCTTGTAAAGGAGTAAAGGTGTCTTTTCCTTCGCTGACAGGTGACTCGTTTCTCAGCCTGTCATCAGAGATGGAAGCCGCCTATAAGGAGTACCTGGCACACTACAATCATGTGACGGAGGTGGAGAAGAGCTACAAACAGAAGGAGGTTCTGTGGAACGAGGTTGTCAGAGTCATCAAGGCTGCGGCGTAAGTTTACGGCGCCTCGTCTCGCCTTCGACAGGAAGTGCTCAGAGCCGAGGAGCTGACTGATGAGTCTTGTGTCTCTCTTGACCTTCAGGCCTGACGTCAACGCCACGTCGCTGAGCTTCTTTTTGGTGATGCCCGTGCAGCGGATTGCCCGCTACCCCCTGCTGCTGCAGACCATCCAGAAGCACACCGACGCCTCCCACCCGGCCTACGCCCTGCTGGAGCAGACCGCTCACACCTCTGTCGCCTTAAACTGTCGTATCAACGAATACAAGCGCTTCCGGGAAGTCGGTGAGGAGCGTGACTAATGGGGCCGGATGTTGGCGTGAGAAAGCAGAAGGTTTTAACTGTCACTCGTGTTTTCTAGCTGACAAATACAGGAAGACGGAAATGCTGACCATCAAGGACAAGATCGTCCGCCTCAACACCCACAGCATTGCCAAGAAGACCGCCAGGCTCGGTCAGCAGATCAAACACGAGGCCGGACTCAAACCTAAGGTAGGCCGAACCCTGAGCCTCATCCACAGGAAGCTCCGCCCACATGTTTGTGAGGAGCAGCCAATCAGCAGAATGCTGTCTTAAAGGAGGAGGAGCTAAAACAGCTTGTGTCAAACAGCACCAGGATGACGCACAGAAGGATTACTGTGAACTGTGGATCATGCAAAGCTGCTCTGGTGGAGTCCAGGAGTGAGAACAGCAGGTTACAGCTCATACAAAGCCTCCGTCAATCATACACTGTAATCATACGTGTGGAAGGATCAGCAGGGGGAGCAGGCTGCAGACAGGAAGTGTCTGATCAGACCTCCCACTCTCCCCAGGCCACTGCTGTGTTCACAGTGGGTGTGAACGTCCGAGCCAGAGTGACTGTACAGCACACGTCCTCCATGAGTATAAAAATTACAATTGATGTCTCGCAGTAAGTTACTGTCAAGTTTGTTGGCGCTGGACTCTGAACTGTGGAATCAGACAAGTGGGTTTATTTACAACACCGGTGATGTGTACATGTATAGAGTGAGGCAGGGAGAAGGGGGCTGGGAAAAAGGGGAACGCACGCTCAGTCCAAATCCAGAGTCCACACCCTGCTCACTCTCACTCACACTCATCTGGGAAGGGTCCAGAGACGGATTGTACAAGGGAGATGGAGATAGACGTCAGAGCTAGGCTCAGGGAGATCAGCATCAGTCTGAGCCGGGCTACACTAACATGCATTTGTGTTGGTGTGAAGCTCAGGTGACCACTGGCAGGTCTGATTGACCAAATGCTGTTAGGTGGAAGCACAGCTGTGGACTAGGGAGAGTGGAAGGTCTGATCAGACACTTCCTGTCTGCAGCCTGCTCCCCCTGCTGATCTTTCCACATGTATCATTACAGTGTATGACTGACTGAGGCTTTGCATGAGCTGTAACCTGCTGTTTTCACTCCTGGACTCCACCAGAGCAGCTTTGCATGATCCACAGTTCACAGTAATCCTTCTGTGCGTCATCCCGGTGCTCCTCCTATAAGACAAATGTCTTCTGATTGGCTGCGCCTCACAAACAGCAGGTCTTCTCTGAACCTCTGGCTCCTATTGACACTGACCCCATTACTACACGTTTTAAAGCAGTGTGTCACACAGCTAGTTTATGTAGCGCAGCAGTGTGTGAGCTCAGAGCATCTCTTTAGACCGGTGTGTTGGATGTCTTGCAGCTGGTGGACGAGGAATTTGATGCCCTGGAAGGATTCTTCTATGTTTTGGAAAACGGCATCCTGGAGCTGCTGGAGAACGTGGAGATGTACCTGCAGCACCTCCAGGTAAACTCACGCTCACACTTTGTCTTGGCTCTCGACTTCAAAGCTTTAGTGGACTTTATTGACTAAAACTTCAAACCTGAATAAACTCATTTGTAAAACATAAATTTGCAGCAGTCACTGTTTCAGGCTGTGACTCACGGTCAGACGCTATAATTACAGACGTGCAGTCATGAGTTTGTGAGTCTCTGTCAGGAGGCCACACACACACGTACCTTTCTGTTTTCCTCATTCTGTCCTTCACACCAACACTCAGCTCTTTGTATCTCTCTGCTGTTTAGCTTGTTTAGACGTTAGCGAGGATGACCCGCCCACATCTCCTGCTCTCCGTCTGCAGCACAAACACCGACTTTAAGAAATGCTCAGAAACGTTTCTTTGCTTCAGCTTCACTCTGATGTGTTTGATTGTACATGTTTGGTTTGTAAAATAACGTGTTGAGGGCGGCGAGTCGTGTTTGGACAGCCAAGCGCTCAGCTGTGTGTGGTTGCTCTGCAGGGCTTCCTGTCCTGCCGCACGGAGGACTTTGACTTGGACATGGATGGAGAAAAGGCACCGATCTGCTACAAAGAGATCACGACGGCGCTCCGACAGTGGATCCTCCCGATGTTTGTGAGTGATTAAATCTGAGAACGGTGCTGCGGTCTTCACAGGTGCAGGAAATGTCGCAGCACTGCATCCTGTCGGCTCGTGTCCAGTTAAGAGGACAGGATGAGCTGCGATTACAGACACAGCACCAAACTTTACAGATTACATCACAGACTTCTCTCTGTGTAAACAGCTTCTGATTGGTGGATGGTCTGCATCCCACCTCCGATCTCCTCTGCACACGCTCAGAACATGATCAGAGGTCAGACACAGGCCGCTGTGTCTCTGAGCGCCTGCAGAGGTGGACATGCATATTTTGCCCCCTGTGAAAGGATGATGCAGTGAACGACGGTCTGCTGATGTCGATCTGTTCTTTGTTCCTTCTTCCAGGAGAAGAGGATGAGGAAGCTGATCCACCAGCCGCTCTGCGCTCTCCGGGACCTCCTGGTGGGCCCGAGGAACCTAATCAGGAAGAGACTCGACAAGCTGCTCGACTACGAGGTGATCGAAGGAAAACCCAACTTGAGCTACGAGGAGCAGGCTGTGGCCAACACGTACAGGTGGGAACTGGTTTCTGATGGTTCCTGATGGTTGGAGCTGTGAGTGACCTCGGATGATCTGATATCCTCGTGTTGGTGTTGTTCCCAGACCATCATGAAAATGTTGTTCCAAGTTCAACATTGCAAGTGACCAATCACATTGTTGTGACGTTATTCTTTTGCGCGCCAAGCCATTCGTGCATTTATGAAATTCCAATGTTGCAAGGACAATATCAATTCTGCTCACTGTTTATTAAAGGGTTACGGTTAGGGTTAGGGTCAGGGTCTGTTGATCGGCGGACAGAGGCGGTTTCATGCAGCTTAAGTACAGTTTTTTGTTTTACGCCGGTTTTTCCCGAAGTCGCAAAAGTATGATGTCACAACATTCTGATTGGTCACTTGCGATGTTGATCCTGGAACAACATTTAGTATGATGATCTGGGAACAACACCAACACGAGGATATCAGATCGTGCGAGTGACCTCCTCTACTCCCCTCTCCTCCTGACAGGACGTTGAACACACTGCTCCTGACGGAGCTCCCTCAGTTTAACGGGCTGGCTCTGCAGATGATGTGGAGCACGTTGGGGACGTTCAGCTGTCTGCACAGAGATCTCGCAGCAGACATGGAGCAGCTGTTTCACAGCTTCGCTCAGCAGGTGACGTCCTTACAGACAGGCTGATGCACAAAAACACGTTGGATATCTGTGCTCATCCTTCACGTGTCTCCCTGCAGCTCCCTCACAGCAGCCTTTCTCCTGGTGCATTCTGGGAGTGGGCAGAGTCTTCGGTGCTGGAAGGAGCGAGGAGGCTGCAGCATTTATGTCGAATGGTGGAGGACAAGCTCAACGCGCCAGATGCCCAGGTTAGCGTTCAGATCGGCTTTCATTCATTTATACAGCAGCAAACCACCTCAGGGCGCTTTACACTGTAAGCTACAGAGCACTATGGGCAACAGTGGACCACTCAGCTGACCTCAGACATGTTTGACATGTTTCAGCTGATTGGTTACTGCTGAAAGGTCAGAATAAAAAATATAACAGTGATTTTAATCATCCAGCAAACATCCTTCTCCGAATATTTAACCACACAGATGGTGTCACACCGACGCGATGGTGTCACACCGACGCGATGGTGTCACACCGACGCGATGGTGTCACACCGACGCGATGGTGTCACACCGACGCTCCCAGTCTGAGCTTCAGTTTCCTGAGATTGTTGGTGTTCGGTGGGGGCGGTGGAGTTTGCTGTGTGAGCGTCGAGCATCGTTCCTGAAGTAATCTGTCTAAAAAAACGCCACCTGTATTTCCTGTTCTGCCGCGTGTTTTGTGTGAACTGGTTCAGCTACTGGTCCCAGTAAAGATCTGAAGTTCCAGTCACGTCACACTTAGCTGGAGGGTATAATTCAAGGTTCTGGCTGAAGAATGTGGTGAATCACCATCATACGTCATTCGCAGGCGATAACGAGTCAGAGACGAGGAAGCGGTGAATGTGCCACTTCTGGTTCTTCAACTTTGCAGCTGCAGAACCAGAAGTGTCTCTTTCTGAGCCATTGTTTTCATTTCTGAACACCTTCCAGGTAAATTTGAGCACATGTGAGTAATTCAGCAGCTCTGCCCTCTCTGAGATCTGACGTCTGCTCGTGTCTTTCAGCCTCTCAGCCCGTCCTCTCAGCGCCGTCTGAAGCAGCTAACGGATAAGCACGGCTCTGGAAAGATCTTCCAGGTGATGAGCACGGTCGTGGGCACCCGGGACCTGGACCTGAACTTGACTAAGGGCGAGCTGGTGGCAGTGATCAGCGAGGCCGACAGCCGTGGAGACAGAAGGAGGTGGCTGGTCGATGCAGGAGGTGAGACTTTTTATGACGTTTGCACTAAAACCTGAGAGGAAGAACTGTGGCGCTATCTGCTGGCGAGCCGCTGTTATTGCAACTGAAACAGACGAGCAGCCAATGGGATCGCTCTGTGAGGGCACACCGGGTTGGTCTGACACTGTCAACAAATAAATGTTAAACTATATTTACGTCTTCACGCAGGGAAGCGAGGCTACGCTGCTGCCTCGAAACTCATTCGCTATCACCAGCCAACAGACGACCCGCCCCCTTCACCACACCCGAACCTGACAGAAGACGTGACCGCACGCAGAAGACACTCCTACAGCCCGGCGGGCAATGCCCCACTGCCCATGAGTCAGCCCTGCTTCCAGGTAATTGAATTCCTCTGCATTAGACTGTCCAGGAGACGGAGGCCACGTGCTGTCCACCAGCGCAGGGCTGCAGGTTGATCATCCAGCTGTAGTCAGAATACTTTAATAATCCCGACAGTCGCCCCGAGATAATAAGAACAGACTGAACTAATTAAGTAATACAACATGTTACAAAGTTCGCTCTGATATATACAAACAGGCAGGAAGGACGTCCTGTGTCATTCAGTGGTGCATTATAGGTAATGTCAGTCTCTGACTGCGTGTGCTCCTGTGACTGGCCAGCACGTTGTGGCGTGGGTGGGTTGTGTTGTCCTTATCTTGGACAACACCCTCCTCTCCACCTTGACAGCGTCCAGCTCTGCCTGTTACTGGCCGTCCCAGCATGCAGCAGCACAGAGGACGGCTCTGGTCACGACAGTAAGACTGAATTTGTTGTTGTGCACAGCAAATGCGATGCTGTCACATCCTTGTACGCGTTGATATGCTGCTAGATGGAGCGCCGGACTCTCAGCGGTCTGCTCCTGAACAGTAATGTGACACAGAGCGGCTCTACCTGAGCAGGTGATTTAAAGACCGGTAGCTTGTTGTTGATGCTGGATCCTGTCTAAGCTGTCAGTGTTTACAGTGTTTGGCCCACCCAGTAACAGCCTTCACGTGGATCTGACTCGGTCACACGCTCTGGGCTCCTACGACACGCTGCTGATCCTCCAACACAGCATCCAAGGAAGCTTCACGTTTTCATTCAGTGTTTGCACAAGTTTGTAGGGATCAGTAAGAATGTCAGATACAATCCTGTTCCACCCACAGCCCGTGGATATTCTGTGAGGCGTTCATGGAAAGATCTGCTTTGTGCCAGTGCATGCACACGTCTCCAGTAGCAGCAGCAGGCCTGTGTCCACCTGTCCTCACACGCTGTCTTTCTGTACCTCAGAGGCGCAGTCCACACCGGTCTCTCAAACCTACGGTTTTTATACCATCATCTGCTGATTGTTTCTTAAACGGTAGAAGAAGATATGTTCTGTGCTGCCCTCGTCTTACACGTGACGACGTGTGCTCGGAGTACTTCTTCTTGTCTTCGTGTTGATGCGTTGCACTTCTCTGAGCATAATTCAGTGCAAAATAAGCGCTGCTGCTGTTGAGCACGGTTCATTAGAAAGAGGCGGGTCAGGTGGTAGTAACGACCCCACGCTGGTGTTTACAGCCGAGTGTGTGTGTGTGTGATGTGTGATGACACACTGATGTGTGTAATGCTGCTGTATCAGCCTCTGCAGCTGGAAACATCTGCGACTCGCAGTGTTGTTCTGACCTTTATTTAAACGCCGTCAGGGAAGACGCTGTCACTTCCTGCCTCTGTTTCCTGTGTGCGGTCTGCAGGTATGAAAGGAGCGACTGAGTGGAGCTTAATCACAGATGGGCTCTGTAACGCTGATGATGTGTGTTCCTCCTGACAGCCAGGAGGTGCATGTACGTGATGGAGGAAGGATGTGTGGATACAAGTGACGGTGTGGAGGCGGAGACTGTTAAATGCTGCTTTTTTTTCATGTTTCCAGGTTGTGGGCGCCTACGACTTCACGGCTAGATCCAAACACGAAGTATCCTTCCGGGCCGGAGAACCCGTTCGTATCCTGGAGCCTCACGACAAACGAGGGAGCCCCGAGTGGAGCCTGGTGGAGGTCAGAGGAGGTCAGAGAGGCTACGTGCCCTCCAACTACCTGGCAATCATGCCCGTGGGAGCGGGGCTGCCCCCGAACCCCGGCTTCTTCCTTTAGGGGGGGAAACTGCAGCTGGTGCAGATGAGAGGATGGATGGAAGAGCCTCCCGGGATCAGCTGTTTACAGTCTCAGTGTTAATCCTGCCACTTTATCCAGTTTACGAATGGAAGTGTAAAGTTTCTCCTGTGGCGTTTCCTGCTTCCACTTCCTGTGCAGCGTGCACAGGATCGAAGCTTCAGGAGCAGCAAATGAAGTTTACTGACTTTAGCTTTAATAATGAAGGTTTACTGGTCTGCAGTGATCTCTGCACTAACATGCACAATCATCCAAGAACGCTCTTCAAACATGGCGTCTGTAACGCCATGAAGCTCTGACGGCGTGTCACCTCAAACAGCCTGAACATTTGGACGATGTTCGGTGCGGCGAGGACACAAAGCTGTTTTTAAGATGAAGGACGATTTTCATGGCTGCTGTACGGTGAAGCGCTCATTTCCCATGAACCTCAGAGTGATGCTGCATACATGCAGGGTGTGAGCTCTCTCAAGCTAACTGTAACGTGTGTGTGTGTGTGTGTGTGTGTGTGTGTGTGTGTGTGTGTGTGTGTGTGTGTGTGTGTGTGTGAGAACCCTCTTCACCTGCAGCAGCGCTGACAGGTACACGGCGCTCTCATCATCTCAGACTGAGTAATGTGATGTAAATGTGAAACGTCTCCGAGGCCGAGGAAGAACAAGACTCAGCAGGAGGAGCAGCTGGGAGAGGGGCGAAGGACAGCGGCAGTTTCTGCTTTGCCTATGAGCGGATTTAAATTTCGTTGTACTTTGATTCCAGAGTTTTACGTAGGAGTGAAATGGGTCAGGACAGAATAACCTCCTCCTGCATTCACATTCACCTGACGATGCTTGTTGCTATGGATACGGCTCAGTCAGTGCAGGTCACGTCTGTGGCATTTGCTCGGCCGGACTAAAGCTGCAGCAGCATTTCTTGATTCCCGCACTTTTGGGTCAGAATCATTTGAAAGCATCTCTGAGCCTCCTGATTGGCTCTTAGGTCATAAACAGGAAGCTGAGCTCCAGTAGTTTTGCAGCTAACAACAGCTTGAATGTTTGAGCACCACAGACTCTCTCCTGGCCTCCTCCTGTGGGGCTGAGCAGCCTCAGCTGCTGTGAGCGTGGAGCAGAGGGAGGGAGGCCGAGAGTCAGAGCTGCTCAGCTGTTCCCATCAGGCTGAATGTCAGGAGGAGGAGGAGGAGGATGCTTCTCTCCTAAAATACCAGATGTCCTCAGGGTTAGTCAGATTGACTGAAACCTCAGCCTGAGAACATTTACCTGATTTCCCCTCCTCAGAGCCCGGTTTAGGATGAGGGGAGCGGTTCATTCCTCAGTTATTTTGGGAAGTTTTAATTCCACAGACGTGCAGATGAAGCTGCAGCGTTCCTTATTTGGAGGAAGTAGATATTTGAACCCATACGCACACGGAAACCACAGAGGGAACATTTCTGGTCAGCATCTTCCTCACATGCTGTTCTCATTTTCACCACCAGAGGGAGGCAGAGACTCGGAGCGTGTGTGCATGATCAGACTAACTGTGTGTGTGTGTATGCATGTTTGGTAATCGTGGCCACAGTGTGTACTTCCTGTTTTGTTTCTGTGTGGTTTCACGAACCTGCTGCTCAGTCGGTCCTGCTGAGTCATTCTGTTTCCTCGATGCTGCAGAGCTGCGTGACCTCTGCTGAGCTGCCACAGTTGTGATATTGAACTCAGTCACACAGCAGGTGGGAGGCTGAGCAGCAGCAGAGAGTGTGGCTTCAATAAAACTAAACTCAAAACTTTTTTGTGGCATTGCATCATTTCATAATCAGATGTTAGTTGTGAGAAGAAGCACCTGAATATTTGTGATGATTTACGACGCTGTGGGGTCCACACCCACTCAGCCCCTTTTACAGTTAAACATCTGGAGACACAGCTGTTCTTGTTCATGCATCATCATCATCAGTGTGCACATTTGCACACAGCCTACAAGTTTTCGCCATCTACTGAATAACAAGCTGAAAGAGGAACCTGCAGTTCCTCTGGTGTCCAGCAGAGGCAGCAGTCCCCATACACGCCAGTGTTTTTTTTTTTTTTTTTTTTTTTTGCCTGTCCCGTTTGGCTCTTTTGCCATCAGAATTGTTGTCTAAAGGCAAAGAAAGATGCCCAATGGATTTACTTTACCAAATTGACCATCCCAGCCTTGCCGTAATGGTCCATTTGATTGACCTTTTAAGATAAGATAAGATAAGATAAGATAACCTTTATTAGTCCCACACGTGGGAAATTTATTGTTTATTTTATTTTCACTTACTGAATACGGGACAGACTTGACTGGGGGAAAGAAGGGGAGAAAGAAAGAGGGAAAGAGAAACAGCTGAGAAGAGGGACGGGGGAGAAGGGCAAAAGACAAAAACCAACAGAACGGGCAGAGAAAAAAAAATGCATATATCAATCACCTGGATCACCTGCTGAGAAAGAAAAAAGAAAACAAGCAGAAGAAAACAAGAGTAATAGAATAAACAACATCACAATGATATATGGGAATATGACAGTAAATACTAAATATTAAACATTATTGTGCAGCACATAAGATCAACAGAACACAGTGTGCTTTGAGGTAGGAGCCAAAAAGGGTGTAGTTTGTCTGAGTTTGTGGGTGTGATCGCCCGTGTGTACACCTGTGAGCATGGACGCGCTTGTTTTTTGTTTTTTTAAAGGGTTCCTTCATGTAATGATCTGCTAGAGGGTGTGGGGGGGGGGGGGGGGGGCACAGCCCCGTCCTCCAGGGCATGAAGCAGGTATGGAGGAGATCAAAACTCCAGACATCCAGAGGCCCCCAGAACACAAGAGACCAAGGAAGACCAACAGAGGGGCAGCCGCGCCACTGTCCCAGAAAGAGCTGAGGAGAGTCCCAGATGAGGGCTCACTCAGCAGCCGCGGAGCAGAAGCTAGGGGGAGTTGCAGTGACGCGCCCGTGAGCTCCGCCGGCAGCCAGCCGTGCCTGAGTGACCGAGCCCCAGGGCGAGAGGCCGGGGGCACCCCACCTCCGAAGTGGCCTGAGCGAGCCCCAGGCTCCAGGCCCCGATAAGCGGCCGCCAAGGAGTGAGCCGGTGTGTACCTGGACGCCCATCCCCGGACACAAAGAACCACCAATGCACCGATGTCTGAGGGAGTCCGCCACTGGCAGGGGAAGTGGTGGGGGGAGATAGGCCTCCAAACCTTGGAGGGCCTGAGATGTCCCCAGAGAGGTGGCGCCTGACACCCAACCTGACATATAGACACAGACATACAGGCACACACATATACAAACATCCATTCCCACCCATATGCACTTACTCCACACTCAACCAACGTGGAGACAGACATAAAGAGACGCTGTACACACGATTACACTCCCCAAGCGTACTCTACGAACCGGGTCTAGGTACCCTTGCCCCTGGAGGGGGGAACTGCACCCAGACCCAGGTGGTGTTACCCTTTTCCCTGCGGTGGGGAGAGGCAGACCGCCCCGACTCCGCAGCAGCAGGGAGGCCCCACACTCCAGACCGCAGTCGGACGGCCAACTCCTCCTCCTAGCCCCCCCGCTCCAGCAGGCCGCAGAGAATGGGGGTGAGAGAAGACTCCAAACGCCAGTGTTAAATAAACAGCCTGATACAGGAACAGCATTGGTCTCCATAGATAATTTACTCGTTCATAACAGCTGTCTTAACCCTGTGTTGTACAGAATAAAGATAAGAGGAAAAAGAAAAGTCATTATATGCAGATGACACATTTTTATTTTACTGGACTTTGTTTGAATTCAGAGACAAAAATAACAGCTGTCCAGGTGAGGATGTTTCTGTACCTCACCTGTTTAAATTATATTAAGGCTTAAGGTTTGCATTACTAGGGGCGTGGTCTCTTCGACTGACAGGTGGATGGTGACACAGGTGGGTGTAGCTGCTAGCTTCACCCGAACAGCACCTCAGCACCATGTTTGTGCTGCTTGAGAGTTTTGAAGCATTTTAATGACATCATGTGACCAATAACATTGCTGCGGTGAGGTCACTGTACTAACAGATTGTGCAGGAAGGCGGAGCTCCAGATTTAGTGCAGGGGAAATTTCTAGGATTTTGATTGGCTGTTACTGATTAGGTGGTGTAGCTGATACCTTAGCACACCCTCACGGTCACTTCAGTCTCCAGAAAACACGACTGGACTCTGAAGCTTGGATATGTTGAGTTCAAAACTAGCTGGTGCCTTGACCTCCACCTTTTTTAAATCTTTGTCAACACAGTGGTGAAGAGAGAGAGGAGTATCCTTTATTGTCCATCCTTCTGCATGCACGATGACAGTCATATGGAGTCACACAGAAGTAAGGAATAAGAGACTACAGGAAATGGAGAAACTGTGCAAATACCAGCAGGATGTTGGTATTTATTGACTTCATAACCAGTGATGGTTATGAAGTCTAACGGGGAGGAAGGACCTGTGACAGAACTGGACCTCTCCAGCTGTGTGTGTGTGTGTGTGTGTGGGGGGGGGCTTCCTGATGAGCTTATCCAACTGATAGTCGATAACACTAACACACAGCATGGCTGACGCCACCCTCAGAAGCGCGTCCTCCGTCTCCTCAGCAGGTGGAGTCTGCTCTCAGTCTTCCTGTAAAGAGCATCAGTGAACACCCAGGTACTTCATTACTGTACCTGTGTAGAACTTTCAGGTATCTGTACTTTACTATTTATTTTTCCCTGAAACGTTTTACCCCAAACATTTGTACACAAACATCTGTTCTTGCTCCTCCTTACATTGTCAAAACAGGCTTGTTGCTTTAGGTTTAACGTCTAAACGTCTTGATCCTAAACCCTGTTGGTTTATTGATCACTGAGGGATGTCCCACAGAGGTGAAACCTTTAATTTATGTATCTTTAAAGCGCATTTCTCAGAGGTTAATGGTGTTCACGGTGCAGATGTTAATAAAGTTGCAGTACTTCAGCGCTACAGAAGAGGAGCGGGCATAAAGGGAGGAGCTCAGCAAACATCAGCAAACACACAAACTGCTGGTGTGTGTGTTTGTCTCAGTATGTGTGTGATCTGAAGGTCCAGCTGCTGGATCACAGCATGAGATGGAGAGAGGGGGAAGAAAGAGCACAGGGAGGAAGAAGACCGTTGGATTTAAACAAAAGGACTGTTCTGTAACTCTGTGTTGTTGAACAGGTCAGCTGATCACAGCCTCACAATGTGCTGCTACAGCCACGGAGAGCTCCTCCACCTTCTTACACCATGTTGTAACAGCTGATTTCTGTTTATGGTGGCGGTGTAACCCCACTCAGTCTCTATGTCCGGTGCTGTATGAGTAAAACTCTCTGGACTCAAGATGGGTAGAGCTCAGGCGTGGTTTATTCCCCTTTTGTGGGTCTCTGCAATAACATGGGACATGAATAACCATGGGTTTCTAACGGGATAAGCTTAGGGAAAACCAGCTTACCAGTAGCAGACTTCGATTGCAGATTTTCAAAATAAAAGTTTCAAAATCAAATCTTTCAAAATAAACCCATGGTTGCGATCCCAAGTTTAACAGGAATTTAACCACAACAAAACCATGTTCATTCTTTTACATTGTTACAAAGGCAAATTACAAACTTCCTGCCCTGACGCAGAGTGTGAGCTGATAGGGATCACACCAAAGAGTTCAAATGAACTGAATAAAAACAGCAGAGTGTTGTGTTGGGTTCTTGAATGAAGACTCCTGCTCATGCAATAACATGAAGCAGTATATTTTTAATAACCATCTTCGAGGCTGTTTCCATGCCAAACCATTTCCCATTTTGTGGGTAAGTGGCGCATGCATATCCAATCTATATAGTACCGCCCTATACAATTAGGGCGGTACACTCTCTCACTCGTAGCTGCATAATATTTTTTTTCAATACAGACATACCCAAACATAAACTTTGCTATTTTCATAAACACCCTTTCATCACTCTCTTAACCCAAGTTAAAAATAGTACGGGCTCAAATTGTGGTCATAAATATTTTGTACTTGCAAATCAGGATTTGTAAAAAGAATTTGTGTGTGCGTAAAAAAGATTTGTGTGTAGCCAAAAAATACGTGTGAAACTCTGCACTCAAGTTACAAGTATAAATTTTGACCTTATTTTTCTTCCTTTCATCTGATTGGCCAATGTCATGTCAATCATAAATTTAACTATCCAATCAGATGAACAGATGGGTTTGGCTATTGGAGGAGGCAGGAGGATTAGAGCTCCTCTGCATGTTGTGTTTGCTTTAGTGATGGTAAATTTGATTCTTTTTACTGAATCGAGTTTTAATGAGTCACTCACCAAAGTGAATCGAGTTTTTTGAGTCATTTCATTCACTGAGTCAGTTGACCAGAGAGTGCAAAAAATTTACATTTTCACTCAAACTTAATTAGTTTCTCTTTTCATGTAAATCCCACTGCTAAGATGAATGATTCTAAAAAACCCCAACTATTTTATAGAGCAAAAAAAAGAGCAAAAACATTTCTAAAATTAAGCAATTTCCTATAAAAATTGCTTAATAAACATTTATTTTGTTTATTTGTATTTTATTAGTATTTTTCTTAAATGTGTCAAATATATATTTTCTCATCTAAATGTCCACTGAGCTGTGAGCCAGGGGGCGGTAATGCGCCTTAACATTGGTTGCCAACCAAGAAGAAGAAGAAGCTGTGAGCCAGGAGGGAGGGGGTGAGTGAGTGAGTGGCTGTATCCCAATTCAGGGTCTGCAGCCTTAAAGTACGCAGCCTCAACGGTCCACAAGGGCCGAGTACTCAAAGACCACTAAGGCCGGAAGTGCGAGGCTTGTGAAATGGGCTCCGTTGCGCTGCCCAGGTTGCCTAGCAACCATGATACTAACAGCTGGAAACGTTTCATACAGCTTTATTTGACAGAAATGAAAGAGAAAATCTTTTGTTAATTTGTTTGTTTGTTTCTACATGAGCTTTGATCATTCTCTGTAAGATTAAGGTCAGCTATTGAACAGAGTATATTTTAAAGTAAAGGCTTTAAGTTAGTACAAACGTCACTAATGTCACATAACTTTGCCGACATGTGGCCAACAGTAATGTTTTAATGTTCTTCGTTATTAAACATTTGCAAATAAATAAGTGACATAATATTCAGTACATACTTAAAGTTTACTCTTCGGGCGCCCCTCATCCGCCGTTTTTCTCGGCAAAATTATCCACACCCATTGCCGCGCTATGCATTCTGGGATATGTTGGGCCACGAAGTCTACACCACCACATCCTTAAAATTCAGGGAAATGAAGGACGCATTTGAGGGCCGCATTTCAAGCAGCCTTTGAATTGGGACAGCCTTCGTCGCGTTGCTGTGACGTAATCGGCCTTAAAATGCGGCCTTTAAGGCTGCAGACCCTGAATTGGGAGACAGCCAATGATTCGTTCGCTCTATGATTCAGCACAGGAGGGAGGGGGTGAGCGAGTCCTGAGTTATTCGCTTACGATTCAGCACAGGAGGCAGGGGGGGTTAGTGAGTCCTGAGTGATTTGTTCGCTCTATGATTCAGCACAGGAGGGAGGGGGTTAGTGAGTCCTGAGTGATTCGTTCGCTCTATGATTCAGCACAGGAGGCAGGGGGTGAGCGAGTACTAATGGAATTAGTTTGCTAACAGCAACAGGGATGAGTCAGTGAGTCAGTTGGGCTTGTGAATCATGATTCACGAGCCAGTAAAGTGATTCTCGAGTATTGAACGATTCGTTCACGAATCGAACATCACTAGTTCACTTAGTTTTTGGGTCCAGGCAGGAGAGGACCCAGATGCAGACTCATATGCGGAGAAAAAAAGAGGGAACTCAAAACTCTGCTTTATTGCAGGCGTGCAAGATATGCAAAGAATAAACTACACTGGGAAATGCTAAACTAAGACATGCGGAGACCCACAGGGAGACACAGCCATGATGGACGATGCGACACCGAACTAACGAGGAACGTAGGAGCACACAGGGATATAATGATAATAGTGAGACAGGGCAAGAGCAACACAACATGAGGGACACAGACGGAGACTATCCTTCTGCTCTTGCTCTTGACGAAGGCGGTCGCACTTTTCTCCTTTCCTCCTCCTCTCTCTTAGCTTCCCTGCTTAGCCTCTTATGTCCTTGTCTAGTCTCTCTCACAGTCTGAAGAAAAAGAGGAATTATGGATTGGATCAACTGGTCCCTAAATGCAATTGACACCCCTTTCTCAACGAGTGCTGAAGATATCTACCTATTCCAGGGGTCGGCAACCGGCTCCGGGTGGTTTGGGAAATTAAATTAGAAGTATGTAGCTGAAGTATATTTTATTTGTGTTTAGTTCTTCTTTTAACTTGTAGTTCTAAATTGGAAGATTATTGTGATATTGAAATATAAAAATAAAATTATATCTTATTATTTTTTCCTCAAAATAAGCGTCACACTCGCGGAAGCTGGTATACCCGCCGAAACGCCTGCATTTATTGTGACTTTCAACCCCAGGTAGGCCAATTATGGATCTTTGGATCCATATTATGTTGGCAGCTGTTCTCCACCATGAACTACTGTATGTTAAAAACAAACACAGCTCACGCCTCACAGATGACAGCTTACAGTCCTGCCCCGATTTGCAGGTGCTGTGTGCAGAGGTTCAGGACCAGAAGTCCCATTGTAAACATATCACGGCAGACCCGACGATGTTTGCATGAACACACTTTTCAGCATGTCTTTATCGATCGCTTTTCACACATGGTTGTTGTACGCATACAGCCGGCTGTAGCTTTTCAGCTCACAACCCTACACAGACCAACACAACAGCAGAGAGAGCACAGACTTTAAGGCGGTGAGGCGTGATTGCGGGTGCCGCTCAGGTGCGTCCGACTCCATACAGCGGCACTGCAGACCACGCCCCGCCACACACATTAACCAAGTAAAATACATATTTAGATTTTAGAATTCAGAATTTTTGCAAATATCTATTTTTTTTAGCAGCATAGTGCTTTTTTTCCAATTATTTTTTAAAAGTCAGGTCAAGGCTCTGTTGTGATATTTTGATACCATGGTAGCATTTACAGGATATTGTTTTATAGTGATATTAAACAGGAAAACTGTTACTCAATAAGGCCCATTTACTAGTTGTTTTTCTCTTTCTCTGTGACCCAAGAATTAATGTGTAAGAATCACAGGATGGTACCTCAAGGTTGAAAACACCACAGAGATCACTTCCTTACTCCCATCCTCCCTTCTTTATCTCTTAGAAAAAGGCTTGTTAAAGGCCAGGTGGTTTGTTTCAGAATTCACTAATGAAAGAACTCTGTATTCTATGTCTAGGAGTGTATTTCGCTGGGATAATCATAAATTGTAGCTGAACTGATAAACTATACAAAGGATACTTCTTTGCTCAGAGGGCAGGAAGACGCTTCCTTATTTGGTCTGTACCGGTTTGAACTTAGAATCTGCTGACACACGAACCTTTTTCCTCTATATAAACTGTTGTATTATGAATAAACCTTTGAGTTGATTTTGGGAAAGCAACCTGAAGCAGTCTGTGTTTCCTTGTTCTCCCAAGCTACTCCCGACGTCGTAACTAACGGCATACCTGAGTGTTACTTTGAATAATTTTGAATCTTATAGGGTAAAGACAAAACTCTGCTTATAGGTGCCCACGCCTCGGAGGAAACCCGATCCACGGATGACCCGGGACGGAGATTTCTTTCAGGCTCCAAAAGCCCAAAGGCGATATAAGGCTGGCGGCTCACAACAGTTTTTTTATGCTACATGGATCATTTTAGTTCAGCTGGGTGTCTTTCCTTTTGTTATATTTCTTTAAGAGTTCAAAATGTGTTCATTACATAAATAAGATGTAATTTTCTCTGTAGCACTTCATGGATTTCATAAGCAACACACCTTAGTTGCTCTGTGGATTCTTAAAAAGCAGTTAAAAACTTTTCTGTTCAAACAAGCCTTTTGTTGATCTACGTATTTTATATTCTTTACATTATGTCAGTGCGCCCCAGGGCAGCTGTGGCTACAATGTAGCTTGCCATCACCAGTGTGTGAATGTGTGTGTGAATGGGTGAATGACTGAATGTAGTGTAAAGTGCTTTGGGGTCCTATGGACTAGAAAAGTGCTATACAAATGCAGGCCATTTAAAGTTTCTCTCAAATCTGAAATAAAGCTGATCCCTCTCTGTCCTCACACACTTGGTATCTGAACTTCTACCCTTACATTTGTTCAGTTTTCTTTTCCCTTCTTTTCCTCCCCATCCCTGGCTGCCTCCTTCGCTCCAACACACCCACCCACACAAGTAGGGCCTGGGGTGCGGGTGTGTCACAGGGGTGCAGGGGAGGCATCCCCCCCCCCCCCCCACCCCGTCCCCTTCTGGCCACCTGTGCCTCAATTTTATTCCATAACTTAGACATCCACATTACTCACACTCTCATAACACATACATATAGGGCCTTGAGGGTGGGCACGTTAACGGCGTCCAGTGGACGATCTGTGTATTCAACCCCACCTCTGGCTCCGGTGCCCACCTCTTAATTTTAAATCCATGTAGACATTGAGGGTTCTCGAGAGGGGCCGTGCTAACACCTGCTGCTCTCTGGCAGCAGCACCATGCTGTCCCGTGTTTTAAATGCACCTTAGAACAACACGCAGCAACACTACACATGAGCGAGAGGAAGGAGGTTTGGGGTCTTCACACACCCCTGTTCTCTGCTGGCCATCGGGACGGGGGGGCTGGGAGGAGGTGTTGGCATCTGGGATGCGGGGCCTCCCTGCTGCTGCGGAGCCTGGGGCGGTCTGCTTGCCTCCAGCCCGGGGGAAAGGGTAACATTTTCTGGGTCTAGGTGCCGTTTCCCCCTCCACTGGACCTGGGGTATAGAGTTTGTTTGGGGAGTGTGATTGTGTGTACAGTGTCCATGTATGTCTATCCCTACTTTGGTTGAGTGCTGAGTATTTGTATATGTGTGCATGAGGGTGGGAATGCATGTTTGTGTCTGTGTTTATATGTCAGGTCGGGTCTTACACTCCACCTCTCTGGGAACTCCCAGGCCCTCCAAAAGCCTATCTCCCCTCACCACACTCCCTGTCGGTAACTGATGCCCTCAGGGGTCGGTGCGTTGGTGGTTCTTGGTGTCCGGGGCTGGGTACTCAGGTATGTACCAGCTCACTCCCGGTGACTACTTGGTGGGGCCTGGTGCCTGTTGTTTGGTCAGGCCTCTTCCGGGGCAAAGAGGCCTCTGGGCCTGCAGTTTGGTTCACTCTGGCACAGCTGGAACGCCACTGCAGCCCCCTCTGGCTTCTGCGTCGTGGCTACTGGGTGACCCCTCATCTGGGGCTCTCCTCAGCTCTTCCCAGGAGGGTGGCACGATGCCCCTCCGGTGGTCCTCCTTGGGCTCTCGCACTCTGGGGCCTCTGGAAGTCTGGAGCCTGGATCTCCTCCATGCTTGCTCTCTACATCCTCTAGCAGACTATTACATGGGGAAACCTTTTGAATACAAGCGCGCTGATCCACACAGGTGTGCACACGGGTGTTCACTGTTCATAGACATAAACTACACCTTTATTGGCTGCTATTTCCAAGCACATTGTGCACTGTCGGTCCTGCTTGCTACACAACAACATTCAATATTTAGTATTTACTGCTGTTTACACTTAGCTAGATTAACGTGATGGTGTTGTGTTTAGTATGTTGCTCTGTTTTTTTTGCTTGTTTTCTCTTCTTTTTCTCTCAACAGGTGATCTCCCTTTCCCATGCCTCAGTCATGTCTGTCCCATCTGTAACAACTGGAGAAAAAAACAACAACAAAAAAAAGAACGACTTAAAGTTTAAAGATAAAGTTTCTCTCAAAACTGAAAATAAAGCTGATCCTTCTCTGTCACACACTCGGCATCTGAACGTCTACCCTTACATTTGTTCAGTTTTGTTCATGTAGTGAAAGATATTTTGGGGAGGATTTTACGTGATGTCCTCGAACACAGCGCGAACATCCACATCTTTCCAGCTGATAATTAGAGGAATTATAAGAAACATTGGGGGAAATGAGAAGTACAGGAAGAAACAGGAGAGAGGAGATGGTTATATCTCTACTTAGATTCAGACACACTGGTTTGAATAGCACATTATTTTTAATAAAAAAAAACACTGTACAAAGGAGTGTGACTGCAGTAAGGAACAGGAAACAACACATTTTATTGCATTGTCAGAAGTATGATATTGAAAGAAGACAACTGATCAAAAAAGCTGGACGATATGAGAGTGAAGCTGGACTTGATTGATTTATTTCGTACAAACTATATAAGTGAAAAGTATCAGGCTGTATTTTGGTTTTTAAGGCAGACCCATTTGTGCGGGAGGATTTGAATTTTGTTTTTGTCATTTTGGTCCACACTCCACACCAGTTGGTGGCTGTAATGCACCATTTTGCTGTGAAGAAGAAGGAGGAGAAGAAGACGACGACGACGACATCATTTGGCATTCCTTTCTCATCCAAGGTGGCCCAGAGTGTGAAGTGGCTAAGCACTGCAGAGCGATTTGATGTCTTCAGGAAAGCTGCTCATTTTACTATTGCCCTTCAGAGAGTGGATCATGCCACGCTGCTTCTGTGTTGTAGTAGCCTTGTTGTCATTTTGCAAACGTTTATGGACTGACTCCTCGTTTTATGGTCTTTTACTCTGAATTGTTTGACATATTCTGATCATGCTTTTATAAATAACTTAACCGTAGGGTGTATTTGTTCCATTTGTCTTTTAGGGATTTGTTTAATGTTTGGTTGTTTTGTTGCTTTAATGGAGGTGCGGCCGCTTTTTGAGGGGCTAGGCTTAGCGGATGGCTGAACTTTTGGCCACATGTCGGCAAAGTTGTGACATTAGTGATGCTTGTGCTTTCAGAGAGAGAGAGAGAGAGAGAGAGAGAGAGAGAGAGAGAGAGAGAGAGACTAATTATAATAACAATCGAATATTACTTCAAATGTATTTTGTGGAAAATATTTATTCTTTTTGGCTAAAAAACAGTGGGCTCATGTAAAGAAACTGGGATTTGATAAGATAAGATACCTTTATTAGTCCTGCAAGGGGAACTTTCATGTTAAGGCTGCCGACCTAACTCCCCCCAGACTGAGCTCCAACAGGGAGATCAGTTTGAGAACAGAAAAAAACACCTCTGCACATAGCACATGAAAAAACTCTTAATACACCAAAGAAACACATGACAAGCAACAGGGGTGGGTAAAGGGTGAGAGACAGCCAGTGTAGACAGTACATCCAGCCCTGCAGCATAAGCGCTGGTCTCCTTGAGCCACCGTCTGCATCGGAGGGGGATAAGCGCCAAAGGCATTTGGAAAGGGAGGGGGGATGAGTGTGTGTGTGTGTGTCCAGAGTTCAGCTGAGACAGTGTCCTTCGCCCTGCCAGGCTAAGTAAACAGTCTTCCAGCCAACACAGGTGGCCTTGCATAGAATGGGAAGAACAGTCTAAACACAGTCGTTATCAGGGTGTTGTTGTTCAGCTCCAGCCTTGAGACCGCAGCTGGCGCCAAAGGGGTATCGGCATGAAGTGATGGTGGTTTTTACTTTAGTGCAAACAACTCATGAGAATTTCACAGCTGTTCTAGCAGTCTGACACTGGTCTCTCAATCTCCCGTTGGAGAGCTGTGAGCTTCTCCATGATGTTATCAAACTTACGCTCTGTGATGTTGTTCAGGGTTAAAAACCCCGAAATATAATTAAAACTTTATATGAATATTTCAGGGGGAAGTAGTTTTAAAAGACTGACTCATTTAAAGTGGAAAAAAATATTAATACATAATATTTTTATAGCACTTTTTGGGGCGTGGCCGTTTTGTGGCCTTAGGAACACTTAAGGATTGCTTTTTAAGGATTTTAAGGGTTAAATATGACTTTTTCTGGGTCACAAAATAAACTTTTAAGATATTTTCAGGTGAGAATGTAGCTGTGTAAAGTTCAAATATCTGCTCGATTTATCAAGATATCACATATTTGCAAAAATGCTCAGATGTTTTCGGAGACGTCCATTTTTTTAATGCTCTGTGGCAGATTTTGAACATCTGTGGCATCTATTAATGTCAAATCTAGCCTTTCTTTAACAACATAAGCAAACTGCTTTTATATTTAACCACTTTCCTGTTTAATTACATTTTACATAATAATAATAATAACAATAGTATTTGTTTTGTTAAAAATGTGTTTAAAGACAAGTTTTGTTGTGAAAGCTACAGGGAGTGCAGAATTATTAGGCAAGTTGTATTTTTGAGGAATTATTTTATTATTGAACAACAACCATGTTCTCAATGAACCCCAAAAAACTCATTAATATCAAAGCTGAATGTTTTTGGAAGTAGTTTTTAGTTTGTCTTTAGTTTTAGCTATTTTAGGGGGATATCTGTGTGTGCAGGTGACTATTACTGTGCATAATTATTAGGCAACTTAACAAAAAACAAATATATACCCATTTCAATTATTTATTTTTACCAGTGAAACCAATATAACACCTCCACATTCACAAATATACATTTCTGACATTCAAAAACAAAACAAAAACAAATCAGCGACCAATATAGCCACCTTTCTTTGCAAGGACACTCAAAAGCCTGCCATCCATGGATTCTGTCAGTGTTTTGATCTGTTCACCATCAACATTGCGTGCAGCAGCAACCACAGCCTCCCAGACACTGTTCAAAGAGGTGTACTGTTTTCCCTCCTTGTAAATCTCACATTTGATGATGGACCACAGGTTCTCAATGGGGTTCAGATCAGGTGAACAAGGAGGCCATGTCATTAGTTTTTCTTCTTTTATACCCTTTCTTGCCAGCCACGCTGTGGAGTACTTGGACGCGTGTGATGGAGCATTGTCCTGCATGAAAATCATGTTTTTCTTGAAGGATGCAGACTTCTTCCTGTACCACTGCTTGAAGAAGGTGTCTTCCAGAAACTGGCAGTAGGACTGGGAGTTGAGCTTGACTCCATCCTCAACCCGAAAAGGCCCCACAAGCTCATCTTTGATGATACCAGCCCAAACCAGTACTCCACCTCCACCTTGCTGGCGTCTGAGTCGGACTGGAGCTCTCTGCCCTTTACCAATCCAGCCACGGGCCCATCCATCTGGCCCATCAAGACTCACTCTCATTTCATCAGTCCATAAAACCTTAGAAAAATCAGTCTTGAGATATTTCTTGGCCCAGTCTTGACGTTTCAGCTTGTGTGTCTTGTTCAGTGGTGGTCGTCTTTCAGCCTTTCTTACCTTGGCCATGTCTCTGAGTATTGCACACCTTGTGCTTTTGGGCACTCCAGTGATGTTGCAGCTCTGAAATATGGCCAAACTGGTGGCAAGTGGCATCTTGGCAGCTGCACGCTTGACTTTTCTCAGTTCATGGGCAGTTATTTTGCGCCTTGGTTTTTCCACACGCTTCTTGCGACCCTGTTGACTATTTTGAATGAAACGCTTGATTGTTCGATGATCACGTTTCAGAAGCTTTGCAATTTTGAGACTGCTGCATCCCTCTGCAAGATATCTCACTATTTCTGACTTTTCTGCGCCTGTCAAGTCCTTCTTTTGACCCATTTTGCCAAAGGAAAGGACGTTGCCTAATAATTATGCACACCTGATATAGGGTGTTGATGTTATTAGACCACACCCCTTCTCATTACAGAGATGCACATCACCTAATATGCTTAATTGGTAGTAGGCTTTCGAGCCTATACAGCTTGGAGTAAGACAACATGCATGAAGAGGATGATGTGGACAAAATACTCATTTGCCTAATAATTCTGCACTCCCTGTATAATCCAGATTAGTGGCCTGTTAAATGGTTAAAGTCTAGGTTGGCTTTATACTTGAGAAGTAAGTAATACAGCTTTTCCTTCTAAAGAATTAAGTTAAATTCCACAGTTGAATCATAAGAAACATTATGTTACATATAAACCCTGCCATATGTTAGATCTGGTCATTTTGCTTATTAGAAACTTTATATATTGGAAGTTAACTTTTAACAAGCTTGTAATGATTATATTTAAATTAGGTGGTCTTTTTTTAAATGCATATCTCTTTAGGCCTAAACTGACAGTGCCAATACCACACATTCAGACACAGTAGTAGATGGTGTTACTATGTTAGTCTAATTTGGTTGTATGGGGTCTACAGTGACCTTCTGTGTTGTAAGTTACAATGATTGCACAGCTATTAAGGATCAAATCGGTTTCTGAAAAATGTTTAGTTTTTTCTCCCTCTGCTTGCTTCTTACTGTCTTTGAGGCTCGGGACCAGCACTCCTGTTGTTGGACAGAAAGACATCAACTCAGTAGTAAGTATTTTGATTTTCCAATATATTAGCAACTGTCAGTGACATTTATATTAATCAGGCTGAACTTTAATCATTCTTTAGATCAGCCTGTTTTACTTGTTGTTTTATTTGTGCTTTGGTTTGGGGAAGTTGTTTCTTTACTGATCTTTTCCTGTCTTCTGTTATTAGACTTGAGATATGACTGCACTATGCTGTTGCTGGTGACTCCAGTTAATTCTACAAGACATGCTGGGTAAGTAAACAAACAACAACAGTTTGGTCTGCATTTATTCAAAGATAACATCCCCCAAACTTAGTTTAGAGGGTCTACACTGTAAAAAGTGAAGTCGCAAGTTTTCTAACAGCAAAATTTGTTTTGTGCCCAAATCATTTTGCACATCATTGATGAAAGTTATTGGCCATGTTTGCATAGCCCTTTTTAAAATGATGCTTTCATGACATTATTGTGTGTTGGGTGGTGGTCAGGGCTATCCAGACTGACAATTGGGACATTGAATGTCACCTCTCTGGTGGGAAGCGAGCCTGAGATTGCAGAAAAAATGTTTTAAGCAATTAAGTTCATGTTCCGAAAAATATGATTGTTTTCTTGCAGGACAACAGGAGAGATGAGTCCTCTGTCACAGATGATGTGGTCAGTGAAGATGGTCGCCTGCAGGTTCAAGCTCATTGCATCTCCAACCCACATCCACTGCCACTGTACTTAAGGGAAGTTAAAGACTTTCTTCTGCACCTACATTTGGATCACCTCGATCCATGAAAATAAGATTTAGAGATAAGATAAGATAAGATAAGATAGAACTTTATTAATCCCTCGGGTGGGTTCCTCTGGGAAATTCGATTTCCAAAAAAGCACAGCACCGACAGAAGTTACAGAGTTATACACACACACATATATATAAATACAGAGACAATATAAATAAAATATACGAAGGGGATAAATAGAATAAATAGGAACAAAAATAAAAATACAAGTGAATTGCACATTTCAAGTATTGAGTCTATTGCACCGTTGACTATTTACAAAAGTATTGCACAAAAGGTATTGCACAGTGAGGTGAAGAGGCACTACAGCTTAGTTGTTCCCTCCTTTGTCCTCCTGTTTCCCCTCCCTCTCCCCTCCAGAGAGGAGTTAAACAGTCTGATGGCGTGTGGGACAAAGGAGTTTTTAAGTCTGTTAGTTCTTGTCTTTGGGAGAAGCAACCTGTCACTGAACAGACTCTTCTGGTTGTTAATGGCCGTGTGCAGAGGATGCCTGGCATTGTCCATAATGTCCATCAGTTTCTTTAATGTCCTTTTCTCTGCCACTGTCACCAGAGTGTCCAGCTTCATGCCGACCACAGAGCTAGCCCTCCTGATCAGTTTCTCCAGCCTGGATGAGTCCTTCTTTGCTGTGCTGCTCCCCCAGCACACCACAGCATAGAAAAGTACTCCAGCAACCACCGACTGGTAAAACATCCTCAGGAGCTTCCTGCAGATGTTAAAAGACCTCAGCCTCCTGAGGAAGTACAGTCGGCTTTGGGCTTTTTTATACAGGTACTCTGTGTTGCATGACCAGTCCAGTTTATTGTCCACCCACAGCCCGAGGTACTTGTACTTGTTGACCACCTCCACCTCCTCCCCCTCTATCTGAACCGGCAGTGGACCTGCTCTAGACCTCCCGAAGTCCACAACCAGTTCCTTAGTCTTTGAGGTGTTGAGTTGCAGGTGGTTTGTGTGACTCCATGCGACAAAGTTCCTCACCAGACTTCTGTACTCCTCTTCCTGATCATCCCAGATACACCCCATGATGGCCGTGTCATCTGCAAACTTCTGAATATGGCATAATTCAGAGTTGTAGCAGAAGTCAGAGGTGTACAGGGTGAAGAGAAGAGGGGACAGCACAGTTCCCTGTGGTGCTCCTGTGCTGCTGACCACTGTGTCAGACGTGATGTCCTTCAGCCTGACGTACTGTGGTCTGTCGGTGAGGTAGTCGGAGATCCAAGCCACCAGGCAGGGGTCCACCTCCATCCTGTTCAGTTTTTCTTGAAGCATACAGGGCCGGATGGAGGACAGATAAAGAAAAAACTGAATTATAAGATAAGAGAGGATGAGAGGAGAAAGAAAGAAATTAAAAATCCAGCCCAGGGAATATCGTGGGGAGTGAGAGTTTTTTTAAAGAGAATGAAAGAAGAGAAGGAATGATAGAAGGAAGGGAACATAGATTAAGAAAGTTAAAAGAGTCGGAAGGTGAAAAAGAAAGCTCAGAGAGAGCACCTGTAAATCAATCTTTTTGAAGGTGTGATTCACTAACCTGGTTTCCAACTGCAGTGATTTCTTCTGATGCCTTTGACAGTATAACAAAATGTCAGTCAGGATTAAGAACTGGGGACATAGAAGAACATGTGAATCTTTGGGATTCTCTTCACTCATGTAGGAAAAGAACTAGAAATTAATTAGTTCAGCCGCCATTTGTCAGCTGTAACAGCTCTGACGTAGCAGAGAGAGTCACTCAGGGTGATGAAGACTTTTTAAAAAACCCTGTTTGATCCAGTTGTACTGACTGTTTTTTTTTTTAACGTGTGGCTCATGTTTTCCATGTTAGCCTAAGCCTTCCTAGATGAGCCTAAAGATGAAAAACTGTGAAAAATATGTTTTAATTTTCCTTTACCCTGCTAAACTCTCACTATATAATATATTTTTACATACATGTTTATGGTAGTGTACAACAAATGCTAGCACTCCTCACCTTGATTAAAGCTTTTGAGAATGACCTCTGTCCAGTGAGCAATATAAATGCACTCAAGGATGCAGGGGATTAATGGAAGAAAAAGAAAAATGGAAAGCCAGAGGCAGGGTGATAGGTTTGTAGCTTGAACCTATCCGCTGGAACTTATGTTCAGGTTCTTTAAAGGTCGTAAGCCTCACTGACGTGACTGTTCAGGTGATACATGTTGAGGGAAAACTAGAACATAGAAGGAATTGCAATACATGCTTACAAAACACTTATATCAGGTCATTTTATATTAAGGTTTTAGTAGAGGTTCTTGGTTAAAACATTTATTTAGTAGAAGACATACACATAGTCTCAGTGAGCTTCTGGTCTGGTAAAAGGTCAGAAGTGCAACAGGTGAATTGAGAAAGAGCATTTGAGGACGAGACACAGACAGTAGGTGAAGAGGTGACACAAAGAGCATGTGAGGTCAACACACACACACACGCACACGTTAAATTAGATTTATTTAGAGGAGAGGTTAGTTATGTTTGGCTGTAACTGCAAAATTGTCTTGGTAAAAGAGGAACCGTTTCTTGGTGTCTCGGCAAGAAAGAGGAACAAGACAAGAACTGAAAGGTAGACAGGAAGGGCTAGCCATGAAAATAGAAGATGATTTTCTAGGTGAAAAGTCATGATGATGTTGATCTGATCTATGTATAAAATGTATCTGTGACGCATGAAGGGGCGTCAGTAAATAAACCCTGATGTTATAAAATAATTGTTTGTGCTTTAGTAAGTCGAAGATCAATTGCTGTGTTCAGTGATCTTCCCACATGTGAATTAAAATCTTCGTTTGACTTCACCCGGCCGGACCAGTGTGGTTATTTTTCGATCACCTCTTGTACCCTTTCTCAATTCTTGAATCTTAACATTTGGGGGCTTCGTCCGGTGGTTGAGTAAGGGAAAAAAGTGGAGGTGTGAGCGGTGGTCCGAGGTGGTCAGACGGGCAGACATGAATTCCAGTGGTTGAAGTGAGTGGGCATAAGCCGGCTTATCCAAAAGGTAAGGCACTACCTGTTGAATTATTTCCAAAGTGTGCCAAATTGGACATGATAAAATTTAAGTCTACTCACTGAAGTTACTGGTGGATGTCTGTTTTGATTTTGATGAAAATCTCATGAGTTGAAGCAGTTAGAGTTCTGCTAAGAAGAAATGAAAGCAGTAAAGTCTGCTAAAGCAGTTTGAGTCTGCCAGGAAAAAGTTTAAATATTGGGTTGAAGTCCCAAAGAAATTGAGTTAGAGTCTCAAGTAGTTTGGTAGGGAATTGGTTATTGTGTTGGTTAGAGTCCAAATTTGGTCATAAGAGTGGACCTGAGTGGTCATTTTGTGAGTTGGAGTCTCCATTTGACCACTAGGTTGCACCTGCTTCAGTTATACACTTGTTTCGGGTGTTGATTGTTGTTTCAAAATATTATAAATTATTCTAGAACGGCAGTTCGAGTCTGCTAGGAAGCGCAGAGCCCGGAGGTTACGCTCCCTCCTTGTCGTGGACGCGCGACATTGACCTCTCGGCGAAGAGGGTTAGTTCAGTGTGGTTTAGCTGTGGGGTACAGGGCATCCCGGAATTAAGCTAGGAGTTAGAGTCTCCTTACCGTTTGCAACGGTATCTGCGCTTTTTTGGCCAGCAGAAGTGGACTTCGGGCGTGTAACTTTAACCTAAAACTTAAAAAAAGTTTGGGTTGGTTGACGCTTTTAAATTGAGTTAGGGATTTTAGAAATGAGGCCAGAAACAGTTAAAGTCTTGATACTGGTTAATTGATCGCAAAAAACTCAGGGAGTTTATCGGTTAAACTGTTATGTTAAATTTGTCGAAATTCGATAGGTGTTAAAAGGTTTAAAATCTGTGCAGTTGTAAATATAAGACGTCTCTGTAATAAAAAAGATCTCTGTGGGTCGAGTCAGCAATGCACTGACTGCCTGCTGCTATTCTTAGATGAAGAGTGTGTGTGCATGCAAATGAGGCAACTGATGCAGAGCGCATGAGAGGACTATGCTTTCGGTTTTGTGTGTCATTCAGCTCTATAACTATTGTTTGTAAATGTGGATAAATGTCTGCAATTAAAATGCTGGCTTAGTAAATAATAACATTGTAAATATATGAATGGTGATAGCGTTTCAAAATAGAATATAAGAATTGTTTGTGTTTAAAACCAACGTTTAGGTAAGAAGATTTAAGGTGGATTTGAAGGCATAAACAAAAAATAAAAGGGTTACAGTCTGCAAGGGTTGTTAATTCATGAGCTGACTGGATGCAGAGTAAGTGGAGTGGTCATCCTGAGAGGATTGAATGATGCTCTAACTCTGTGGTCAAGTCAGACATAGGCTTTAAGCAACCATGAGCCACTAATAAGCGTGACAGATTAATGAGTATGTGTAAATTGAACTTGTTAAATAGCTTTAATAGAAGTAACTCAATGAGCACGCAATAAAGTGGACCTGTTAGAACCTGTTTGACATTTGTCGCTTTAACAATAAATGATTATATTGTGTCCCATGCACTAAACAGTCCCATTTAATACTGTAAAATCGTTGTTTAAATAGAATAAGCAAACATGCCTGTGCTTTATTTTGCAACCTGTAACATACAAATTGCAGAGGAAGAGGGTCGACTAGAGGTGACCTGTAAATGTCACATAGTGACTGAGGAAGGTGTTTCACCTTATGAGATGACAGTGTGGTCCGAGATTGAGCTGCATGAGCTAAATGCCTATATACAACGTTGTCTATTTCTATTTCAAGGCTTAAAGGAGATGACTGAGCATGAAAATGATCCAAATTGGGAGCCCACAGAGGCCGCCCACTTTGCTCAGGCTATGGTAGAGTCGGTACTAGACGGTTTTGATTCTGATATGCTTGCTTGGGAAATAATGTAATTATCTGTGGAGATGTCTCCAAGCGATTAGTAGATTTAAAGGAGACAAATGTGTGCTTGAGAGTGCGTGGTTGAAATTGTATGTGTGCGTGTGCGTTTGATATGTGGGAACCTTCTCGGGCAGCGATTTTTTGTTAAACCTGTGGCAGGCTGTGCAACATGGAGAAAGCTTTGACATAATGTCATAAAGGTGATTTCTTGGTTTTAGACTTATTAGTACGGGACAAGTTGAGGGACCCTTGAGGGTGTGTTGCTGTAAAGTATATAAGGGACGCGCAGCGCCGTTAATGGGTTTAAAATAAATGAAAAAACACTAATCCGAGGAACTATTGGAGAGGTAAGTATACGGAGGTGAGCGCGTTGCGCATAAGGGTTGCTGGTGTCATATATTAACACTTTGAGGGCGAATAATTTTGATTGAGTGTCAACGCTTGAGAACGCGAGGACAGCGTCTAAAGTGCTGGGTTAAACTTTGTGTATCACCGAGCAGGGGAAGAGGAGCCAGTGGTTGCGAGAACAGCGAGACGAAGACTGAAACCGAAAGTTAAGCGTGTCTGGGTGACCTAGACCAAGAAGGTAGAGTCGACCAACGCCATTGGAAGAGGTAAGTCTGTGTTTCAGAGAATGGCTGACAGCTCGGGTGCGACACCTAGTGGGAAAAGGGGATGCAAACCTCTGAAGGATCAGCTTGAACAGCTTAAGAAAGCTATTCGTTTGGCTTCCCCTGGAGTATTAAAATCAGCAGAGAAAGAGTGCCAAGCGATGGAGGTTGAGGTAAGTAAACTTATTACATCCCAACAGAAAGGGCTGGGTGATAAAATACCTCTGAGCTTGGTGTTAAAAACTGAAGGAGAAGTGTACGGACAAATGCATGAGGCCCTACGTGCGTCCATAGAGGCATTAACGGCATTGGAGGTTATAAAGCAGAGAGTAATGCAGGGAGGGCCAGAAGAGGAGAATGAAGACCGTGCGACGTCATCAGAAGAAGAGGACGAGGAGGAGGACGAAGATGGAGGAGCTGAACCTCAACCAAGTACAAGCCTAATTTTGAGGAAAAGAAGTGTGAAGAGAGACCAAGCACAGAGACGGCCCATATTTAAGAGCTCAAAGAGTAGAAAAGTGAGTTTTGAACAAGGAGCTCCTGACCCTGGTTTAAGTCTGCCTCTAATAGCAGGTCCAAAGAACGAACCAGTTTATCGCGTCTATAAGGTGAGAGATTTGGAAGCATTGGTTAAACAACTTCCACCGATAACCAAGGGAGAACATTGGGAAGGAGAAGAATTAGCGCTGGGCGACTTTCGCGCTTTGGCCGGACGTTGTATGCTGGGTGGTGGGTTAGCAGATGTAGAGCAGATAGCTCAAACAACCAGATATGCAAATGACCTACAATACCATGAGGTGCAGAATGACTTAGCAGATGCAGTCCGGGAGAAGTACCCAACTCCTAACTCTGGAGCCATTCCAAAAATTATTTGGGATCCCAAAAAGAAACCCAGAGAGTGTTTAGCTAAAGCAAAGGAACAATGGTTGTTAGGAACAGGAACACATCCGGGGAAGGAGGGTGAAAGTAGAGCGTGGTTTCGTTCGGCAGTGCTGGCAGGGCTGCCCAACCAGGTTGCAGTTGACTTGGAAAAGAACCCAGATTTTGCCGTTGCAGACTCGGTGCAGTGGGATAGACATGTGACCCACAGACTTCAGCAGGAACAGGATTTGGCAAACAAACAAAAGAAAGAGTTGGAGGAAGTCCAGGCGTGGCTGGTTAAGTTGCAGTTGGCAGAAGCAAAAAACAAAGCAGGAGACAGAAAGAAAGAGGATAAAGAGAGCGCAAGGAAAATAATGGTGGCAAGGCCTCAGCCCGATCCTGTGCCTGACTGGCCAGATCAGGATCCGGGTCTCTACCCTGATGACCGTTGGCCCGCCAATGTACCAAGGCAGCGTCAACCAGTAGGGAATTGGGGGACCGGTGGACCGCAGAGAGGGCGTGGTGGATCCGTGAGGGGAGGACAAAGGGCTCGGAATCCAGGGAATCCTAACAATGTGTCTTGGACTGCCTGTTACAGCTGTGGAGCAGAAGGACACTGGTCCCGAGAATGCCCTGAATCGCAGCGAAATTATCAGAGGCGAGGCTATCAATCCCAGGCACGAGGAAGCCCAAGACAAAGAGCTGCTTACAGGGGAGCATATCAAGCTCCAAACCCGAATGCAGCACCAGCCGCCCAGTACCCAGTAGCTGACTGGAGCTGGGAGAGGGAGCAATACTGACGGAGCCCGGAGAAACTGAACAGCGTGGGGGCGGCAGAACCCATGCTGTCAATGACCGTGGAAGGCACTGAATTGCCCTTCCTGGTGGATACTGGAGCAACATACTCAACTTTGAAATACACACCAGACAGTGCAACACTCTCCTGTCACACAGTTAATGTGGTAGGCTTTTCCGGGATTCCAATGACACTGCCATTGACAGATCCAGCATTGACACAGCTGGGAAAACAGACTTTGAAGCACCAATATGTGGTGTCCTCACAGGTGCCTGGAAAATCTCATGGGCAGGGACCTGCTTGTGAAACTGGGATCACCTTCAAAGACTCAATATTTAGTCCAGAACTCTGAACAACCCACTGTCGAAATCTACTGGGGGAGGCTAGTGGAAGAAGGCATTTTGAGACATTATCAGCTATGGAAACCCTGGATAATGAGCCTGGCCGTCTATTCCCCCCCGCGAGATCCTTTCCACGTTACACTCTTTTATGATAGGGAAGATAACGATATCTATCGGGAACAGTTCCAGTCTGATCTTGAGGGACAGACGTGGAATGTGCAAACACATAACATTTATGTTGGACCAGAAGGTGTGGCCGCGGCTGTGAAATTTACTGATGAACAACTGCCTTGGTACAATGTGGGAGAGGATTCAGCCCCTCACATTACATTGGCGGTCCACGAGGGTCATGGGCCAAGAGATCTGGGACCAATGGTCAAGCGGGCGCTGGACAACGCATGCTGGCAAAGCACCCAAATTCCAAATGTCTGGTATGCACCAAAATGTAAAATATATCGCATAACTTGTTTGTCCAACGATGTAGTGATCTTAGAACATAAAGAAATCTCCAGAATACATGGCAGGGAAAGAATGGATCATCCTGATGCAGTAGCTGAGCTCTCAAAATTGCCTGGTACTTTGTGGTCCGCAGGGCCCACAGATGTAGGTCTAGCTAACTGTTCGCCTGTCCTGTTCCAGCTGAAGTCTGACATACCAATTAACAGACCACAATATAAGCACAAAACTGAAGCAGAAGAAGGTATAGCTGAAACCATTGAAGGACTGTGGAAGGCAGGAGTGCTTGAGCCCTCATGGTCATTTTGGAACACACCTATTTTGCCAGTGGAAAAACATGGGACAGGGAAGTACCGTATGGCACATGATTTGAGAGCAATAAATGCCATGCTGAGGACTGACACTGTGCCTGTACCAAATCCCTACACGGCTCTGACCGAAATTACTGGGGACCAAAAGTGGTTCACATGTATTGACCTAGCGAATGCATTCTTTTGTCTCCCACTGCACGAGTCACTCAGAGACGTTTTCTCATTCACATACAGAGGCCGGAAATTTAGGTACACACGCCTACCATAAGGCTTTGCACTCTCACCAGGAATTTTTAATCAGGTGTTGAAAGAGGCATTGTCCCCATGTCAACTGCCAGGGGGCTGTACATTAATACAGTATGTTGATGATCTTCTTATTGCAGCCCCGTCAGCAGCGGCCTGTACGGCAGCATCGCTCGTGGTGTTGAACAGATTGGCGGAGTGTGGCTTCAAAGTGAAAGAAGCAGGAAAAATTGAGGGACAACAGTCGGCCCAGAGAGCTGAAGTGATAGCCCTAACTCGAGCCCTGAGGTTGGCTAAAAACATGAGAGTGAACATCTACACTGACTCAGCATATGCGTTTGGAGCAGCTCATGTGGAACTGGCTCAGTGGAAGAGAGCCGGGTTCAGGACGGCCACTAATGCACCCATCTGTCACAAAAAGGAAATGGAGGAACTGGAAAAGGCCCTGGAGGACCCAGACGAGGTAAGTATTATAAAATGCAAAGGCCACTCACAAGCAGACAGTATGGTGGCAAGAGGAAATCAGAAAGCTGATGAAGCCGCAAAGGAAGCAGCGGGCTACAAAGGACAGAGACAACTGGTGCAGGTAACCCCAGAAGAGGAGGTTAGCACTAACAGCATGGAAGAAGTTAGAAAGGCTCAGGAGGAGACATCCCCAGAGGAAAAGGGGGTGTGGGAAAACAAAGGAGCCTGGCAAGATGGCGGTTTGTGGAGGGGGCCAGATGGGCGTCCCGCTTTAACGGCCAAAATGGCGGAACAAAAGGTGAATGAGGCTCACGGGCTTGGTCACGTGGGAGTGAAACAGATGGAGAGAAATTTGTGCCGATGGTGGCATCCTGATTTGAGAAGGATGATACTGGAAAAGGCCAGAACGTGCCTAATTTGTGGGGCACACAACCCAAAGCCAGCAGTAAAACCTGAAGCTGGTAAGTTTCTCAGGCCAGAAAGGCCAGGAGAAGAGGTCGTGATTGATTATACCGACATGATTGATACAGGCCCAGGTGGGGTGAGGTATTTGTTGGTGTGTGTGGATGTTCTGACTGGATGGCCCGAAGCATGGGCGACCAAACGTGAAGACGCGAAAAGTGTGATTAAGTGCTTAATCAATCATTACATTCCAAGGCATGGGTTTCCCAAGAGAATTAGATCAGACAATGGCACTCACTTCAAGAATAAAGATTTGCAAGAGGTAGAGAGGATGTTGGGAGTGCAACATAAGTTCGGGACGGTCTATCATCCTCAATCTCAAGGAAAGGTAGAGAGGATGAACCTAAATTTGAAAAACAAGTTGGCTAAAATCTGTGCGCAGACAGGGCTAAATTGGGTCGCAGCCCTGCCCATTGCTTTGATGACCATAAGATGTTCTGTTAACCAATCCACAGGTTTCACCCCTTATGAGCTGCTGACTGGGAGACAGTTTCCAGCACCCTGGACAGTGGTCCCGGTGGAGCAGCCCAGGACAAGCAACAGGTCTCATGCAGAATATTTTAATGAGTTGAAAGCTCTTGTGTCCAGCTTTACAAAACAGGTCACTTGTGAGAGACCCACGGGGAACGGAGAGGTCCCGGACGCAAAGGCAGTGTGGCTGAAGGTCGTTAAGCGAAAGTGGAAGGAGCCCCGCTGGACTGGTCCGTATGAGGTGACCGCCCGGACGGCTACAGCAGTCCAGTTGAAAGGGAAAGGTGACACCTGGTACCACTGGTCGCAGTGTGCACCCGCACACGAGAGCTTGGTGGAGGAAAATTCATCTTCAAAGAACGCAGGTGTCAAGAAACAGAGGCAGAATAAACCTCTTCACCTGTGCCACGGGCCGACCAGTAGTCCACCTGGAAGGCCGAAGAAAGAAGAGCAGCCTAGGAGGAGATCGCCGCGCCTACAGAAAGGAGTGGTAATAAATTGAGAGTTTGAAAAGGGATGGTTTAAATAAAAAGAGTAAAAAAAGGGAAAGTGGAAGGGGCTTGTTCTGTCAATTATGTTGTCTCTATCTGTATTGGTGGGTATTTTGGTGACCTGTGGTTGTTGTCTCATTCCTTGTGCCCGAAGGTTGGTAGAGAAAGTGATTGTAAAGGCAGTGGACCCTGGGGCGGTGGCCCCTATGTCCATGATGCCGATGATGGATCTGGAAGTAGTCGAGTGGAATGAGGAGTGAACAACAACCTATGTATCGACCTCTGGTGTGCCAGAGGTCGAAAGGGGGAATTGTGGGGATGAACAAAAAGTATTTTACCAGCATAATATAATCTGCAGTATGATCATTGCTTTAACAATGTAATAGATAGCTTTAAGATGGCCTTAAGATGTTTATGATGATGCTAACTTTGTATTTCAGGTGCAGTTATAACCATTTTATACATATTGCATATCTGTGCTTATTTGAGTTGATGTTCAGGTTCTTTAAAGGTCGTAAGCCTCACTGACGTGACTGTTCAGGTGATACATGTTGAGGGAAAACTAGAACATAGAAGGAATTGCAATACATGCTTACAAAACACTTATATCAGGTCATTTTATATTAAGGTTTTAGTAGAGGTTCTTGGTTAAAACATTTATTTAGTAGAAGACATACACATAGTCTCAGTGAGCTTCTGGTCTGGTAAAAGGTCAGAAGTGCAACAGGTGAATTGAGAAAGAGCATTTGAGGACGAGACACAGACAGTAGGTGAAGAGGTGACACAAAGAGCATGTGAGGTCAACACACACACACACGCACACGTTAAATTAGATTTATTTAGAGGAGAGGTTAGTTATGTTTGGCTGTAACTGCAAAATTGTCTTGGTAAAAGAGGAACCGTTTCTTGGTGTCTCGGCAAGAAAGAGGAACAAGACAAGAACTGAAAGGTAGACAGGAAGGGCTAGCCATGAAAATAGAAGATGATTTTCTAGGTGAAAAGTCATGATGATGTTGATCTGATCTATGTATAAAATGTATCTGTGACGCATGAAGGGGCGTCAGTAAATAAACCCTGATGTTATAAAATAATTGTTTGTGCTTTAGTAAGTCGAAGATCAATTGCTGTGTTCAGTGATCTTCCCACATGTGAATTAAAATCTTCGTTTGACTTCACCCGGCCGGACCAGTGTGGTTATTTTTCGATCACCTCTTGTACCCTTTCTCAATTCTTGAATCTTAACAGTTGAGGACAATATAATTACACAGCGAAGCAAGACACGATTAGGCAAAGTTCTTCATGTTACTCGTGCACGGGAGAGACCGGACAAACGCCGTTCCTTCGCCTGACCCCAGTTGCTCTCGTCCGTTCTCCCGTACCACTGTTCTTTTATTGAGGTTACATGAATATGCATAGGTTCATTAACATATGACGTCTACATACACACAAAGAGTACCTTGCCTGTGTATGTGTGTGTGTGTGTGTGTGTGTGTGTGTGTGTGTGTGTGTGTGTGTGTGAGATCCAGATGTGACCCTGTGAAGACTCCCCAAAGCTGGTGCCAGGAGTCTAGCGGTCCATCTGAACAAAAGGCTCTTATACTTAAACAGATATACGTGTGCTTGCTATACCATAAATCAATAAGAAAAGATACGACCTCTCCTAGGAGGTGTGATCTACGCCGGAACACTCTGTAGAGGGAGTGAACGCACTCCCCCTTCATGCTACACAGAGCTGTTACAGACCTCCTAGGATGAGACATTCTTTCAATCTACAAATAATTATACACCTCTAAGCATATATGGTTAAATATTTCTAAGCATAAATGACAATCAAATCAAAATCAAATCAAATCACTTTTTATTGTCACATCACATGTGCAGGCACACTGGCACAGCACATGCGAGTGAAATTCTTGTGTGCGAGCCCCACAAGCAACAGAGATGTGCAAACACAACAACACAAACGAGCAAAATACAAGAATGGCCAACCTGAAACTAATAAATATATGTACAATATATAATAGTGTATGCATTTCTGGATGTGTATACTAAATATTTTCCTACGTGTGTGTGTGTGTGTGTGTGTGTGTGTATACACATTTTTACAAATTAAATAGTAAAAAAATAAAATAAAATAATAATAATAATAATAATAATAATAAAATATATAAAATATACAGAGTTGAATATGTGCAAAACAAGTGGCATTTATATACAGTGTGGAGTGCATAATGTTGAAGTTCCAGTAGTGAAGCTGAGGTGTCTATGACGTGTTCAGCAGTCTGATGGCCTGATGGAAAAAGCTGTCTCTCAGTCTGCTGGTACGGGACCGGATGCTGCAGAACCTCCTTCCTGATGGAAGCAGTCTGAACAGTTTATGGCTGGGGTGACTGGAGTCCTTGATGATCCTCCCCGCTTTCCTCAGGCACCGCTTCCTGTAGATGTCTTGGAGGGAGGGAAGCTCACCTCCAATTATCCGTTCAGAGCACCGCACTACTCGCTGGAGAGCTTTGCAGTTGTAGGCGGTGCTGTTGCCATACCAGGTGGTGATGCATCCAGTGAGGATGCTCTCAATGGCACAGCGATAGAAGGTCCTGAGGATGCGGGGGCTCATGCCGAATCTTTTCAGTCTCCTGAGAAAGAAGAGGCGCTGCTGCGCCTTCTTCACTGTTTTGTTTGTGTGTACTGACCACGTAAGATCCTCAGCCAGGTGTACTCCAAGGAACCGGAAGCTGCTCACTCTCTCCACAGCAGCGCCGTTGATGGTGATGGGGGTGTGTACTTCTCTGCACCTCCGGAAGTCCACTATCAACTCCTTTGTCTTTGCGACGTTGAGGGTGAGATGGTTGTCTTGACACCAGTGGGTCAGGGCGCTGACCTCCTCCCTGTAAGCCGTCTCATCACCGTTGGTGATAAGACCCACCACTGTAGTGTCGTCCGCAAACTTCACAATGATGTTGGAGCTGTTAGTGGCTGTGCAGTCGTAGGTGTAGAGTGAGTACAGGAGAGGGCTCAGTACACACCCCTGTGGAGCACCAGTGTTCAGTGTGATGGGGGATGAGGTGATGCTGCCCAGTCTGACCACCTGGCGTCTGTCAGACAGGAAGCTAAGGATCCAGCTGCAGAGGGAGCTGCTCAGTCCTAGATCCTGCAGTTTCCTGTCCAGCTTCGAGGGAACGATGGTATTGAATGCTGAGCTGTAATCTACAAACAGCATCCTCACATACGTGTCTCTCTTCTCCAGGTGTGACAGGGCAGTGTGTAGTGTCAGGGCTATGGCATCATCAGTGGACCTGTTGTGGCGGTATGCAAACTGTAGAGGGTCCAGTGAGTCGGGTAGTGCAGAGCAGATGAAGTCCCTGACCAGCTTCTCGAAGCATTTGCTTACGATGGGGGTCAGGGCTACAGGTCGCCAGTCGTTCAATGAGGAGATGGTGGAGGATTTGGGTACAGGGACGATGGTGGCCATTTTGAAGCAGGCTGGGACTACAGACAGAGAGAGGGAAAGGTTGAAGATGTGCGTGAACACTCCAGCCAGCTGAGCCGCGCATGACCTGAGGACGCGGCCGGGAATCCCGTCCGGACCAGTAGCTTTGCGTGCGTTCACCTTCCTGAAGCACTTCCGCACATCCTCCTCAGACACAGTGTGCGCACTGACGTCATCCGCGGTGCGCACACTGTCCGGTCTCATGGTGTTCGCTGTGTCGAATCTAGCGTAGAATACGTTTAGATCCTCACACAGAGAGGCCGTGGTCTGCGGTGTGCTGGTTTTCCCTCTAAAGTCTGTGATCGTGTTTAGTCCCTGCCACATACTCCGAGGGTTGTCAAACTGTTGTTCCACCCTGTCCCTGTACTCACGTTTGGCTGCTTTGATCGTCTTCCGGAGTTGGTAATGTGCGTGTTTGTAGTCCGATGTGTTCGCGGAGGCAAAGGCGGTGTTCCGTGCCGCCAGTGCCGCGCGAACATCTCCGTTCATCCGTTAATCAACAATACAAATCTAACATTTCCCCCTTTTTGACCTTTATGCTAGAAAAGTTCCCAGTTATGAATACTTCATGTCTGACAGTTTCAGTGCAAACATTTTTATACTCAGCATATGTCAAATCACCATAAATTCCTGAAAAAATACACAGTTTAACAAATGTATTAGCAGTTATCCCATTACTCATTGATCTCATCCAATGGCAAACTGCATCCTACAAGCAAACAAAGAAATTATTAATTTAATAGTGAAAATAAGAAAGTAACATTTTCAAAAACAGCTCAGCTTGGTGGTGCTTCCTCCGGGTGTGCAAATCACATGTCTCTCTGCAGAGTGGTTTGAGTTCTGCAGGGCGTCATGAATGTCTCTTCCAGTTGTTTCCATCATTGTCCATAGGACCAGAGTCCAAATGTATGTAGAATAGACATTCAAACACCAGTTGGTTTTGTTGTTTGTCAACATGGGTCTCAGCTATTTCCAAAGCTGCAGACCTCATAGGAAACTGCTGTTATCACCACCATAGCTTCTGGTTCCTGTGCTTTTCACAGAATCATGATGTCATCCTTAGACTCTCTCTGCGCTGTCGATGGAGCTTGGCACGCTCCCCTCATCCCTCGAGTTTTCATGTCCCAACGCTGCTGAAGATTTAAGGCAGAGCACGTCGTACACCTTAGTTGTCTTCCTCAGCGTCAATATTGAATCTTTCATTTTATTTAAATCTTGCTGTGGGACGTCTCCTCTTGATCTCCTGGAAGCTCAGTAGCACAGCTCTCCGTGTGATGTCTGCTGTGCTGAAGATGATCTCTGATCCTCCTGAAGCCTCTCTCCTGGCCTCAGCTCCCATCTTGTGGACGGCACTCCTTCTCGTCATGCATAGTCCTGATTTTGGGCCTGCTGGATCTGTCTCTCTTAGGTGAGAGTTGTCATGTGTCCATCTCCTCTGCCTTCCTCCTGGTTCAGCTGTTTCCGGCACCAGCTTGGGTCCTATAAGGATGAGCGTCGTAGTCAAGGTAACCAAGAGGGTCCTGGTCGCACACAGATCCGTCACGCCTCGCACTTGGTTGCCCTAGAGTTGATCAGAGGCTGGAGGTTGAAGTGCGAGCTTACCCTACGGGGGCTCAATCAGCACTTCCCCCTCACCCCTGAAACAACCAAGTGTGAGATTTCTCTATTGTGCTGTCTTGAGGGTGCCGGGGTTTCCTGGGACCTCGACCTCTTTGCAGTGGCTCTGATAAGTTTGCAGGCAGTTGAAATGGTCCTTGCTGTGGCTCCAAGGTCTGATCTCATGATGGGCCCCAACCAGCTTGACCTTTGACCTCAACCACTGCCTGGGCTCAGCTATGCCTGGAATGTTTCTTGCTTCTCACTGCTGCACCTGTATTTCAGAAAGACTTCTATTTGGAGAGCATGTCAACAATCATCAAACCACATTCTTTAGTTCAGTGAACTTCACTTATAGGCCATCAAAGCCTCATCTGAACATGGATGCACCACTTGCATAGGTTTAATACCTGTAAATAAACTGTTAATCACACAAATCACTGCAACAATAATAGAAAACATTGTTTAATGTTAATCCTGGACCCCGCCTCTTGACTCATGGACACTCCCACGAGTCAACTCATCAAACCTGGATCCCTGTCTTAAAGAAAAAATGTCAGCTAGACCATATCCCAGGCAACATCAGGGCATCTCCGCTGGAGTAGCTCCGTAACCCTGCAATAAAAGATGTTAGTGTGTCTTGCATATTAAGTTTGCTTAACACCTGGCTCTCCCAGGAGCCTGCATACACACCATCATGGCCTGGAAAGCAAAATCTGGAAGTAAAATCAAACTTCACACTTATATACACTTGTATCATAAGAACAATAAGCATTCAACATCAGCAAGACAAGTGTCATGTGCAGGTTTTCTCAAATCAGTAAACTACAATTATTTTCATAAGTCGCCTCAGACATGGATCATCCCATGTACTCAGTCAACATTAATGTAATCAGTGACTGCTCTTAAGCAAAGTCACTCCACTCATATATTACTATGAGCTCAATAGCCCATCGTCAACTATTCCATAAACAATCCCTTATATATTTTTCTCATGTCACTTGTCCGCTTCAGCTGAATCTTCTACACGCAGTCATAGAAAAACAAACATTAGCAACACACATTGATTATCCTGGTGGGCAGGCGTCGCCCATCCACATTCCAGAGGTGCCATAAAAACACCATAAAGTTAGCCAACCCTAGCCGTGGAAAGAATGTCATTCACATATAAACCCAGAAATCCTGTAGTAGGAAAACATTAACTAATCCTCTTATAAATCACATGATCAAACACATGATTAACCATCTGCTGTAAAAAGAAATGTAAATGTTAGCGCTGCGCAGGTGTGTACACTTTCTCACAGTAATGTCTGTGAGCAACACAAGGTAGTGAATGATACACACATAGTAAATTCACAGACAGAGAATTTAAACTAAAAAGGTTAAATTTTCAGAGTTCACAAACATAAAAATGGCATTTAAAAGGTTAAATGATCACGCAACCTCGGATGTTGCTGTCATCTTTCTGCTCCTGTAAAAGGAAACACACATAGATTCATCTGCACCTTTGTCAGGTGGGGGTTAACTTCGCACAGTCGTGTTACGTCAGTAAAGTCTTGTCAGCTTTTGTCAGCATTTACCAGTCAGTCAGTTTTTTTTTCTTTCACTCATTCATTCATTCAGTCATTCTTTCTTTCTTTGCTGATAGTGGAACCTGTCGTCGCATTTAGTTTCCACTTCCAGCAAAATGACGTTATTTCAAAAAGAAAAAGAAGAACTTTAGATCGGATTACATCGCTGCTGAATCCCTTTTAGGCCGGGACTTTCATTTAATATTGTCCCAAATAAGTAGCTTTCTCCTGAGCCCATTTCAATGTGGAGAAAACTCACTTGTAACAGCTTTCTCGACAGGTCGTAAAGCACTTTCAATTTCTGACGTGCAGATCTGCTTAAAGAAAAGAAATAGACAAACAAAATCAGTGCCTGTTCAAAAATGAAAAATGAAAAATAACAGAGATTATCAAACCAAACTCTCAGTGCACTGTGAAAGTATCAAAATAAAAAGGCCTTGTTAAGTCATGACACAAGCTCCTCATCAACTTCACAACAGGAGAAGAATCATCAGCTAGATTCACTCCAAACCAACCATCAGCTGCACAACTCACAACATAAGCCTAATGTCTTCTTTAACTTGTGAATTTAATCACCAGGTCTGTGCTCTTCACTCATTTAGGCCACAGATCTATTTTATTCAATTTTCCTTTTTTCCCTTCATCATAAAACATGTGACATGCTGTCATGCACTTCACAAAAGAAGTTTGTTCTGACGTATTCAGAGTTGTGTATCTAAATACAGGATTCACTCGCACATCAAAGCAGGAAACTCAGTGTTTTAGAGTCTCCACTCAACACACAACAACTCCAACACATCCCATTCACTCGTGCTAGAATTCAGTCACCTTTCATTAATCTAAGAACGATCAACTAATTTGAATCAGCTATTAACCCACTAAGTTGACAGGACGACAGAAATGCATGTTCAAAATGTTATCACTAAAAGAGAATTTCCCTCATACAGTAAATTTAGTAGTAAACTTGTGCTGCATCAATCAAGCAGGAAGCTTCTCCCAATTTACTATATTAACAACTAAATTTATTATCTGATCACTGGTTGGTCAAACCAGAATCTTTTTTCCCACAAAAGTTTAAATTGTTGTCCTGCAACCTAGAGAGTCAATTTTTGCATTGGATAAATTCAGTATTTGATAACAAGTGTCTGCTAAATTGACACTATTTTAACACTGATGAAAGATAACAAGCTAATTTTCATTGCATGTGTGTTTGTGTTATTATGCAGGTTTAATGCATGTCTGTGGAGCTGCATATCCAGCAGAGCATGTTCTCTGCCTTTCCTACACATTTCTCTGCTATTATTTGATCACTTCTTAACTAATGTGCTATGAGTCCACTGGTCTTTGCATCACACGAGGTGACTTGGATAAGATGATAAACAGACTCACACGCTTAAGATGTTGTCTAATCTTCATAAGCTTTCTTGTGTTTGGAAGTGTTAGTAGGGTTAATGCATGTTGTGCTTGTGTGTGTGATTTTGTATATGTTTCTTTTTCGCAGTGTTTCAGACCCCTTCACAATTTTCCAACTTAAGCAGTCAGTTTTCTTTTCCCCAGGTTTGCTAACCCAAATTTTGATTTCCCACATTAAATAATTCCTATGTGTTCTCACCTAGTCTTCTCACTCTGTTGTCCTCTCACTCTTTTTTCCTCTCCCACTTCAACAGTCCCGGCAGTTCTCCTTCAGCTTTGTCCTGTGTTCCACTGTCTCTTCTTGCCATTTTACTCCACAGGTGGCAAATGTCAAACTCCAACTGTTCAGTTCTCCTCAAAAGTTTTCTTCACATGCACAGTGAAGTTTCAGCTTGTTGTAGACACAGTGCCATTCATCCGATCAGTCAGATTGATGGGTTTGCTCTTCTTTTCTGATGCTGTTTGTCCACATTGCTGCTGCTTTGCTGGGACTCTTTGCTTAGGACTTGCTGCTGTCTTTATCTGCCATGTTATTGCTCTTTGGAGCTGCATTCTTCAGGGAGGAGTGAGCACTTGCTTGTGAGGTTGAGAGACACATACACATTGCGCTGTAAATAAGTCAGCCAGAAACTTGGCCTGCATGTTTCCAATGATGTTAAACTATAACTTTCTTCCGACTGCTGCATGTGGAAAATTGATTCAGGTCTGCTTTTCACCTGAAAGTGACAAACTAAGACATTTTCATTATTATCATCGCTGCTTAATCAACACACATCTCTCTCTCTCTCTCTCTCTCTCTCTCTCTCTCTCTCTCTCTCTGTGTTTTTGTGAACAATCCTTTCTTAAAAGCAGAAAATGAAATTGTGGTTGTTTTTGGCTGATCAACACAAAACCTTTTCCCTATGATTATTTTTCATCTACAATATAAATTCTTTCTCATTTTCATCTGCATAAATAAATCACATGGTTGATGATACCATGGTGATCCATAAATATGATCACCAGTTTATTTAATTATTTTTAACCCAAAAAACAAATAAACAAAAAACATGATGCTGATGCTACACACACACGAGTCAAGGTGCAGGAAAACTGCTCACGGAAACGCTGCACACTCCAGTTGTCACAGTTATCAGAGCTCTGTTTCCCTCTCTTTGAGTAGTTCTCAGACAGCTCTTGATCTGATAATGTGTAGCTTGCTCATCAGCTCAGAAGAAAAAAACCGCAACGCAACATCACACAGTAGTTGCATGCTCTGCCCACAGTGGCAAAGTCTTACACTTTCATATTCAATTCAGCTTCTCCATCATGTACTTTTAGATGTTTCATACAGGGTTCAGCATATTAGTTGTTTTCACAGGTGTGCTCTATATCTCAACAATAGCTCATAATAAGACGACAGTCTTTCACACAGGTCAAGTGCCTCTATGCACTTCATTAGTTTAAATATTTATCTATATCACTTCACCTCATATGTCATTGTACTAAATTTGAGCAACCCTAAGCTTAATGTAGATTACTTTTAACAACTATCCACCTCAATTAAATCTATGGTCTGGCACACAGGCTGCTGTCGATCAGGGCAAGCTAAAGAATAAACATTTTGTGTCAGCAAGGGGGTGGGGGAAAGCCATTCACCAGAGCATATCTTAAGAGCTGCTGATGTGGGCTGGCCCTCTCCACACACTCTTCAAGACTGGTGTGTTTTCTGAAAACTTCTCTCTCATCTTTATTTAAATACTTTGTGCTGCCAGGAGCAAAGTCCAGCACAAACGTCTGTCACGTGTTCTGCTCCGCACACACTCACACAACAACAACAACAAAAACGACGATGACAACAATGACAACAACACAAAATAGGCCTATTGTCCAGCACAATCTGGACCCCGCGGAACTTCTCAACACCCCACTGAGCGGTGGAGAACTCAGTACAGTACCCCACACAGCGGTCTGTATTTCGCCCCACTAAGACGGCGAACAAAAAAAAGTTCGAACTGCGCAACTCTGCGACTTAATGCTTCTGTACAAAAAACCCCACTGAGCGGCTTTGTACATCGCCCCACTTAGACAGCGAATTTTAGCCCCACTGAGCGGCGAAGACGTAATTTTAGCTCCACTGAGCGGCCACGGACAACGCCCCACTGAGCGGCGAAGACGTACAGTTATAGAGTTGGACTCTAAACTTACTCGGCGTTGCTTAGCGTGTAATACAGCCTCGAATCCCGCCGATCGTCATTCATCGAGGAGAAAAGATAGACAGTTAATCCACAGGAACTTCCTGGCTGACGTCAGTCTTTCAGCGTGCCCCTTCTCCCCTCGGTGAATGCCGACTCCAGGGATCCAACATCGAAGGACCAATTAATGATAGGTTTGTAGCTTGAACCTATCCGCTGGAACGTTGAGGACAATATAATTACACAGCGAAGCAAGACACGAGTAGGCAAAGTTCTTCATGTTACTCGTGCACGGGAGAGACCGGACAAACGCCGTTCCTTCGCCTGACCCCAGTTGCTCTCGTCCGTTCTCCTGTACCACTGTTCTTTTATTGAGGTTACATGAATATGCATAGGTTCATTAACATATGACGTCTACATACACACAAAGAGTACCTTGCCTGTGTATGTGTGTGTGTGTGTGTGTGTGTGTGTGTGTGTGTGTGTGTGTGTGTGTGTGTGTGTGTGTGTGAGATCCAGATGTGACCCTGTGAAGACTCCCCAAAGCTGGTGCCAGGAGTCTAGCGGTCCATCTGAACAAAAGGCTCTTATACTTAAACAGATATACGTGTGCTTGCTATACCATAAATCAATAAGAAAAGATACGACCTCTCCTAGGAGGTGTGATCTACGCCGGAACACTCTGTAGAGGGAGTGAACGCACTCCCCCTTCATGCTACACAGAGCTGTTACAGACCTCCTAGGATGAGACATTCTTTCAATCTACAAATAATTATACACCTCTAAGCATATATGGTTAAATATTTCTAAGCATAAATGACAATCAACAATACAAATCTAACACAGGGATAAATAGAGTCAGGCTGGGCTGGGGAGATGCACAGATACATTGAGGAGAGGCCAGCAGGAGGGACAAGTATAGATACCTAAATAGAAGGCTTGGAGATTGAACTACAGACAAGCTGAAAGAGATGAATGGGCAGATGGAGGGATAAATACACACAAAGAATTGAAGGCTAGATAGTGTCTGGCACAGCAGCATTCCAATTTGATATCTGTTGCTGTGATCTAATGTAATGTTTCCATGTTTCTATTATTCTGTCTGTTCTGTCGTGGAGTAGAGTACTTGCTATTTTCTTTACACACACACACACAACAACAAAGACACTTAAACTACTTATTGTTGAGGTGCCTGGGTCGACCCAGTGTTTTGTGTTTTATTATATTTCTTTATTATTATTATTCATGTTTTTTTGAGGTTATATTTCGTTTTTCTGGTTTCAGTCAGTGTGCCTTCCTCTGTTTAGTGGCAAGTCTGTACCTTTTGTGTGTTTCCTTTTTATTTTGATAGTCTGTGTTTGTTTGTCTGTGTCGTGATCTCCATCTTCCCATGCTGTGTGTTCTGCCTGTCAGCCTGTTTTTGCTTGGTTTATGTGTCACAGTTCTGAGTCATTTGACGCAGCATTTTCGGTTGTATTGTGGTATTTATCTGTATAATGGTCTATGTTCTGATTCTTTAGTTATCCTATTTTGAATATTATATTCTATGTTTCAGTTTATTCTGATTTAGGGTTTTGTTCTCAGGTTTTGCATTCTTGTGTTTAATGTAGGTTTAGTTCAGTGTCAAGTCTGCGTCCTTGTGAATTGTTTCCTGTTTTATTGTGAAGGTCTGTGTCTCATGTGAGTGTATTCAGTTTTGCTTCCCCTGTCTCGTCTTGTCAATTACTTCCAGCTGTGTTCCCCACCTGTGTATAATCTCCCTGTGTTCTTCGGTGTGTATTTAAGTCGTGTCTACTTGTGTAGTAGTTGCTGGTCTGTCTGGGAATCTTCTGTAAATCTCCCCTGAAGTCTCCATGTGTTTTCGCTGCCGTCCACCTTCTTATGCCTCTGCTCATCCTCCATGTTCGTGTCCATGTTTGCTGTTTAGTTTTTCCCAGTATAGATTAGTTTTAGATTAGTTTATTTGCCATTTTTCACCTTGTGCTTTATTCTACAATAAACCACCTTCACATCTCAGCGAGTGCTTGTGCTTGGATCCTCATTTATTTTCTCCACACGGCTCATCCCCTTAGCTGTGACAGTACAGACCAGCCAGATTATGGATCCAGCAGCAATCGCCCCACCCGAGAAGCTTCAGGATGTCCTAATCGACGCTGCTTCGAGGTTGGTTAGCCTGTGGCTGGAACATGAGTGAGAAGGATTTCTCTGCGCTGTGGAAGCCAGGCTGCAGCAACTTATTTCCGGTCACCCCTGGCTATTGGACTCACTGCACCTGCTCGTAAAGGATTTCATCCTCCATGAACTTCACCTTTAACCCCCGCCGCTACCGCTCGCCTGCTCGCTTCGGCGGAGGATGTGCTGACCGACCCGCCGGGCGTGGAGTTACCCGGCCCTTCGGAGTGATGTCCTAGGAGGAAGCGGCGTTTGCGCCGCCGGCGCATCACCCCACAGCTGGATGTTGAGACTTCAGAACTGCTGGATGTGGTGAGTGAAAAGAACTCTGACACTAAGACATTTCTTGTAGCAAGTGAGAGAAATTGTGTTTTTCCCGGCTCACCTACAACTGCTGTAAATAAGACTGGTTTTCCCGAGACTGCAGCTGCCCTCAGTTCAGTCTGCAGCCCTCCTCCAACGCCTGCAACTAGTCCAAAATGCCGCACCACGTCTTTCAAGCGGCACCGGATGACATGATCATTTTATACCTGTCTTAGCCAACCTTCACTGGCTCACCATGAAATACTACTTCATTTTTTAAATCCTTTTGTACACTTTCAAAATTTTAAAAAATTTGGCACCCAGCTACTTAATCGACCTCCTTGACTTATATACCCCCAATAGAGCACTTAGATCCTCTAATCAATGGCTCTTGTGTTAAAAATCACAAAGTGCTTCACAATAAAACCAGAAATACAAATAAAATAAAACTGTGAAAAAATTATTAAAAGTTTGTTTGTATAAAAAGGTCTTCAGCTGCTTTTAAAGGAGTCCATGGAGTCTAGACAGCGTAAAGACTGCAGGGAGATCCACAGCCTTGGTGCCTGAAAAGTCCCCATGTGTTTTAAACCTAGTACGTGGGAGCAACCGTAACCTCTGACCTGAAGACCTAAGTGCTCAGGATTAAAATGAACCCTAAAATTTACGGGCAACCAATGAAGAGAAGCTAAAACTCGAGTAATGTTTAACCTCTTGTGCCAGTTAAGTCTTGATGCAGCATTCTGTACAGACTGAAGGCGATCCACAGCTGATTTGTTGAGACACGTAAAAAGACCGTTACAATAATCCAAACGAGAAGAGAGGAAAATCATGAAGAATCATCTCAAGTTCTGCCTCTGACACCAGTAGTCTCAGTTTAAAACGTTTCTTAGATGATAAAAACAGTTCCGGGCTAGTTGTTTAGTGTTTCTCAAGAGACATTGAACCGTCAAATATAACACCCAAGTTTCTGAGACTCTACTGAAATGAAGGGTCTAAAAACTGATATGCTGCTTTATTTCTGAGAGCATGTGATCGGGTGCAATAATCAAGGTTTCTGTTTGATCTGCATTTAACTGGAGGAAACTGTCATTTAACCATTGTTTGATTTCTGACAGACAGTCATTGAAACAAGACAATTTATAAAACTCAGAAGTTTTGAAAGAACAGTAACTGAATATCATCAGCATAAAGATAAGAAATATTATTGTAACGTTTGATAATTTGGCCTAGAGGGAGGATATACAGCAAAAAGAGAATAGGACCTAAAACAGATCCTTGAGGTGCCCCAGAGGGCAGAACTGTTTCAGACAACACATGATTCATACAGACGGTAAAGGATCTCTCAGAGATACGACATAAACCATTTAAAACAACATCAGTTATCCTAAACAAGTCCTTCAGCCTATTTATCATGATGCTGTAATCAACAGTATCAAAAGCAGAGCTGAGATCCAACAGAACCAGAACTGTGTACTCTCCAGAGTCTGCTGCCATCAGTGTCACCACACACTTTAAGGCTACGTTCACACTGCAGGTCTTAATGCTCAGTTCCTTTTTTTTTTTTTTGTCTGCTTGTTCACACGACAAATAAAACGCACTCAAGTGTGAACGCTCAAAGCGGCTGCATGCACAAAAGAAGACGTCACACACAGTGCGCTCTGTTTAGACCCAGAGCAAACGGTATTGTTTGACTGATGGCCTTAATATAAAGACTTGTTTCAGACTTTACGTTTCCCAATTTCTGCTTTAAGTTATTTTGGTATTTACATAATAATGTAAATAACCTAATAATTATCCTTATTGCTGTTTTAGAGAGGAGCGGTGCTTCAAAGGATAGTTGCAGATTTCTGTCAGAATCTGCAGATTATACAGTACAAATAAAATGTTCACGTTTCTCCAACGTTGTCTTCCCAACAGTTTCACTGGATGTCCAGGAAGCGTTCACGATGTCTTCTCCGGCGCTGATACTTGGACTCTGTCTCATGTCTGTGACGTAAAAGACGGATTTAATGCAACATGACCGTCAAACAGCAGTCGCTTTCTAACACATCAGATATGTATCTGATTCAGTACCACATACGAAAGTGACCCAGGTCCGATTTGAAAATATCGGATTTGTGCCGTTCACACTGTCATACCATGATCAGATATGGGTCACATTGGGTCAGAAAAGTCTGATTTGATGCACTTTCGCCTGCAGTGTGAACGTAGCCTAAGTCCAGACTGGAAAATGTCCAGAACATTGTTCTTCTCAAAGTTGTTCTGCAACAGTTTTTTCCAAGATCTTTGACACCAATGGTAATTTTGATATTGGCCTGTAACTGTGTATCACAAGTTAATCTGGCTCTGTAATAAACAGAAACAAATGATCCCTGTTGTCTTTGCTTAATGATTGGCTTGACAATCCACATTGCTGGCATTGCATCTTTCAATATGTTTGTGGGTCGATTTGAATGATCCAAGTGTAAGTGCTCAGCCTCTACTGCAGATGTGTCACAAGTTAATCTAGTGGCACTTGGCCACAGGTGGCAGCAGTGGACTGAACTCCATTTGAGACTGCTCCAGCTGCTATGTGATAGTCGTAGATCTGCTACAAATTGCAGATCATATGCAAGTTTTGGAAATAAATCAAGAATATTCCTTGCTTAGCATTAAAAGTAAACATGTCTAGCTCTCCCCCACACTCAAAAACAGATGACAAACCAACTGACACACCTGAGTTACTCACTTTCTTAAATCCACTCAATCACACCGGCTCTGATTACTAATCACTGTGTAACTGCTGTAAATCCAAAGTAACTGCCATCTCCTTACAAATGTTTATTAGATTAACCACACTTATACAGACTGCATATAACAATCAACTCTCTCCAGCTATGTTGATGTATTTCCTATATTGGCTGAAAATGTTCATTTCCACAGAAAAGACACAGGCAGACTGTGTTTACAGGATGTGATGTTACAACACTAGCGAAATAGACCCTATGCACGAGAAAATGCTAACTTCCTGGTTTGAGACCGGATGTGGGGTTGCACATTTCCGGTAGCTTTGTGGTCAATCGCTACTGCGAAGAAATACTCCAAAATCATGTCCAAAACTCGAAAACGGAAAGATCGCGTTAAGTTACAAAAAGAACAGAAGGTGGGAACACTCACCACTGTTTTGTCATAAAAAATCTCATGATCAATTTTGACGTTTAAAGAGTTTAGATCGATCAGTTGTTTACATCACTCAACACAAGCAGAACTGCATTACTGCATGCAGAAGACACATCGTCCACATTCAGAAGCACATCTCTGTATAGTGACTGGTCCTATGATTTAAGACATTCAAACTACAGGTGAAGAATAGTCAAACCAGATGTTTCCCCCATTATGTCGAGATCAGCTAGTTAAGTACACACCTACACAGCATGTTAACAAACCGTGAAAAAAGCCACACAAAAATGAATGATTGCTGGTAAGGGTTTCTATACATTAGTATGTACGAAGGGTATGTTGTGACTTACCTTCAAAATTACAGTGGTCCCTCACTATAACGCGGTTCACCTTTCACCTCGCTGTTTCGCAGATTTTTTTTTTTTTTTTTTTTTTTTTTTTAGTGCAAGTTTGCAGGCTTTTTTTTTTCTTTTTTTCTTACACATCACATTGTGTCATGTGTCCTGATCGCTGCAGACGATCTCCTCTGACGTCTCTCCTGTACAGTACAGAATCGCTGCATCGATCGCTAGCAGTGTGACTCTGCAGTGCAGTACTGTATGTCCACGAAACGTTTTGCACCGTCAAAAAATAAAATTGGCTACTTGATCTCACCTATCGCTGGTTATTTTTAGAACATAACACCCGCGATAAATGAGGGACAGCTGAGAAATATAACATTTGAATCCCTTTTCTCTTTTGCTCTGAGGCGTGGGGGAAAAATATCGACAAGTTGATGAACATCATTTACAGATATATTGGGTAAATGCCCAAGAGATCTATAGAAATGTAAATCGCCGCTTGATTCATTCATTTGCTTAACTTGTTTTGGACCGTAAACAAGGCGCGAATAGGACACCGGAAACAAAGCTCCCCACAGGAGTTTCTGCGCCGGAAGTAGCATATGCTAACGTGCACATATTTGTTCAAGATGTATTTCGTTGTTATGGGAAGAAATATTATAATCATCATGAACAGCAGGAGTGGTGATTTCTATAACTTTGTGTATATAATTTTGCATTTCTTACTGATGTAGGCCAAAAATAAATGCATAATACCATTTAATTTATTTTAAAGGTTTATTTGCAAGACACAAAAACAGTCAAAATAGAAAGTTCCAAATGTATCGTGCATGAAACGAATTCTAACATGGCGATAGAGCCAGGTGCAGATGTGTCACAAATTAATCTGGCTGTAGGCTGTGGCACTTGGCCACAGGTTGAGCTAATTGACGCAACTCCATTTGAGTGCACAGCAAGTAAACTGCACGCTGTAGTTGTGAAGCGAAAACACTGAAATCGGAGTAATAACACGTACGAGGGAAACTATAACGACGACAAGATTCTCCCAATCGTTTACTCTTGCTGTCCTGTGAGCAGCATCGGCGTGGTGTTAATAGTTTGCTGTTTCCGCGATCGCCTCCTGCGTGAGAATATCACCAGGTAAACTCGCGGCATTTTTAAACATTTAGTTGTTCAACAGCAACAAGACTGACGGAGTGTGTTTGAGGGACCCTCACAAATATCACAGATGAAATATTTAGTGTTTATTTGCTGTTTTGTCGATAGCGGTTCCTGAAAAGCAAGTCTACCACACGTCTGTTCGACCAACGCCAGTTAATCTGTGACGCCAGTTAATCTGGAACACCGGCCCTCGTTCCCCTTTTTCCTCTCTTGAGGGTGGAAGTCCTGCCGGTTGTGCACAGTAGCACGCACTCAGGTGAGGAACACACCAGAGGAGGAAAAGGTTTTCTGTAGCTGTCCCAGCTGTCACACTAGCTCTCCATTGAGTCCTTGATGTTTAACAGTGTATCCCGATCATAAATTAAAGCAGCAGAAGCAAAGTCAGAATACAAAAGAGCAAAAATTATATTGCAAATAGGGCTGGGTATCGTCACTGATTTCTAGAATTTATTCAATTCCGATTCACAAGGTCCCGAATCGATTCGATTCAATTCGATTTGATTCGATTCAATTTGATTTGAATCTGGGAAATTTTGACAGTCAGAAATATTATAATTCAGATCAGTACATTTACATATTTTTGTATCTATAAAAAGGAAGCTGACACTTTCCAGACTTTATCAAAGGTGTGAGCATCACAGCAGATGCCTTTGTGTCAAAGTAGCTGAAGACAAATCACAGAAAAACATGGTGGTTTTCCTGGCCTGGGATTTTATAAAAATATTCTGCAGTACATCAAAAACAAAAGAAAACCATTAATCAACATATAAACGTTACCTCTGACTTTACAGCGGTTTTATTAGAGACACAGCTAAGTGTTTTGCATTTTGCATAATTTTAGAAAGTTTACATTTGTTCAGTAGCCTGTTGAACGGCAGAAATTAGGTTTTATTTTCGGAAGTATGTAAAACGAAAAAAACAGCGACCGAGAGCGCTGTAAACAACGGTAGACTGGTGCGTAACAAGCAAGACGGGAAACTGTTCTTGAAGTACAGAGAGAGAGAGAGAGCTGTGCATGAAGTGTGGTTTTTTATTTTATTTTTTATTTTTATTGTGGTGGAAGCAAAACGGTAAAAGTCAGAGTGAATTCATGACGATGTTTATGTGAAGCGCAGTTTGGCTCTTCTTTTGCTGCTGGTTCGGTCAATATTGTTTGGAGAGAGATCAAACTAACAGCTTTAGAATCCGCGCAAAAAGGGCGTAAACACAAAGCGCGGACCCGCCGACAGATCAGAATCAGCGAGCTGTCGGCTTTCAGCCGACCGTGTCCGTGCAGTCAGGTGAGAAAGGAGACATCTCACTGATTCTGATCCGTGGGTCGCGCTGTGTGTTTACGTCTTTGTGCAGAATCCGTGTTCCTGCTCTCATTTACTGTTTTAAATGTTTGGTGGTTGTTGAAATTTTGAAGGTGGTGGTGGGGGAGAGGGAGGTCTGGGCTTCTCTGCTTAGGCTGCTGTCCCCATGACCCAGCCCCAGAAGAAGATGGACGGATGGATGACACTGTTTCTTCTTATTTATAACATTTGTAGTGGATTTCTGTTTGTTTTTGTACTGTAATACATTTGGGTGCTGTTAGAACCATGTTCTAAGACAAAATATGGCAGCTGCATATTTACCAAGTAAAATTCTGTTGACAGCTTCAGTATTTACAGATGAAAAATAGCTGCTTGACTCCTACAGCAGCCTTCTATGTCCCCACTGAACCCTTCCTGACTACAACACCAGTTATTACCGTAATTGTCGGGCTATAAGCCGCTACTTTTTGCACAAGCTTTGAACCCTGCGGCTTTTAGTCAGGTGCGGCTTTTCTATGGATTTTCCATGATTTTTGTGATATCGTAAGACAATTTGTTTTGTTTGTTCCGATGTTGTACGGCACTACGTTGCCTGGCGGAAGGATCGGGGTTCAAGAGTGGTATGTTAGTCACATGTCCGTCCGCCAGGCAACGTAGTGCCGTACGAAGTAGCGCGAAAAACAAACTTCAAAGTAGCGCTACGCATTCAGCGGGAGGCGTGGATGACGAGCGGCGATAAACTTGCGAAAAGCAAGTTATGCCCAACTCCACCGGTGGATTCTGACAGCGTGGAAAAGTGCGAAAACATTCACGATCACCAACGGATTTTGAAGGGCTGGACTGCTGCATGATGGAGAGGAGGACACCGCCACGGCCCTTCTGAGGGTGTTCGACTCTAACACTGACAACGAGGATTTCTTTGGTTTTGAAAGTGACAACGAAGGAGAGAAGCGGAGAGTGGATGACGAAGCCATCCTGAGCCTGTTCGTTTCCGACATTGGAGAAGAGGACTTTGGTGGTTTTAGAGCGCAGGAAGAAGAGAAAGATGGTGAATGACTGACTTTTCTTCTTGTTAAAGCCGTGTCACTGCACCTGAGCCTAAAAGGTAGTCCGAATCTATTTTTCTGGTGTGCTGTAGGTTACTGTTATCAGTGTTGGGGAGTAACGGAATACATGTACCGCCGTTATGTATTTAGAATACAAAATGAATGCTACAAGCATAGCTCTAAAGAATGTAGCATCATGGGCAGTATAGTCCGTGTTGCAGGGAGAATGGACTGCCATACACGTTATGTGTCTGTGAGCGCCAGGAGGGAGAAAAAGGCGAGTGGAAAGGTACGAGTTGTCATCGAGGAAAAACGAGAGCTGGAAGCATGTAAATATAATAATAACCACTGCAGCCAAGAAGAGTGCCTGACGAGCCCAGTTGTAAGTAAGCTATTAAGACTCGACTGTACACCGTGTTCGTGTTTTCCTCCGAAAACAATAAGTTCCGTTGGAGCAGTCTTTCAACGCCTCTCTCTGTCTCTGCTAGCAAAGTTGACCCACACAACAAAGTAAAGCTATTTTTCGGCTACGAGCCGACAGGGACCCCGCCGTATTAGTCAGAGGTCCCTTTACTACAGTTCGGAGTCGCGGACCTTCAGTAATAGTAATAAATCACACAGCAATAGTACATTCATGTAGTTGTAAAAAGCATGATAATATATTAAGTAATCCAAAGTATTCAGAATACGTTACTCTCATTGAGTAACGTAACGGAATACGTTACAGAATACATTTTGGGGCATGTATTCTGTAACGGAATACATTTTAAAAGTAACCTTCCCAACACTGACTGTTATGTACTACATGTGCAAATATGTACCCATAACTTGTTTTTCAAAATATTAATAAAAGGGGTGTGTCTCCAAACAGCCATCTCTTTCCTGACAATTCCCTTTGTGCATATTCTCTTACATATGATAAGTCAACATTGAAACACCTGCGGCTTTTAGTCAGGTGCGGCTAATGTATGTACAAAACAGGATTTTCCCCTGATTTTAGCTTGTGCGGCTAATATTCAGGTGCGCTTTGTAGTCCAGGAAATACGGTAATTATATGCAAAATAAACAAGACCTAAAACGGGCTGAGCCATAAAAGTGAAGCTGCTGCCTCCTGTCTTCTCCTCATTACTTATGTACAAAGTACGTGTGTGAGATTCATTAACCATCATTGCAGACAAAAAACACATCTGCACTGTAAACCAGCAAAACCTAATAAAATGCATGGACTTCATTCTTTAGCCCTTAAAATAGTTTGAAATATAATAAAATTCTATGAAGCATTTTGACATTTTGGTCGCTCTTAACTTGGTAACGGAGGTTTTGTACAAATGAGTTGCAGCTCTGTTTTATGTTTCCTCTTTCTTATATTCTAACACTCTTATTTTTGAAAAAACAAAAGAAAACAACCTAGATGAGTGTTCAAAGGTGGTTGGGATAAAAAAAAAAAGAGAAGCAGATTAATTCCTAATTAGCCTTTGTTCATTAGACTTTAGTGATAATGGGGCAAATGGTGAGATGATAATTAGATTAAAATGCTAATTAAAAGTAAACTAATATTCTCTCCCAGCAAGCAGCTTTGTGAGCCCTGGAGGGAAATGTACAGCACAGGGTAATTTGTGACTCCTAACCTTGAATATATTGTATATGAAAAGTAAAAAGGTGATATAGTGCTGGTTTGAAAACAAGCTTTTGAACTATTCTAAATACTAGACACTGGAATTACAAAGAAAATATAATTGTGAATAATCAGTTCCAATATTGGTCAGAGTGCTATGGACCGATGCAGACCTGTGAAAATACATGCTGTGATTCAATAGAACCACATTTATCATACTGGTGTTGGCCAGAGGGGCCGATGGCGCGATATGGCAGCCTCGCTTCTGTCAGTCTGCCCCAGGGCAGCTGTGGCTGCAACTGTAGTTTGCCTCCACCAGTGTGTGAATGTGAGAGTGAATGAATAGTGGTATTGTAAAGCGCTTTGGGTGCCTTGAAAAGCGCTATATAAATCCAATCCATTATTATTATTATTATTATTATTATTACACTGAAATGTGTGTTTTCTGTCAATGCAGAGGAATCCTGGCTCGATACTAAGTGCAGCATTACCTCAGCATTCTGGACTTTAATCCCCAGCAAACTGTCGATACCAAAACTCAATGGTTTGTTTGGGGGTGGCATGATCCAATATAGGTCAGTTCTGCTCCTGGACTGAGGTGGAGGTGGAGAGCCATGATTTGGGCTGGACTGCAGTTGCTTACCTTATAGTGATGAGTAGAGGGAAAGACGTAAAAAAGACAAGAACAAGGAAGACAGTGAGCTATAAAAACAGAAAGGTTTGTATAATGGACATACAACTGTTCTGAAATCAAGATTGACTTTGCTGTTGCTAACTTTGTATGTCATTGTTGAAATTAATAAAACAAAGTTGGAATAAAACAGAAAGGTTTCATTGATCATACAGGGAGACTGAGGTTAGCAAGAAAGCAAGGCGATTGGTTATGAGTCAGGATAACGTCAGCAGCTCGGGAAACTTAGAAGAAATCAAGTGAGCTGTTGCAGAAAATTAGTTATGGGTGAAGATCAGAGGTAAAGACTCAGTTCTATTAACTTGACAAAGTAGAACAGCAAGCACTTTGCATTTTGGTAATTTGGGCAATTTGCCAGCTTATTTTACAGCGAGTGAATCGAAAGTCACAAGGTGATGACCGGGTCACAAATGAGTCTAATAAACACCATCCAGTATTAATTTCAGTGTTAGGTGGCAATGCAGCATTCAGTGTGTTATATTGTGTGCTTCAGTAGCTGGTGGCTTAGAACTGAGTTCAATTTGAGTAATAATATCACAATTAGAATGAAAAATAAACCTGATACCAGACGGAACATGAAATTGAAAATGAAAAGAGGTGAAGTGTGTGAAGAAAGGGCAGCACAGGGGGTACATGGAGGCACAAAAAAAGGAGTCTAACAGAAGACAGAAAGGCTCTTAAGGAAAGAGGAGAGGAAGTAACAATATTAGAGAGGTCACAGGTCAAGTGTGTGATGCAGAAATGAAAAAGGGGGTACAGACGCTTCAGAGGTCACAATCGACCACATTTGAGAAATCCTGTGATCAGTATCTTGCACTTAATCTGATCAATATGTAAAATCCATAAACAGACTCCTGATTGTCAGTAAGACCAATTAAACAGGTGTCCGTCTTAGCACCTGTGCACGTTTTCTTATTTTATGTAGCGCTCAGTTTTAAACGCACAGCACAAAGGGGTCTATGAGCCAATCCTCTAAAAGGAGGAAACCTAATTCCAATCTGTCACGTCAAAGTGTCAAAAACTGCAGTTCCTCAAGCAGGCGCTCAAAGATGGGTCCAAAGCTGTGAAACTTTGTGCTCACTGTCAGAATGTGACTGACGCGAGTGATAACTTCAGTTTGATTTATGCAGCTCCAAATCACAACAGTATCCTCGAGGTGCTTCGTACTTTGAGGTAGGAACCTCTGCAATAACACGGAGAAAATCTCACAAGTCCACAAACCACAACCACAAACGAAGCACTCGGCAATAGTGAGAAGGAAGACCTCCCGTTTACCAGGAAGTAACCTCTTACAGAACCAGGATCAGTGTGGTGAATGTCGAGATAGGACAGAGAGAGAGACATCATGCCAGTTAGTGTAGGTGTATAAACACACAGTGAGTGAAAAGGTTGTTTAACAAGAAATGGCCAGTGGATCATGGGAAGCCTCCAACAGCCTACTGCAGTAAGTAACGGAGGATTCATCAAACTGGGACCAAATTTCACAGGTCAGCGTGTGACATGACGTTAAAAATCATTTCATATCTCAATAACAATATACATCACAATATAGTGCAGTTTCTGTAAATTCGGGGAATAGTTTATATAATCGCCTCATATGTTTTACACTTAAATAATCAAGTGTATTTAAGTGTATTGTGTATTACACAGTGCATCATTCACACAGGAAATAATCGAGTATAACACGAAACAATAGGAATTTAAATGTTATTCAATATGCTATTCAACATGCAGCCCTAAAAGTGGTGCCTGAACGCTGAAGGCTCTGCCTCTGTTTCTGCTTTGAAATATTCTAGGATGTGTGCGTCTGTGTGCTGCACCCGTTTTATGGATGCATGTTGATAAGCTTGCTAGCATAAAGTGCTAATTTAGCAATCTTGTCCAAAAATAGTCGCATCAATTCCCGTTCATTTCCTATGGCCGATTGCAACAAACTGCAGACCTCTTAAAAATAATGAGAACACGTGCTTTACATAGCTGTGTGTGTGTGTGTGTGTGTGTGTGTGTGTGTGTGTGTGTGTACTCACCTATTAGTATATAGATTAAAAAAAAAAAAGTTGTATTTCACATGAGAGAACTTGTGTTCAAAGATTGAAGAAAACTATTTAAATTGTCTTTGAATTTAAGCATTTGACATTCTTTGTGTTTATTCTGCATTTACTTCATTATATTGCAGAAATGTCTCTTACTAGAGTTGGATGTTTCAAGACCGGTATCAAGACCACTTTTACGTGGTCTTGGTCTTGTCTTGGTCGACGGACTTTTGTCTCGGTCTCGCTGTTTCGGTCTTGCGTTCTCAAATTGACATAGTGTTCGGGAGATTTGGAGTCAACAATCAGCGGAGCGGGGGGGGTGGCTTACTGGGCTTAAGCCCGGGTCATTTTTTCAGAAGCACGGGGTCTTTTGGAGTGTAATTTGTTAGTTAGATGCCTGACTGACAACTGTATAAAACAAAAACAACACACAAAGCACAGAGCGCACTGTCGTAAATTCCCCCTAATTTTGGTATGATCCGAGCTCAGGCACTAGGCGACTGAGCGCAGCACCCATGTGAGCGAGGGGGGAGAAGCTGCTGCCTGCGAGTTTGCTGCAGACAGAGGAGAGCTTAAGTTTGACCAGGTACCAAAGCAAATCATTCGTACTGAACTAATAATGTAAATATGACGGTGTATCACAAAAGATTGATATCAAACTGAGGTATATAAGGTAAAACACAGAGCCTGTTTCTTTGACATGGGAAAATCAAGAGATGTCAACCAAAACACCAGGAAAAGAACTGTGGAGCTCCATAAGTGTGGCTCAATTTTGAATACAATTTGGTGCCATTTGCAATTACAGATAGTTTCTCTCTTTACTCTTAAAGTTAACATATGTTTTTTATATTTATCAATCTAAAAAAATAAACATTTAGTCTGATTTAATGTTACAATGGAAAAAAGTGTTTTTATTTGAAGAGTAGGCTACATAAATATCTGGTTTCAACTGTATATTTGATGATGTTGGTGTTTGGCTTGATTGTCAGCACAAAGAGGGAGAGAGAGGAACAGAGGGGGAGAGAGAGGATGACGACAGAACAGAGATGGAACAAGAGCAGGTGAGAAACATGTTAGTCAAATGATTGTTTGCCAAAACTCAACACACACACACACACACACACACACACACACACACACACACACACACACACACACACACACACACTTCTATATACATATGCAGGACACCTTAAACTAGTGTTTTAATTAAACAGCAAGGCAGAACAAAGTCGGGCCTGTATCAAGACACGGGGACTAAACCCCAATTCAACCAGACCCAGAACTGATCAGGAATTAAAAGTCATTCTTTTTTGAACAAAACTCAAAACAGACCATAATAATCTTTCAGTCATTATACCCTCACTTAATTTCCTTTCGCTGCTCAGCTCTCACAAAGTGGCCCAGTTATGCTCCAATCACTCCATATTGTGGCCAATCACATGCGAGGATATGTGAAAAACAGAGGGTGAGAGACGCGACAGTCAAGTGGAGCGTCCGTCTGTCCTCTCAGTAAGTGAGTGAGACAGACAGCGGTGAGGAGGGCTGTGCGAAAGCAAAAACACATAAATATGCCTGACACCCGTAAACGAGGCAGCATCTGGCTTCAGTTTAAAGACTTTTTTTGTCTTGGTCTTGGTCTCGTCTCGTCTCAACTTGGTCTTGTCTTGGTCTCGATACCCTCTGTTCTTGGTCTTGTCTTGGTCTCGGATTAGGCGGTCTTGACTACAAGTCTCTCTTACAAGCTTAAATATAAAGTTGAAAAAATGTAATTGCAACCAGGCAACTGATCAAGTAATTGTGATGAATCACGATTAATTACAGAAGATTCTGCAATTAATCAGTTAACTGTTTTAAATCTATTGACAGCACTGCTAAAAAGTCTTTGGGATTCAGAAATAAAAGAACTCATTAAAAAAAAGAATTTGCTTAACTGGCAACAGGTCAGTAACATGACTGAGCAAAAGATTTGCACTATTGATAGGTAGAAGTTTAAGACGTAAAGATGGTTCACCAGTCTGCAAAAAACAGCATCTACAACAATTTCAGCTTCACAATTTCAATTTCAGCAAACTTTACATAAACATAAAACTTTACATAAAAAGCAAAACCGGTTCTTTCATCCACTACTATTCCAACTTTACTGACGACAAGAAATATATTGAGTAACTGAATCACATCTTCCTTTTCAAACTTAGGTTATTTCTTCTTGGCCTTCAAAGCACTAATACAAGTCCAGCTATTGAAATCTATTGATCGTGTATCATCTATCGAGTCAGTTTCTCTTGTAGTGTAAATCAGTTTGGGAACAACACCAGGAAATATCTGAATCACGAAGTGGTTATAACAGGAAGCCTGGCCAAGTTAATAAGGAAGAGTTAATAGGGGAAGTGGGAAACACGGGGAACATGACAAACACTGGAAATCTTGACAACATTATCGGCGTGACAACAAATTAAGTGACAGTGGGGTGAGTGATCAGCAGACTGAGTTCAGGTGGAAGCAGCAGTGGAAGACAACTCAGGGCAGACGATAAACAGGACTGAAAATTACCAACAGGAGAGTATAAAAGTCTCAGGAATAGAAGAGTGAAAGTCTAATTTAAAAGAGAGAGATTTAAAAGAGATCACAGATTATGTTTCAACAGTGCCCTCTAGTGGAAGCAGCTGCTTTGAATGACGCAAAGGGAAAGGTGGGTGATGCAGGTCAGAGGCAGACTGCTGTATTTCTAAAACATGTTGGTGAGATTCGATCAGTCACATGACTCAGTGAGCTACTCCCCTTTCTGTGCTGCATGATCCATCTGACTGTTTCCTTGGCACGCACAAGATAAACATTACTGACAGAAGATATAAATAAATGTATATTCCAGTATTTTAGTAAGTACTGTCTTTGTTCCAGGCACTCTGTGTGAGGTATGCTGTGCCAGACCTTACAGCCTTAGTGCCACCATGACTGTGATATATGGCCACCTCTCCTTCAGTAATTAGGACTAACCGTTATGATTCACTGAAGCTGGCAATTCAAATTAAAAGCAGTGCATTAGCAGTCCACGCTAACATAATTGGCTACACTTTGAAGGCAGTATAATCACAGAGCAGGAACCCCTGGGCCTCCTTGCCAACACACAGGGTTAGCAACCCTGAAGTGATTAAAAACCTGTCATGTATGAACGAGGAAGGAGAAATCCAGTGGATGTTAGACTGAGTGGCAAACAGCCTTCTTATTTGGCAGGTGATTCATACGAGTAGATTACGTACTGTAAAATCTCCACCAGTTTCTCCAAAGTCGTGCTGCTGAATATTCTTACTTACGAACGATGAAGAAGATGTAACACCTTTGGCATTAGCAATAGTGAATTACCACCTGACTCATTTCTATGAAGCTATGGAACTTAACATCCAGTACATTACTGGTAACCAGTTTACACCGAGCTATTCTACAAAATGTTTTCAGTCTTTACAGAATTTTGGCTCGTTTGAAGTGTTTGGGTACAAAAATGGAATGTGTTTAACTAAAACGTATAATGCCACAATGGATGAGACTTACTATGATTTGTAACATTTGACCTGTGGGTAAAACAAAACCCAACACAGTACAGGGTTGAGCCTCATTTGTTCCACTCGTGTTAGCTCTGATTCCAGTAATACCCGGCTTCTCCAAGAGCACCAGAGCCTTCTCGGCTTCTCTGACAAATTCAGAGGTAACGCCACACATCACCTGAGCATTAAAGAAAGAAAATCACTTTCAGGTTCTGTTGGAAAAGACTTTCTCAGCCATCTCTGCTGATGGCACAATGATCTAACTAAGCAAAGCTACAGTCCATTTTCTTTCAAACTGTGAGGTTACAGTTGTGATTCTATTAAATCACTTTTCTCATAAAGTTATCGTGTCATTAAATCAATATCAACATGACTCTCTCTGGCTTTATTCCCAGTGTGTCTTTCGTCCCCCCTCACCCCAAAGTGCTCACAGCAAATGGCTGCATGTCGCCCCCCCAGTCTGGCTCTGCCTGAGGTTTTGTCCTGTTTGTCCTGGTGTTTTCCTTCCCACTGTCGCCAAGTGCTTATACATATATGTGATGTGTTATGTGCAATGCTGTGTTAACATCTTGAATAGAACACCTGGCAAACGTGAACACTTGGAGGATGTTCATGCAGTTAGTTTACAAAAAAGGTTTGGGTTATATCTGTGATTTATTTATTTGCTCCTGTCTTTCCATAATTTTTGTTAGGAGCTGTATTACAGTGATGTCTCACATACTTTGACACCTTTCTACAGAATGAGTGACAGCTTAACAAGTGGTAAAGATGTGGTGTTGATACTGACAGCCCACTGAGAGCAAGTGCATATGGTTTGCATGTCTGTTAGGAGAGACATGCAGTCAGACGGACACGTGTGCTAATGAGTACAGTGTTTTCAGTGTTCGCTGACATCTGTATCAGTGGCAACCATCTGCAGCTCTCATCTGCAGGAGACTGAAGGACAACAGTTTAATATACACTCAACAAAAATATAAACGCAACACCTTTGTTACTGCTCCCATTCCCCATGGGATGGAAATTCATTCCAGATACACAATATAACCATCCCTCCCAAACAGTGGTCACAAATCAGTCCAAATGTGTGGTAGTGGGCACATCTGCTATATTGAGATAATCCATCCCACCTCACAGGTGTGCCACATCAGGATGCTGATCTGACATCATGAGTAGTGCACAGGTGTACCTCAGACTGCCCACAACAAAAGGCCACCCTGGAATGTGCAGTTTTTTGCGCCTCTCCAACGTGCCAGACGCCATCGAATGTGAGCATTTGCCCACACAAGTCTGTTACGGCGATGAGCTGGAGTCAGGTCAAGACCCCGATGAGGACGACGGGCATGCAGTTGAGCGTCCCTGAGACGGTTTCTGACAGTTTGTGCAGAAATTGTTTGGTTGTGCAAACCAATTGTTCCAGCAGCTGTCTGGGTGGCTGGTCTCAGACGATCTTGGAGGTGAACCTGCTGGATGTGGAGGTCCTGGGCTGGTGTGGTTACACGAGGTCTGCGGTTGTGAGGCCGGTTGGATGTGCTGCCATGTTCTCTGAAACGCCTGTGGAGACGGCTTATGGTTGAGAAATGAACATTCAATGCACGGGCGACAGATCTGGTTGACATTCCTGCTGTCAGCATGCCAATTGCACGCTCCCTCATTGCTTGTGGCATCTGTGGCATTTTGCTGTGAGACAAAACTGCACATTCCAGGGTGGCCTTTTGTTGTGGGCAGTCTGAGGTACACCTGTGCACTACTCATGATGTCAGATCAGCATCCTGATGTGGCACACCTGTGAGGTGGGATGGATTATCTCAATATAGCAGATGTGCCCACTACCACACATTTGGACTGATTTGTGACCACTGTTTGGGAGGGATGGTTATATTGTGTATCTGGAATGAATTTTAGGTCTCTACGCCCATCCCATGGGGAATGGGAGCAGTAACAAAGGTGTTGCGTTTATATTTTTGTTGAGTGTATTTTTTGTGAATTTGTAAATCTTCCACATTTTGGTTTTTAAAGACTAACGACTCCAGACCTGTCGGAGAATTCTGTGCCATATCTCTCATGCAGCATCTCTGTGTAGAGAAAAGATCGCCAAACCTCAAAGAGGACATAAGCATTATACATATAAAGGCTAATTTACACCACCGAGCCCTGCTCTCAAAAACTGACATAGATGTAACTCTGTGAGGCTAGATTTAAGACATAAGTACTTAAAAACATGTTTAGCCCTATTTTTTTTTTTTTTTTTTTTTTTTTTGTCAATACGTGACGTCATGTGGGCAGTCGGTCGGTTGCAGCTAATAGCTTTTTTTATTTATTTATTTTTTTTATTTTGTCCTGTTTGGATATTTAGCCATCAGAATTGTTGTCTTAAGGCCAAGAAAGATGCCAAGTGGATTTATTTTACCAAGTGGATCATCATGGCCTTGCCATATTGGTCCATTTGATTGACCTTTATTATAATTATGTATTTATTTTATTTTCGGTTGCTACAAACAGGACAGACATGACTGGGGGATAGGACAGGGAGAAAGAATGAAAGAAAGAGAGGGAGAGAAAGAAAACCAGAGGGGAGAAGAGACGGTGACAAAGGGGGCAAGAAAGAAAGAAAAACAAACAAAACACCTGGATCACCAGGGGCCCGTTCTTCGTACCTCGCTAAGTAGGTTAGCCAGATTAGATTGTTGACGATTTCGCGTGATCCTGGATCAGTCGGTTCCCCGAAGCTCATCCGGGACTTGCTGCCATAGCAACAGAGCCGTAAGCGTAAACCTGCTCGGGAGCAGGTTTACTTTATGTAAACAGGATTAGATCGCGGCCACGCAGGTATGTCCGCGTCATTCATACGAAAGCAACAGCGATATTCCACCACTGTTTCACCATAAATAAATAACATCAATGTAACTAAAGACAATGCAGCACCTGATCCATTTATTGATTTCATACAGATACATACAGGTCATTTCCTAAAAAAGGGAAATGTACTATTAACATTCTATTACATGTATGTGATTATTACAGATTTAATTCATATTTCAGAGTAGCAATTGTAAATTACTTCGTGTAATCAAGATGAGAGACCACGGCTATAAAAGCGAAGGTGGATTTGGGAAGCCTGTCGCAGCCATGTCCTGTCCGTATACGCGAGCCACCCATTGCGGAAGGTGCAAGATTGATAAGGAGAGTCCTCAGAATTCAGCGTATATTGCGGGACAGACAGGATCCTTTAGCTCAGCGCGACAGTGTGCTCATAGAGAGATATCGATTTTCCCGTGAGGGTATTATTTACTTAACCAACTTGTTGACGAGGGGGTGCAGGACCACCACCTGTCTTTTGTTGCTCTGCCCTTTTCTTGGTTGCTGTTATAAACAAACAGATTATTCCAGGGTCTCTTTCCAAGAGACTAAAAGCAATATAAGTGATAAATATTACCATTCTGTAGAATATTCTTATATTTCACTTTTACCTGTTCCCATGTTCTAGTGGGTCCTGTCGTGGCTCTAATGTGACAGAGGATAAAATATAACATATTATAATATAATGTAATATAATATTGGATAATATAGTGTAATATAATAAATCTACCCTACCGCCTACTGGTGTTGGCCAGAGGGGCCGATGGCGCGATATGGCAGCCTGGCTTCTGTCAGTCTGCCCCAGGGCAGCTGTGGCTACAACTGTAGCTGCCTCCCCCAGTGTGTGAATGTGAGAGTGACTGAATAGTGGCATTGTACAGCGCTTTGGGTGCCTTGAAAAGCGCTATATCAATCCACTCCATTATTATTGTTATTATTAAATTACTTACGAGTTTAATTTGTCAGCAACTTCCTGCCAGCCCTCGCTCCTTGCTTTTGCAGCCTTTGCAGTGTTCCCTTGCGTTCTGATTAAACTCTGAAACTCCTGAAATCCCTCACTCAAGAGTTCTTGCTCTGCTGCCGAAAAATACCGAGCCGAGCGCGCTCCGTCGACATTTTCGCCGACCAATCAGCGGGTTGCCGATCAATGTTTCTACTATCGATGCGTAGCCCCTTTTACGACACCCAGTGATGTCACATTCCTGCGTCCAGCTGTAGTAATCGTCAACAGCAGGTGTGTTCGGGGAACCGGATTAGCGAGCTCACGGTTAGCGCGATGATTTGATCTTGGATGTGTCATTTGATCTTGGATGTAGTAAGCGACGTACGAAGAACGGGCCCCTGGGCCCTATTTCAAGAAGCCGGTTTAGAAAACTCAGAGTGAAAAACGACACTCAGGGTTGAGTAACCCCGAACTGTCCAACTCGGAATATTCGGTTTCAGAAAGGCTGATAACAATTAGTTCAATCAACGCGGAGTTGCTTTAACCCCAAGTTAAGCGCGCGCACGAGGATACATAAAGCCCTGATTAGTGGAGCACAGATTAAGCGAGTCACCATGGAGACGGAGGGAAAGAAGGCGCGGTCAATGTATTTTACAGCGCTTGAGGCCGAAATTCTGATGGCAGCATATGCCGATAACATGCCAATTTTGCGGAAAAAAAGTTACACAGCCTCCGCTGCAAAAGAAAGGGGGCATGCATGGCAAAACATAGCCGACAGAGTCAATGCGTGAGTGTTAATTTAAACATTGATCTAGGGATTTCCACCCATTTAACACGTTATTTTATCATATGTTATTTTATTTGTTATTTTATACATTTTATTTTGTGACGTGATGTGAGCGCAGGTGCAACCCAACAGGCCCCAAACGTGCCTGGCAGCAAGTAAAAATGAAATATAAAAATATAGTCCAAACAGGTAAGGTGTAATTGTAGTATGAGCCATAGTGCTTGGTCTGTTTGTCCGATGTAAATCAATTGCAGTTAGAGGCTACATTAATTTTCTTTCTGTAAGCACTTATTGAAATTATCTGAGCACATTACAAGTACATATTTGCTTACTCTGTATGCTCAAATGTGACCCCGTTATAGCCAACAGAAAAAAAGCGGAGGCCTGAAAAACACCACCACTCACAGAGGCTGAGCAGTTGGCCCTCAGCCAAAACAGTGGGCGCCCTGTGGCTGAAGGCATCTCTGCGGGGACATCCTCTGAGTCAATAACCCCGCAAGACACAAGTGCCTACATAGGGGGTAAATTCAAAATAATACATGATGTGCATACATCCTTTCTTCACAGTCACCTTTGCAGTGCTGCTCATTCATTTGATAAACTCTTCACCATAATGGATTATTTTGTAGTGAAGTTATTTTCCTACTGATTTTGCCTTCCCTCAGTCTTGGTTGTCTTTGAGAGCATAATGACAATGAAGTGTAAGGTGATTGGTATGTTTGTTAATTGCCATTTGGTCCCTTGTAAGTTATAAGTGACCTGTATAAACCTCATATTCTATCAGTTGATGGTGTACTGCATCTGGTGCAGCCTCCTGTTGAGCCAGACCAACATGCAGTTGTGAGTACTCTTAATACTCCACAGATTATATGAGTTTACAGTAGAACAGCAATGTTGTTTATTTCTTTACTACAGGAAAATAATGAAGAAACATTGACAGCTGTTACAGAGGAGGAAGCAACAGAGACACTTTATGAGGTTTACATCTTTTAATACTTTGTGTACAGGAAATACAGGCGACCAATAAAGCCAGTTGAACAAAAAATCTGTTTATTCTTCTTTCAACATGTTGAGGTGATGGGTCAAAAGAAATGATTGTGACATATGGTGTCTCTGACTGCGCTTCCATCTTGTATGTCCGTGGGAGGGTCAGGATGTTCATGGTTTGGATCACTGCTGATGTTTGGTTCAGAAGGACAGTGTTCTCCTCTAATTGTGGCAATGTTGTGAAGAATCACACATGCCACAATAATGTCACATGCCCTTTCTGGGGTGACCCTGAGTCTTTGCAGGCACTGGAACCGGGCCTTAAGCATTCCGATAGTCATTTCAATTCTGGCTCTTGTCCTGCAATTAGCCAGATTATATCGCTGCTGTGGGCCCGGTTCAGGGTCAGGGTAAGGGGTGAGCAAATAGGGTAAACATGGATACCCCCTATCACCAAGCAAGTAGCCAGTGAACTCTCCTAAGACAGAAGGATACACTTCAGTTCAAATGTCCCTGAAGCAATTGGTCTTTATATATTTTAAAGTATTCTCAACTCACCATGTCCAAATTTTGTGCTCAGTGTACATTCACGGAATATTTGTGAGTCATGGACAGAGCCTGGCCACTTGGCTTCCACATTTGTGATAATGTTGGCAGCATCACATATGATCTTCACAGTGCAGAGAACACGAATTAGCATCCATTACTATAATGAAATAATTTGTTAGTTTGAAATGCTACAGGGAACTATGTACCTGTACATTGATGCTGTGGAAAGACTTCCTGTTCACATAGTCTCCTTCATTTACTGAAGGAGCAATGATTGGAATGTGAGTGCCATCTATACACGCCTGGGAACCCTGAAAATAAATGTAAAATTTAAGTAGTAGTCCAAGTATCACCACATCATACATTACGTTTTGGTCACCCTGATACCTGCAATTTTGTGGAATCCCTCTTTGATAAATCTTGTGGGTCTGTGACCGGGGAACACCACAAACGAGTACAGGAGACGTTTCAGTGCAACTGTAACATTCCTGACTGCCCGACAGACGGTAGCCTTGGAAGCGTGCTCAGCGTCATCAATATTATACAGAAAGCTCCCGTTTGCAAAAAACCGAAGTGCAATACAAATAATATGTAATGAAGTGAGAGCATGTCCGCGATGTGTCACATGCGTAATATATGGCCTGAGGATGTTATTAAAATAAATTATAGATTGTGCTGAAAAACGGTAATGTTCGCACAGAAAATCATCAGGAAATGATAAGATGTCCAAACGCGCTCTGATCACTCTCTCCCGGTGGAGAGCTTCAGGCCCAGAGGCTAGAGGCCTGAGGGCACCCCAACCCCTGGAAGGGGCCCAGCCGGGCCACAGGCGCCAGGTCCCGCCAATCGGCCACCAGGAGTGAGCTGGTACATACATGAGCACCCAGCCCCAGTCGACAAGGACCATCAACACACCAACGTCTGAGGGCATCAGCCACCGGCAGGGAGTGTGGTAGATAGATATAGTTTTATTTCAAACATGCCAATATAATTGAAATAACAAAAGAAAAAAAGAGAACAAAAAAAACAAAACTTAAAAATCAAGTTTTCATGTATATATCTTTGTCTACAGAATGCGTGTGCTCAAAAAGGAGGTGAGGGGAGATAGGCCTCCGTACTTTGGAGGGCCTGAGATGTACCCAGAGAGGTTGAGTCTAAGACCCAACCTGACATATAGACACAGACGAACAGGCGCACGTGGACACAAACGTGGATCCCCACCCCATATACACAACCAAATACTCGGCACTCACCCAACGTGTAGACAGACACAAATAGACACTGCACAGACAGTCACACTCCCCAAACATACTCCATATCCCAGGTCTAGGTACCCCCGCCCCCAGAGGGGCAAGCCGCGCCTAGACCCAGGAGATGTAACCCTTCTTCTTGGGGTGGTTGCAGCTAATAGCTAACGAATGTCAGTCTAACTAGTGAAAGAAACAGATAACTCAGAGGAAAGTAAAAATGTGTTTAATGGGATCACTTTTGTGCTGCCCTTAACTGCAAAAATGAGTTTTATGTTAAGAAACTAAAGATATACTGTCCACTTTCACTGTCTGTCTCTTTAGCAGTAGTGGCTCTATGTTGTTTGCCTATCTGCACTTAAATGGGAAAATGTTTGGGTTTGTAAAGCACTTCATGAATGAGGACTGTGTGACCCTGTTTGAGTCAGGTGACAGGTTGATCTGGAGTCAGAAACTCTGATCCAGCTGCACGGAGTGGCACTGACGTGATCAGCACTATTTTATTCATTAAAATCCAAACAGTTTACTACTTACACAACTACACCACAAACATAGCTGAGGCTCTTCCTGAACCACGACTGGGAATCGCATCAGCAGAGTGTCTGCAGCAAATAGATCAAAATGTGCTTTGGACAAAAGAAAAGAAAAGTGGAGGCTCTGAGGAAGACATGGCACAGTTTTTGGAGACCTTCTTTTTCCCCCTCACATCATCTCACTGACTGGAATACTTCATATTAAACGTGAGGAAAAGCAAAGCCCAAATGTAATTGAGGTAACTGTAACATGGAGATTTTTTTTTTCCTGCGGACACGTTGATGGATGTTAAGATTTCAAATAGTCTTTGGTAAAAAAACTGTTTTTGGTGTGATACACGTGTACTAACCTGTTATGTAGTAAACTGTTTGGTTGTGTTGGTAAAAAGAACACTTTATTCCATAGAAGAGTGCTGATTGCATCATGTGAACAGCTGCTTTGTTAGCTGATTGAACTGCTCGGCACATCGGCTTGGTGACGACAAGCTGGAGTCTAGCTTGTTGGTCCGGTGCATCAAACAGGCTGAAAAAAGGCACAAATATTGGAGAATACCAAGATAAAAACCTTTGCTAACCCCTAAGAACACAAAGGTTTGTTATTGTTAAATAAAAAACATATTTAGTTTCCAGACTAAACCTGTTTTTAACAACAGGTTAACAGTAAGAAGTTAACTTGTCAACAAGCTTGGAAAAAGCAAGGTGGGATTAAATACTTTATTTTGATCCTCCTTTAGAGTTATTAGATCCACAACTATATGACCTGTTTTCACATCATAATGGCAGAATTGCTTTTCCCACAGATAAACAGACATCAGGCATAAATAATGTTCAATTAGACATCAGCTGGCAGTCTGTATGTAACAATACCTTTTCATGCACCACAAAAAATCAACAAAATTTACTTCTAGGTCTTGGACACAAAACAAATCCCACTTATAAACTGTAATGAGCTTTAGTAACATTAATACTTGTTTATTCTGTCCCAGCAAAATCGAAAGCTGCCTCTGGCTTTGGACCGGGTCCTGAAGGAGACCTGCCCAGCATCCTTAGCAGCCCCCCTCTGTACTTCAAGATTACTTATCCTGAATGACCATACCAAACGCCTCCAAAGGTTTAACTTAATAACTTTATTGATCTTTAAATAAACAAATAGATGAAACAGGGTCACTAGGTTGACTTGCCTTGTAAGTGTAAACCTCTACACCAGGGGTCGGCAACCTTTCTGTTGGCGAGTGCCATCTAAAATTTCCTCAGAAGTCAGTGTGCCATATGATTGCATTAGCAATAAATTTAAAAACACTATATATTAACAGTTACACAATATATAGAACCACTTTATAGAATCATATTTGTTCGCAGATGTTGGCAGCTATCAGCGAATAGTTATCAGCTATTTTGAAACCAAAAAAATACTTTTTATCCAGAACAGCAAATGAACTGTACAACAGAAAATGCAAATGCTATTTATGGTCTCCTCAAAACAATAAGAAAAATAAACTGAGCCAATATGGCATGTTTGTTAATACACATGTTAATCTGATCTCTGGTCCAGAATTCAGACGGCTACCTGAGGACACTCTTCATGTGAGTAAAAACCTGCTCACACAGACATGTAGAGCCAAGTACTGTCAATAAGGCCTCTGCAATGTTCTGAAGACAGTTAAACTTGTCAGGTAGTGATGTCCAGCAGGTGAAAATGCAGCTCCATGAACACGCACAGCTGTGGATTCCAGCTGCTTCGATGTTGCATTAACTGGTATGAACTCAGCCAGTTAATGTGAGACAAATCCAGCTGCTCATTAAAGCTTTCTGGTTTGATCAGAAAATAAACATTGGTCCATACGCCTGAAAGTCCTGAAAACACATTGTGAATTCTGTCTCGAGTCTACGGATGTATCCGTGTATTTCCACGGTGCTGATTGCTGTGCTGAGCGGAAAGCTCCTGAAGCATTTGAAGAGTCGGAAAGCTAACAACGTCCCTCTCACCAGTAGGTTAAATTATTTTTAGCCAATTACAAGTTGAATCTGGTAGTTGGGGTTGTTAGCTAAGATACCGTCATTAAGAAACTGCACAACTAATGTGTCTATGCGAGCTGATTTGCAATGTGCACTGCTGGTGTGGCCATGTTTATTTATTTATTTTTTAATGCACCTTCTCAGATTAATTCACTGCGTGTCGTGCCCAGGGCTGGACTGGGACAAAAAAATCTGCATTTTGACTGGAGACCGGCCCACCAGGTATTAAAGCCATAAAGCCTTTGAATGAAAACAAATGCTGTTGTGACAGTGATGTACAGTCTTGTTGGTATATGTATGATTTCTATACATTTTACATCAGATAAAAACTTTGGTTGTAAGCTTCAGATAATTATTTAATAACAGCCAGACATTTTAAATGAGAATAAGGAAGAAAAGTATATCTTTGTGCCCCCCTTTCCCTGTTAATGCCCTACCTGGCCCCCTGGCAAAACTTTGCTAGACCCGCCCCTACACAGTTACTCGCTGTCAGCTACGTAGAAAAAGGATCCTGGTGTTATTTGTCTGCCAGAAACAGTTCATAACTTCCCCTCAACTCATTCATGTCACCTAAAAGGTAAGCCTGTTTCTCCATCACCTGTTCAGCTCTGATGATTCAGTAAGGACATCTCCTGGTTTCATCTTCATGTTTCCCTCTCACCACATATCCAAACCGACATCATGACCAGCAGTTTTACAGCTGTGGCTCCAGCAAACATCAGCTGATACTAGAAATTAATATTAAAGCAATTCTAACAACAGCTGATCAAGCTTAAACGTGCTGCTGTTGTTTAGCGCAACATCTGCTGGTTTCCGCTTTCTGGCGCAAAGTGGGCGATAAACAAACAAGAGAGAACAGCCGATCAGCTGATCATTGATCAGTTTCATGATTGAAGTAGGAACAGGAGAGAGAGGGGAGAGAATGAGAGAAGAAGAGGCAGCTGTGCAGCGTAACTGTGATTTGCACAGAAGTCCAATAACAAAACACCACTCGGGTTCAGATCGGAGGGCCGTGACTGGGAGGAACGGCCAGTCATGGAGGAACCTTGTTGTGGTGTTGAGTGGATTGTTTCAGTAAGATTAAAATAACTTTGGATTTCTCTCTTTTCAGCAGTCCAACCATCTGAGCTTCTCACCTTGTGATTGAACAGAGAAAACATGAATCAGGTGCTGACAGTGTTTTTGTGAACATTAATTCCATTTTCATCCTTAGTAAATATCCTCCTTAGTCTTCTTTATAGACAAGGGTAAGTTTAAATGTACACTTTACTTTTTCCTCAGAGAATTGGGTGTAAATTTACTTCTATTTTTTTAATTTAAGGTAATTAACACTGAAGTAATAGTCCTTTGCGTAGGTCTGTTGTCTGCTGGCTTTAAAATTTCACGAAGAAATTGCCTTCATAAACCTAAACATGAGAAAACCAAGACTAGAGACACATTACATCCATGGACCATGAGGTGAGAATAACAGATGACCGGACAGAGGTTAAACTAGCCTAAAACGCAACTAAATCCTGACTAATATGAGCAACACAAGAACTTAACATATTTCCAATATAAGAAATCAAACATTCAGAATAAACTCAAAGTGCTGGGTCACATAGCTGGGCCCTGACAATAGTCTGCTGTGTGCCTTTCTCCTTCTTTCCTCAGTTTCCCTGTCTCCTGTTTGCCTCGTCCTCTCTGTTTCAGCTGATGTTTATCTTATTATTGCTTCGGGCCTCTGGGCTTGTGTGATCAACAGGTTATTTCTACTGCACTGCACTATCTACACTGAGCTATACTGTGGGGAAAAAAACCCAAAAACCCAAACTGCCCTACATATCTGCTTCATTTCTTTAAAGGAATGGCCATGTATGCTTTGCTGTCACCATAGTCTGTATCATTTTCCATAAGGTGCATTTACTAATATCAGCTTTTAGGCCTGAAAGGCCTGCGTACATAATTCAAGGGCTACATTTCAGAGCAGTAATCCCTACAGTTGTAGGGAAACATTTGTCCAACAATGTGGACTGTGCACAAAAGACTCACATAGCAACATGATTCAGCCATTGGTGTTTGACTCCACATTTTGAAACCCCAGCATTAGCATTTTGGCTGTAGCCATGTTGGTGTTTAGACAGTGATATCAGTCAGTGCTGGCAAGCTTGATGATCAATACGGTGGCCCTGAGAGGCCAAACGGACTGCAACTTCAGAAAACACTTGCAAAAAGAAAAATGCTGCAAAAAGAAAAACGCTGCAAAAGCACACAAAGCACAACGGAAATAGGAAAAAAGACAACGGAAATGTTTCTGGGGAGACAATAACCGGATGGACCAGTTGCACGAACCAAAACATGCTAACAAGAGCACTGGGACTGGGAGACACTTCAAAGAAGTGGAGCGGCCAAAGAGTAAACTTTCAAAAGTAAGTTCTAACAGTGGCGTGTCCAGCGGGGTGGCCTGGGGGTACACAGGCCACCCCCCCCAACCAGACTGGCCACCCCAGGTGCCACACCAAAGGCAAAACAATAAAATTCAATCAAATATCAAATGTCCGATTATGTTTTCACGGTGAAGCTCAGATATCCGAGTGTAAGTGAATGCAGCATCTGCTTCTGCGCTATGCAGTGTTGCCAACTTAGCGACTTTGTCGCTATATTTAGCGAGTTTTCAGACCCCTTAGCGACTTTTTCTCTAAAAAAAGTCGCTAAAAAAAGACGTGAAAGCGCATATCGCTTTTACTCTCAACCAGCAGCGGGTGCTGTAACGCAGTCAGTTCTTCTTTTACTCTTTTACTCTTATGCTGTTTTGTGGATCACAAGGTTTAAAATGGTAAATGGTAAATGGCCTGCATTTGTATAGCGCTTTACTAGTCCCTAAGGACCCCAAAGCGCTTTACACTACATTCAGTCATTCACCCATTCACACACACATTCACACACTGGCAATGGCAAGCTACATTGTAGCCACAGCTGCACTGACAGAGGCGAGGCTGCCGGACACTGGCGCCACCGGGCCCTCTGACCACCACCAGTAGGCAAACATGGGGTTAGTATCTTGCCCAAAAACTACTTATAAACACACACGCACACAAAGTAACTCCACCAGAGTGCCTATTTCGGGTCACTTTTGCCGGTCCAAGCCCGGGTAAAGGAGCAGGGTTGGAATTGTGACATTAAAAAAAACAATAATTGCTAAAAGAAATTTAATTTGTAGTTCTAAATAAACTCTAAATGCATTTAGGACGTTTTTTACTCACTTTATGTCTCTTTCACGATGTTATTTCTCTCTCCAACAACAGAGGTTATAGTTACATTAGCATGACCAATTATGCAAATTAGGTGATGATGTCATTTAGCGACTTCTAGCGACTTTTAGGACAACCAATAGCGATTTTCCTTACTGAGGAGTTTGCAAGACTGGCTATGTGCATCATGTTAGCAAAGGTAGGCGAGCCAAGCACGAAAGACGGCACTCAGGAAACAATTTTTCGGTGAAAGAAAATGAGGACAGAATAAATGTCCCGGTAAGTAATATTAAGTTTGTTGAGTTTAGTAAACTTCGGTGAAATTAGAATACCAAAGAAAAAATAACACTTAAAGAATTATTGCATCCGTTGAATATTTCAGACAGTATGCTACTGAGGGCAGCTAACATAAGAATTATGAGTTATAAGATATAATCTAAGTCGTAACATTGCTGTATGGAGATATAAACCAAGTTTAGGTGGAGTTTATTTTAGTTGTGCTGACTTTTTACCCTCAGTTGCAATAACTCGTACTGCGTTCTAGCCAGCTTGACGGAGTTTTTATACAGCTGGGTGGGTGCTATGATGTTACTGATAGTGAACTTTATTTTATTCATAAGGTTAGTTATTGAGCTGAGAAAGAACAAGTTTGTCCCGTACTTTCGCTATAATGAAAAAAAGACACAAAGCTGGAGTTATTCTGTCGTTACGCTGCACAGCTGCCTCTTCTTCTCTCATTCTCTCCCCTGCCTCTCCTGTTGCTACTTCAGTCATGAAACTGATCAATGATCAGCTGATCGGCTCTCTTGTTTGTTTATCGCCCACTTTGCGCCAGAAAGCGGAAACCAGCAGATGTTGTGCTAAACAACAGCAGCACGTTTAAGCTAGATCAGCTGTTGTTAGAATTGATTTACTATTACTTTCTAGTATCAGCTGATGTTTGCTGGAGCCACAGCTGTAAAACTGCTGGTCATGATATCGGTTTGGATATGTGGTGAGAGGGAAACATGAAGATGAAACCAGGAGATGTCCTTACTGAATCATCAGAGCTGAACAGGTGATGGAGAAACAGGTTTACCTTTTAGGTGACATGAATGAGTTGAAGGGAAGTTATGAACTGTTTCTGGCAGACAAATAACACCAGGATCCTTTTTCTACGTAGCTGACAGCTGGTAACTGTGCAGGGGCGGATCTAGCAAAGTTTTGCCAGGGGGCCAGGTAGGGCATTAACAGGGAAAGGGGGGCACAAAGATATACTTTTCTTCCTTATTCTCATTTAAAATGTCTGGCTGTTATTAAATAATTATCTGAAGCTTACAACCAAAGTTTTTATCTGATGTAAAATGTATAGAAATCATACATATACCAACAAGACTGTACATCAATGTCACAACAGCATTTGTTTTCATTCAAAGGCTTTATGGCTTTAATACCTGGTGGGCCGGTCTCCAGTCAAAATGCCCGATTTTCTGTCCCAGTCCAGCCCTGCAGATTAATACTGGCAGTGTCACCATGCCAGCTGACTGTATTTCATCATCAGCCAGTGTTGTTCTTAAACAATATTACCAAAGTTTACCATAAGGCAGCATATACAGTGGGGCAAAAAAGTATTTAGTCAGCCACCGATTGTGCAAGTTCCCCCACTTAAAATGATGACAGAGGTCAGTAATTTGCACCAGAGGTACACTTCAACTGTGAGAGACAGAATGCGCTTTACTAACATCCTCCCCTCACCAACCACCTCCACAGACTCCAGAGGACATCCCAGCACGGAGCTAGACCTCCGCACCAGTTTGTCAATCCTGCTCCTGTCCCTGTCTGTGCATCCATGGTGTTCTTGGGATGCAACTCAGTATTCTTCTTCCTCCAAACACGACGAGTTGAGTTTATACCAAAAAGTTCTACTTTGGTTTCATCTGACCACATGACATTCTCCCAATCCTCTGCTGTATCATCCATGTGCTCTCTGGCAAACTTCAGACGGGCCTGGACATGCACTGGCTTCAGCAGCGGAACACGTCTGGCACTGCGGGATTTGATTCCCTGCCGTTGTAGTGTGTTACTGATGGTGACCTTTTTTACTTTGGTCCCAGCTCTCTGCAGGTCATTCACCAGGTCCCCCCGTGTGGTTCTGGGATCTTTGCTCACCGTTCTCATGATCATTTTGACCCCACGGGATGAGATCTTGCGTGGAGCCCCAGATCGAGGGAGATTACAGGGGTGTGTTCTGAGCCCCCTGCTGTACTCTTTGTACACATATGACTGTGTGGCCACTACCAGCTCCACCACCATCATCAAGTTTGCTGACGACACCGTCTTGGTGGGCCTGATCTCTGATAACAACGAGACGGCCTACCTGAAGGAGATTAGGAATCTGGAGAACTGGTGCCAGAGGAACAACCTCCTTCTAAACGTCAGTAAGACAAAGGAGCTGATAGTGGACTTCAGCACTAAGCAGGAGAGGAACTACCAGACCCCCGTCATCAACGAGTGCCCAGTGGAGAGAGTGGACAGCTTCAAATACCTCGGAGTTCACATCACGCAGGACCTGTCATGGTCCTGTCACATCAACACCGTGGTGAAAAAGGCCCGACAGCGTCTCTACCACCTCAGACGCTTGAGAGACTTCCAACTGCCCTCCAAGGTGCTCAGGAACTTTTACTCGTGCACCATAGAGAGCATCCTGGCGGGAAACATCTTAACCTGGTTCGGGAACAGCACCATGCAGGACAGACGAGCTCTACAGAGGGTTGTGCGGTCAGCTGAGCGCACCATCCGCTCCGAGCTCCCTGACCTGCACTCAATCTACAGCAGGCGGTGCTGGACCAAGGCCAGGAAGATCGTGAAGGACCTCAGCCATCCCAACAACAGACTGTTCTCTCTGTTGAGGTCAGGAAAGCGATTCCGCTCCCTGAAGACCAACACAGAGAGACTGAGGAGGAGCTTCTTCCCGCAGGCGATACGGTCTCTCAATCACACCACCACACAGTACTGACCCACACATATGGTTCTTACACACACTGGACTTTCTGGACTTTGTTTTTGCACAACACTGGTCACTATATTCTTCATTTCCGGTTAATACTTGTACAGCTGCTGTTATTGTGTATATATTTATTTATATTTAGATTTCTTCATACATTCTTATATAGTTCTATATTGTGTATTGTGTATTTTGTTGTACAGTTATTTTATTTTCAACTTTAATTTATATATTTATCTTTATCTTATTCTTCCCAGTTAAATTTACCCTTCATTCTAATTTGTGTTGTACAGTTATTTCATTTTTAACCTTAATTTATATTTTATTCCTTCCTAGTTAAATTTACCCTTTTTAACTTTTCATATTTATTTCCTATCTTATTCATAGCCTTTTCCTTTTTTGTTTTCTTTAGGTCACGAGCAGTTGTCCAAGCATTTCACTACATATCGTACTGTGTATGACTGTGTACGTGACAAATAAAATTTGAATTTGAATTTGAATTTGATTATCAGTGGTCTTGTATGTCTTCCATTTTCTGATGATTGCTCCCACAGTTGATTTTTTTCACACCAAGCTGCTTGCCTATTGTAGATTCACTCTTCCCAGTCTGGTGCAGGTCTACAATACTTTTCCTGGTGTCCTTCGAAAGCTCTTTAGTCTTGGCCATGGCGGAGTTTGGAGTCTGACTGTTTGAGGCTGTGGACAGGTGTCTTTTATACAGATGATGAGTTCAAACAGGTGCCATTCATACAGGTAACGAGTGGGGGACAGAAAAGCTTCTTACAGAAGACGTTACAGGTCTGTGAGAGCCAGAGATTTTCCTTGTTTGAGGTGACCAAATACTTATTTTCCACCCTGATTTACGAATAAATTCTTTACAAATCCTACCATGTGGATTCATGGATTTTTTTTTTCACATTCCTTCTCTCACAGTTGAAGTGTACCTCTGGTGCAAATTACTGACCTCTGTCATCATTTTAAGTGGGGGAACTTGCACAATCGGTGGCTGACTAAATACTTTTTTGCCCCATTGTAAAGTATTTACTTGCTTTCAGGTTTTATTCAAATGTTAGTCTTTTCAGTTGTTTCCCCACTTTTTTCCTGTTTCAAAATCAAACACCAGTTTGTGAGAAGATTATCTTCTTTTTTTTAATAGGCAGATAAATTTTTACATTGGAATTGGCTAATTTGTCTCTCTCAAATTATGAATTAAAATACATTAAACATCCCCACAAGCTCATAGTCTGTCATTTGTGCTCTTCAGGAGGTCATTCCATCTTGGGTGTTTGTTGAACTTTATTACTAAGACTAATCATCACAATATAAGAAACATGGTTATACATTGGTCATAAATTACTGGAAAAATTATACTCCATTTATACGTTTTAAACAAAAATGTTTGAAAACTGTAAACTTTGTGACAACTTAAATGTTTGGCTGATGTTGCTGCTGTAAACAAAAGACACTCATTACTTACACTAAAACTTCTTTTGTTGATCTGTTCCAGTTTTACAGCTGTGGCTGCACTTGTAGGAAACACCCTCCTTCAAAACTGATAAAGATGGTTTGGTCCAAAATGAAGATGCGTCTGGTCATCATTATACAAACAGCTGTCAAACGGTAAAGCTCTGCAAGTCAAAGAAGCTACATTTATGAGGCCCAATATTATGCAAAATAAGCCTCAAATGTTTCAGAACTTTCTATTTAACAGACTTCAAAGAAGTGAACACAATATCCAGAATGTATGCAACAAAACATAAAGCAAAAAAAACAAATGAAACTCATTTTAGCTCAACTTAGCAGTGACCAAGAATTTTATTTGGCTTAAATTCTCCTACAGTGAATACTTCTGACAATTTTTATCTCCTCCTGCTGTTTATTCCAGGATCCTTTTTCTTTTTCTGTGAATATGACAACAGATGTTTGTAAAATTATGAGAGTGAATGGCACTATAGTTTTTTATACATGTACAAAGAGAAATAACACAAGGAGGGTAATGGCTGTTGGGGAGATCGTGGCTCAAGAGTTGGCAGTTCGTCTTGTAATCGGAAGGTTGCTGGTTCGAGCCCCGGCTCTGACAGTCTTGGTTGTTGTGTCCTTGGGCAAGACGCTTCACCCGTTGCCTACTGGTGGTGGTCAGAGGGCCCGGTGGCGCCAGTGTCCGGCAGCCTCGCCTCTGTCAGTGCGCCCCAGGGTGGCTGTGGCTACCATGTAGCTTGCCATCGTGAATGTGTGGATGACTGAATGTAGAGTAAAGCGCTATACAAATACAGGCCATTTACCATTTAATAACTGAATACATAAAATAGTGAAGTACACAGCCTCCACAGCAAATAAAGTATAAGGCATAGTTGGTATGCAGCGCTCAACTTTTATAGGCATTTGTCAGGTCCATTCATAAAGAGCACATCACATCATCGCAGTAAGTAAAGTGTTTCTTCGCTGGAGCTAGACTGAAATGATAAATTATGACCTGGTCATGGTCCCCTGTCCTCCTGCTATCTCTATTCTCCTCTTCCCAGTCTAAGTCCGTGTATGTGTATGAGTGTATGGCTCAGTACGTACTCTGCTTATTTCCTCTCAGAGTGGGCGTGGCTTCCTGAGACTGGTGCACCTGTTTCACATTAACACTTTAACTCTAATGTGCACTCTTAGAAATAAATGCCAGCATATTTAACTGGAATGAAAATGTTTACCATTCTGTGCAATAAATCATGTTAATGACTAACAATCGTCTTTTGACCTTTTTACAACAGTCATGTGTTCTGTGTTCATGATAGATTTTAAATGACTGTTTTCTAATGTTTCTGCTGTAGTTCTCATAGGGATCGTTTTCCTGGGAAGACTATGGATAATGGAATGCCCAGTTTCGAGTTGATGACCACTCGTGTCATGTGGACACACAGGGTGAACCCTGCGTTAACTTAACAAGTCGATGCGACCGGTTATCCTGACTGCCACGTTAGGGTAAGCAAATCCAGATACCAGATACCCTTATACTACAAAGTAAGTCTGTGTTTGCAGCTGAGAAGATCTGGAGAAGTTTGCTTACCGTTTGACCTGTAGACAACTCAAGGCAAGTAACCCTAAGACAGTGAAGATAAAGAGAACAACTGAGCTAAACATTAAAGGTCAACATTTACATGTGTCTAAAAGGGTATTTCAGAATTTTTAGCCGAGACAGCACATTACATTTCTCTTTATCAGTCATGTGAACGTTGAACTCCAGCTGAGTTAAACTGGACTGAACTACATCAAAGCCAAAACGGAGAAGTGTAACAGAGGAAGTATAATAGATAACTGTCATCTGCATAAAAACAACAAAGCATTTAATAAATTATAACAAAGATTATTTATAAATATGATGATGAGCAAGAGTCCTAAAAAAGCAACACAGTAATTTAGCAGTCCATTACCTTATGTAATTTAAATCTAATTTACTACTTGAACCAAGGCAGTTATTGAGTTGTGTTGTTTTTAAACCCTGAGTGGTGTTGGGGGAAAAATCTGTATTTTTGTCATCAATAAAAAATTTACAATACTTTCACTTTCTTACTGAATTCAGAAACAAAACAGAAGAGAACAGAAATACTGCGAACCAGAAGAAACCGAAAAAGAAAGAATAAGAAAGGAAGGAACAGGAAACATGGCAGAATACAATTACTAATAATAAACATAAACAAATAAAAAATAACAATAAACAAACAAACATATAAGCCACAAAATGTAAGCAATTACATTTAAATACAAATAAAATATTTATTGTGTACAGTAAGTATCTGAGGGGAGAAAGTATCCAGAACTTCATTGTTGTTTCTTCAAATGTAACAAATACATAATGCCACACTGTTAAACGTCTGTCATAAGAACAAAACACAAATATTTTAGAAATCTGTCAAAAACATCTTTGAAAGAACAAATTACTAAATTTACTGAACTGAAATTATATTTTTATTCACAAATTGAAGGCAACACACTGGCCTTTACTGAGAAGTCAGAAATTAATCATTCAACATTCAACAAGTAAAGCAATATTTTCTGGTCAGAAATGAAAGTAATCGAATGTAATTTAATATCTCAATCAAAAAATGATAATGTGCTAAAAATGTTTTTTGCCGATTATTACATTTGAAAATTCATAGATTGGTAAATGATAATAATAATAATAATAATTTTAAATTGTTCCAGGAAAAAAACTGAAAACTGAGGTGCGTTTCCGTTCTTTGTTTAAAGCATCTCCTGTCTACTCTGTTGCACTAAATCTGCAAACCTTAACAAAAGACGCTCACGTCTACCAATTAAAAGCACATTAGCCTAATCACCCAGTACAAAAAGAAAGAACCATCCATTATTGCTCACTTTGTAAATTTTATCGGTGCATTTCACCAGAGAGATGGCTCCGCTCCACTGCAAGGGCACCCGAAAGTCATTAACATTAATGGAGATGGTTGGAAATGTGTTGACAAATCAAATGAGGTGTGCAATTACCAGCAACCAATCCTTTTTTTTGATATGTGGTTTATAAAAAGTGTCTGCATGTATCAGGACATGAAATTACTGGATGCGAATTGCACTGTTTCTTCATCATTTAATCAGTGTGCTTGACACCTGTGATGCCTTAATATGCAGAGTGCCCACTGTATGTGTTGGTCATTCTGGCCACACACAGCTACACAATCGGGAGATCCTTTTAATATTTGTAATAAAACTTGATTGTCATCTCCCTCTTGGCAAGAAGTGTAGCATAATTTACTTTTTAATATGTCACGGTTTATGTCCAACTTGGCTCATCTTGGATTCCATTCAGGTCTTTTAATCTAATGTTATCTGATGTACGGTCGCAGTTTTTTAAACTGAAATTGTGTCGTGTATTAAATATACATGGATATAATCTAAATAAACAATTCTTTCTTCAGGAGAATGTTGTGACTTTGCTTTTTTATCAAAACAGAAAGGTTAACAGTATAACCACTGATTGCCACCCGATCAACACCTGTTAAGAGCAATGCAAATTTGTGAAACAAAAATGAGCAAACCCACTGTGAAAGTGGGAGGAGGTGAGTGTTTTGGACTTGTGAGGGAACTCCTCTTAAACTGTCGCAGACTACGTGTGATCCTCGACCTCTAGTGCCTAATATACTGAACATTATTTACCATCAAATTCTGAGCCTTCCATGGGTGAAGATATTCTTACTGTGCCACATGTGTAAATGTGCACATGTGAATTTATACTTTGCTTTGATGCAGGCTGTGAAAGTCTGACACACTAACAAAGTCACTGTAATAGTCATCAAACATGGTGTGCATGTCTCTGATATAGAGGTGAAATAAAGGAATGACATGGAAATCACACTGCTGAGAAAAGACCTGTAGAGATGTTTTACTTACATACTGATCTATGTTTTGAATTGTGATCACCATTTTTAGAAGTATCCAAATTCATGGGCTGCATCCTCAGTCAGGTTGACCGGAAGTAAACGGCTGTGAAATTGGACGGTCTAGCCTTCAGATTTGCGTCACCGCTTTCTCGGTGGAGTTAAATAAACTTGGCCGTCTGCTCCTTGCTATCTAAAATATAACAGGACACTGGAGTTATATCTCGACCACCTCACATTTCTGTTTAATCAGTTTTCTGTTTGACGTTTACTCAGCTGTGTAAAAACTAATCTCTTGCTAATCTTACTAAACTAATCTAATAACTTTGATCTCAGCCAAACTGATTTACTCAGGAACAAATAAAACACTGAAAAAGGACAAAGAATAACATTTTTAGGTTGTCTAAGTGACTTATATATTACGTTTAACCTGAGTAGTAAAAGTTGGCGGAGATCTGAAAAGGATGTGCCAGGAGTTTGCCATTCTCAGCGGCTCTAGTCACCCTCGAGCTCCCGGCTAGCTATCGAGCTGGTGGGTAACAGACGTCTCCAATAACGTTGGACGTCTTGATAAACCGAGCAGATATTTGAAGTTTACACACCTACTTTCTTGCCTGAAAATATGTTAAAAGTTTATTTTGTGACCCAGAAAGATTAATAAGAGTAATATTAAAACTTAGTAGCGGCCGCCATTGTTGAAAACTGGAATTGGCTGGGCTGTGCTATGAATTCTGGGATATGGTGGGCCACGAAGGACACACCTGACCCATACTTCAAATTCGGGGAAAAGGAGGACACATTTGTCGGCTGCATTCAGCAGAGAGTCTTCAAATTTGGCCAGCCTTCGGCGCATCGCTATGACTTAATAGGCCTACAAATGCGTCCTCAGGAGGATGCAGCCCATGAATTTGGACACGACCATTATTCATGGTGTCTGACATCCAGTCTTGGGTGTAACGCGTTACTTAGTAATGCTGTAATTAAATTACTTTTCCACTGAAAAAGTAGAGTTACTGATTACTGTTCAGTTTTAGGTATTTTAATTACAGTTACTTACAATGTACTTGCGTTACATTGTAAAATAATTAAACTCGCTGAATATCATTATTTAATTTCAATAATTTATTTTCTAAAGGTAAAAGTAAACTCTGCCGCTTTAACATCGCTGTAGTGCAGCTGCACGTCATTTCGCGCCAGTTTGCTGCACAGTCGTATTCTAAAGCGGAAGCTGTCGGACTCTGTTGAAGCGAGTGGCTGTTTTATGAAATGGACATATTCCCGTCTCTTCACTTTTCTGAAACAAGCAGACAAGAACATTACAGCAATATGTAAAAACTATCGGCTGCTGTTAATAGCACAAGTAATCTACTGAAGCGCCTGACACGAGAGCATAGACGAACACTTCTAAGTGATCCTTGTTCATCATCCATGGATAACACCACAGCAACTCCTGCTAAGTAGCAAAAACTGATTTTACTTCAGCAGCACAGAAAGTGTCTGAAGGTGAGCTTAAAAAATGATTGCAGACTACATTGTGGAAGAGATGCCACTACTGCGTACTGTAGAGTCTTCGTCTTTAAAAAAATATTTATTATTTAAAGAGTTTAATTTCTATTGTTTGTCCACTCAAGGTTTATAGGGATTTTAAGAAGTTATTGAGTAATTAAGTTACTTTTCAGACACAGTAATTAGATAAGTATTTTAAATACAATATTGATTAAGTAATTAGTAATTAATTACTTTTTTAAAGTAACTTACCCACCATTGCTGACATCTAATGGCTGTATGATTGATGCTTACACAAATAGCATTAAAGCTCTGATCTTATGTAAATACCTGTTGTATCTTATTTGCCTGTTGTTCCCATTAACTGTTTTTACACACACATATAACAGCTTACAAAAGCAAAGAACGACTGAGTCAGATGGAAGATGTATATGCACACAGTGTGTATCTGTGTCACTACAAAGTTAGACAATAACAATATCATCGGCAGACAGAGAAACACTTAGCCAAGCTGAAACCTGCACAAGAACGCTTACAGGAACTCGACCCTGTGAAGAAACTGAATACTCTCACCTCCCTGACAAGAACAACAAAGACTTACCTGAAATGTGACCTGAGGCTCAGTCAGTGCACACTCACCTGTCTAACTGGGCTTTGTCTTATGGAAGAATAAGTCTTGAAATCCTTTGCTTGATCAAGAGCAGAACACATTTCTTGAATAGTTACTGTAGCTGCAGGTGTAACTGCCCTGAAACTGGTCACCAAAGATCATTGGACTTTGGCTAAAGACAGGAGTCGCAGGGAAAACTGTGACACAAACATACAGATGATCCCAGCCACTAACCAGAACAGCACTGCTGTTGTAACACTGTTACAGTCTGATTAATATTCAACTCTACACTGGTCGAAGTAAGAACACAAATGTTTAGCTCAGCTGAGTCTTTTTCACTTTTCTTTGTTCCTTTGCTTTTATTAACTTGGGCCTTTATTCATCATTGGAAAGTCTTATTCCTATAACCATGGTGACAATCTGGGTAAACACGATAACAATACTTTTTAAATCACCTGGGATGTGTGTCTGCTTTACTTAAAAGTATTTGGTAATAAACAAGGCAGAGCGCTAACAAACCACTGGAAGAAATGCACAGAATATAGATGATATGAGCACTGTAAGGTAAATGTAAGGGCTCTGATCCAGGGTTCAAAGTGAAAAGAACATCTCTGAGCTTCTTTACTGAGCCAAGCACAGATTCTGACAGACTGACCCCCGCGGTCTTTCACTACTCAGGTTAAACATACTACTCGCTACTCAGATAACTTAAAAATGTAATTGTTTGACTTTTTTCAGTGTTTTATTTGTTTTTGAGTAAATCGGTTTGGCTGAGATCAAAGTTATTAGATTCGATTAAATAAAACTTTATTAATCCCTCGGGAGGGTTCCTCCGGGGTTTTCACAAAGCTGCATAAACGTCAAACAGAAAGTGATTAAACAGAAGTGTGAGACGGTTGAGAATTTACACCAGTGTCCTGTTATATTTTAGATAGCGAGGAGCAGAGTTTATTAGCTGAGTTTATTAAACTCCACCGAGACAGCAGTGACGCAAATCTGAAGACTAGACCGTCCCATTTTACAGCCTCACACTTCCGGCCTTCTCGGTCTTCCAAGGACCCGGCCCACGTAGACCGCGAAGGCCGGTTCAATTCAATTCAATTCAATTCAATTTTATTTATATAGCGCCAAATCACAACATAAGTCGCCTCAAGGCGCTTCATAGATACAGAGAAAAACCCAACAATCATATGACCCCCTATGAGCAAGCACTTTGGCAACAGTGGGAAGGAAAAACTCCCTTTTAACAGGAAGAAACCTCCAGCAGAACCAGGCTCAGGGAGGGGCGGGGTCATCTGCTGCGACCGGTTGGGATGAGAGAAGGAAGACAGGATAAAAGACATGCTGTGGAAGAGAGACAGAGATTAATAACAGATATGATTCAATGCAGAGAGGTCTGTTAATACATAGTGAGTGAGAAAGGTGACTGGAAAGGAAACACTCAATGCATCATGGGAATCCCCCGGCAGCCTATGTCTATTGCAGCATAACTAAGGGAGGATTCAGGGTCACCTGGTCCAGCCCTAACTATATGCTTTAGCAAAAAGGAAAGTTTTAAGCCCAATCTTAAAAGTAGAGATAGTGTCTGTCTCCCGAATCCAAACTGGAAGCTGGTTCCACAGAAGAGGGGCCTGAAAACTGAAGGCTCTCCCTCCCATTCTACTTTTAAATACTCTAGGAACAACAAGTAGGCCTGCAGAGCGAGAGCGAAGTGCTCTAATAGGGTGATATGGTACTACAAGGTCATTAAGATAAGATGGGGCCTGATTATTTAAGACCTTGTATGTGAGGAGCAGGATTTTGAATTCAATTCTGGATTTAACAGGAAGCCAAAACAGGAGAAATATGCTCTCTCTTTCTAGTCCCTGTCAGTACTCTTGCTGCAGCATTTTGGATTAACTGAAGGCTTTTCAGGGAGTTTTTTGGACATCCTGATAATAATGAATTACAGTAGTCCAGCCTAGAAGTAATAAATGCATGAACTAGTTTTTCAGCGTCACTCCTCCGAAGGATGCGGCCTAGACTTTGGGACAGAGCTTATGTGTTTTCCTCTGTCTGTTGTTGTGTTGTACATGCTCTCTGCTGTGTGTTTCTCTTGTGGTCCTGTCTAATTCCTAGCTCTCAGTTCCAGGTCTGTCTTCTTGTTGTCTAGGTTGAGTTTGCAGTTTCCCAGTGTTTCAGTTGTGAGTTTCCATATTCATGGTTTTGGTTTGTTTTTTGTGAGTTGATTTTATGGAGGACTTTGCAGCAATGAAACTGCTGTTTTCAGTTATAGTCATGTGTTGTGAGTCCTGCGTTTGGGTCCTACATCCTGCCTGCCACAGCGCAAACAGAGACACAGTGGTAGAAGTATCACTCTGAGAGGAAACACACAAAGATTGGAAACTGCATTTGTAGAGAAAATTGCCAAACATTTAAGAGAATTTTATAATTTCACTGAATATTTTGTACATGCAGTTTTTCTGTCCTGTTAAACATTAAAATGAAATTGAATTGTTAAGTACTTCCAAGTAAGTGCCCTGGTGTGTTATGTAACAGGACCGGTTTCTAGAAGAACTATGGAAGGGGACATCTGTTTGAATTTAAGTTGATGATGTTCTTTAGTAACCGTGGTCAAATTCCATTTTATAGGTATACTGACCACGAGTTGGAAAGCCGCCATGATGGCTCATGTAATGTACTCTACATACTACAGACTGTTGATGGTTGAATCCACAGAGCTGGTGTCCCATAAACCCCAGAACAGCGGCCGGTCCACAAAGAAAGCAAATCTCCTGGAGCTCACAACAGAAATGATGATTTGTAAAGTGAGTCATTTCTTCATGCTGCACTGCTACACCAGATCTTGGAGATCATCCACCTGCCCACTTTAACCCCTAAATGGGACAAAGGTTAACCTTGCACCTCTCCTTACATTTTCTGCAGTTCATATGTGAAAACTGCGTTTAGAATGAAAACAACACCTTTAAAGATTTAAAGTTTCTGAAAACAGTTCTATTAAAAAGTTTTATTGAAAAAAGTCATACTTCAAAAACCATGTTCTATAAAAATCTTATGCATTGTAACTTTTGATTCAGTTATATTCAAGTAATAGAAAATTTTTCATCTTTGTGTCTCTGTACACTGTAAAAAAAATATTCCGTAGAAAAACGGAAAATGTCCTGGTAATTTTCTGCCAGTACATTTTCTGTTTTTTTACGGAAGTTTGACGGACTTTTCTGTAAACGATAAAACGGAAAATTCTGTAGATTTACAGTATACTCTCTGTACTATTTACGGACATTTCCTTCAGCTATAAAACCGAAGATTCCGTTTATTCACAGTATATTTTCTGTATCATTAACTGATATTTTCCGTAAATAGAAAATTTGAAATTTCTGTTTATATTACTATTTCCAAGCACTTCTTTTCACTGTAACTCATTAAATATAGTTCTTTATATCCTTAAACGTACATTTCTATGCAATTACAACCTAGTACACCATGTACTCAAAAATTCATAAATTAAAACTTAAATTAATTTGTGCTTCGTACACAACAACATTGGTACAATTAATGTTAAATATTCTTTTATTCTCCTCAACTCTAAAACTATACTAAAATATAATGACAGCATCCATCTTGTCATAAAACTACTAAACAGCTGATACATGAACAAAATAACTCACAAGCTTTCAAATTTGAGCATTTTTATTTCCTTAAAATCAGGTTGCCCTCATGTAAATGTGTTTATTTACATTCATTCAAGTGGCTACCAAGTGTTTTCTTCAAACAGGACACCTGACAAACAAAAAATGTCATATTTAACTATATGTTCACATTTAATCATATCCATAGTACCTTTTAGTTAGAATCACTGCCTTGTGGTAGTTTTGCCTCAGCCAAATGGTTAAGGTGTGGCTTACATCCATGTCTGTCCACTTATGATACAGTATACACATGTAGTCAGTTATAGCCAAACACCTTTGATTACTGAATTACATTCACTTCATTAATGAAGTGAATGTCATTCACATTTGTGTGAACATTTGTCTGAGAACAACTCTTTACCTTAAAATATAACATACTTGAGTCAAAATTTGTTGACTGTTTAAGTGGTGCCACATGAATAAAACTGAACAGATCTAAAGAAGATGTTCCTGAACTTTGGGTTTATTCAAACAGGACGGATGGATAACCACAGGACTTTTCACCATATGATAACTAAAACACAAAATAAATTAAGACAGATCACTGTCCCAAACTTAAAGATAAAAGTGTATTTACTGGACTTGTTTTGTCAGTGAGGAGCAAAGTACAATTAGAAGTGCTTGTTCTGATGAAAAGTTAAACTGTAAACAGCAGCGTAGTGAATAAGGATCTGTGTCATCCTCAGCAGTGACAACACTTAAACATCATAGTTCAAAATCCTTAATGCACACCTTTTTCTCCATGGTGTTCAAATGCTCTTAGCTGTTTAAGTAGAGGAAAAAGTCTGACATATTTCATGACCATTAAATGTTAGACAAGGCTCTGAAAACAAGGTTACGGTTACAAACAAAAACCTCTGCTTGTGCGCACAGACCCTAAATCACAACAAATAAGACAATAGTAAGGCAAATTACTACAAAGTCTTGTTACCACTCTTCATATACCAGTGTGACAAAGTCCTGAATCCAGCCTGCATGTTAGTCCATCAAGGTCCATCTGAGCTTTAAGTAAAATACACTCAGCTTTTCCTTGGATTTTCAGAGTTGCTCAGTTCATACAGGAACTGCAGCAGTCGGGATTAACGTGTCGCTGTGTTGCTCCTCCAAGTCAGCCATTGAGACTAGTCGCAATTTATTCTGAGAAAAAAAAGAGAAACAACAAGTCATTTTTAAAAAGTTTGTATTTTTATTTTATTTTTTACCTAGAACATAAACAACATAAAAAAGGATTAGGGCTGTGCGATATGACGATTTATATCAGATGACAATATAAAAATGTGTATGTTTCATATTATACACTATTGTTTGTTATGTGGTGTTGCAAAATAAACTGTTTATGGCAATATATTTTTCATGATTTTGATGGTCACTGTAGTGGCTATATTAATTTCTTAAAGTTCTCTCTTTCTCTTATACTTAAAATAACCACACTATGGACGGACAAGTGACTGTTTTTACGTGTACTTTCGTTACCAACAATGACGGTAAAACCATTGCGTGGCTCCGCCGTCCGCTTGTTTATTTTCCACATAAACCTTTCACAATAAAGCTCAAATGATGTACATTATTCCCAAACATCAAATTTCAGAATATGCATCAAACAAATGACCTCAAATAAAAACATGAAGTGACTATAAATGGCGCTTACAGTCACCACGCAGATGAAGGCACAGAGAATACCAGCATGACCAGCGAGGATGAGGCAGAACCAGCTAGCTCCATCAGAAGGACCAGACAAAAGAAATCGAGGACCTTATTGTTAAACGAGGGGCTACCTCTGTAGCATGGACATGGTTTGGTTATGAAAAGTCTGACACGCCCCAGAAAGCTATACTATGCAAATTATGCCACAAACTGGTCCCCACCACCACTCAAACACGACAAACCTCTTTAACCACCTACACAAGAATCACATGAAAGAGTATGGAGAGAGTTTACGAATGAAAAGCAAAAAAGAGCCGTCAGGTGCTCAAAATAATCCTTAGACTCAAACGTTAGAACAGGCTTTTCCTCGCAGCACGCCGTGAAATAAATACTCAGAAAGAAAATGGCAGCCGTTTAAACTCATGTCTAAAAATGTATAGTTTCATGCATCGGTCAAAACACTCGACTCCAGGTACACGACGCCCAACTGAAAACACTTCACATAAGTCGAGTTGCCCGAGAATCACAGAATTTACAGAAAATGCACTATTTTGTGATATATATCGTTATCAGGAGAGAAATGTCTTATATTGGGATGTGAGATTTTGGTCATATCACACAGCCCTACAAAGGATTATAATTCACGTAGAGTTGCATACACATAACACCATTCTGTTGCAACAAAAGCAGTTTATAATTAAAGTAACATACATACCTTGAAAAACGAAATCAACCACAACATTAAACTCACCTTGTGTTTGTAGAGAAGGTGGTCAGGGTTTTTCTTCATTTCCTGAGACCAGCTGCTCTGGATTATTACCAGCTTGTATCTTCATCTTTTTTTTCACTTGGTGAAGTCTTTCATTGCTCTGCACTGGAAAACCAAAGTGTGTGATCAAAGGTGAAATAAGGGATATTTTTCCACTGCAGGACTTAGAGTCAAGTAGTGATAGCTGTTGAACCATTTCTCAAATAATCTGTAATAATTTTTAAGAAAGATACAAATATCTCTGCTTATATTTGGCTAAAAGCTTGATATAGACAAGGCATATAAAGCCCCTGCACACCAGCACTGCGCTTACATTATAGTTCAATCAAGAAATAGTTATTATTGATTTATTATTGAATTTTTTTTAGTAATAATTATTAGTATTTAATCATATTTGCACAGTGGGGTGACAAAAATATTCCACATACTAGAAATGCTGCTCAACATTTCATAAATTACATTTTCAACAAATGCTGGAGTAAAAACACAGTTACAGGGAAAATGTGTCTGTCTATAAATATTAACTAAACATTTCTATGTGCTACAAAATAGACATGTGGTGAGGTGAAACTATACTTTCAATAATATTACCACTACAGTCTGTTAACCACCGAAATAATCTATGCTGGTCAGCTAGCTAAAAGTATTTACTTTAGCAGCCCAAATCAGAGTGCTGCTAAAGTATCATCAGCAAAAGCTAATGCTACATTAGCATTTGCTAGCGTCAGCCGGGAAGGTCTGAGGGTTAAACTAGGGTTAGTGTAACTTTGCCCGAAACCCTTTAAAGTGTACAGTAGAGCCAACTGTAAAACACGGGTATTGATACAGTACTTATGAGAGTCCTAGAATAATTTCTAGGACCATAAGTTCTCACTTTCCCCAGTTATCCACATCGCTGACTTTCGCTAATTAGCTAGTTAGCAGTCACAGCTGTGTAATACCCAGAGAGACACAGACAGCTAACTATAATATTTATGAAAACTGGTTCAGCCACTGAAGGGCAAAACTGGTGGTATCACAGTAAAAATTATTTTAACATTAACTAAAATAAAGCTTAAGTCATGTTAAACCTAAATAACAATTATTTTTTTAAAAATGAGTCAGCAAAATATTCCTGACTTGTCTGGAGACAGCCGAAACCAGTTAACAAATAAATTAACAATTCTTTCTAAATAAAAACGCAGAGTCTTTTGAAAATTATTATTTTGATAAAAGGAAACATGAGTTTTAATACTTACCACAGAAATTTGAAGGCAGTTTCTCCAACTTCAGAGTCCAAAATCCAGATGAAGCCTGAAAGAAGCCTAATGGCTGCTCTTGCGCTTACTTTTCCCTCCTTTTTGGGTTCTTTTTCCCACAATGCATTGCAGTAGTTGAGAAATACAGAAAAATACCTGTAAATTACTAATACGGAAAATTCCTTCACGTTTATACAGTAGATAGTACTGTATTTTTACGGATTTTTTTTACAGTGTATTCTTCTTTTAGAGAAATCTGAAAATTTGTGATTGTAGCTTAGCAGGCAAGATATGAATGAGTATTCATGATGACAAATGTTTGGTCAACAGTAAGAAACATTTGCACTGTCCATTGTAAAAATGTATATATTCATAAACACCTGCTTCACACAGAGTGCCCTCTGCTGCTGAGAAGCTGAAGTGATACTGTGTGGTAAATTGTGACTGCTTGGGGAGTGAACTATTTGGGACAAGGGCCCTCCAGAAGTCCTGGCATGCTTTAACCTACCTCGGCGCTTTGCAACATGCTGATGATGCACTGCCCATCAGCAAATAAGCCCTAAAGAAGGCCACTCTAAAAAGTAATTCAGAGGCTTAGTAAATATCACTATAAATATAAGTTAGATGAGCCTGATAAAATCTATGAATATCCTTTTAGTAATTATTTGAGTTTGATAAATTGAAATAAATGTCTAAAATGTTAACGTATGTGTTTGTGTTAAATTAAGGTATTTATTTACATTTATCTCAGACAAGAAATTCAGTATGTGGTTCACAGAATACCTTCTTTGCATGTACTTAATATTTTTGTTTAAATTTGAATCAAAATATGTGAGAAATAGGTATCTATACTGATCAGTATCTCGTACTAAAATCATTAATTATTCAAATCAATATTATTTACTACAACTGAAAAGTGTAAGTAAAACACGATAACGTAAAGTAATTGAGTACCATGAGCCTTTTGCATTGTTTTGTTCATTTTGTTTTTCAAATACTCTGAGCGTTTGTGTTTGCTCTCCTGGTTTGACATTTATCCTTCAAGTATGTGAGGCTTTGAGCTAAAAGGGAAAAGGCTCTTGTCTTTTTAGTGCTTCTTTATTGCGAGTTATTGCCATGTTTATGAAAATTAAATTTTCATTTGGAAAAATGTTAACATGTGGTCATTTTTCATACATGTTGTTAGGTTTTGTATTGTTGATTGTCATTTATGCTTAGAAATATTTAACCATATATGCTTAGAGGTGTATAATCAATTGTGTAGTGAAAGGACTGTGATCTTTAGCAGGCTGCAAAGGCTTGGTGTGTATTCCACACTGGAATGCACACCTACATCCTAGGAGCATGGAGAGGTCGTACCTTGTTTTATTGTTTTATGGTAGGATTAACGTAGCTACGTCTGTTCTAGTCTAAGTGCTTTTTGTTTAGATGAACTGTTGGATTTTCCAGACCAGCAGGTTAAGGAAGTCGTTTATGGGGTCACACTCTGACACCCCCCCCCCCCCCACACACACACACACAGGCAAGGTACTCTTTGTTTGTATGTAGACGTCATATAGACGTCATATGTTAATGAACCTATGCATATTCATGTAACCTCAATAAAAGAACAGTGTTACGGGAGAATGAACGAGAGCAACTGGGGTCAAGCGAAGGAACGGCGCCTGTCCGGTCTCTCCCGTGCACGAGAAACATGAAGAACTTTGCCTACTTGTGTCTTGCTTTGCAGTGTAATTATATTGTCTTCAACGTTCCAGCGGATGGGTTCAAGCTACAAACCTATCACATGTATTATGAAACACACAACTACATATTAGTTTGTTTGGTTTTGTAGACTTAAACTACCAGTGAAATACAATAACATTCATGTTTGAATGTTAGGGGGCGATCGTGGCTCAAGAGTTGGCAGTTTGTCTTGTAATCGGAAGGTTGCTGGTTCAAGCCCCGGCACCAACAGTCTTGGTTGCTACTGGTTGCCTACTGGTGGTGGTCAGAGGGCCAGTCAGTGTGCCCCAGGGTGGCTGTGACTGCAATGTAGCTGCCATCACCAGTGTGTGGATGACTGAATGTAGTGTAAAGTGCTTTGGGGTCCATAGGGACTAAGTAAAGCACTATACAAATACAGGCCATTTACCATATTTAATATTAAGTACAATTTTGATTATATTGCATTCAGTTTACAATATTAAGAAAATGGAACAAAATTTTGGATTAACTGACCATCTACAGGGTGGGCCATTTATATGGATACACCGTAATAAAATGGGAATGGTTGGTAATATTAAAGTCCTGTTTGTGGCACATTAGTATATGTGAGGGGGCAAACTCCTCAAGATGGGTGGTGACCATGGTGGCCATTTAGAAGTCGGCCATCCTGATTACAACTTTTGTTTTTTCAATAGGAAGAGGGCCATGTGACACATCAAACTTATTGGTAATGTCACAAGAAAAACAATTGTGTGCTTGGTTTCAAAGGTAACTTTATTCTTTCATGAGTTATTTACACATTTCTGACCACTTATAAAATGTGTTCAATGTGCTGCCCATTGTGTTGGATTGTCAATGCAACCCTCTTCTCCCACTCTTCACACACTGATAGCAACACCGCAGGAGAAATGCCAGCACAGGCATCCAGTATCTGTAGTTTCAGGTGCTGCACGTCTCATATCTTCACACCATAGACAATTGCCTTCTAAGGGGGTCAGATCGGGAGAACTTGGGGGCCATTCAACTGGCCCACGATGACCAATCCACTTTCCAGGAGACTGCTACCAATAAGTTTGATGTGTCACATGGCCCTCTTCCTATTGAAAAAACAAAGGTTGTATCCAAGATGGCCGACTTCTAAATGGCCACCATGGTCACCACCCATCTTGAGGAGTTTGCCCCCTCACATATACTAATGTGCCACAAACAGGACTTTAATATCACCAACCATTCCCACACTGTAATCCCTAACAGTTGTTCTAGCTCATAACTAATAAGCTCATAACACTCAAATGTCGTTTTGTAGTTGAGCAAACTATAAAGTATTGAGCTCTGTTGGCTTTTATGCAGCTTTAATTGAATAGGGCTCAATATTTTTTAGCTAAATTTTTTGGAACGCTCAAAATGTTTAAGAAGCATATATTAGTGACGTTCTGGTGGGTGGAGTCTTGTCGCTCCCTCAGGAAAGCTTAGTCAGCCATCTTGAATTTACCTTGATACGGGGAAGTTTTGGCCAGCCCGTGTGGATTAAGAGTCCCCAACTTCAACCCACCACGACCACCACCTTATTTTTTTTCATCAACTGCCCTAAATTTGGTAAGTCTAACGTGTTTTTGTTTTGTTTAAATTTAATTTCAATAAACATTCTTTTTTATTTTTTACTGGAAATATATTTGTACTTTGTGCACAGTGAATGTTTGTTATAAATGAATTCGAATCCAAGTAATTGTAATTTTAGAAGTTTTCTAATGTGACAAATACGTAATGTTATTTCAAATTAGAATGATGTAACGTTTTGGCGGTTTTCCGTGGGGGACAACATTTCCCATAATGCATTGTATTCTTGCCCGGGAAGTTGACGGTGGCAGTTCTAGCTCCATGCATTTGAACTTTCTACTAAAACTTTCCACTGGTTGTCGTATTCGCCGGTAATGTACGTGCGTATTGTGAGTATACTTATTTCAAGTGTCCGTGTCCGTGTTACACAGTCAGTAGTTTACGCTGTTGAGCTGTGTGTGTGTGCTAGCATGAAGCGAACAATAATAAACAACATGAGTGTGTTATCATGATGGTAATTAGACACGTTTGTATTTTTTCGTAGTCTCAAATGTGTGGTTGTGAGATAATCTCGAAATCCTTTTAACAGTTTAGAGGGGTATTCCACTAAGCGAGCTCTACAAGTCAAGGCTTGCGGAAAAATGCATCGCCTGATTCAGCCTAACATTATACACTGGTCGAACTCGGTGCTACGAACGAAGTTCAGCTAAATTGTTCGCGCTAATTCGACAAGGCTCAACCAGCCAGACTGAGGCGCCTCCTTGACACCTTTAAGCCAGACCCTATCGATCTTTGCTAGATAAATTGAAATGAAATGAAAATAAAGAGCCGCGTTCTGCTCCCAGGCTAAGAAAGAATCATTGATGCAGACTGTGCGGATCACAAATACTCCCTAACCTGTAAGGCTGGGGTGTCCAAACTTTTTTCACTGAGGGCTACTTACTAGAAATTAGGTAAATAACCTTAACTTTAGTGTATTAAAGTGTATTAAAGATCACAAAATCACTTAAAAGTGGTCGAATATGTTATATTGTTGAATATAATTAAAGACAAAACTGCTTTCATCACAGCTTTCCATAAATGGATCTTTATTGATTCATTCAGAAAAAGCTTTGGTAGCTTATTTTCAGAACAGCAGCCTCAGATTTCTTTTTAGACAGAAGATTTACAGCACAGAGAAAAAACAATAAAAGGGAAAATAGGACGGGTAAATTTCAAGTTTGTTATTTAAGTTATTAAGCTTAGCAACACACTTATCAACATTAGTTTGAAACGGTTAACATTAACAGACTGAACTGGACTTAATAACAGGAGTGCATATAATCTTAGTAAATTATTGTGGTGAGTATCAGCTGCGCTGGGTATGTAAATCGGGCCATCCAGCTGCGGTGCTGATTCGACGTCACTCGTGCCAAAAATCCGGACAAATGTCACTTGATCAAGGAGCAGATCTGCATCAGATGAGATCAGCTGACTACTTGTGTGTGTGTGCTGTGCAAAAAATGTTTTTGAACATTAATAAGTCGTCTTTGTGCACATATTGTTTACAGATATCAGACTGCAAAGAGCGCTACAGAGAGTCAACATTTCACCAGTTGTCAGTGGGTGAGTTTTATAATTTGTGTCCCAATTTAAATAAAAAATAAATACAAAGAAACTAGAGAATTTTGCCTTGAATTATTCAAAAATTTTAGATTTTTTTTGGGTTACCCTTCTAGATTGACAGGTTTAGCCCGTTACACAAAAAGTTTGGACACCCCTGATCTATAACAATGACAATCAGAACATGGCTATCCAACACTTTGTTTTTACTCTGCATTTGTGTAAATACTATTCTAATAGATATTGTGTGTTCATCTAGGAACAGCATGATGTAAATACAAGACGGGCCCTCGTCCTTCGTGCACTTCCTGTGTACCTGCGTGAAGATGCCTCCACGTTATTCAGGACTTGTGATGTAAGTGTACTGGCCTCAGCATCAACCATATGACATCGCTCAGAACTCAAGGAGAACCAGGGTGTACAGTGGGGCAAAAAAGTATTTAGTCAGCCACCGATTGTGCAAGTTCCCCCACTTAAAAAAATGACAGAGGTCAGTAATTTGCACCAGAGGTACACTTCAACTGTGAGAGACAGAATGTGAAAAAAAATCCATGAATTCACATGGTAGGATTTGTAAAGAATTTATTTGTAAATTAGGGTGGAAAATAAGTATTTGGTCACCTCAAACAAGGAAAATCTCTGGCTCACACAGACCTGTAACGTCTTCTGTAAGAAGCTTTTCTGTCCCCCACTCGTTACCTGTATGAATGGCACCTGTTTGAACTCATCATCTGTATAAAAGAGACCTGTCCACAGCCTCAAACAGTCAGACTCCAAACTCCGCCATGGCCAAGACCAAAGAGCTTTCGAAGGACACCCGGAAAAGTATTGTAGACCTGCACCAGACTGGGAAGAGTGAATCTACAATAGGCAAGCAGCTTGGTGTGCAAAAATCAACTGTGGGAGCAATCATCAGAAAATGGAAGACATACAAGACCACTGATAATCTCCCTCGATCTGGGGCTCCACGCAAAGATCTCATCCCGTGGGATCAAAATGATCATGAGAACGGTGAGCAAAGATCCCAGAACCACACAGGGGGACCTGGTGAATGACCTGCAGAGAGCTGGGACCAAAGTAACAAAGGTCACCATCAGTAACACACTACAACGGCAGGGAATCAAATCCCGCAGTGCCAGACGTGTTCCGCTGCTGAAGCCAGTGCATGTCCAGGCCCGTCTGAAGTTTGCCAGAGAGCACATGGATGATACAGCAGAGGATTGGGAGACTGTCATGTGGTCAGATGAAACCAAAGTAGAACTTTTGGGTATAAACTCAACTCGTCGTGTTTGGAGGAAGAAGAATACTGAGTTGCATCCCAAGAACACCATACCTACTGTGAAGCATGGGGGTGGAAACATCATGTTATGGGGCTGTTTTTCTGCCAAGGGGACAGGACGACTGATCCTTGTTAAGGACAGAATGAATGGGGCCATGTATGGTGAGATTTTGAGCCAAAACCTCCTTCCATCAGTGAGAACTTTGAAGATGAAACGAGGCTGGGTCTTCCAACATGACAATGATCCAAAACACACCGCCCGGGCAACAAAGGAGTGGCTCCGTAAGAAGCATTTGAAAGTCCTGGAGTGGCCTAGCCAGTCTCCAGACCTCAACCCCATAGAAAATCTGTGGCGGGAGTTGAAAGTCCGTGTTGCTCGGCGACAGCCCCAAAACATCACTGCTCTCGAGAAGATCTGCATGGAGGAATGGGCCAAAATACCAGCTACTGTGTGTGCAAACCTGGTAAAGACCTATAGTAAACGTTTGACCTCTGTTATTGCCAACAAAGGTTATGTTACAAAGTATTGAGTTGTATTTTTGTTATTGACCAAATACTTATTTTCCACCCTGATTTACGAATAAATTCTTTACAAATCCTACCATGTGGATTCATGGATTTTTTTTTCACATTCTGTCTCTCACAGTTAAAGTGTTCCTCTGGTGCAAATTACTGACCTCTGTCATCATTTTAGGTGGGGGAACTTGCACAATCGGTGGCTGACTAAATACTTTTTTGCCCCACTGTATATCAGGAAGGATGTTCAACACAGTCCTCATCTGACTTGTTTTCTCCCATATATCAACTATTGTTGAATAAGATTGCAAGAAGATTGTTACGCATAAACCAGAAAACATGAAAATAGTTGAAAGATTATTATACAAAAAAAATCTGCAGATAAAAACTATCTCCCTTTTTAAAATTCAAGTGTTCTATTTTTTTGGAGGTGCCATGTTGTGGTCAGAGAAATGTTTGGTAAATAACAAAAACAAATATCTTGGCATATATTTATTATTGAAAACATTTATTTACACATATGTTTTGAAACCAAACCCAAATTAAGATTATTGTAATGCATCATGATGTATCGCAATATCAAATTAAATCGTTGACATTATAATCCTAAAAGAAACGTGCGACTTATGAAGATTCACACCTCTAATCAATAGCATGATTTGTGTCCTTGTGGGGCTGAACTCATTCTTGTATTATTTTTGTTTTGCAGTCAGCAGATGGTCCAGACCTCACTGACACTCCTGTGGCTCTGCTGACAGTTGTCACGGATGACACTACTGATTCGGCCCTCTTCAGTCCCGAAAGCATCTGCATTGTCGTTGAGGATGAAATACTTGTGAATGGTCCCACAAATCTGGCTGAGTCATTTCTCCTGCTCTTTGGGTACATCTATGCATTAGACCTACAATACCCAAAGAAACTTGAGCTTACATTCACATTTATCCAGAAGGTTGTGATGTGCCTTGAGGACAACAAACCACTGAAAGGGCGTCTACTGATGCTGAAGAATGATTTGTTCAATGAGTGAATCACTCAGAATGGACTACTTGTTAAGCTGAGTATTGAGGAAGCTTTTTTGTTTGTTTTTTTTCCTAATCATTTGCCTCTTCTACCTCACATTTAAGATGAATGACTGTTCAGTTCACTATTCATGTTTAATGTTCTGTTGCCTAATACGTAAATGCACTGCCTTGATGTTTGTTCCCTATAAGTACAGCAGTGGAAACCAGTACTGTTTTTTTTATGTATTTTTAAAAAAGAAAGTGAGCTGCAGCTGTCAAGGTACAGTAAGTGTTAAATGCATCAATGTTCTAATAGCTGCAATTGCTGTTAATACTGAAAATGTTATTGAATTTTAGAATTGAGATGGAGACCCTTGGAGTCTTTTTCTCTTGTTTTATTTATGAAGCACTTTTTTATGAGTGAGCTCTGTTGTTTGTGCCTTTTTAAAAGCACATTGTGTTTAATAAAAAGTTGTTAAATTGTTAGTGTTGTTACTTTCATGTTTTCTAACACTTTTAGCTGATTATAATTTACTGGGTAAACAGTTTAGAATTATTTGTAAGTGTATTTCCCACAGTATTTTAAAAAATATTGAAGATTTTAAGTGTTATTTCCCATATTATAAGTTAGAAAATATGAAAAAGTTTGAGTTTATTTCCCACATCGTATGAGTTGCAATATGTAAAATATTTTGAGTGTATTTCCCACCTTAATTAAGTTGAAAAAATTGAACATTTTGAGTTTATTACTCCCTAATTATAAGTTGAGGAATATCAACATTTATGAGTTAACATTGAGGTAATTTAAGGCAACTGCAACTATAATTTTTATTGTAGTTAAACTTAAAACTTTTAAAAACATCACTAAAAAATTGTTGTGTAATCTGTTACACAACAATTTTTGAGTTCTGTGAACTTATTAGGTTTTACAGTGCATGTTATTATGGTGTATCCATATAAATGGCCCACCCTGTATATTTCAGTTACACTGACCAAGCATGTCAGTGTTATTTACTCAATTTTTTCACGTTTGTGTAACAACTACAATTATTAATTTCAACTTAATATGTTTAAGCTTTAGTTATTCAATTGATCAAGTATATTGAACAGATTTGACTGGTTTCCAATCTACTAAATATTTTTAAGTGTAAAAGTGTTGCCTCAAAATTTTTAAGTAAACGTCAGTTTTAGTTTTTAGAACAGCTACTGGTTTTTATTCCACCACCTTATACGCCATGCACATCTTAACCCCAAGCAATTTTAACAATCCACAATAAAATAAAAAAAATGCTGTCATCAAATTCTGCCCCTGATTGGAAGAGTCACTCATGAAAGAGTTTTTATTTTATACTTTACTAAAAAAAAACTAAATATATCTCATGAGCAGAGGTAATTGGTTCCCAACCCAGAGGACATAATCTTCAGGGTTGTGAGATGATCAACAAGGAAGCAGAGAATCAATATCTTTGCTGCACAAAATCCTTTTTATGTTTCATTCCTCGAGGATTTGCTTTTTTTCACTGTGTTCTCCTTCAGTGCATTCTTTCCACCGAGGAGTGTCGAACATCTCCACATAATAAGCAGGTTGTCAATTTTTGCAACTTTAGCATCAAAATCGGAAAGCTCTTTTATTTGTTAGGTGTTATGTACCCCTGCATGAATATCAAAATGATATGATCAATAGTAGCTCAGTGTCCTGACATGTGCTGCAGGTCAATCATGCTGATTGAAGAAACGTTGTCATCTAAACAAAAGGCAAAGCCAAGAAAACCTGTTTGAGTCCCAGAGTTCAAACCTAAATACTGTATTTGCTGTCTTTCTACAAGACTCTTAGCTCAGTGTAATGCCCTGTCAGGAAGTAAAAGTCGATTTTATAGGTGTCATTGTGCTGGATTAGGCCCCAGTCACCCCCACCCTGCCTTTCCTTCTGCATTGCAGTAGCAGCTGTAGCAGCATGTCAGGCTGGTCCTCATAATGAATCCATTTAGGGCCGGAGTGATTAGGTCTGCCTTCTGCTCTGTTCTGCACTACTGTCAAACCAGCGTCAAAGTCATTTTCTCAATTAATTACTCCAATATTAGACCCTGTGTGTGTGTGTGTGTGTGTGTGTGTGCGCATCAGAAATGGTGTGCGCTCTGCCTGAAGCCTGCACAGCATAAGAGGAATGTAAGCTGCATTACTTTTTGGTTTCTTTCACTTTCACTACTGTTTGTAGCTTTGGGTGTTTCTCTGGATTTAAATTGAAGGTTTTTTGTTGGTGATATTTTTTCTGATTCGCTTCATTTTCACAATTTGTTCACAGTTACTGTGGACTGCAACAGTACTCTGCATTTATAAACGAAGAAGGTCGAAGGTTCCCAGGTTTGAAAAATATTTTATGTTTAATGGGATTTATTTCTGAAGGCTCAGTTCTTCAGTAAAGGCGAGTGTAATTAAATTTATGACCCTGTTCATTTAATCTCACATATTATTATTATTATTAGAGTAAGTAGTCAAATTAGTACATCCATCTAATTTTATTTGAGCAGACTTAATGCTTGGAGCGGCCTGAATCACAGTAGAAGGATAACAAATACAACTCTGACAGCTCATTGATGCTCATGTTGCATATTTTAGGGTTTAAGACTTTTTAGCAAGACTCGGGCGCCCAGGGAGGAAAAGCACTTCAATTACAATGCCTAAGAAATACAGCAAGCTGTCCATACCTGAGGCCTTGGAAACTGCCAAGCAAAGACTCACAGCCTTGGCCAGCCGCTTGAGGAGGTACACCAGAGAGATAGAAGGCAGGAGAATAAACCAGCTGTTCTCCACAGAACCAGCAAAGGTGTACTCTCAGTGGCAAGGGAACAATAAGAGAACAGCACCACCAAGGCTGGAGACGGAGCAATACTGGAAGAGCATATGGGAGAAGGACGCAACCCATAACGGCAATGCTCAGTGGCTAGAGGATCGGAGGGCAGACCACAGCGACCTCCCTGAACAGGGTCCAGTAACCATCACAGTGGCAGATATCCAAGAAAGGGTCTCCAGTATGAAGAGTTGGACAGCACCAGGGCCCGACATGGTTCACGCCTACTGGCTGAAGAAGCTGACTGCACTCCACGAGCGTCTGGCAGCACAAATGAACCAGCTGCTAGTTAACGAGAGACACCCGGAATGGCTAACCGAAGGTCGAACGGTCCTGATCCCCAAGGACCCCAAGAAGGGACCGGTCCCCTCCAACTACCGACCAATAACCTGCCTCAGTACTACATGGAAGCTCCTGTCAGGCATCATATCAGCTAAGATGAACAGGCACATGGGTCAATACATGAGCGGGACACAGAAAGGAATTGGCAAGAATACCAGAGGCGCAAAACACCAGCTACTGGTAGACAGAACAGTCAGTCGAGACTGCAAGACCAGACTGACCAACCTGTGCACTGCCTGGATTGATTACAAGAAGGCCTATGACCCAAAGGCCCAATGCCCCACAGCTGGATACTGGAATGCCTAGAATTGTACAAGATCAATGGGACCCTAAGAGCCTTCATCAGGAACTCAATGGGGATGTGGCGTACAACACTAGAGGCCAACTCCAAGCCCATAGCACAAGTCACCATCAAGTGCGGGATCTACCAAGGAGATGCTCTGTCCCCACTGCTGTTCTGCATAGGCCTGAACCCCCTCAGTGAGATCATTGACAAGACTGGCTACGGATACTGGCTATGGAACGGAGCAGTTGTCAGCCAACTCCTGTACATGGATGACATCAAGCTGTATGCCAAGAGTGAACGAGACATCGATTCACTGATCCACACTGCCAGGCTATACAGCAATGACATTGGAATGTCGTTCGGACTGGAGAAGTGTAGTCGGATGGTAACAAAGAGAGGGAAGGCAGTCAGAACTGAGGGGATTGAACTACCAGAAGGCAACATTGCAGACATAGAGGACAGTTACAAGTACCTGGGGATCCCGCAGGCGAATGGGAGGAACCATGAAGAGGCTGCTAGGAAAGCTGTAACCACCAAGTATCTGCAGAGGGTCAGGCAAGTCCTGAGGAGTCAGCTGAATGGTAAGAACAAGATCCGGGCCATCAACACCTACGCCCTGCCCGTGATCAGGTACCCTGCTGGGGTAATAGGCTGGCCAAAGGAGGAGATAGAAGCCACTGACATAAAGACAAGAAAACTCCTTACCATGCATGGAGGGTTTCACCCCAAGTCCAGCACCCTGAGGCTGTACGCTAAGCGGAAGGAAGGGGGCCGGGGACTGGTGAGTGTCAGCACCACAGTCCAGGATGAGACAACGAACATCCAAGAATACATTGGGAAGATGGCCCCAACTGACCGAGTGCTCAGTGAATACCTCAGGTAGCAGAAACCCAAGAAAGAGGAGGGAGACGAGGAACCATCATGGAAGGACAGGCCCCTGCACGGTATGTACCACCGGCAGATAGAGGAGGTGGCTGATATCCAGAAATCCTACCAGTGGCTGGACAAAGCTGGACTGAAAGACAGCACAGAGGCACTAATCATGGCAGCACAGGAACAAGCTCTGAGTACAAGATCCATAGAGGCTGGGGTCTATCACACCAGGCAAGACCCCAGGTGCAGGCTGTGTAAAGATGCCCCAGAGACAATCCAGCACATAACAGCAGGGTGCAAGATGCTAGCAGGCAAGGCATACATGGAACGCCATAACCAAGTGGCCGGCATAGTGTACAGGAACATCTGTGCCGAGTATAACCTGGAAGTCCTGAGGTCAAAATGGGAGATGCCCCCAAGGGTGGTGGAGAATGACCGAGCTAAGATCCTGTGGGACTTCCAGATACAGACGGACAAAATGATGGTGGCTAACCAACCGGACATAGTGGTGGTAGACAAACAGAAGAAGACGGCCGTAGTGATCGATGTAGCGGTTCCAAATGACAGCAATATCAGGAAGAAGGAACACGAGAAGCTGGAGAAATACCAAGGGCTCAGAGAAGAGCTCGAGAGGATGTGGAGGGTGAAGGTAACGGTGGTCCCCGTGGTAATCGGAGCACTAGCTGCGGTGACTCCCAAGCTAGGCGAGTGGCTCCAGCAGATCCCGGGAAAAACATCGGAGATCTCTGTCCAGAAGAGCGCAGTCCTGGGAACAGCTAAGATACTGCGCAGGACCCTCAAGCTCCCAGGCCTCTGGTAGAGGACCCGAGCTTGAAGGATAAACCGCCCGCAGGGGCGTGCTGGGTGTTGTTGTTGTTGTTGTTGTGTATATATATATGTGTATATGTGTGTATGTGTATGTGTATATGTGTATATGTATATGTGTATGTGTAGAGAGAGAGAGAGATTCAGCTACTCTTAAAAAAAAAGATACATTAAAGTACCTGAGTTATTAAGTTCTTTATTTTAATATGTTCTCCTCTATAAATAACTTATTTAAATTTAATGATTATTTATTAATAATAATGATAATAACTGAGCAGGATCCTCTTTCATTATTATTATTATTCTGTTTAAAGATTTGTATTTCAGTGTTCATTTGTCTTCCTTATTACCAGATTGTGCATTTGAATGAGGTCCAATGAGAATTGTTCTCCGCAGAGAGAAGCCTTTGTATTTAGAGCATGACATGCATATGTATCCATCAGTGTACTGACTGTAATGCTAGCATCTCCCAAGGTCATTATGCTCTGTTGTTTGACTGTTCTTTGCTTCTCAGGTTTCCCTAAAATATGTCATATGTGGAATGATATGTGGGAAACATGCTATTAAAGAACACAAGTTATCTGGACAGCATAACAAAACAGGGCAAGGATGTTGTATCCAACAAATCTGAAGCTTCACAAAAAGTTTCAAAATATCTTCTCAGTCCAGTCCTAAGAATACTTCTTATAGATCCAGACAGAATAAACCTTCTGTGCATTCCACTGGTTATATTATTGAGCGAGACAAGGAGACCAGTGTAAAATAAAAACTGACTCATTCCCCGTGCTTCCTATGTGCTGATTTCGAGGTGACCTCTCGGTTTTTATGCTGAAATCACAATAAAACTTTAAACGGATTCCCAGCATTTCTCAGGTCTGTAACTGTGAATTTTAAATCATCAGTCCTTTTTTATTTTCTCAGGTTCACAGAGCTCGGGTTCAGGTTGGGACTAGGTCATCACTGACGATGAATTTGATCTACCGGAGTTAACCAGAACCCTTCAAGACATGAGGTTAGTTCCAGATTCTTTGCTTTCTAATGTATTCATGAGTAAAAACTGCTACTCGGGGCTCTTGGTCACTTGTCATTTGATCTTCGATGCCTCAGACAGTCATGTGTTTGATCCTTTGCTGAGCAGATAACGTTCTTTCCCTCACATTATCCAGCTTAATGAATGTGGGACTGTGGCCGGGCGTGAGTTAATAAAGGATGCTGAAAAGCACGAACGTGTGGTCGGGTGTGCCGTGGGTTCTTTACAAGGACATTTGAGAGAAGCACATGCTAGGACATCACAACGTAATTTATAGTGATCAGCAACTCTACAGGAAGGTATCCGCTATAATGCTGTACCTTTCAAACATCCTCAGTAAATTCATTCATTTGCTTGCTGATGTGAGGGTCACACAGTGCAAGCCAGTTACAAACACTTTGGGATTTTGGATATCCTCACCCTGCTGAGAACAAGCCAACACCTGTGCTGCAGAAGACCAGCAGTGTTAACGCTATGCAAAAGAATGTCAGATATCTGAGACCAAAACTTAATGTGAGGGGTGTAATCAGCATTTGGCATCTTTAAGGCTTTTCTGTGTCCTTGGATGATCTGTGATTATGACACTGCATCTGAACTTCAAGAATAAAGGACTCATGTCAAAGTCATCACAAAGCTTTTCAGCATCCAAAGCACCATAAAAATGTCCACGATTCATTTGAATGGACCAACCGAGTTCATCCTCGTGGGACTTCAGGTGGGCACTTATTTTGGATTCGTGCCCACTGGGTTCCTTGACATCTCCAGTGGTACCCACCATGTGGGGAAATGAGTCTGTAATTAACCAACATAATTCTTTGTATTATATAATATTCCACAGCTTCTATTGTGTATTTGCCTTATTTACAAAAGCCCTACTCCAATGGCACACACATGCAATAGACTTAATGGATTTATTCCCATTTATGTGTCAACAGCAAAACTTAATACTTTGCATAAACACATGTAAACTGTTACTGGGGCAACGAGCTGTGGAGCAAAAAATAAGGTTAAAAACTAAATGGAGAAGCAGCCTTTAGCAGAGTGTCATGGGACGTATGTTCCAATTAAGGATATCTCTAAGGTGTGTGGAAACGGATCCTGTCATGACTGGCAGAGCCTCCTCATGTCTGCTTCAATCCTCAGGAGAAATAACAGTTATGCAAAACCATGTGACTTCATCCTACGGAAAAAAAAACGTGTGCAGAGTGAAGCATGTTACTGAGCAGCATGTGAGATTTGTACCTCGTGGCTTCAGCGTAAGACGGCACTCAGGATTTAAAACCGCTCTTGCATGTGTTCCTCAACAGGCCCCATGTTAACAGCATTTCAGTTGTAAATCCCTCCTCTCCGTGTGCTTTTCCATGCATGTGTATCTGTTTTCCAGCCATGTTTAGAACGGCTGTGTTATAAATCTCCGTTCTCCAGGGTGTGTGTGCAACAGGGCGAAGCTTTGTCGCCTGACAGGCAACATACGGACTGAGGATGCTACTCCAAGATGCCTGTCATGTCCTCCCAGCCAGTGCGCTCTCCTGGGACTTTACTGCTTCCACTTTCTTTCTTTCCCTCTTTTTACTGTACCTTATAATGCTCTCTGCAGACTTCGGTGCTGGCGCAGTCTGTTCACATACAGAAATGAAAAGAAATATTACCACAGCAAAATAGTTAGAGAGAGGGCACACACACATAACCAAGAAATTATCAGGAATAGGAACAATGAACCTCATTTTCGTCATATTGTTTCTTCAGGGGGCTGTGTTTGATTTACAATGGAAACAAAGTGGCTGATCACAGCACACACTCATCCTGACAGGCTGAGACGTAGAGATCCTTCATGATCAGCATTGATCTGCTCTCATGACAGACCAACCTGAGCACCACCTGGATTGACTACACTAAAGACTGTGAGTCCTCACACATTGATTGTTGGACGCGTGGTGTGTTTGGCACTGTACAAGGCTAAGAGCAACCGACTCTAAGCACCAGATCCACAGAGGCAGGCATGTACCACATCCAATAGGAGCCAAGCTGCAGACTGTTCAAAGGTGACCTGGATGTACAGTAGAATCAGAATCAGAAAGACTTTATTTATCCCCAAGGGGCAATTAACATACAACAGAGCAGCATGGCGTTGAAGATGAGGACAGGGCATAAACAGGCAATAGGAGTGAGATAATAAATACACAGAATATACAGTATATACACAGAATTAAAATTACACAGATTTAAAATTAAAGTGACTGAAAGGTGAATAAATAGCTGTAGTGTGAAAGTGTTTGCCCTCCTCCTGATTCCCAATTTTTTTTTAAATATTTGTGACACTTTAAATTTTTCAGATCATCAAACAAATATAAATATTAGACAAAGATAACATAAGTAAGCACAAAATGCAGTATCTAAATTAAGGTGCTTATTTATTTATTATTTATCATTTCATTAAGAGAAAAAAAACCCTACATGGCTCTCTGTAAAAGTAAAAACAGATTGCCTCCTAAACCCAGACACTTTCTGATTATTCATGAACTCTGACCTTAGCGGAGACACGTGAAGCCTTGGTTCTTCAACGTTGTTCTGGGTTCCTCCGAGATGAGTCATCGCTGCGCTCTTGGAGTAATTTTGGTAGGCCGGTCACTCCTGGGAAGGTTCACCATTGTTTTTTCCATTTGTGTATAATGGCTCTCAACTTGGTTCACTGGAGTCCCAAAGGCTTAGAAATGGCTTTGTAAGCTTGTCCAGACTGAGAGATGTCAGTGACTCTCAGGTGATTCTTTAAATCGTGGCGTGATGTGTTGAGATCTTTTAGCCTGCTTCACTTTGTTAGACAGGTTGCATTTAACTGATTTCTTGGTTCAACAGATTTGCCAGTAATCAAGCCTGAGAATGTTCAGTTAAACTGAATCTAAGGAGCTTGAAAAGAAAAGTGTCTTGAAGACGTATCACCTCTCATCCGAGAAGCTTCTTCAGTTCCAGGGTCACATGGTGGAGAGTCCCAGAGAGTCAGTGAAACTGAACTTACCTTTCCAAAAAATGTGGTTAATTCATGATTTAACAGGAGGGGCAATTATTTTTTCACACAGGAACAGATAGGTTTGGATAACTTTTCTCCCCACTCTCTTTAATCAATGAAATCATCATTTGAAGTTTTATTAGACAAAGATAATCAAAGTAAATACAAAATACAAATTTGTTTCATCATCTGAAACATGTAAATGTGACAAATATGCAAAACAACAGGGAATCAGCTGGTGCAAACACTTTTTCACTGTAAGATGCAAGCTGGACCTTCATACACAACCGAGCGGACGGATTGAAACATCTGTGTGTGTTATCCCACAGATTATGTGAAACCATATGTGATTAAGAATGGATTATAACACACACACACACACACACACACACACACACACACACACACACACACACAGAGAGAACTGATTCCTGCCTTTTTTGCCACTTTGGGAATTATCTTCAGTTTCAGTATTTGCTATCATAAAACAATGAATAAAGAAATCTTGCAGCGCTTTGAACAGTTCACGACTTTACGATGATGACACAAATGACCTCAGCCAAAGATTTTTTTAACGTTTCCTTCTAAATGCTGCACAGTGGGAATAACAAACAACATAACAAGGCATGCTGGAGTGCTATGGGGCACATTCATGCATATGCCTGGGAATCCACTCGCATGTTTAGAAAATCCAGAGTAATTGTGAAATTCGCCTTTGATCATATTTTCTCTTTCTGCAATTTCATGCTTTCTGACCTCTTTCCCGCTGCTGTTGCATGATCTTACAAGACTACATGTGAATTTTTCTGAGGCAATGATAATTAGCTGTGCCTGGGAATATGGTGTCTTGTGTAAGCGAGCCAAGTCATTTGATGTTAAAAAAAGGTTGAAAATCCATCCCCATGGGGCTGGCAGTCACATGCTCCAGAGTCATCTACTGACTCTGTTTCCCTGGTGTCATCAGCGATGCAGGTTTGTACTCTTTCCCCCTTAAAGTTTGTCAGGTTTGGAAGCATTTCAACTCCAGCTGAACTCCTCATTAGACCTGATGTAAATATTTCATATGTTAGTCTTATTTTGCTCCTCACACACTGCTAAAAAAATCAACTTGCCTCCTTTATCCTGAGGTAACATAAATCAGCAGTGTTATGTATGAACCTGTAAAGTTTACATACTAAGTACCAGAAACATCAACAAGAATTTCTTCACTCATGTCAAAGCTCTTCTGTAAGTAGCTGTGGTTCCAACCAACTCACTCTGCTGACATGGCAGTTTGAATTAAAAATGGATGAAGATGTGATGGATGGAACAAAAACTTTAGCTCAGCAATGGGACTTAAACAAGTCACACACAGGTCAAACGTGTTAAACTGACTGAGACAAATGGTCTCTGTGTGACGACACAGCATGACAGAGCGGGTCAGACACTTTAATTAGTTGAATTTTTAAATCTTTAATAGTTTAAATGCCAGTAGTAGTGCACATGATTGAAATAAATCCGGCAGCTTGGGTTGAACATGTCTCTCATGGAGTCCTTTGGTTGTACAGACAGTGGAGGGCTATGATAACATTTCTACAATGGTGTTAGATTGGGGTGGTTACAGTGGAGTCTATTGTTCCACCATGCCCACGCCTACACCTTCTCCTCCACCTCTGGATTTTTATTAATGTGTCAGGTCTCTAGTCACAAATGTAAAAGCTGAGCACAAATTGAACAATTGTCCCTCCATTATGCACAAAATGTTTTCTGAGAGGACACTGCAGTTTTAGCAACCTACATTTACTTTTATTCCAAAAGTTTTGTTTTAGCATACTTTTGACTTTTGTTTCACTTGTAGTTTACCCAGGTACTCTGGATAAACCCAACATTCTTGTGTCCTGTACATTTTGCAACCAGCTGCCACCAGATGGAGCTGCAACCCAGAGATGGTTGTAGAGAAATGTTAGAATTCAGTTTTTCTTAGGCCTATTATTTGTTTTTGTTTTTTCAAGGCTGCAAAAACTCTTTTTCACAAGCGATGAAAATGAGATTTCCTCAAAGGGTAGCTGGTTTGTCGCCTCTGTCAGTGCGCCCCAGGGTGGCTGTGGCTACAATGTAGCTGCCATCACCAGTGTGTGAATGTGTGTGTGAATGGGTGAATGACTGGTTGTGTAAAGCGCTTTGGAGTCCTTAGGGACTAGAAAAGTGCTATACAAATACAGGTCATTTACCATTTGTCAGCACCAAACTTTTCAGTCACAATTTATTATTGAACAGTGTGATCAATGGTTCCAGATGCCTTTGTTTAGACAGTTTTTGACATTTGCAATTAACGGTCCTCAAACTTAACTTGATATCTGAATTTTTCTTAGTTTTAGTCGGTTACTCTAAATGTTTTTCTTCATTTATTTGACTAAGAAATATTGAACATCCCTATTCAGTAACACAGCAACGGGTGCATGAAAGCCAGTTTGGTGTTCGTTATCTTGCCCTCCTTGCCATCTTTGTCCTCCTCGTTGGTCAGCTGCTCTGTGGCTGTATGATTCACGAGGCTGTTATCACACAGCTCATAAGCAAAGAATAACATAATAAAGGAACATAATCACTGTTACACTGTCTTAAATGTTACAGTTAATTAAGAATTATGAGGTGGTTGGATATCACTGTTTCATCCATTTTTTAACTGATTATCCAACTCAGAGTCTCAGAGCGCTCTACCCTATCCCTGCTGACAGTGGCCAGAGATGGGGTACACTTTGGATAAACCACCATCCCATCACATGGCCAACAAAGGTCGAATCACCAGTTAATCTAACAAGAATGCGTTAGACCTGTGAAAGGAAATCCATGTAGTCAAAGAGGAAACAAGCAATTTTCTGACAGACAGGTAGAGCAGATGTTTAATCCAAGAATGTTTTTGTGATGAGAGGACAATGATTGCATGGCCAGGTCACTCATACGGACATGGCTGCTATAGTTCTTATGATAACTTAGACTTATTTAAATTACAAGCAACATGTTGACCTTCGTAGCACTGTAGGTCTCCTTTGAAAGTGTCCTGATGTAATAACTTCAGTAGTGATCTTTGATTAGATCCTTCAACATCAGTTCTGAAACAATGAGCTCAATCTCTTGTTGTTCTCTTTCTCTGTGTCCTTCTTCATTTCTGTCTCTCTAGCTTTAAACCATCATGACCCCAAAGCAATTCTCACAGGCTGGTTGTCATGTAAGATGGATAAAGGCATCAGCAGAGAGCCTGTGGTGGGGAGGAGGTTGTAGATATGATGGAGATACAGGACCTAGAGCTTTAATCCAAAAATAGGATGTGAAGTTTCTTTTCCATTTCATTCATCCTGTGTTGACTTTTCATCTGCATCTGAGTTTCCTCATTTCTGTGTCCCACCTCCCTCTTTCAGCACAAATGTGCAGGGGTCAGCTGCCAAATTAGACGGATGGAGCTATCACAAAGCCTGCTGCAACTCCTCACTGGAGATGAGATGAACGAGAGGTATTAGGACACGTCGTCAACTTAATGAAATGTAAACACAAAGCGGAAACAGAAAAAGCTGTCCTCATGAAACAGCACAAACTTAGGGGAATAACGTCAGAAAGAAACAAAAATAAATCAACGCTCTGTTCTGCATTCTTGCATTGAACGTCTGTTCTTGTTGTAAATCCCAGTCTCATCCACAGTGACCCTGAACCCACTCTCGCAGGTCAGCTGCCATTTTAGATGGATGAAGCCATCAGCTGTGCTGACCTTTTTAGCCCACATTACCCACTACTGGCTGTCTGGTTGACTGTACACTCTTTGTCTGTCTCTGTTTAGCAACAAAACACTGAAACACTGGCTTTCTGATATATATATATATATATACGTGTATGTGTATGTGTATACATACATATATATATATATGTATACATATATATATGTATATATATATATGCTAAAGCAGCAACCGACCGCTGCCCTTTGTTATAGGGAAGAGTGATACCACAAAGAGATGCAGTATATAGGAAATCATTTGCACAAAGCAGAGAGAGAAGAGACAAAAGAGCAGAGTTAAATACAACGTGTGAAAACGAGCAAGAAGCAGGATGGTTGCAGTCTGTTTCCCACATCATTTTCTCAACGAATGTAACTTTGCCCATCCATCTAGGGTCACAGATCAGGGTCACATCAAAGTGTGCAATAGACACTCCGGTGCACAACTTTGCAAGATGTTGAAAAATGCATCTACTGCCTGATTTATGTCAAAACGAAATCAACAAAGTATTCCTTGAAGAAACTTTGCTGATTTGCACTATTTCATAGAAACCATCACATGTCAGATTAGACGCATAATCTCATCAGTATCAGAGCATGGCTCTGATGTCAGAGTCATCAGACACTTCATTCCAAGTGTCAAAGTCAGTTATAACATATGCTAGCTTCCAAAGAAGTTAAAAGAAGTGAGATAGCTGTCATTTTGTCAGACTGCTATCCAGAAGGTGCAGTACTGGAAAGGATCTGTTGACGCTGCCCTTCTAATAAAGAAATTGCAGCTTACAGCGTGTGTTTAGTTAAAGATCAAAACAGAAATGTAAAGAATTGAAACTTGAAAAAAAGTAGGTGAATTCTGAATGAACACCACGTGAGAACCAGTGCAGCTGCACTTTAAGCTGCACTACATGGAGCTTAAGATTTCAGCTGTATTATAAAGTGTTCTTGATCTGGTTAGGTGCTATAAAGCAGTAATTTGCAATCCTCCACTTGGACAATCTTCCAGACTTTTTGCTGTTGCAGCACTGGCCCTCTGTTAGTTTGTTTTATTTATTCGAGTGAAGAGCTCCTATAATTGTAACCACATCTCTTTGGAACTCATATTGAAAGTTCGGATCAGCAGCTTCCAAATACAAGTTCAACACTTCAACTGCAAATATTCTACATGAGTAATTTGCATTGCAACAGGACTTGCTATGAAAACAGAAGAGTGTATCCAAATCTGTCTTCTGGGATTTTGATTCTTCCACTATTGCTCTGCTCTTTGAAGGGTTTTGACAATTTCTTGCGAAGAGTTCAATAACTAGTGCTCAGCTGTTCCTTTAATGAGTAACTGTTGTGACAGCCTGTTAAACATGCCTGGAAACGCCCACATACCCTCCCAAAACTCACCGATTGTTCCTGGTTGGTGCAAGCATTAGACACACACCCATGAGAACAGCAGGAGATGCCAGCTGAGGTGGGGACAGCAGTGGCTCGAGGTCAGAATATGCACAGATCGTATATTACGAGCAAAGCTGGCAAAGAAGTTGATTAATCCCTTTAACAGGAAGGTGCTGGAGGCATGTGTCTGCTGGAAGACTCCATCTATATTTCCTGTAACCTTCTGAAATGTGCAGACTTTCACCTGGATGCTACAGAAGCACTGAAATCCTGGACTGGATTGCACGTTTGAGATTAGACTGAAGATCTAGTGAAGAAAAGAAATAAGAACTAGAAGGAGTGTTTTGTTTAGACTGCAAAAAAAAGGAGCTGTTTTGTTTCTTAGTGTAAATAAGACTGTTGGTACTTGAATATATTTTTTATGGTCCGAGTGCTACGTATCTTCATCTGTTTGCACCCCTTATGTGAGGTAATAATGTGAAGAGTTGTTTATAAAGGAATAAATCCAAACGGTCACTGTATAAATATTAAGGTAATAAGGACTCTCTACACATGGCCTTCCTTTGAGACAAGCTTCCAGTTATAAATTTTTTGTGTTACTTTCTGGTACTGACAGCAAAAGTAACATTAAAATTCTAAGTGCATCAAATATTTTTATGGCTTACATAGATAAATTCCTTTGGTTGAAACGTTAATCTGAACACTGGCCACCAGGGGGAGTGCCAATCATGTTCTGGAGGCTCCCTGAACTTTGTGTGTTCTCACTTTTTGACAAGCAGTGGTCATTTTGTTTCCTGAAACATTTCAACAGAATCTGTCATTTCACAAACAAACAAACAAACAAACAAACAAACAAACAAACAAACAAACAAACAAACAAACAAACAAACTTTCTCACAGAGAATACAGTTTAATGTTTGCCAATCATTTTGTTATAGTTTTTTTTTTCAAGGTACAGTTTTATGCCTGTAGCCTCACAGGTATTAGTCTCTCTCGCTCCTTGGCAACATTTCAGTGAACAGATCCTAATTAGGTTTTTCATTGCAGTGGGAATATGGTTTATTGTAAATGGTGAAAGGCCTATTAGCACACGCAACACGAGGCACTGTGTGGCTAACAGTTACAAAACACAACATTTAATCTGAAATATTTTTTCCTGTTAAACTTTTTTTGCTGTACTCTAAAGTTTTTCAGATTTTTCCAGGAGGCACTTTCACACATTTATGGGCATATTTCTTTTGGTGGCAGTCAGGACTGGACTGGGACAAAAAATTGGCCCGGGCATTTTGACTAGAGACCGGCCCACCAAAAATGTGATGTCATTCAGGGGTAAAACTGCAAAGGATTCTGGGAACTTGTGGCAAGAGGTACTAGCGCATGCAGGCTTTCAATTGAACTCAGTTACACAGCGATAAAAAGAAACACAAAAAATGGCAAGAAGCTGTTGTATTATTAACTGCAATAGCCGGTGTTGTGCCAAAAAGTGATTGTCTGCCAAAAACTGATTTCCGGTATTTGCCAAAAACTGATTGCTCGTATTTAAATTGCTATAAGTAACTTGTTGGGCTATAATATGTGAAACATATGTCAAATGCATCCCTCATGGATGACATAAAGTCATCTCTCCATCTTCATCTCTCTCTCCAGCTCTTTTATTTCTCTCTCTTGCTCCATCTCTCTCTGCTGCTCTTCTGTCTCCTCTGTCACAGACTTCTCCACTTTTGATGATAAATCAGCCTGGTGCAACATGTAAGGATTGGCACAATTTGTTAAGATTTTGAGGAGTTTGAGAAACTACCTTAAGCATAAAATAAAATTTACTATCAGTAACTTCATAGCACCCGCCCAGCAGTATATAAACTCCGTCATGCTAGCTAGTACGCAGTACCAGTTATTCTAAGCGACTGTAAAAAGTCAGCACAACGAAAACAAACTACAACTAAACTTGGTTTATATCTGACACAGATAGACAGCAGGTCATAACTTCTTACCTGAAGTTCAGTTCCTCTGCCACTATGACCGGCGGCCGCCTCGGGTCTCTCCTCCTCTTGCCTCCCCTTTCCCTCATCCACCCTTCTGGCCTCCACCACTTGCTGATGTTGCTAAATCTGTGGAAGCTATGCCATAGCTACCGCCAAACAATTCAGTTATTTTTACACATTTGGCAGCGTCTGCCTGAAGGGCTTGTTTCTTTTTGGCCCTAATTTTTTCTGCACCTCCTTTCCTTTTTTTGTTCTCCATTTTCTTTAGTTTGTCTATAAGATTACTAAACAAGGGGGAGGGTGCATCCGACCTCCTCGGCTGTAATTGGTCCAGCCCAGAGTCGATCATGACCAATTGGCCAATCCAACACCTTTCATTATTTATACCCTTCCAAAAAAAAAAAAATAAAAAAATTGATCGGCCCATAAAAACAAAAAATCGCCAGCGGCCCACCGGGCAAATGCCCGGTATGCCCGATGGCCAGTCCAGCTGTGGTGGCTGTAGAAAAAAACTGACCATGCTTTAATCAGCTACACTCAAAAAAGTGAAATTTGGTGGTTATTGCATTTACAAGACTCTAACATGTAATTTGAACACAATGAATTTATGTTTCTAAGGTGAACGTAATAAAATCATATAAGATCTACATGAAATTTACCAACTTACCGCCTTTTAAATTTATTCTTGTTGATATGACATGATAAAATCTAACAAGAGTGGTTAGCTGCCTTAAAGACTCGCGATATCACAAGATCACGTGAGATTCTAAACAACAAGAAAGCACATGGTTTGCTTCGCGGTCATCTTGGAAAGGTAAGAGTGAATCTATCTTCATCCATCTTGATGAAAATACTTTTTGCACAAAGGTATCATTAGTTTGTCGATTCTTTTCAGTTCTATTTATTCACATTTGTTTTTTTGTTTTGATTTTTTAAAAAATATCTGTTTGTTTATGCCATTCTAGCTAGCTAACATGTTAGTGCAAGAATATAGCACAATGTCATGCTAGCATGATAGCCTAATATGAAAGACTTAGCTACTCCAAATATAGATATTGTTTATAACTTAACCTCTGCACATAAGCTAGTTTGGCTCTACCACAGAGACTGTTGTGATAAATTTACATTTTACGTGTGGGTTGTTGAAATTTGTAAGTTTGTAAGTTGCAACTGATGGACAGTGGTTTATTTAACAATTTATGTGTTTTTAGTACACTGAGGAGGAAAGACAAAACATGAACAGATAAGTTTTCCTGTTTTTTAATTTTTTTGAAATTAAATATTTTTCTACTTAACAAACTTGGAGACTTGCAGTTCCCTCCTGTAAAGATAATACATGTTTAATCTTATCAGGTGGTGAAAGGTCTGGAGAGCTGGTAGGCCAGTTCATCAAATTCATGGTGAGCTAATATTTTTCTTAAAAATGATCACATTCCCATGTTAAAAATGTAATATATTCATTTGTAAGTGACATATAGTTTTGAGACCAAGAAAACATTGCATTCTGATTTTATGTACACATCATCTAAACTTTCTTGAATTGGGGGTATGGCATGATTAAATTAATACACAAATTACAAAACAATATTAAAATGACAGACTTGTCTAAAATGCATAAATACTATTTGAAAATATTAAGACTGTAAAACAATAGCCTCTGTATTTCTCACAAATTCCTGGTAATTCAACTAAAAGTTCTTTAATCCCACTGCTAGGTCGTTGAGATGGATTTCCGTATATATTTGTTTTTTCCCCCCTCTGTGTATAAAGACTGATGCTGTTGAAATCAGAAGAGAATACATCGCCAAAGGTCTTTGCGTGTACCTGAATGAAGATCCTGAGAAGCTGGTGAAGGATTACCTGGTATGTTAACTTGCCTGTATCCTTAACTAAGGAGATGATCAAAGATAAGCTTGAACTACATACAAAAAGTTTCAGGGGATGGGGTTTTCCTATAAATTACCGGTGGCTGTAAAAAATACCTTTTAAAATAGGAAAAGTAAGAGCTTTAAGTTTCTCACTGGATACTACACACACCATTCTTGAGTGTTTTATACTATCATTATTATAATATCATTATAATAACCTCATTCATACAAGATTTTTATGTAACATTTACACTTCAATGGATGTATCAGGAGCAACTTGGGGTTCAGTATGTTACCCATTGATAGTTTTAGTATCAGATTAGAGAAGCCAGGGATTAAACCAGTAGACAACTTGCTCTACCTCCTGTGCCACAGTCACCCCTATCACAACTCAAGATTTTGAAAGACAGGACATTGTTGAGGTATTGAATGAACTTCTCTTGAGTCAGGAAAAATATCGGGCAGTCATTTTTGATTACATTTACATTATTATAAGGCTTGAATGAATAAAGCTTTTAGGTATTTTACATTAATGTAAAACAGATATTTACTTTTAAAACTGTTTGCAATGGACATTAGTGAGAAATCATTATCTTTTTTTTGTTTGTTTTATTGTCACAGGAAGTTGATAACAAGCATCGCCACTGCCATAGCAGAGACAGTCTTTGGAATCTGTGTCATTCGGTCAGAGGGTGTGGAGCCTGGCGATGACCCTCAGGATGTTGTGATTGTTCTAGAGGGGGTGGAAGTGATGGGTGAGTTGGGCAATGTAGTTTTGCAGTGACAATGTTGCTTGGTCTGGTCTATTCACTGAACCTGAGCTACCCTCTGGAACTCAGGTACACCTTTGAGGTCCTGCAGAAGATTCTTATGGAATTAGATGCACATGAACAATTCAACAGCACACAAAGTACAGGTTCTCAAAACACTATTTTCTCGTTGAGAAATGTTTCCATTACAACAGCTACACCATGTATCTGGATCATGAACCTAAAATAATTGCAGATATTTTCTTTTTTGAAAGTGCATCTGTTGACCTTCAAAGTAGTTGTATTGGTCATCGGAAAATTACCTGATTCAGCCATTCATTGTTGTTAAAAATTGTTTTAACAGGTTAACTTTCCACTTTGTCCGCTACTTTTTTTTCTGTTATGTAACTTGTACTTGCATTTCATGTATTCTTTATACATTATGTGAAATTTGCTATAAATTCAATAAATTGGAGAAAACAAAAAGATGTGTATGACAAATTTTTATTTACCTTTTAGATGTAATAGTGAAATGTATGTTAACCAGACTCTAGACTTTGTTAAATGCTCCAAAAAATTACTCTTTAAATTAACTTAAAATAATCATGGAAAGAATTTCCACGTGATTAAATTGCTTTCTATTAGCATTAAAGACTTGTGTTGGAATAACTTAATTTGTATGAGTTGGTTCAACTCAATTAACTTAAGCTGGGACCAAATTTAGTAAATTAGTTGGAGAAAACCTACTGAATTGAGTTGGAACAAAACTCTTTAAGTTGGATCAACACTATTAAAATATATTGGATCAAAATGCAGTAAATACGTTGATTCATCAATCTTTAATTAAGTTGGTCCAACTTGAGTGCATTAAGTTGGAGTAACAGAATTTCATAATGCTAAAATAAAGCAATTTAATCGCGTGGAAATTCTTTCCATGATTTTTTTATGTTCATTTAAAGAGTTATTTTTTTGAGTGTACAGTTACATTCAGTAAGTTCTTTTTGTAGTACAGTTTATTACACCTGTCTTCATCTGACCATCATCTAGCAATGTTTCAAAGTGTTTTGGGTGATAAGTCTGACATTAGTGTGACACTAATGTCACATACCTTATATCTTGTATCAGGTAACCAATTAAGGGTAAAAAACAAAAATCTGCACTCGCCCCTGCAGGCGGTCTTTATCCTTCAAGCTCGGGTCCTCTCATTAAGTGAATAAGTGATCTGCTGTCGTATACTATAAAACTAGAGGATTTTGGAATGTAAACCAGAGCAAAAAAACCGAGAAAAGTTGATAGTCGGAGCGGAGCGGTCAGGAAGGTGTCTGGACGTGGCCGCGCCATCTTTGGCATTCTTGTTGTTTCTAGTATATATAGTTCTTGTTGTGATAGTATAAGAACTCTAGATCTTATATACAACAAAAACATGCAACCTTTTTGCAAACTCTGTAAAAGAATGAACAGGATATTTGGAATAAATATTGTTAATGTTATCATTTTTCATGGCATGTTGTTTCTATACTTTCTTCCACCCTTTCCCCCTTGTTTGTGTTCATGTCTTAGCCAATAAGTTAACACTTTATTTTCTCTGTTCCTCTAATTGACACTGAACATTTCATGAAAAGCAACTGAACGAGTTCAGTCGAGCAGCACCTTTTATTACAGGGCCAGTGATGGAATAACATTGACTCAGTGCTTTTGTTCTCTCATCTTTCCTGTTTTTTTTTTTTTATCTTAAAGAAACAGTGAGTTGTTGAGTAATCACACAGAGAGAGAATGCTTTGAGCTACAAAATGATACTCGTGAGTATTATTCTACAACAAATGTGGATACAAAAACAACAAATGTGTTTGATACACAAAGAAACCTGCAAACAGTCACCTAAACACAAAGTACAGTACAAATAGTCTTTGTATTGTTCATTTTTCCTAAAAAAAAAGATTTAAAAATGTTATTTAATGTTATTCCTCTGATGGACTGGAAACATATCAACACTGTAAAAAACATGTAACAGAAGTTATCTTATAAATTTCTCCTGTTATTCTTGTTTATAATAATGCAGTTTATTTTCACCTGAAAACGCAGTAAAAATACACGCCTCAGTTTAGCATCATTTCACTGACATGAAATGTTTATTTAATAAATAAAAGATATAAAACCAGTTAAAGTTTAGATCTCAAATTTTATATGATTAGTAAAAAGGATGTTAAAATTACATTTCAGTTAATTCGTTAGCAGATTGTCCATTGATTTGTTTGTTACACATGTTAATTATTTATAGATATTATATTTACTAACTACATGTATTTGTTCAGGCGTTCCCTACACTTCTTCATGCATTATATGACTTCTACAGTACAGATGTCAGAGGGTGTATTTCCACTGTAAACATAAAACATGTTAAATAATTATGCTCGTCGTAGCTGCGGCTTTTCTGTGAAAACCCTATAAGATCATCAAGGACTGCACAAAAATGAGGCACATTACCAGTGTGCATGTTGTATTGGGGGTTGCAAGTCTTCTTTTGGGTTCAAACGTTTTATTTATTAACCATCACATTAACTTTCATCTTCTGTTTCACTCCAGGAGGCTTTGCATGGACCCTTTATGGAGCCCTTTATGGTGCTCACTCCCATGGACTCCATTTCTGAGTCTGTTTGGTCAGGAATGTGCATGAGATCGTTTTCTGGGACTGACAGTGTCTGTTCTGTTCCACCTTACACAAAGAAACAGACACTGGTCCTGTTTGATGCTTTTCTGCAGCCCTATCCTCCTCATGTAACACCAAACCTTTGTGCAGCTATACCTATGCATGTGCCATCGTGGTGGAAAACTACCTGTGCAACCTGAAAGCACTGCTTGTACTGTCTCATACTTACAGTAGTGATTGGAACAATAGTAAAAACTGTTTGTGTTTTTACAGTAAAGCTGAACTATACTGACTGAGACAAACTTAGCTACATGTGTCCAAACATCTCCAGGTGTCTGTATCACCAGAACAAATTTCCATAGTCACTGGGGCTCTGAGTTCAGGTCATTATGGGGGATTTTCCCAGTGCCCTAGGTGCTGGAATATTACTATTTAATATGGATATTTTATAGTTATTTTTTTGTACCCTGCACTTTTATCCACTGCCAGCTTACATAGGCTTGGCCCACCTGTGCGACCCAGTATCACAGCACAATGTGTAATAGACACGCCGGTCCACTGTGTCCGTCTGGCGCTTCTCCAAACTGAAATGGACTCACAACCTCTGCATGCATTTCCAGCAGAGGGAGATAATATATTTAAAGCCAAGTTGGTAATTAGCAAAAACACATATACAGTAGATTCTGGCGTCATCCTTCATCACCTGAGATGATTTTGCTAGACAGCTAAAATTTATATACATATAAATATGTTAAAAATGTCTGTTTAAACACTTTCCCATGGTTATTTTCATGTTTGAAATCAAATAAATCCCTCTTCTGCTACTGCAAATTACTGCAAATTACTGCAACTTACTGTAACGTCTGCATGGTTGTCTATTTCATGTTTTGGAGAGGCAAAGGGTGACATGGAAGCGGTGCACCGGAGTGTCTATTGCACACTTTGATGTGATCCTGACCTGTGACCCTAGATGGATGGGTCATTTAAACATTTTACACTATTTTGCATTTGTCTAATTTCATGCTAAACGTCATATAAGCTGAGCTTAAAAATCTGAGTGAAAGGCTGCAAAACTGATAGCCAATGATATATCAGCATGATCTGGCGCTGGCTTCTTGTGATATCAGGTATGCCGTCAAGTGCCCCATAAATGTCCACTGGAGGTGAGGTCCAGTGACTGGAGAAAAGCCAGTTAAGGTTAGAAGTCCACGGACTTGTTTCAAGCATGTTCTGCTGAAGTGTGAGTCCTTCTTCACAAAGCTGTGCTGCATGTTGTCAAATGTAATGATATTTTCTGTGAGAGTTTCTATTACAGAGAAACTTTCATTATTTGATGTAGAAAAGGTATTTCCATCTGTAGACTACCAATGTTCTCCTCAACCCATGACAGATGTAACTCAGTGTGGAGTCACACCTCCAACTGCTGAATGAGTCTTTTTTAATTAAGCTGTCAGATAGAAATACACTGGCAAGCTTTGGGCATGTTTGTGAAACAGGAACTTAGTTATTAATAGCGATTCATACTGATATTATCTGATATTTTGCTCTTGTCCATCACCTGCTGGAAAATCAATTTGATCCAAGAATTCATAACAAGATTTCTAAAATACTTCCTCTTATCTTTTTAGTTCTGTGTGTTCATTTTGTTTTAACATTTTTAACAACAAAAATCAAAATAATTAATTATAAAAGACTTGTAAAGTCATGTAAAAATCCATAATAGACTCAAAGAAAGTGCTCTGCTTTAATGTACTGATTCACTGCATCATTGGAGTAACAGTTTGCAACAGCAGCCACACAAATGTGCAAACAATGTGAGAGTGTCAGGAGTCAGATTTGGACCCAAGCCTCAGTCTATGGTCTGATCTTTCTAAGTACTGACCAGTGTTCTGCAGAGCACTTAAACAGATGAGTGATTTCTGCTCTCTGATATTTGCTCATATCCACAAGAACTTCTGATCTCAGCTTTACATGAAGGATGCAGGTCGAGAAATGAGGAGTTAACATGGTGAACTTTTCCCACAACAGTTATTTAATGGCAGCCTTTGTATATTGGGACAACTTTTAAAGCTGAATATATTAAATATGTGAGAATTATACTTGTGATGTGTAACTGTATGGAGCTTATACATAAAATATTTCCCCTTCTATTGTTTATCATCTTTAAATGTGACTATAACCACACTTGCATATATGCATGTTCACTGATGCCTGTCAAACACCTCATGCTTGGCTGTATTGCATCAGTTTTCTTTGGGTGTTTTTTTTTGAGGCTGTGTGTTTTTCTGAAGACTGTGTGTGTGTGTGTTTGTGTGTGTGTGTGTGTGTGTGTGTCCACTGTGAACAGGTCCATGTGTGATATATCAGCATGAGCCACCTGTTCTTGAAGCATTGCAGGGAGCGCAAGGTCTGGATCTGCATGAATCCTGGAGAGCTGACACCTGTCAGCCTGTCAGCTCGTCTGCTTAGCCGTCCTGTCCTGCACTGGAAAGCAGCTTCCAGCACTGATAACCCACAGACCATGTCTAACACTGACAGCTCCAGTGCCTTACATGGGGACATCGGGGAAAGACACTGACAACAGAAGAGCTCAAAAGATGCTTCAATTCAGATATCTTGTTGTGTTTGGGTCAAATACACTGTGAGAGAAAACTTGGTGAAAAGCTATTGTCCTCTGTCTGTGGGGAGGGTTATCTCCCAGGAGATATAAACCAGTCACAAGTATAGAGTCAAAGCTGAATGTGGGATTGAAATTAGATTTCACTCTAATAAAGACATCTGCCGTATAATGTGACGGTAATAGCATCCCAGCCTACACGTGAGGTCCATGGCCCCCTGGTGGCTGGTTGGAGTATAACGTAGGTCAACCATGCCTTGTAACCCAAACTCAAAAAGTACCTGGTGCAACATACATATATGTTTGCAAAATATTTGTATATAAATCAAACTCTGTTATTTTGAGGCTTTTGACACAAAATCGTTTACACATTGCTCAACCACTGGTTGCCAGGGAAACATGTATTCGCTGACTGGTGGCCTTGGGGTTGCTGGATTGTACTAACAGGAACCTCCTACTGGTTGATGTTGTTGCTTTATTTTTTCATGTTTGATAGTCTAACTTGATCACAGGCACTCACCCTCAAAGTAAAAATGTGTCGCAGTGCTGCAGGAGGCGTGTTTCATGCATGTCTCCTTTTCTGCTTTGTGTCGTACTTTCACAGTTTCACTTCAGCTTGGAGAGTAGCTGCCCTGTGTTTGTAGACAAGGCCAACGCTTCCACTCAAACTATGACCGCTGCAATATGTCAGTGACCAAAGCAGTCACAAAGAGGTTTTGATAACAGAGTGGCGATTGCACATTTTTCCATAGCAACAGGTGGTTGCCACTGACGGGTCTGTAGGCCTGTGTGACTCTAGCATATTATTCTCCAGGCAACTACCATTAACCTCCAACAACCTGTCAGGAGAGATTTTTCACTCATTACCAGTTGTTGCTAAACTGGCCTTTGTGACTGGGGCCATAGTCATGTGATCCGATGTTACCAACATGATTGTCACACATCCAAACTGGTTATCTATCTATCTATCTATCTATCTATCTATCTATCTATCTATCTATCTATCTATCTATCTATCTATCTATCTATCTATCTATCTATCTATCTATCTATCTATCTATCTATCTATCTATCTATCTATCTATCTATCTATCTATCTATCTATCTATCTATCTATCTATCTATCTATCGATCGATCGACCTGAGAACAGCTGAATGCATTTTCCCCTCTCAGGCTGGCTTTTTGGGTATGCTTTAGGTATTATACGCTTTACTTTTATTACTCTGTGTAAGTTATAATTTTATTGTATTTCATTACTTTGGCGGATTCAATCTTTTAGGTTTTATCTAGTATTCAATGTTTTGTTTTCTGACTCAAACTTATTGTTCATAAGGTCTTGTGCATTGGTTTTGCTTTGTTTTTCAATGTGTTTGAATTCAAATGTACAGCAGCTATAGCCCAGCCGAGGAAGTTTAACCATCTTAAAGTCTGAGCCATCATCAGTGTCTACATAAGTCTAATTGCAATCTAAGGCAATCTAAATATGTAATTTTTCCAAGTCTTGGAAAACAGGAAATAATAACAATTATTGTTTGACACTCAAGAAAAACTATTTACAAGCTTTCCAACAGATACAATTTTGTTTTTCACCAAATACAGGATGAGGAATGTACCTCAGTTTGAAAACAATGCGTCTTATAACGCAATAAGAAAAAACAAGACAAGGCTTGAATACACTGTTCATTTTTGCAAAGCCTTCATTTTTCAGAGTTTATATGAATGCTACATAAAAGTCTGTCTGCTTTTAAACTTGTTCGGCTTTCCACGTTAGTTAAATCAAAACCAAACATTTGACAAATCTTTCCTGCGACTTCAGAGAGGGTGAGCCAGTTTGGCTCAAACGCATGTCATGACAGTGTGAGTGATGTGCCTCTGGTGATGTCGTGCATCATCCACAGACAGCAAGATTTCACTGATTTACTGTGTGTATGTGTTCAAAGTCCACACCTGCTCACAGATTAGCTGTCATGACCGCACACACTTGTCTGCACTGCATAGCCCTGCTTTTTCAGTGTATACACACACACACACACACACACACACACACACACACACACACACACACACACACACACACACACACACACACACACACACACTCAAAGGGGCTACTGAGCCATGGCCCTGTGTCAAAAGTTTGTTAGCAGTGGGCAAAGATTCATATCACAAACACCAACACAAACATGCAAACACGGACCATCCGAGGCCATCACATCACATATTTAATTTGCATCTAAAAAGAGAATAACACTGAACACACTGAGTAGTTATATTAGCATGAACAAAATATTATTTAAGAAGATTTATATGATTACGCCCTGAGATGTTAACACTCTGACGTTTGATTTCAAAAGCAAAGCCCGTACATGTCTGTCATGTCCTCTCTGTGCCACGGCTTTCCTGTCCTTTCTTCACTCTGTCTGTCAAATAAAGCTGAAAAGGGCTAACACAGGGCTATTTAGGTTCTACTATTATTGTAATATTTCAAATGAAATCACTAAAATGTTTGTTTGTGAAAATAAGCGCAAAGTGCTCTGCACTCCTCAGGCTGCTTTTCACAGAACAGAGAGAAGCTTGAAGAGTTTCCTTCTCAGTTACATTACAGAGTAGAAATAGGAGAAAAAGCTAACCTTGCTTTCTCCACAGCTAGGATGAAAAAGGACACATCATTACTAACGTGTAAGTGTCTGTAAAACCACAAGTTTGCTTGCTTCTTCCTGTCTCTGTGCTATGTTAAGCTAGTCTGAAGTTTGCTTCCCAATCAAATAAAACTGTCCTCCTTCCCTGACTGTATTACACAGGATCACAGGCTTATACTTACACATCTGTCTGTTTTCTGTCAAAGCAAAAGGGCACATTATAATGATTAATTGAACTTTAGTGCAATGTTAGTACCCTCTTAGTGGCTTAAAATAATGTGCCCTGGCTTAATGTTAAAGCAAATAGCTGGCCTCACAGTTCATCATTCTGTGCTGGCTGCTTTTGGCTCTGCAACCCGTCTCAGCTGCAGCCTGGCAACACACTGAACAAACATGATTGGTGTGTGAAGCTCTGATTTGTGCCAGCCATCTCTAACGTGGTAGTCAGGAATTGTCTTGCAGGAGATGAAATGCCCCCCCTGGACCAGTTCCAGGAATATGAGCCTAATTTACAGCGATGAGCGAGCCAAGGCAAAAAGAAATTTGCTTTTTGGCACTTTTTCACCTGTATGTTCATCTCAACTTTGCCCTTCAGTCTGGGTGTTTTCAAGGACAAGGAGGAAAGACAAAGATTCATCTGTGTCAAAATGATCATTATCATTATATATGCACACTGAAAAATATTCTATTTTATCTCTATATTTGTAATAACAGTCTCTTTTTCCACTTGCTGTTTTTTATTTTACAGGGATTTACAGAGTAAGCAGCACAGAGCTACTTTTCAACTCATCCCAAAATCCTCCCCCTGCTCGGTCAAACAGCTCTTACAAAGTCTGAGGTAAGTTTTCACCAGAGGATGGTGTGTCAGGTGGTTAACATCAGTTTACTCCAAAGTCCTTCTCCTTCACAACTATCTTAACCTCATGGAAAACTAACAAAATCATTCAAACTAGTCTGTGAACCACATTTTGACTGGTGTGATGTTACTGGTTTGTAATTCCTGTCTTCTCTTATATGTGTCTGCTGCAGATCATTGCAACTGTTCCACCATGGATGTCTGACTCACAGTCTCCTCTCAGAAGGTGATGTTGACATGTGTGTGATATGAAGCCAGGTGAGCACGGCGGGCTCTAACCTGAGGTCCTACTAATTGCTGATTGTTGCAGCACAGGTAACTTTGATTTATGCACCTGGAGCAGAGCTGATTGCAGATAACAAATTAGACACATAACAAAAGACCCGATACATACAAACAATTTAATTTCTACAGAAGCAGAATATTATGGAGAAGCTAACATTTATTTTTGGCTAATGTTTCTTATTTACACAAAAATAAAGAAATCTATGAAAAAGATTGATGAAACCCGCTTATCAGTCATATCTCGCCCGCTCCAGCTCATAATGTAGCATTCATATCAAAATGTGTTCAAAGAAGCAGCTCAGCACCATTGTTGTTTAACGTTAACGTCAAAGTGATATCCAAAGTGTTTCTGGTGGTGTATGAATGTATCGGTGGTCCCAAACGGCACATTCACTAAATTATCATCATTTTACAGAGATGAGATGGTTTATTTTGACAGTTACACGTCTTAATAAATCGTTGCACCCAGAGCCCCCATAGAGGTAATGCTTCCTCACCCATTTGCTCAAGAATGAGCAAATATACATTATTTTAAAGGTCGGACAGTTTGAACAAATTTTTCTGCCATTCAGGTCTCAAAGTGTTAATTATGGGCATGAAACAGGGACTTTGTGCACTTTCAGTAGAACCCAATTAACAGTCCCCCCAGCACATCAAGGCAGGTTAAAGCGAGCGCCCTGGAGAATCAGAAAGTGTTTAACTAACAATGTGACCCTGGTCTGTTGGCCATAAGGTTTTCAAAGCAGTTAGAGTTGTCACCTGTCAGGGGACGGAGCACCCGCTACGCCAGCATCTGTCCTTCTGACACACACCACCACACACAAAGAGAATGACTGTTCCTGGACAGAAATACAGATGCTCGCGCCCTCAGTCTCTACCACGGAGCATCTGTCCTTTCTTGTCCGTGGTGTTAGAGTCCACGGCCTCTAAAGTGCTGCAGCAGATGGGAGCTGATTCCCCAGCTCACCTTCTGACACTCCTCCTGTGTACTCGTTTACCCTCCAGGCACCTTTGCCTACATTAGCATGCAATTACTGCAAATTATTTCAACCTTTGAGGCAGACGCATTAAAAAGGGAAAACAGCTCTTCCTGTTGTATCAAGGTTAGCTGGCAGGTTCTGTTTTTCTGTCATTGTAAAAAAACACTAACTTTACCATTTCCTTGCTAATCTGAAGGATCTGTTTGCTGAACTGTCACCAAGTTTTGGAATGAATAATGCAAGGACTAACTTTGACCTGTTCGGCTGTCAGTTTACTGGTTTGATATCCATGTTAGTTTAAAACCAGTAAAACCAGCCATTGTTACGTTAACAAAAGAGACAAAAATATAAATCTTTCAATAGAATAACACATTCAAGAAATATATCAGTAACAGCTAAACTAATTCAAAAATCACTTTTAAATCACTCTTAAATAACTTTTAAAATAATGCAATTTTATGCAACATTAGTTGAGATATTTGCATCCTGGCTGAAACTGCGGCATGATGACCACTGCTGCTGTCTTTCAAATGAAACGGCAAATTTAGTAAGACATCAACTAACGAACTCAATAACAACCTCTGACGGGAGGCTGACTCTAAAAGTAAGTTTTTACAGCTGAAATAAACCAAAATGCAAGGCTGCTGTCGAGAAACATGCACGTAAAGTACAGAACTGCTCCTGACATTACCATCTATGGACAAAACAATGAAACTATTGTGGTAGACAACTGGAGGGCATCACCACTTTTAAAATGGTATTAAAATCCCGTCGTCTTCGACCTTTTCTAAAATAAAGATATTGATCAAATCCTGAATTTTGGGGTGTGTGGAATCGATAGAAAGAAATTATGATCACTTTTACCCAGAATGTCATTTTGACCCCAGACAAATGAATGTAAAGCCACCCCGGGTTGCCTAGCAACACAGTTGTTTAAACACGTGTTTACATGACGGCTGCTTTAACATGAAGCGCACCGTGCTACAGTGATCGATACCTAGGGGAATGTAAGGTCATTAGTTATGTTCTTATTTTTATATCCTTTATGAGTTTATTCTGATGTGTAGTTTAACTAAGCAATCTCTAACAAAATCATCTAAAGAATTTATAAAAATTCATAAAACCCTTTAAAATGAATCTTGGATACTTGTTTTAATAATACACATACAAATACATGAAAGTTTACAGCTGAACTACTTGAAGAACTTTACTGCGCTTTGTAATTCTTGGTTACATCCTACAAACAAAACTGCTTTCAAACATTAAATAGATTCAGTGCATGTTTTTCAGTGTCAACCTTCAAAAAATGTGACTCTTTTTTTACAACTTTACACTAGAGAAGGACGCAGCGATGCTCTGATAAATACTCTTTTCCTCTTGTACTGCGTGTCCCTCTCGAAGTTCCTGTGAAAAATATGGTTTCATCAAAGTTTTCTCCTAAAACACAAAACTTGCACTGCATGAAGGAGGGGCAGGAGGCAGGGCAGGGTTATCCTGCTCTGACTCAGGAGTCACTTTCAAAGTTTTCTGCCAGCCTTAAAATACTCCTGCTTTGCTTTTTTCCTTTATACAATCTACATGGGAGGCGTGGCTAATTATCTGTCATAATAGCATTTAAATCACTTGCTTAAAGTTAGTTGCTGAGTCACACTATTAATATGCAGACATTAATTCTGGGATTTTATTAACATAATGTTTATCTTCTGCTGTCTAGTGGTGGCTTATTTTCTTTGTTTTTTATTTTTATGAGCATTTGACATTTACTATCACTTTGGTATTTAAAGCACTTTGCAGACTTTTCATAGGTGGTGACATGCAGGTGGCGGCCAAAGAGCAAATCTACTCACGCACAAAAAGTACAGAGTATTGTGTTTAAAAAAGCCACTTCACAGTAAGACACTGTTAGACACTAATAAGAACTGATATTATTTCTGCTTTGCATCAAACCAAGCAGGACACAGCTGCTGACAAATCATAACAACTCTCTGATTCAGCAGCTAAGGATTTACGACCCTATCTCCCCAAACTGGTGGAAAAAAACATGTTTGATTAGAGCTTAGGCTGTGGCGAGTATAACTACAAACACTCTTTACAAAATATCTACTAAGTGCTGTTTGTTTGTTACTGTTTCATTGTTTTCAATTTCGTTAGTTTGAGAAAATAAGAAGTTTTTGTAGTTTTTGGATTTTACACAATTGAAAGACTTAAAAAAAGACTTACTTGTACCACTGAGTCACACGAGCCTGTGACGTACTGCTGAAGATCCAAAGACAGATTGCATACCTGTGTCCAGTTTTCAGTCACCTTGTTTGTGCTGTACGTGCTATAGGAGCTGCCCTATAATAGCGTTAGCTAGGTGTAGCATATGTGTTAAATGCTTATGAATTTCACCAAAACAACCTTTTTTAATTAAATATTTCATTTTGCATTTTTGCATTTATGTGTTCTGAGTCTGTGTGTGTTCGTGTGGTTGTGACGCAGGTGTGTGCATGTGCTCCCTGGTCAGTAAGTCACTGTTACGTTGCTCTAAGCTAATGACAGTTTCTAAAGGCCACAAGCTGTAATTTACATATGACTGAACTGCCACGTTTTTGGCCTGTTTGATATCGGACTCGTTCGGTGTAAGTCTTCTACAGGGCTGAGTACACTAATCAAAGTTTTTAATGAGTTTTAGCCCGAGGATCCAGGTGTTATACTATCATGCTAACTTAGCCTGGCCTTTAAGGCCTTTAAGGTGTGGCAGATAAATACAACAAAGTAAAATAATACGACTAAGACACAAACTGTGGTATTTTGTACATATAATAATAAACATGAATTCACTGTGTAATTGTGTAACTTTATTAGCAGCAACCTCCTGAAATGCACCAACAACATTGAGAGTAACATCCTCCTCTCTGCCCCTTAATGCTCTCTGGTCGCTATGGTAACATGTAAATATTTCTTTCACAATAAGACACACAACTACAACACAGGGAAAGACCCAGGGAAACCGAGTTAACAATAAAAACCCCGAAAACCATAAATTTCACACCCGAGCCTCAACTCTCACGGCCCGGTACCAAACGACTCACGGACTGGTCCGTGGGCCAGGGGTTGGGGACTGCTGTATTAGCAAGCACACAACACACACAGATCACAGCTCTGTACTTCTGTATGTTGCAGTTATGGAGATATTTCATGAATTGCTTTTGTGGTACAGTCCTCTATTACCTGTTAAATGGCATTTATTAAGATAATTGGATTTGAGTTTAAGGTTTAAGGTATGACGTTTTAAAGCATCATCTAAATGTTGTTATTGAGTTGTATTCTTTGTCTGATTGTTTAACTGTTTTTGTATTATTTTGTGTATTATTCTTATAAGTTGTTTTTGATTATTTTCCAGTGATACATTACTTTATATTATTTATTTTTTTGAGGGCTTAAGTTGATATTTTAAAAACAATTGATTGTATTTGATGTATTATATTATTGTGGAGTTAACACAGCTGCAAGGCACAGCTCCTTTCAGCATGGCAGGAGCAGAGGTGTCCTAGCAGGTGCGACACGCACGGATCACACTTCTGTATTTCTTCATGTTGCAGCTCGCAGATGTTGCTGCGACTTAGTAAACAGCCCAGAGATCCAGTGTTGTCTCCTGCCTTTTATTTATACACCAGAACACACCGCATCGACAGGCGTAGCACACAGACGGGTTACATACAGTGGGGCAAAAAAGTATTTAGTCAGCCACCGATTGTGCAAGTTCCCCCACTTAAAATGATGACAGAGGTCAGTAATTTGCACCAGAGGTGCACTTCAACTGTGAGAGACAGAATGTGAAAAAAAAAATCCATGAATCCACATGGTAGGATTTGTAAAGAATTTATTCGTAAATTAGGGTGGAAAATAAGTATTTGGTCAATAACAAAAATACAACTCAATACTTTGTAACATAACCTTTGTTGGCAATAACAGAGGTCAAACGTTTACTATAGGTCTTTACCAGGTTTGCACACACAGTAGCTGGTATTTTGGCCCATTCCTCCATGCAGATCTTCTCGAGAGCAGTGATGCTTTGGGGCTGTCGCCGAGCAACACGGACTTTCAACTCCCGCCACAGATTTTCTATGGGGTTGAGGTCTGGAGACTGGCCAGGCCACTCCAGGACTTTCAAATGCTTCTTACGGAGCCACTCCTTTGTTGCCCGGGCGGTGTGTTTTGGATCATTGTCATGTTGGAAGACCCAGCCTCGTTTCATCTTCAAAGTTCTCACTGATGGAAGGAGGTTTTGGCTCAAAATCTCACGATACATGGCCCCATTCATTCTGTCCTTAACACGGATCAGTCGTCCTGTCCCCTTGGCAGAAAAACAGCCCCATAGCATGATGTTTCCACCCCCATGCTTCACAGTAGGTATGGTGTTCTTGGGATGCAACTCAGTATTCTTCGTCCTCCAAACACGACGAGTTGAGTTTATACCAAAAAGTTCTACTTTGGTTTCATCTGACCACATGACATTCTCCCAATCCTCTGCTGTATCATCCATGTGCTCTCTGGCAAACTTCAGACGGGCCTGGACATGCACTGGCTTCAGCAGCGGAACACGTCTGGCACTGCGGGATTTGATTCCCTGCCGTTGTAGTGTGTTACTGATGGTGACCTTTGTTACTTTGGTCCCAGCTCTCTGCAGGTCATTCACCAGGTCCCCCCGTGTGGTTCTGGAATCTTTGCTCACCGTTCTCATGATCATTTTGACCCCACGGGATGAGATCTTGCGTGGAGCCCCAGATGGAGGGAGATTATCAGTGGTCTTGTATGTCTTCCATTTTCTGATGATTGCTCCCACAGTTGATTTTTTCACACCAAGCTGCTTGCCTATTGTAGATTCACTCTTCCCAGTCTGGTGCAGGTCTACAATACTTTTCCTGGTGTCCTTCGAAAGCTCTTTGGTCTTGGCCATGGCGGCGTTTGGAGTCTGACTGTTTGAGGCTGTGGACAGGTGTCTTTTATACAGATGATGAGTTCAAACAGGTGCCATTCATACAGGTAACGAGTGGGGGACAGAAAAGCTTCTTACAGAAGACGTTACAGGTCTGTGAGAGCCAGAGATTTTCCTTGTTTGAGGTGACCAAATACTTATTTTCCACCCTGATTTACGAATAAATTCTTTACAAATCCTACCATGTGAATTCATGGATTTTTTTTTCACATTCTGTCTCTCACAGTTGAAGTGTACCTCTGGTGCAAATTACTGACCTCTGTCATCATTTTAAGTGGGGGAACTTGCACAATCGGTGGCTGACTAAATACTTTTTTGCCCCACTGTAGGTACAGGTGTGGTGATGTTTCAGCTCGTGCTTCAGCTTTGGAGAGTTAAACGAGATTATTTTGTTCATCTGTTATGTAGCTGTGTCAGTGAAATTCATCCACACAGTTTATGGATACAGTGTCGCTGCCAGGCTTGCTAGCATGAGCGGATATTTACTACCGTGTGGTCACTCTTCAAAGAAACCCTCAACAAGCAGCAGCCAAAATATTAATACTGACACTCAAAACATCATAAATGAATGAGAGTGATGTCACAGCGACTGTCTCGATCTTAATATGCAGTCCAATGATGATCAAGCCTTTGATTAATAAATGCGGCGCACCTCAGAGGTCGGCCCTGCCAAGGCTTGGTCAGTAACATGATGCAGATTATTTCCCACTCATGACAAAAGCCACAAATTACAGGAAATCACATCATTTTCACTGAGCTTCTATGATTGCTGGGCTAATTTAGCTGTTTTTTCTGAGCAGGCGTAAAAATATCACTAATTTGAAGTATTAGTGAGAATTAAATTCAATTCAATTCAATTTTATTTATATAGCGCCAAATCACAACAAAAGTCGCCTCAAGGCGCTTCATAGATACAGAGAAAAACCCAACAATCATATGACCCCCTATGAGCAAGCACTTTGGCGACAGTGGGAAGGAAAAACTCCCTTTTAACAGGAAGAAACCTCCGGCAGAACCAGGCTCAGGGAGGGGCGGCCATCTGCTGCGACCGGTTGGGGTGAGAGAAGGAAGACAGGATAAAAGACATGCTGTGGAAGAGAGACAGAGGTTAATAACAGATATGATTCAATGCAGAGAGGTCTATTAATACATAGTGAGTGAGAAAGGTGACTGGAAAGGAAAAACTCAATGCATCATGGGAATCCCCTGGCAGCCTAAGTCTATTGCAGCATAACTAAGGGAGGATTCAGGATCACCTGGTCCAGCCCTAACTATATGCTTTAGCAAAAAGGAAAGTTTTAAGCCTAATCTTGAAAGTAGAGATAGTGTCTGTCTCCTGAATCCAAACTGGAAGCTGGTTCCACAGAAGAGGGGCCTGAAAAGTGAAGGCTCTCCCTCCCATTCTACTTTTAAATACTCTAGGAACAACAAGTAGGCCTGCAGAGTGAGAGCGAAGTGCTCTAATAGGGTGATATGGTACTACAAGGTCATTAAGATAAGATGGGGCCTGATTATTTAAGACCTTGTATGTGAGGAGCAGGATTTTGAATTCAATTCTGGATTTAACAGGAAGCCAATGAAGGGAAGCCAAAACAGGAGAAATATGCTCTCTCTTTCTAGTCCCTGTCAGGACTCTTGCTGCAGCATTTTGGATTAGTTGAAGGCTTTTCAGCGAGTTTTTTGGACATCCTGATAATAATGAGTTACAGTCGTCCAGCCTGGAAGTAATAAATGCATGAACTAGTTTTTCAGCGTCACTCTGAGACAGGATATTTCTAATTTTAGAGATGTTGCGCAAATGGAAGAAAGCAGTCTTACATATTTGTTTAATATGTGCGTTGAAGGACATGTCCTGGTCAAAAATGACTCCAAGGTTCCTCACAGTGTTACTGGAGGCCAAGGTAATGCCATCCAGAGTAAGAATCTGGTTAGATACCATATTTCTAAGATTTTCAGGGCCGAGTACAATAACCTCAGTTTTATCTGAATTAAGAAGCAGAAAGTTAGCGGCCATCCAGGTCTTTATGTCTTTAAGACATTCCTGCAGTCTAACTAATTGGTGTGTGCTATCTGGCTTCATGGACAGATAGAGCTGGGTGTCATCGGCATAGCAGTGAAAATGTATGCTATGTCTTCTAATGATGCTGCCTAAGGGAAGCATGTATAATGTAAACAGAATTGGTCCTAGCACTGAACCCTGTGGAACTCCATAATTAACCTCAGTGTGTGAAGAGGACTCTCCATTTACATGCACAAATTGGAGTCTATTAGATAGATATGATACAAACCACTGCAGTGCAGTACCTGTAATACCTACAGCATGTTCTAATCGCTCTAATAGGATATTATGGTCAACAGTATCGAATGCTGCACTAAGGTCTAGCAGGACAAGCACAGAGATGAGTCCACTGTCAGAGGCCATAAGAAGATCATTTGTAACCTTCACTAAAGCTGTTTCTGTGCTGTGATGAGCTCTGAAACCTGACTGAAACTCTTCAAATAAACCATTCCTCTGCAGATGATCTGTTAGCTGTTTGACAACTACTCTTTCAAGGATTTTTGATATGAAAGGAAGGTTGGAGATTGGCCTATAATTAGCTAAGACTGCTGGGTCTAGAGATGGCTTTTTGAGTAAAGGTTTAACTACAGCCAACTTGAAGGCCTGTGGTACATAGCCGATTATTAGAGATAGGTTGATCATATTTAAGATCGAAGAATTAATTAATGGCAGGACTTCTTTGAGCAGTTTTGTAGGAATGGGGTCTAAAAGACACGTTGAAGGTTTGGAGGAAGTAATTATTGAAGTTAACTCAGAAAGATCAATTGGAGAAAAAGAGTCTAACTTAACATCAATGGTACTAAGAGTAGCTGTAGATAATATTACATCTGTGGGATGATTACTGGTAATTTTTTCTCTAATGATAAAAATTTTATTTGTGAAGAAGTTCATGAAGTCATTACTAGTTAACGTTAAAGGGATGGTTGGCTCAAAAGAGCTCTGACTTTTTGTCAGCCTGGCTACAGTGCTGAAGAGAAACCTGGGGTTGTTCTTATTTCCTTCAATCAGTGACGAATAGTAAGATGTTCTGGCTTTGCGGAGGGCTTTCTTATAAAGCAGCAAACTTTTTCTCCAGGCTAAATGATGATCCTCTAGATTTGTGACACGCCATTTCCTCTCCAGATTATGAGTCATCTGCTTTAGGGTACGTGTTTGAGAATTATACCACGGAGTCAAATACTTCTGATTAGAGACCTTAGTTTTCACAGGAGCTACAGTATCCAGAGTCGTACGTAGTGAGGAGGTGAAATTATTAACAAGATAATCGACCTCTGTTGGGGTAGCGTTCAGATAGCTGCTCTGCTCTGTGTTGGTACAGGGCATTGAAGATGATAACAGTGGGTGGATTATATTCTTAAACTTAGTTACAGCGCTTTCAGAAAGACATCTACTTTGATAAAGTCTACTCTCCACCGCTGTGTAATCAATTATTGTAAATGTAAATGTTATCAGGAAATGATCAGACAGGAGAGGGTTTTCAGGAAACACTGTTAAATGTTCAGTCTCTATGCCATATGTTAAAACAAGATCTAGAGTGTGATTAAAGTGGTGGGTGGGTTCTTTTACATTTTGAGAGAAGCCAATTGAGTCTAATAACAGATTAAATGCCATGTTGAGGCTGTCATTTTTAGCATCTACATGGATGTTAAAATCACCCACAATAATTATTTTATCTGAGCTCAGAACTAAATTAGATATAAAGTCTGAGAAATCAGACAGAAACTCTGTGTAAGGCCCAGGTGGACGATAGATGATAGCTAGCGGGGCCTATGCTATCTTCGGCTGCACCAGCTACAGGGGCCTGGCTAGCTATGGGTGAATGAACGGTGCGAAGCCGAGTCTCCAATTCAGTAATCCTGGCCTCCAGAGCTGCAAATATGCTACATTTGTTACAGATATCATTACTGCTAAAGGAGGCCGAGGAGTAACTAAACATCTGACACAATGAGCAAGAAAGTGCAGGAGGGACAGGTGAAGTAGCCATGGTGCTAACGAGTCGGCTACGAGCTAAGCTAAGCTAGCGAAACAGTACAGAGACTGTGAGTGAATACTTTGGCTATAAATTAGGTAGTGAGTACACAGAAAGTGTGCTTCGGATGAAGCACGTGAAAATTATACTATGAAAGAAGAATGTATTTAAAAGTTGTTAATTAAATTGCTAAGCAAATAAGCTACTCAGAAACACCACTGTGTTTGAGCAGGAACAGGAAGTGATACTCTACCGCAGAGCGAACGAACACCAAGTGACAGCGCCACCAAGAGTGCAAATGATGACTCACAACTGGAGACGTGTTTGTGATGCAAGAGAGTTTCACGACACTACGCCTACAACATGATTTATAGATCGAGTACACAGCTGAGTGTGAGCAGAAGTAGAAATCTTACTTACTAAATGTTTATATTAGTGAAGCTCCCAGAAGTGATGGAACTGCTGTGGAAGGCTTGAAGCTGTTCCCAATCCGAGTCTGTCCTTTTGGATTTTCTGAGGATACAGAAAAAAATCTGTCAAATTCTCAGATTACAGACCAAAGCACTACAGATCTGTTTAGCAGTGAGCAAATGCAACTCATGCATTTATGCTGAGTTGCATTTGCGATAGTTTTAAACACAACATAGAATACGCAAAAATACACAAGTGTAGCATCGCTTAGCAAGAGGATAACTCCCCGTGTGTGTCTCTGTGCGTACAAACGTCCTTCCGCTTCTTTCACTAACATGCCATCTGTGTTTCATCTGCTGAGCTGTGAGAGTGCAGGAGGGGTGTGTGTGTCCAGCATATCTGCAATGTACCACTTCTACAAGAGGGGTAATCTCATCAATGAGCACGCACACACACACACACACACACACACACACACACACACACACACACACACACACACACACACACACACACACACACACACACACAGTGATGTATTAGGCTGCTCTCCCACTATCAGTGGGGGGATCATTAGACCAGACCTGCGACTGTGAATACACAACATCACCGTGCACAGGCCTGATTAACCTGTGTGTTTTTGAGGGGCCGTTGCCTGAGAGCCAAATTCTGATTGCTCTGACTGCTTGTTACTCCACATCAAAGGGTAATAATGTCTTTTCCTTTCTCAAAGCTTTTGTGTTCTTAGTTTCTGTGCTGCCCTCTCCTTCCCCTCTTCTCTTGCTCATCTCTCACATCTTTATTGCTTCCTCAATTTCTGCCTTCCCACTTCTGAACTTTCATCCAATTTGTTCTGTCTCATCTCTCTTCTTTTTCTCCCATATTTGCTGTGTATTTCCTCTCTTTTCCAATTTTTCTCCCTGGCTAATCTCTTTGCCCTCTGATTCCGCCTCGCATGCTGTGTCTCTTTCAACAGCCTCTTCCTTCCCATTTCATTTCCTCTGCAGTGCTCGATTCAGTTTAAATGATGCTAGTGAAGAGCAGAGAGTGACTCTCCACCTGTACAGCATGTCATCACATTGTCCCATCTCTCTCTGAGTATCCACTGGGATTTTTCTTCCAGTATCTCTCTGAAAAGTAGCGATACAAAGATTGTATGTTAAGGAAGCTGCTGAGCCTGTGAAACCACTTATTTATTAAATGATTGAAGGATTGTGAGCAATGGGATGGCACAGAGTATATGCATGACATGCTTTATGGAGTCTGCAGGCCTCCACAAATGTGCACACACTGCTGCATAGAAATCACGTGATCAGGTTACCGACGCTCCTGCAACATCAGGATACGATCCACACTCTAATTACTTATAAATGGGTAATGTGACCATTAACAAAGAAAAGCGCTAACGAGGAACAAATGATCTACACCCTCAAATTAAGATAATGTCACTGACCTCATGTGGTAGTAAATTAATAACCAATCAGCTATAAATTTGGAAGGGAGCACAAAAGACACAATTTAGAGCTAATGTGATCTGTAAGAGCTTATTAATGAGAATCACCAAACATGAATGTAAGTCAGGTTTAACAAAACAGGACCTGAGGAGGATGTCGGTCGCTTCCAGTGGGCAACTGTGCATACAGCTGGCCGTCATTCTTCAACAATACAGTTGTTTAACAGCTGGAATTAAAGTTGAAAATCTTCAGCTCAGCCCTGACTGTAAAAGATTGGCGTATGCTTAAAGAACAAAATCACAACTCTATTTGAATCACACGTTTTCGCTCTTATTGAAGCACTCAGCCATGCAGTCTGCCTTTATGTGACAGAGTCAGTCACTCAGAGGTGCACAACAGGGTACAAACGATTTAGCAACTCAATCACAAAGTGGGAGACCAAATGAAATGAGGTTGCTGAGGTGTGTGGTGCATAAAAGTGCCCAATGCTCTGCTGAGTCAATAACTGCGGAGTGTTAACATCAGCACAACAACTGTGTGCTGGGAGCTTCATCGCATACATGGACAGGCTGCTCCTGTGCATGTAATGTATCAGGGAATGTGTAGGTGGCCCAGTTTTCCCACATAGTATAGTGTCCCACAGAGATGATAAGACCAAGTGATGAGTCCAGATGATGATTAGATGATAAGACCACATGGGAATGAAATTGTTCAGCAAAAAAAACCTATCTAATAATACTAATCTACTCTGAACTAAACATCAAACGTCATGCCAAGGACTGAGAAAACAATAAACAAAAGGAACAAAATAAAGAGAAATATTTTAAAAAGATGTGCAGAAACTGCAGCATCTGGTGTTACAAACATACAAAGCCACAGAGGAGACAGGCCAGCTCTGCTGAGCTGTGGGTTAAATGTGTGTGAGAGTTCCTGGCTTAACATCGTCCCCAGTAAATTATTTTACCATCTGCAAGACTGGCTGAAGTTATGGATGAGCCTTTCATTCCTACTGGTGATTCTGTTGCTGTCCACAGAGAATTAGACTAAATAAGTCACAGCCGACAAATCAGGACACATGTGGATTTGTTTGACTGTCAGTAAACAAATACAGAGTCTGTTTGTAGCTACATCTGTGGACAGCAGTTGAAGTGTACTCTGTTAGCCAAACTCAATGTTAGTGGTCTTGGGTCTTGAACCAAGAGTTTTTGAGATTTTACACGTTTACATCCTTCGGATGTTGAGTTTTTAGTTCTTACTCCCATGATCTGTTTGTATGTGAGGTTGTCTTCACCATTCTCTTCTACCTGTGCCTTATTTTTCAGCTTCACCTGGATCATCCTGTGCGTGTATACATAAGCACTGAGTCCCCATATGGTTCCTCCTGCCTGCTGTGTTTGGAGGGGATTTTGTGCTTCATGGTACAAACTTTGTGTTGGACCTTAAACTGTGGCCTAGGTAAATGTCTCATAGTTTCTTAATTCAGTTTGAAGTTTCCTGTGTTTTGCATTTAGATCCTAATCCTGCACTGGCAGTTAATCGGAGCCAAACAATGGACCCCGCAGACTTGAAAGCATGGTGGCACGTGGCTCTGACACACCCCAGAACAGGAGTCTTTGAGGAGCACAACAATGAGTTTGTGATTTGGCACCCAAATTCTCAGTCCAATCAAGCATCTGTGGAATGTCCTGGACAAACACGTCAGGACACGTCAATTATAAAGCATTCAATGACACTGACCAGAATGGACAGGGTTAGACAGGAGCAGTCTTGGGTAAGTTACTTTAAAATAGTAACTTAGTTACATTACTAGTTACTTCTCTCAAAAGTAACTCAGTTACTTCAAGTTACTCGTTACTTTCAAAGTAACTAGTTACTAGGGAAAGTAACTTTGATTTTACTCAGAATTCTCTTGTTAATGTGTTTCTTCCATAACTTTGCCAGTCTTCTAGCTTGCTTACTTGCCACAAGTGCACTGTGCCACCTACCAATAGAAAGGAAAAGATAATGTGCACATTTCCACGAGAGAAATCCCACGCCTGGACCGTCATTGACTGCTGCCATGATTCTAGCCTACGTCACAGCATCATGTGCGCCTTTTACATCCAACACAAAAACTGCAGTCGTGGTGCTTTCGATTGTACTCAGAACTTCTGCCTTCTGAATAGGAAGATGTAGGCAACACCAGACTGCATATGAGCTGCATACAGGGCTGGACTGGGACAGGAAAAACAGTTCACACAAAGTTCAGGGGGCCGGCCCGGAGGCTGACGGCCCAAGAGCCCAGAAAACAGTCCAGGGGGACGGGCAGGCGGCAGGCACCGGCGGCGATGGAGCAGACCAGGAGGCCGGCCGGGCGGGAGGCACCGGCGGCGACGCAGTTCAGGGGGCCGTCCATGACGGCGGTGTAGTTCAGGGGGCCGTCCATGATGGCAACGACGTCCGGTCATCGGCCTGGAAAGCGGCCGAACAGGACGTGCAGGACAAGCAGGCCGGACAGGATGAGCAGGACCAGACGGCATGGGGACCTCAGGCGCAGACGAAGCTGAACACTCGGAGGCTGGACCAGGCGGAGCTGCAGAGGCTGAGGCTGGACCAGGCGGAGCTGCAGAGGCTGGACCAGACGAGGCGGAAGCAGATGCTGCGGGCGGCTTGGATGTTGAGGTTGCAGGCGGTGGAGCTGGTGGTGGCAGAACGGCCTCGCCAGAACCGTCAGCAGACACTGGGATGTGCTGGCTGGGTCCTCCCGGACCCCCAGCTGACGAGGCAAGAGGCTGAACGGGCCCCTCGGACCCTCCAGCGGAGACAGGAGGCCGAACGGGCCCCTCGGACCCTCCAGCGGAGACAGGAGGCTGAAGCGGTTCCTCGGACCCTCCAGCAGGAAGAGACGGCTGAAGCGGTTCTCCAGAACCCCCAGCGGGAACAGACGGCCTAAGCGGTGCAGGTGTTACAGCAGTGATACATGTTGCACACGTCTGCTGTTGCTCACAGTGGTCCAAGGGGCCTCTCAGGGAGTTTGTGTGTTTGCTCAGACACATGAAATATTAGAGGGAACATTGTTTGTAATTATTTGAAAGTGCATTTGTTTGTCTCACTAGTCTTGGTACAAACACTTCTCCCAGTGACATTTTGTGTCTTGGTCAAGTGCATCAGCACCTTTCTGTCAATGCATGCACGTAGTTTGAAACACGAGTAGGTGCATCCCAATATGTGGTGGTGGTGTTGAAAACCAGTCCTCAGGGACATGTTATAGAACACAAACTGGGTACATCTACTTATTTTTGAGAAAAACTTTATCAGTAAAACAAAATATCCCTGGATTTCCTAAAAGCTTCTGTGCTGTTTGTATGCCATTAAATATTTTAGTTAACAGAGGTGTGTTGGAGCACACGTTATAATTGTGATAATTTTTCACCAACATACTTATTTAAAATATAAAAATGGAAAATCTGCAATTATAACAGACAAAGCAAAAATCAAGCATGAGTGAATTCTACTCTTTATGTTACTGCAATGTCTCCTGCTGTTACATCCAATCTCTCAGAGAAAATTACAGGGTGCCTGATTTCTTTCCCAGATGGTGCACACATATTTGAGCCCACTTATGGCACTTGTGTGGGCCAAATGTGGCCTGAATGCTACACCACACCTGACATGTGACCTATGTAATGTGGAACTCATCAGCCAAGAACATGAAAAATGGTCAATTCTGACCACATTTAAGCCACAAACTCAGTCATAGTTATTAAGATACTAATAAGAAAGGTTAATATAACTGCAGGACATATTCCCTGTTTCACTCAACAGACCTAATGTGACTAAGCAGAGCACATCTGCTCTCTAACTCTGTTACGACAAGCTAAATGCTGCATTACCCAATGCAAATGCTAACCACAATCAAAACTATGTTTCCGTTGTTAACTGGTTAAGGACGTTAGGCATGATTTGACCAATGACAGATTAGCATAACAACAACAAGAAGTACTGTAAAAGTACACAGGAAGTAAGACTCCTCTGTAGGCAGGTCACCAAGTCACATGGTTTCCTACCTAGGGATGGGTATCGGTATCCGGTGCCATTATTACGGAAGAGGATTAGGGCCACTGGAAAAAAAATCGGAGAAAAAAGTCAGAATTCTGAGAGGTTTTTGGAAAAAGTTTGATTATTTTTCCATTGTTTAAGCACTGCTTCCAGCCAAGAGTGATACCATACAGTATATCCCCTATAGCTGCAGAAAAGGCTAACATTGTTATCTTTTTACCAAAAAAAACCAGCTGAAAATGAGAGGTTTTCGGACAAAGTGTGTTTTCTCCATTCTTTAAGCACTGGTTCGAGCACCGGCACCGTTTCAAAAGTATCGGTTTGGTTCTGGTATCGGATAAAACCTAAACAATACCCATCGCTATTCCTACCTGCAAATTCCACAGTGCCCTTTCCCAGTTATCCCACTAATAGGTTTTCTTAAGGACTTTAATCTGATTATTTTTAAATAATCCACATTGAGAGGTTGGGATGGTTTATTTAATCTAATTATCATTTTATATTTTGATCTCTTGAAAAGGGGCAGCACGGTGGCACGGTGGTTAGCACTGTTGCCGCACAGCAAGAAGGTCCTGAGTTCAATTCTAACATCAGGCCGGGGTCTTTCTGTGTGGAGTTTGCATGTTCTCCCCGTGTCTGCGTGGGTTCCCTCCGGGTACTCCGGCTTCCTCCCACCGTCCAAAGACATGCAGTTTGTGGGGATAGGTTAATTGGATAACCCAAATTGTCACTAGGTGTGAATGTGCAAATGAATGTGAGTGCGAATGGTTGTTTGTCCCTGTGTGTTAGCCTTGCGACAGACTGGCGACCTGTCCAGGGTGTATCCCGCCTCTCGCCCTATGACAGCTGGGATAGGCTCCAGCGCCCCCCGCGACCCTGAAAAGGATAAGCGGAAGTGAATGGATGGATGGATCTCTTGAAAACAGAGCAGGTGTAAACTCATCTGCTTATGTACAACTGCTAGTCACAGTGAATGCAGTGTTTGTGCTTGTGAGACACAACAGCAAGGTTAATGACTGAGCAACTGAGAGCTGGCTTCAGTGCAGCTAGAAGGCGTTAGAGCTGCTAATAGATATAAGAAGGCTGCTTGTGTAGTGGATTCCCTGTTGCTCCTTCTTGCTTTAACCTAGCCAGGCTAATGGAGAGAAGGAGACGCCAAAGAGTTACTTGTGCATTAAAAAAAACCCCCAAAAAACAACTTCCTTTGTATATTTTTAGTCATCCGTGTGTGTGTGGCATTAGTTCCAGTTCAGGTGGTACTACTGCATTATGATTTTTTTTTCATATCTTATCGCTTTTATATCTGTTTCTTACTTTGTGAAAGAACTTCCAATTATGAACGTTTAATCGTAGCAAAACCTGTATTGTTTGAACAGGCCTTAAACTTAAACTTAAACGGGCGACCGTGGCTCAGGGGGTTGGGAAGCGTATCTGTAACCGGAAGGTCGCCGGTTCGATCCCTGGGCTCTCTGTCCTGGTCGTTGTGTCCTTGGGCAAGACACTTTACCCTACTTGCCTACTGGTGCTGGCCAGAGGGGCCGATGGCGCGAAATGGCAGCCTCGCTTCTGTCAGTCTGCCCCAGGGCAGCTGTGGCTACAACCGTAGCTTGCCTCCACCAGTGTATGAATGCGAGAGTGAATGAATAGTGGCATTGTAAAGCGCTTTGGGTGCCTTGAAAAGCGCTATATAAATCCAATCCATTATTAAACTTGCCCTGTGTTAGCTACCTGTGTCTGTTTTATTGTATGTCATTATAGGAATAGCCTGTGTGACAGCAAACACATGCTTTTGTTACGTTTGATTATATCGTCAGAATGTAAATCATATTATATTACCACATAGCAGTTTTACCCTTTTGGACCCCAAAGAGTGCTGTCGGGCTCATGTACGCTAGCCAACAGCGGTTTTGTTTTGTTTGTTTGTTCTGGCTTGCTCCTGTTAGTGTAACACTAACATTATGCTAATGTTGTGTGCTTGTTTCATGGCAGATAAAGAGTAAGAAAGTTGGTTCAAACAGGCGATAAGTGCACTGTTCTCATATGTGTAACATGCAGGTATCTTATATTTGTTACTGTAACAGCTCCATGTTTGATTGCCACTGGAAACTCCAGCTAATCCTGTACAGCTAAACCTTTAATGTATTTACATCCTGTCAGAGGTCAGTCATCTGTATGCCTTACCTACACTGGTAGTTTCTACAAGTGCTTCTTTTAAAGATGAGAAAAGTTCCATTCAGGACCTGCACACTTTTCTTTGCTAGATGCTAAGTCACTGAATTTTACTGACAAACCACAATCTCTGATTTAATGCTGCTAGTCTTTTTCTGTGTGGATGTCCCTTCACAGTCTCAGCTTCAATCAACTAATGGATGCACATGTAAAGTAGTTTTTGTGTAAAAATAAATAATATGAAAATATAACGGAGTAGGGTGTGTACAGCCATCAGGACAAAGCTGTTAAAGGTGATTGATATGCACTAGAGTAGCCTGACATTTACCCAGTACCTTCACTACCACAGTTCCTGTTTGGCCTTTTACACCTGCAGTTATGTAAAGTGATACCAAGTAGAAAACATGCTTGGTCATGCCCAGCTTGATAACCTCACACTGTGCTAATGCCAGTACATCTCTGCTTAATCGGTATTATTGACAGTGATTATTTCATTCCCTTTCAGCGTTCGTGGACTGTAACACTGGGAGACGTGTGATGGGGCGCATCTGACTGCAATGGGGGAATGGTGGGAAGTCGGTTTTTTGTCAAGTAGTTTTAAACTTCTTTTATAAATGTTTTTGATAGTTTTAAGTGTTGATGGACAAGCAAGTGACCAGGACGTCAAACAATAGTCCATATGAGAGATGATCATTGAGTAAAAATACATTTTTGCAACATTCATATTTAAATTATTACATATATGATTAAAATTTTGATTATTAAATTTAAGTACCTGGGACACTTTATTTGTTGGGTCTAGAATGACCCCAAGATATTTAAATTCTGGAGCTAATTCAAGCTCTACTCCATCCAGGAATATGTTTGACTGCTTCAAGTTTCAGGGGCGTTTTGAAAAATACATACAGACAGTTTCTGAGGTGTTCAACATTAGGTATGAGTCCTCCAGCCAGCTATGCATTAATGCTAAAGCAGCTTTAAGATCTTTTGCCACCTGCTGGACACTATTTGCTTGCGTATATATAACTGCATCATCCGCATGCCTTTGAGCAAATATATTTGGACAGACTTCAGGTAAGTTATTGATAAAAAGAGAGAACAATAAGGGCCCAAGAACGGATCCTTGAGGAACCCCTGTATCGCAGTCTAAATATGGAGATTTAACCCCGTCGAACACCACACACTGTTTCCTGTGTGAGAGATATGAGGCAAACCACTGAAGAGCCTGACTGGAGATATTAAACTGAGTCAATCTGGACAACAATATCTGATGGTTTACAGAGTCGAAATCCTTCTTCAGATCTAAAAATACAGCTCCAACACAAGGACTCTTGTCCAGCAGGCTCTTCGAGTTCTCCACTAACAGACACAGGGCAGTATCTGTGGAGTGATGTGCCTGAAAGCCAAACTGCAATGGATGTAATGAGGGCTGGGCGTTTTCTAGGTGAGCAGTGAGGAGTTTAACCTCCCACTTCTCAGCTATTTTAGATACGACCAGGAGTATGCTTATGGGGCGATAATTAGCCATGTCAGTCTTCACACCTGCTTTGAAAATTAGGGTAACTGCAGCATTTTCCAATCTGTTGGAACAATGGAGTGTTCGAAAGACATATTCAAAATATGAGTTGTTTGAAACCTTGTTTTAAACCTGTAATTAGTTTAGCAACTTCAGTGTCTGAAATATGAGTGATGGTGAACAAATTTTGACCAACATCATTCACATTATCAGAGCATACGACTGGGTCAAAACTCTGACTGATCTCCTTAACAGATGAGATAAAGAAAGTGTTTAAATTACTGGCAATAGATAGAGGCTAACAATAGAGTTATTTACATAAAGTTCAATTGTATTTTTACTTTTGTTTGAATGACGGCCTACTAATTTAGTTAAGTGTTGCCAGATAATTTTACCATTACCTTTGGCTCTTTCAATTATATTTATAAAAAAATTGCTTTGGCCTGTCTCAAACTTCTTGTTGCTTTGTTCCGCATTGAAGTAAATCTCTGTCTATCCAGAGTTAGACTTGTTTTCAGGAACCGTTTTAGTAATTGAGCTCTTATTTTCATTAAATTCTTGCACTCTTTGTTTAACCAGGGCAGATTAGATGTTGTCTTTATTTTTTGTCGACCTCTAATGGAGTATGTTGATATAACATCCTTGACAATGTCAGTGAAGTGACTGCTGCAGAATTGTGGATCATCACTACACAATAAAGGCTCCCAGTTAACTGATGCTAATTCTTCTGCTACATTTTGTCGCGGACTTCTTGGTATGAATTCATAAAAGGATCTCCTATTAGATGAACTATGAAAGTGATTCTTTACCCATGATTTTAAGTTTTCTAGAAAATAATATAAAATTGTGGTCTGAAATACCAGTGATGAAATTATAAGATCTATTTTAGTTTTAGAGTGTCTAGTTATTCTTGTGGGTTGTTCAATGTGTTGAGTAAAGTTTTTCTCCATTATGTCCTTGAGTGTTTTTCTGTCCTTTTCACAGTCCCATTTACATTTACATTAAAATCTCCCATTACAATTATTTAATTAAACTTATTATTTGTATGATATTTAAGTAATATCTGTAGTTGTTCATAAAAAATATTCTTTGCAGAAGGAGGGCAGCCAAGATTGAAACCCAGGCAGCTGAGGTGGAGGCCCAGGCAGCCGAGATGGCGACCTGGGCAGCCGAGGTGGAGGCCCAGGCAGCCGAGGTGGAGGCCCAGGCAGCTGAGGTGTAGGCCCAGGCAGCCGAGATGGAGGACCAGGCAGTCGAAATGGGGGCCCAGGCAGCTGAGGTGTAGGCCCAGGCAGCAGAGATGGCGGCCCAGGCAGCCGAGATGGAGTTCCAGGCAGCTGAGGTGTAGGCCCAGGCAGCCAAGGCAAAAACCCAGGCAACTGAGGTGGAGGCCCAGGCAGCTGAGGTGGGAACCCAAACAGCAGAAGCGGAGGCCCGGACAACAGGGGCGTAAACACTATTAGTTGCAGATGTAGCCTTACTAACTGGGACGGTGGTTGGAGCACAGTTAGTTGAGGTGGAAAGCAATGCAGCGATAGCTGTGCCCATAGGCTAACTAGTCTAATTAGTTAGCCAGTCCAAATCACTGATGTTTGAATTAGGTCCAGGATTTAGTTCTATATCACTAGCCAAAAGTAGCATCAGAAAAAGTTTCAGAATCTCCAGGGACAATTGTGGTGCATTTAATTGTTCATGTTTACCTGGGGGTGGTCTGGCATGACCAAAATCCAAGAATCTTGTGAACAAAAGATGTTGACTCCATTTGGCTGGGAAAGTGGTATAGTTATCCAGCTTTCTTGGACATGTCGAATTCCACAGAAAATAAAAATGTATAAAAACAAAAAGACAAGTTGATGTCAAGGTCCAGGGGTTTTTAGATGTTTTTTTTAGAGATGGCACGATACCACTTTTTTATGTCCGATACCGATACCGATATCATAAATTTGGATATCTGCCGATACCGATATGAATCCGATATAGTGTTTTTTAATCAACAAAACTGTTTTTTAAATATCTTGCTGCATTTTGTATAAGTTCATACTCAAGTTTAAAACAACAACTACACTAAAGCTATTCTGTTATACCTGTATGCAAAAAAAAATATTTCATAGTTCAGCAATACTGATCAATCTAATAAACTTAAACCTACACCATCCTCCCTATTCTGGTATTTTAAAGAGTACTTAGCGTAAATATTAAGCAACCTAACTAATAGGGTTCCAACTCCCAGCAACAACAAAAATAAAAAAATAAAAAATAGGGAACCACCCCTCACGCTCCACCTCATGATGCTTAATCGACGTAATCAACCTTAATTTGATGCAGTGTGAAAAAAAATGCACAGAAATCAATTATTTTTCAAGAAATATTAAATAGATTCAACATCTTTCTTCAACAAAATTGCAGACTGCACAGATGGTACCTTCCCAAAGGGAAAAAGTACTATAGCTTACTAGGGTATATATATTAGACTTAATAGTTACTATATACAGTAATGGACTTCTATTCATTTTGCATCAAATTAAAACTTTGGGTGTCAGATAATTATTTATTAAAAGCTAGACATTTTAAATGAGAATAAGAAAGAAAAGTATGTCTTTGTGCCCCCTTTTCCCTGTTAATGCCCTATCGGCCCCCCTGGCTAAACTTTGCTAGATCCGCCCCTGCACAGTTACCAGCGTCAGCTACGTAGAAAAAGATCCTGGAGTAGAAAGTAATATTAAATACATTCTAACAATAGCTGATCAAGCTTAAACGTGCTGCTGTTGTTCAGCCGCTGGTTTACTCTTTCTGGTGCAAAGTGGGCCAAAAACAAACTAGAGAGACAGACTCGCGACAGAAAAGCCGATCAGCTGATCGTTAAGCAGTTTCATGATTGAAGTAGCAGCAGGAGAGGCAGTCTCCATATATCGTTTGGTAAGCTTAACGCAGGAATGCTTTACATTCAGAGATGGACTTACACACTTGCTTTACTTCTCTCGGGATAACTTTGTCGGAGATGAAATGCTGGGTTGCTAGCGAAGCTCCAAATGCTATCCAGACCACCGACAGGTCCCCATGCCACAGCCGCTCTATCACGTGATGCATACTGCTCTGACGTGCTAACGTTCTGAGGTGAGTTACAGCGTGTTGCAAGTTTTGTGAGGTGCTTTCGTGATATTTAATGGATCGGATTACATTTTTTATTTTTCTCCGATATCCGATCCAGTAATTTAGGTCAGTATCGGACCGATACCGATACGTAATATCGGATCGGTCCATCTCTAGTTTTTTTAGGTAGTTTTTTTGGCAAAAGCACAGGACCTACCAAGCTGTGTGTCTGCACCCTAGCAGCCATCTTGATTTTGCTGCACCAGAGTTGCATTTGGTTTTCCATTGTTTGTTCTGAAAGAAAGAGTTTTGGTCATTTTGGAGGTTTAAAGAAATAGACTGATACTATATGGACAATTGGAACACCTGGGTATCATATCCACACAAATTCAATTTAAATTAATTGAATTCAATAAATCTTTATTCATGGAGCACCAAATCACAACAGCAGCTGCCTGAAGGTGCTTCATATGTGTAAGTACAGACCCTACAACACACACACAGAGAGAGCAAAACGAAGAAAATCCCAACAATCAAACAATCCCCTTTGAACAAGCACTTTGGCGACAGAGGGAAGGAAAAACTCCCTTTTAACAGAAAGAAACCTGCAGCAGAACCAGGCTCAGGGAGGGGCGGGGCCATCGGGAACAACTAGTTAGAGATCATATTAGCATTTATCTAGCAAAAAGTGTATTGTCAGTGGTTTCAACAAATGAATACATCTTGACTTCATCCTTAGCCATAAATCTAAACACTTCATTGTGCAGCCTATCCCAGCTCTTATACTGTTACCATCTGTTCTAATGGACATCAGAGTGTAACGCTCCTCTTTCCTAATGCCTGTGTTAACTAAAATCCTTGGGAAAATTATCATTTATGTTTTTTTCATTTTGTGACCCAAGTAACCACTTTTCAGATTCAATTCCCATCATTGTCAAAAAGGCAGATGAAGTAAACCATTGTTTTGGGTAGCTTCCGCTGTGATTGGCAGTTTGCTAGCATATGGCCATCAGTGTCACAACCATCCCACTCTTGTCACTTTCTGTGCTCTCTTCATCTTGTGTTGAATGCAGTTTGAATAATTTGAGATTTACAGATTTACAGAGTGGGGATTCATAATCGGGAATGAATAGCGATACCCTTATTTGTGATATATTTTCCACGTGACACTATACTGTCAGATTTGTGAGATCTGTGGTCAGAGTCCAATAATCTTTGCAGCACCATAGTTTAAATAGGAGCCATTCTGATTTTCCTGCATCTCAGTCATATCTGTATTACTCAGTGGTGGATTGCTAATATCAAACATGCCAACGTTTCAAATAATGAGTTGGTTTGTGCCTACGGAATTCATGTGATCCGGACTACAGGGAGTGCAGAATTATTAGGCAAATGAGTATTTTGTCCACATCAACCTCTTCATGCATGTTGTCTTACTCCAAGCTGTATAGGCTCGAAAGCCTACTACCAATTAAGCATATTAGGTGATGTGCATCTCTGTAATGAGAAGGGGTGTGGTCTAATGACATCAACACCCTATATCAGGTGTGCATAATTATTAGGCAACGTCCTTTCCTTTGGCAAAATGGGTCAAAAGAAGGACTTGACAGGCTCAGAAAAGTCAAAAATAGTGAGATATCTTGCAGAGGGATGCAGCAGTCTCAAAATTGCAAAGCTTCTGAAGAGTGATCATCGAACAATCAAGCGTTTCATTCAAAATAGTCAACAGGGTCGCAAGAAGCATGCGGAAAAACCAAGGCGCCAAATAACTGCCCATGAACTGAGAAAAGTCAAGCGTGCAGCTGCCAAGATGCCACTTGCCACCAGTTTGGCCATATTTCAGAGCTGCAACATCACTGGAGTGCCCAAAAGCACAAGGTGTGCAATACTCAGAGACATGGCCAAGGTAAGAAAGGCTGAAAGACGACCACCACTGAACAAGACACACGTCAAGACTGGGCCAAGAAATATCTCAAGACTGGTTTTTCTAAGGTTTTATGGACTGATGAAATGAGAGTGAGTCTTGATGGGCCAGATGGATGGGCCCGTGGCTGGATTGGTAAAGGGCAGAGAGCTCCAGTCCGACTCAGACGTCATCAAGGTGGAGGTGGAGTACTGGTTTGGGCTGGTATCATCAAAGATGAGCTTGTGGGGCCTTTTCGGGTTGAGGATGGAGTCAAGCTCAACTCCCAGTCCTACTGCCAGTTTCTGGAAGACACCTTCTTCAAGCAGTGGTACAGGAAGAAGTCTGCATCCTTCAAGAAAAACATGATTTTCATGCAGGACAATGCTCCATCACACGCGTCCAAGTACTCCACAGCGTGGCTGGCAAGAAAGGGTATAAAAGAAGAAAAACTAATGACATGGCCACCTTGTTCACCTGATCTGAACCCCATTGAGAACCTGTGGTCCATCATCAAATGTGAGATTTACAAGGAGGGAAAACAGTACACCTCTCTGAACAGTGTCTGGGAGGCTGTGGTTGCTGCTGCACGCAATGTTGATGGTGAACAGATCAAAACACTGACAGAATCCATGGATGGCAGGCTTTTGAGTGTCCTTGCAAAGAAAGGTGGCTATATTGGTCACTGATTTGTTTTTGTTTTGTTTTTGAATGTCAGAAATGTATATTTGTGAATGTGGAGATGTTATATTGGTTTCACTGGTAAAAATAAATAATTGAAATGGGTATATATTTGTTTTTTGTTAAGTTTCCTAATAATTATGCACAGTAATAGTCACCTGCACACACAGATATCCCCCTAAAATAGCTAAAACTAAAAACAAACTAAAAACTACTTCCAAAAACATTCAGCTTTGATATTAATGAGTTTTTTGGGTTCATTGAGAACATGGTTGTTGTTCAATAATAAAATTATTCCTCAAAAATACAACTTGCCTAATAATTCTGCACTCCCTGTGTTGGCTCTGTATGATGTCAGAGAGAGCAGAGCTCTCCAGTCTTGGCTCATCCCAGGGAAACTACTCTGGCTGTGAGCACAATGGACCCACCCATTTACTGTTTGTGAGTGATGTTGACTTTAACCCTGAATAGTGGACACTACAGTGGACAGCTATTCAAAGGCTGCTTGCTTGTATTTGTGTCAGTGTTGATGGTGTACTTGCATGGACACTGATGTGTCACTCCACACCTGCCACCCACTGGTCATTTACTGTATGACGTGTTTCACTGTAATTATTGTTATTCAACCCTGTCATGCATGAATTATGACCTCAATCAGGATTTTATTCTTATGTATTTTTATTCATCTTTTCATGCCTAAAGATGAATTAAAAAAATCCTGATTGAGGTCATAATTCATGCATGACAGGGTTAAAGAGAAAGGCACTAAATCAGCTTGTTTCAGACAGAGGCTGAGCTGAAAGGCTTTAGCCATTGCTGGATTATAATCCATGAATAAAAATATGGAGCTGGAAATGCGCATAACAGGCTCTCTTTGATTAACACAGAAAATAGAAAATCTTATATTTACATTAACATTACTAGAAATACTATTGGACCCATCTAATTTTTGCTCCTATTTCATTAAAAAAAGAAAAAACATTTCCAACATGTACATTTGTCTGCATTTCATGCCATCAGTGAAGCATTCTGGTGACATTCCAGCAGTCTCCTGAAGTTACTGGTTGTGCCACCGACCCCTCTGTCAGACATAACTGATGTTGTGGGAAAGTATAGATTTGCTGATGCTGAATTGATGTGACAGGTTAGCATTATTGAGTTTCACTGCTAGCAGTCTTGTGGTCTTAGAAACAGTGTTTACAGGAGCTCTGTTCTCTTGTCTGAACAACAGTATAGAAAATCTATATTAATGTAGTGCTGCATCCTTACATCTGAAATGTGTTTGTATTTTACCTACACATGTGGATGGATAGATAGACAGTGAGATAGCATTTACAGAGGAGGTGATATCAAGAAATTTTCACTTCATTCATGATGCACGTACGTCATGTTCCATGTTAGCCGGAGGCAATTCCACCAAATATCAACATAATAAAACAGGAACAAACTCACACTTTTTCTCTCAGATAGATGGCACATTCAAGTCACAAACATGGAACTTTAAAGCTATAAAACTCAATACTGAATAATGGTTCTACCTAGTGATGCATGGAGTGGAAATAGTGTCTAAAACGGAGAACCCACAGAGAATTATCCCCCAACCCAAAGAAATTGCATTCATCTTCAAATACCGAATCTGTCATCTTATTCCTTAAAAGAAGGACGAGGGCTGTACATGAGCAAAGATGGCTTAAAAACATGCCAGACATGTCACTGGACAGGTATGGATATATGATCAGAAAGTAACTGTTACGTGGCACTGTGTGGCAGGTTTAGGAATAAAAGCATGCAAGACACGGGACTCACGAGCAGAACAGAGAGCGAGTCCATATTGCTGCCTAATCTCAAATAGTAAAGTAACCCAATGGGAATTATGAAACAGTGAGGTGGTGAAACACACAGGACCATATAAGGTCCTCAGAAGTAAACGGAGGACTTAAATATAGAGATAAGGGAAGAGTGGAAACACCTGGGGAACATGGGTGAGCAAAATCTAACTAACGACTCAAACACACAACACGAGAGACAATCAAAAAAAGACAGGAGATGGCAATCCAGACACAAGAAACAACAAACGTGATGCAGTGGAAAGCATAGTCTTGTCTCCTCGGTCATGTCTCTGTGTTTGTCTAACTTGACACAACTGCCAAAACAGGGGACAGTGAAACCAGACAGACTGGGGGGACAGACAGGGAGCACTACAGGGAATTAACTGGAATGAGACACCACAGGAAATTACTAAACAAATGACAAACCCACATATATGAACTAAACAAGGAAAAAGAAATGTGGGCTTGACACAGAAACGTGGAGACAGGACACAGGGAAACACAGAGGGATGACGAGGAGGATAATGGCTAAAAATAAAACTACTAAGGTACGACAATACAGCAGACGATGATTTAGTCACTGGGGAAACATGTTCAAGCCAAAGTTTATTTCAGTATTTGTTTTAGACCTTTAGACCTTCATTTCTGTCTTATGTATTTTGAGCCAATGACAAAGAAATGTGCCTTTACTCATACTCATAGGTGTTGCTGGTGGTGCTAAAGACAAACATGGTTATGTTTCAACTATCATAATTCCCTAGTTGGAGGTTATGGTAAAAACTCTTCCTTCTGGCTACTGGAAACAGACCTCACATAAACTGGTATCTCCATGTAAAGGCTAATGGAATACTATATTTCAAAACTTCCCTTCAGTCTCATTCAAGTTCAACATTTGTTGAATGCCTGCACAGCAAAACAGAGCGAAATCTTTAACTTGCTCTCCTGCTCCATGAAATATGGATTACCAGACAGCTGCTATTGCATTCATATGGCAGATTAACACTATTGCATTTTCAAGCTTGGAGCGTTTGACGTTGTGGAGCTGTGGTCTTTGTGAACAAGGATCCACTGTGAACTTTTATTTCTGCTCTGCTTACAATCATCATTTCGATCTACCAGTTGGCTTATTTTCTCTTTGACTGATGCATTAATGAAAAAGACAATCAGACAAGAAGTTGTGACTATCATCTATCTTTCCATCTCAATATTCCTATTTGCACAATGATCCCGATCAAGTGTGTCCTCATTTAACAGAGGCTTTAGGGTGTAACAGGTCGTTGGCTGATTCTTGTTAAATTAATGTTGCTACTGATGTTTTGGGCAATTTGGCATAATTTCAGAAATCTCAAGCTAGATTGGCTCCTTCCTTACAGTCATGATTATGTTGTTGCATAGTCTGCTTCTCTGACATGTGCCTTTTCAGCTCTTCCTCATCAAAATAGGAAGCTCAAAAAACAAGATCAATCCCAAGATTCTTCCTCTGTAAGATGCGTTTTCACATTTCTCGAGTAATGAAATTACAACGCAGTCATAATCCCATCAGTCACAGGACAAATTTCATTCATTTTTTAAAATAGTACAGCTAGAATATTCAAATTCAAATTTTAGTTGTCACACACACAACCATACACAGTATGACATGAGGTGAAATGCTTTTAGCCCGACCTTTAAATGGCAGCAGGTTTACAGTAAGATATACAAATTTACAGGTTACTACAAAAGTTACAGCTTTAACTTAGAAATTTACAGTAAAAATGTGCAAATGACAGATTATTAGTCAAAAGAAATTATAAATTACAGGAAGTGTGCAAGAAGAAAAACCAGAGTGCGTGTGGTGATGTGATGTGTGTGAGAGTCCAGTCCTACACCTGGTTCAAGGCCGAATAGCCTGGGGGAAGAAGCTCCTCCTCATTCTGTCTGTTTTGGCCTTAAGGGAGTGGAAGCGCTTCCCAGACCTCAACAGTGAGAAGAGTCCATTGTTGGGATGGGAGAGGTCCATCATAATCTTCCTAGCTTTGGACTTGCACCGCTTGGTGTAGATGGACAGCAGGTCAGGAAGCTCTGATTGAATGATGCGTTCGGCTGAACGCACCACTCTTTGCAGATCTCGTCTGTTCTGCTTGGAGCTGTTCCCAAACCAGGTGCAGATGTTTCCATCAGGAGACTCTCGATGGTGCAGGAGTAAAAGTTCTTGAGCACCTTCAGTGGCAGATGGAAGTCTCTGAGTCTTCTGAGGAAGAAGAGACTCTGTGTTAACGTGACAGGACCATGACAGGTCCTGAGTGATGTGGACACCCAGGTATTGGAAACTGTCCACTCTCTGCCACTGATGATGAGGGGTTTGTAATTCCTCGCCTGCTTTGTAGTGAAGTCCACAATCAGCTCCTTAGTCTTGCTGATGTTTAGGAGGAGGTTATTCTCCTGGCACCAGGTCTCCAGGTTCCTAATCTCCTCCAGGTAGGCCATCTCGATGTTGTCAGAGATCAGGCCCACAACAGTAGTGTTGTCAGCAAACTTGACAATGGAGGTGGTGTCTGATGTGGCTACACAGTCATAAGTGTACAGTAAGTACAGCAGGGGGCTTAAAACACAGCCCTGAGGTGCTTCAATACTGAGTGAGATGGAAGGGGAGACTTGTTTTCCCACCCTCACTGATTGGGGTCTGTCTGTGAGGAAGTTGACATTCCACTGACACAGTGATGAGCTGAGTCCTAGATCTGTCAACTTGGTGAAAAGCTTAGAGGGAATTATTGTGTTGAATGCTGAACTGTAGTCCACGAACAGCATCCTAACATAATTCCCTCTGCCAGTGTCCAGGTGACTCAGGGATGTATGGAGCAGGTGAGATATGGCATCGTCTGTGGAACGATTAGTCCGGTAAGCAAACTGGTGGCAGGAAGTGAAGAAGTGATGTGATCTCTCATCAGTCTTTCAAAACACTGTCAGTGCTACTGGATGGTAGTCATTGTGGCAAGCGGGCTGTTGTTTCTTTGGAACAGGGACAATGATGGACTGTTTGAAGCACGTGGGAACCACAGCTTGGGCCAGGGAGAGGTTGAAGATCTCTGTGAACACCGGTGCTAGCTGGTCAGTGCAGGCTCTCAGGACCCGGCCAGGGATTGCATCTGGTCCTGTTGCCTTCCTGTGTTCACCCTCCTGAAGGTGTTCCTCACGGCATGCTCTGTGATGATAAAGGTGTTGTCTTCACTGGTGCACTCCGTGTGCGTGCAGTCATTTGTTGTTTTAATTGCTGCCATGTCGAAGCGAGCATAAAACGTTTTCAGCTCATCAGCCAGTGAAGCGTCGGCATTCATCATAGGAGAAGCTGGTTTTTATAGTTCGTTATTGTCCGCAGTCCTTTCCACAGATTCCTAGAGTCGCATTGTTGTAGTTTCCCCCCGTAGCTCCTCTTTGCCTTTCTGACCACTCTGCGCATGTTGTATGACGCAGCCTTGTATAGGTCCATGTTGCCGGAGATGAGCCCTTCATTGTAGGCAGCGGTGCGTGGTCTCAGAGTGTCGCAGATGTTTTTATCTACCCACGGCTTCTGGTTGGGAAACATTTGGATGATAGTTCTTTCTGCTGTGTCATCCGCTAGTTTCCCGATAAATCCCACAACCTCTTCCGTAAACATCTCTTTAAGTTTTAAACATCTTTAAAACTTAAAGAGATCAATATGCATCCTATAATGATGTCCAGTAGGTGTAATGTAGCTGCACCAGGGAAGAAGCTCCTCCACAGCTACAGCCACACAGATGTTTCTATTAAATTAAAAGCCACCTTTATACTGTAAGGTAAAGACTAACTAAACCCAGTGCTCAGACGATCCCTTGTGAGCAACCACTTGGCGACAGTGGGAAAGAAGACCAGGCTTCTAGCTGGAAGATATGCAAATCCTGCACACAGCCTCTTGTTTTCCAACAGTCCTTTGTCCTGTTCCTGCAGCGTGCAGAGTGTTTGGACAGTTAAAGAGCAAGCTCCAGATGACCCAATATTTGCTAAGGATTGGAGTGAGAGTAATTTGATTTACACCTGTAAGTGCTCAAGTGTTCAAGTGCAAAGTAAATAAAAACAAACCAACAATTAGAGGAGGTATTTTCAGACGGTATTCAACGATGACTTGGAGCTCACAGACCTAATAACATGGTTTCAGTTACCACAGTGATTTTTTTTTCTGTGGATACAATTTGCATTCACTTTTGTTATTTTTGCACCCCATCTTTGCACATTCTCATTTCACATAAATATTAAAACACAGAACACAGCACACTTTCAATAAAATTAATTTGCTTTCTTCAGGGCCAAACCCAGATGTTAATTCTAATCAAGTTTCAGACCACCTCACTGTGTAAGTCTGATTACCAGATTCTAACGTGGTGTAGATTCTCTTCCTCCCTCTATACTACCCACCCTTTCTTTCTTTCTTTTCCATTTGCTGGCTTGCACAACAGAACACCCAAATCAATATGGCAGAGGCGATTAATGCGCTGGCAGTGGCAATGTACTTATAAAGAGCTTTCATGGCCCAGTGAAGGATGAAATCACCCTCGGAGTCCCAAGATCTTAAAAACCTGAGGTGCACTGGGCAAAGACAGACAGAGAGAAGGAGAAAGGGAGGAGGGAGAAAGAATTAGTGCATTCCAGTGCAGAGTTTACTGGATCTCTTTCAGTGGGTGAAAGTGTAGAAGGAAAGAGAAATGTGAGATTTCTGAGGGGTGCATTGGTCCTTCTCCAATAACCAAATAAAAGAGCCATGGGTCCACTTTTGACAGGGGAATGAGAGGAGTGGAGCCACGCCATTCTCTATCAGTGCATGCTGCTGCAGAGAGAATGACGTGCGATTAGTGCTTTTAGTGCTACTGTAATTTCCCTATTTAACGCCCCACTGCTACTGCAAAGGATCTCTGGGAATGAAGAGAACCATTCACCTTGTTAACAGTCACAAGTGATTTTCTGCTTAAATGTTGCCTATTGACCCTTGAATGAACACAGGTGGACATAATAATTTGTTAAATATGAAATCGAGAAATGTTCCATATAATGCTAAAACCAAATATTGGTCAAACTCCAAAGCAGGTACCGTTCCCTAAAATATTAGTGGCAAAGATTGTGGGATAGGCTCGAAACTAGGAGGTAAAATAAAGCCTGAAAGAGCCTGCACCAGTGTGTTTATGGTGTTGTCTTTGAAGTCACACACCATTTAGATTTCCTTTATGTATCTAATTACTAATTGTTTAAAATAAAGGCAACTCTTCAGTGCATAGTTAAAAGCACCATTTGACTTGACTGTGTACAGAATAGCTGCACTAAATGCATTTTTGCTGACGAGCAGTAAGTTTGGCGGTCACTGATGTTCGATGAGGTCGTCTTTGCTTTCGGATGCAGCTGACGCCTTTGGTTTCATCTGTTTTCGCTCGTTGTGGTTAATGACGGTTTCTGCAGCAGTTTTTTTTTTTTGACTGGTGGTCAACAGAATTCATGAGCCGGAAAACAGGAAAATACAAGAAGTACAAAGTGACTTGAAGGGCCATACAAACCATCTACAATACTTTAATAATTCCAAAGATACAATTATATATAGCCTTCATCCTCCCTGTTACCTCATCTTACCCTCTTGTATGTTAAGCACTGTGGTACACCACTGGTTTTTAAATGTGCTATAGAAATAAAGTTTGTTGTTGTTGTTGTACATTACATCATCACACAGACACACATACATGTAATAAAACATCTGTTTTGCTTTTATTGAATTCCTTGAGATATTTTATGCTATTGAGCCAGTTTACTACACGAGTTTCCGCTTTTTACATCCGGTTACTTTTGTCATTTTACATAATTGTTACATTTTGTTATTATATATTTAGAATTTTCTCCCTTTTTTGTAATTGTTTCACTCTTTTATTTTTACTCTTTAGAAGTAAAAGTAATGCAAACATGTAACAACATTTATTGGAAATGTTTCAGGGTGAAATAAATTCCAAAAATGTTTGTATTCATTTCTCAATGAGGTCACGCTGGACAACAAATTACCTAAAACCATGGTTACCTCTGATTTGTTTGTTTGAACTTTAATGAAATACGAGATAATATAAAAAGTTCAATGATAAGTAGCTGCTCGATTAACTGAATACTTTAATTAGCAATTTAATCCAATTTAAGCAATACTTTAATTTCCATGTTTTTCAATGGGTAATATTTTATTCTCAAAGTGGTATAAGACACGTGTAGTGTTTCAATTCAACATATCTCCTCGTGTTAAAAAAGGTATTCAAGGACTTGCAGTCTCAAAACTTGGAGCATCAATAAAAAGCAGGGAAATATAAGCAAGGTACAACATCCAGACAACTAAGCTACTGAATTTATGGAATTAATGTGCATAATGTGCAAGAAATGAACATTATACTGACTTTTTATTTGCAAAGAGAAATGAGAAAGAACTGCCTTTTTTTTTTCAAAGTAATAGCATAAGTATAATAGTTATACTTTTTTAAGTGCAACTAATATTTTGCATATCTTGAATTAAAACCTGCATTTGGAACTGACAGTTAAAATAATTATATGTAGTGACAGATATATAATCAAATTCTTCATTATGGTCTTATTCTTTTTCTTAGTAATTCCAAAACGTTATATGAGCTTCCTTTCTCTGAAGATTAAGTTTTAGAAATTTAGAATTTGTTTTGAAGCACTGACTGTCTAAGTCAGTCACTGTATCCCTCAAAAAAATGTGTTTCACCATCAGGTTGTTACTCGTGGTACAAACTGAATGCAGCGTCTGATTTTTGCAACTTTAACCTGTGAACACACATGCAGGTTTCCTCTTCATTGGGCATCACTTCTTCCTCATCTATGTGTCGGGATGAAATGCAGAGGTCATCCTGCCTGCTCTCCACACTGAATGAACAACTGAAGGAGAGAGATAGAGAAGAAGAGATGCATGAGATAGAAGAGGTACATGAGTGTGGGCTGAGACTGCAGACCAGTTTGTGGCACTGAATAAATGCATGCTTGCATACACATATCATTTTATTTTACAGAAAACAACAGAAACAATATTCATGTCCATAAAACATAGTTTTATGGACATGAATATTGTGGGTTTAAAAAGCTTAACACACTGACAGGTGTGAAATGTGTGTGTGTGTGTGTGTGTGTTCATGTTTAAAATTAATAACCTGCCCACTTTACCTTCAATCAATCCCGTCTCTCCAACTTCCTCTTTTATCTCCCTAATGACCTTCTTCTCCCTCTTGGGAGAGTCCCGGGATCTGCCAGAGGACAGCTACAAAAATGATCTTAGGTAGAGCAGAAAATTCTCCGGTTGCCTTTTACTTCATAGTCAGGAGAAGTTTTTGATGCTATCTGTCAGATGACCTTGTAAGGTCCAAGACGAATCCACAGGCAGATTTTAAGGCAGATTTTAATGACCTCTTACGAACCTGTTCGGCATCATTACAATATGCTAAGACAAACACTGTTTAAAGCCATATACATCCAACCACCACTCCAGAACAGTGGGAAGGAAAAACTTGCTTTTAAAAGGAAGAACTCTCCGGCATAATCGGTGAATGGTTTGGTTCAGGGTCACATGATCCAGCTCTAACTATATCCTTTGTCAAAAAGGAAAGTTTTGAATTTAAAGTAGATAGAGTATCTATCACCCAAATCCACACTGGGAACTGGTTTCATGAAGAGTGGCCAGGAATCTAAAGGCTCTGCCTCCCACTCTACTTTTAAAAACTCAAAGAGCCACAAGTAAGCCTGCAGTCTGACAGTGAGGAGCTGCACTGGAACAACGTGGCTCTATGAGGTCCTTAAGATATGATGGATTGCAAATTCAACTTTAACTTCAGTTCAGGTAGCTAGAGAGGAGAGGCTAACATGGGAGAAATATGGTCTGTTTCTAGTCTTTGCAGGATGATCAGTTGGCTGTTTTGCAACTTTTTTGGAAAGAATAAATAAAGAATTAAAGCTGTGGCTACAATGTAGCTGCCATCACCGATGTGTGAAAGTGTATGTGAATGGGTGGATGAATGGATGTGTAAAGCGCTTTGGGGTCCTTAGGGACTAAGTAAAGCGATATACAAATACAGGCCATTTACCATTTACCTTCCACATCCTGTGGTAAAAGCTAATTAATAAAGATAAATTGATCATATTTAAGATTGAAGCATTAAACCATGGTATGTCTTTCCCAAACGTGGTTACCTTAAGTAAGCTTTACTCAGTTTTTTCGAGGCAACAAGTTTGCATAATTTTTATAATTCTGAGAACAAATGAAATTTTCGAGTGTAGGAAGCGGGTCTGAAAGATGCGATGATGGTTTGGGTTAACCAGAGACTCAAAGACTTAACAAATATCAACAGTTCTAAGAGTTGCTGTACATAATGATATGTCTGTTGGATTGCGGTGAATATTTTTGGGTTAATGTGGTTGGAGCCTACCCCTGTTGTCCATCATAGTACATTTAGATGTTAATGAGAAAAGTTCAGACAACAGAGAGTTTCCAAGGATAGTGTTAAGCCTTCAGCTTCTGTGGCAAAAGTCAGGACAGGACACTGAGTGGGATTAAAGTGGTGGGTGGGCTCATTTACATTTGAGAACAGCCAGCTGAGTCTAATAATAAATTAAATGATGTGCTAACCCAACACAGGCTGCGGACAGCAGGGTCACTTGTGGAACCTTCAGCTACTGGGTGTCTCTCCTGCAGAGTCCCAGTTTGGATTCAGGAGACAGCTAGTTTGTTTTCTAAAAACCTATAAAAAGGCGATCCTTATATATTCATTTGATAAGCTGGAAGTCTCTGTAAATAAAAGGGTTCTTCCTTCGAACTACAACAACTGTTTGCTCATAGAGTATCTGAGTGCTCTGGCTTCTCTTTGTAATAGTGTGGAGTCTTTACAATACAACATGAAATACCCTGAGGTGACTGACAGTGATAGCCCTCCACCTGTGACCCTGAATTGGATAAGCAGAAGAGAATGGAAGGATAGATGGATGGATGGAGGATGGATGGATGGATGGATAGATGGAGGATGGATGGATGGATGATGGATGGATGGGGATTGTTACTGTGAATTGGCACTATTTAAATCGAACCGAATCCAGTTGCTGAATGATATAAATCATTCATGAATTCTTTCGCAGTCCTATACCAGGGTTATGAAAAACACGTTGTTTTATTCAAAGATCCTGACAGTCCACTGACTTTGCTAATCCCAGTCACCACTGGGATTAGTTATCTACACTGTGGAGTGAAGTTCACTGTACTTTCTCATAGGTGCTTGTTGAGTGGGTGAATAGGCCCACAACTTTCTGATGTCACATAATGATGTGGTAAAAAAAGGACTGATGCTAATGTGGCATGAGCCCAAATAAAAGATATGATTTGGACTTTTTTATCAAACACAAAGCAGCACTGAGCTGTATGGACGCCTTTGATAACAGTGCAACCCTGTGGTTTCCATGTCATTGTCAAGATATTATTACTTTTGTATTTTAGGTTCTATTTAGTAGAGTCTCATACATAGAGTAAGAGAATGATTTCTCTTTTATATTTGTTATATATTGCTTCAGGAAGTTTTTCCAGCAACATCTGAGATATTGCTTAAGATGGATTAAGATGGATTAGAAAGATAGACGGCGAGATCAGCGCTCAATCACAGATATCACTGTTGTGGGAAAAGAAACGCTCTGCCTCCTACTCTGTGCTTCCTTCTAAAATTGACAAGTCTTCATAAATTTTAATGATTTGCCACATTATTATGATGATTTACCACAGTGATATGTAAAGACATGCTCCATGGGTGTATTTGACTGATGCTGGCTCTGACTTTCCTGCAAATCCTTGGCTGAAATCATATTCAAAGTATAGCTGGTGCTAGCAGGCTTTAAAAGGCTGCAGTGTGCATTTCCCAACCCGGACTCTACTGTGGCATTGTGGGTGACATTGAAAGGCCATAGAACTTCCTGAACTGCCTGAGCAGCACTTATGTAAAGGCAGTAAAATAAGGCATCCAAAGCATTGGTGTCTGAAACTGTGAACGGGCAGTTGATCAACAGATAAGAATGATCTGTTGATCAGAAACACAGAAAGGAATGATGTTTACTGTGTTCTCATTCATGTAGGAATATTGTGTTGATGCATGACAACACAACTGCAAATTGAACAGTTTCATAAAAATTCCAGTCCTCAAACTCTTGATTGATTAATATTAGTTTAATCTGTTTGTGACACATGTTTGTTGTCATGTTTAACACACAGAGCCCTTCCCAAACAGGCAAAGTAGGAAACACAGACAGGGGAACAGCAAACTAACAAGCAGTAAAGAAATCTCCCAACTGACACCTTTGCTTTAGAAACAGCAGCTAACTAATAAACACCAGCATTGCTCTGTGAGCACTGTCTGTCATCATCAGCACAGAAACATTTGCTGATTCGTAACACACAGATCTCATTGAACATACATTTTTGTAACTCATTAGTTTATGGGTCACACAAAAACAGTCAACACTGGAGTATTAGTGACTGGGAAATTTGCAGATAAAGAAACTGCTGTCAAACTGGACTGTAAGGAACTAGAATGGTCACTAATTACATTAATATTGCTAAGCTGTTCCTAACACTCCATCACAATAATGAGGTGATTAACCTTCTAAGTGCTAAATTGGTGACTTGCTCTGATCCTAACTCTGCAGGAAGATAATAATCAGCTCAGACGAGAGGTTCAGACTCTGCTTGGTGCGCTCTCTCTCCGGTCCTCAGCCCTCCAGACGTCACCAGTTCCCCAACCTTCTGCATTAGGCCCCAGTACCCAGGACCAGAGGCAGTCCTTGTGGACTGATTCCATGCCTCAGTCTCCTCATCCTGTCCATGCCTCCAGGCACTACCCACACACTGTACGTTCCTTTCACATACCAGAGGATGACATACAGGATTTACCTTGGCCAGAGGCATCACTTCCACTTGATCCTCAGAGTGCTGAGCCATTCCCTGTTCCACCACCTCCAGCATCAGAAATTCCTGCTAGTGCAGCAGCCTCAGGTCCTTTCAGATGTACGTCACCTTATCAGTACAGTCAACTTCCTGTGACTGAACAGGTCAGGAAAATTAACGTGAAGGACGAGTATGGCCCTGAAGCATTTGTGAAGAGACAGGTCACCCCTGAATATGCAGAGCCATACACCTTTCAGCGCCAACAACCAGAAAGCCTCCGGGAGATGACTGGGGACCCGCCTCGCTGGGCGCCAACTGATTCCAAAGCCTGGAGGAAATATGGTCAGCACGAACCTCTACCAAGTACAGAGACTGTGTACCGGGGACCAACACCACACATTCCATACTTCACGTCTGATGACCCCAGCCAGTTCGCTCGTTTGCGAATGGCCCTTGTGTAGCACTTACGTGGAGTTACATAAAGTAAACCTTCCGGTTTCGCTCTGCCCTTGACAACAACAAGTGCAAATACATAATTTGTGAAAAATATCAGTTTAGATGGTATTTTTTAAACTTGTTAGAGGTTAATTTCTCCAGCTTACCGATAACAAAAGTTTTAGTCCGTCTGCTCTGTTCGGCTGTAGAAGCAAGAGACTGAAAACTTGGGAGCTGGTACTAAGGAGGGACAAGAGCTGCCTAGAGCTTCACCGATTGGCTGACATGCGAGGAGTGGAGTAAAACAATAGGCTCTCATCAGAGCTCATCAACCCTCTGAGAAAACTTAACCCTTGTTTGACCAGAGCATATCATATATAATCTGCGTCCCTTCTATGTTTAAATAAATATTTTGATCTCATTTCACTTTCATTAACAGGGACAGTAAGAACAGAACAATGAACATTAAATGTTTTAATTTGTCTTCTCTTTTTGTTTGAGATGATTTTAGGAACTGGGTTACACCCTCCCCTCTTGAATTCATGCAAGTCCCTTTGCATGTCCACTGTGAACTGCATTATCTAAGAACAATAATTCAGCTTTGGCATTTAAAGAGTCAATGAAAGCTGTGGTTAAACCCTGAAATAGTGATTTGACCACAGTGACAAGGGGATTTCCCAATTCAGCATAGTCTAGCCTTTTTGGTGGCTGGCGACTTCTTTCTGATCTTCGGACAGGAATTTCCTTTGCTTGTTTGTTCATCTCTCTCTTTGTTTACTGTTTCCCTGTCAAATATCAAGTCCTCTCCTTCCTCATCACTCCCTAACATGTCCGAAAGAAGTAGGATTTGTTCATCCCTCATGTCAGGGCGATCCGTAGAAGGTAAGTCTCTATCCTTTTCAGGTTTGTCATTTCCGGGTAAGTCTCTTTCCTTTTCAGGTTCGTCATTTCCGGGTAAGTCTCTTTCCGTTTCAGATCCGTCATTTCCCGGTAAGTCTCTTTCCGTTTCAGATTCGTCATTTCCAGGTAAGTCTTCCTCATACGAGGCTTCTCCATAACTCGCGATCTGATTGTCATAAGGTTGGTTATGGTCAGCATGACTGGCTGGAACAACATCGGAGATGGTGTCTGCACAAGCTGGAGTATTACCAGCCAACTTGTCTTGATCTGCAGTCACATCATCTTGACCAAGACTTGATTTATGAGTCAGCAGAACATCTCGCTTGACAATGTATGCCGAGTCATTTGGCACTGATCTATCTGCAAACCAGTGGACTGAAACAATATCATCCTCGTTCGAGGGGTGATCTGCTCTTTCATTGTCTTTGTGAGTGGTCTGTTGCGTTCTGGGCCTTTTCTTTGGTTCTGGTTGTTCAGGTTTCACTTCCTTGGCTGCAGAGAGGAACCCACGAGGGAGTAAGAGGTCTCTGTGTAGGGTGCGTATGGGGCCATCTCCGCCCTCTGGTTTAACAGTGTAGACGGGGAGGTCTCCAGCTCGTTTCACCACCACATAGACGGTCTGCTCCCATTTATCGGCGAGTTTGTGTTTTCCTCGAATGCGTATGTTCCTGACCAGCACTCGGTCCCCGATTTCCAAGGTAGATGTGGTCACATGTTTGTCAAATCTGGTTTTGTTCCTTTCGGCTACCTTTGCAGCACTCCGTGTAGCTATTCTATAGCTCTCCTCAAGATGGGATTTGAGGTCCTTAACATATCGGGAGTGTGACTTGTTTTGTTGTTCTCTCACAGGTAAACCGAAAGCCAAATCGACAGGCAACCGTGGCTGGCGCCCAAACATCAGCTCATACGGTGTGAATCCAGTTACCTCATTCTTGGTACAGTTGTACGCATGAACTAAAGGCTTTACAAAATCCTTTCAATGTGACTTGTCTTTGTTCTCCAGAGTTCCAAGCATACTTAAGAGTGTTCTGTTAAAACGCTCCACTGGGTTGCCCCTGGGGTGGTACGGCGTAATCCGAATCTTCTGTATGCCTGCTACTTCACACAGCCCCTTGATCAACTGAGACTCAAAATCAGGCCCTTGATCGCTGTGTAATTTTTCAGGAATGCCATAGTGTACTATGAAATAATCCCACAAACACTTTGCGACAGTCCGAGCTTTTTGGTTCGATGTTGGGATAGCGACTGCATATTTAGTAAAATGATCTGTGATGACAAGAACATCTTTCACATTACTGCTGTCTGGTTCAATGGATAGGAAATCCATGCAGACTAACTCAAGGGGTCTTGTCGTCATGATATTCACCAAAGGTGCAGCCTTCTCAGGTAACGTTTTCCTGCGTACACACCTGTGGCAGGTCTTTATCTTTTTCTCCACATCTGTGGACATTCTTAGCCAGTAGAACCTGGCTCTGACCAGATCGAGTGTGCGCTCTATTCCCATATGACCCATATTGTCATGTAGGCTTGTCAACACAGACTCTCGCAGGTCTTCAGGTAAGACCAACTGGTAATGTTTATTACCGCCTTCTCTTCGTGTTCTGTAGAGAATGTCATTGCACAGCTCGAACCTGTTCAACTCTCTCAGCAACAGGACTACGTCTGGAAGTTCTTTCCTCAATGTGGGAGGGGGTTTCTCCCCACTCTCCATCTGGGTGATAATATGTCTGATGCACCGATCAGATCTCTGGCTGTCTCTGAGATCTGCCTGTGAGAGTTTGGGAATGATGTCTAGGCCTCCCAACGTCTCTTCGTGCTCAAAGCTGTCAGGTACAGCATCTTCAGAAATGGCAAGACTTTCGACAAAGGTTATACCTGCATCATCACCCAAAGCTTCAGAGGTGGTTGAATGATAAACAAACTGTCTCTCACAGATAGCATGAACAACGCCCTGATCGACTGAGTCAATATTGTCTGGATCTGACAGATGTTGTTTTGCGAACTGGCATATCCGGTCTCTCTCTTTTTGAGATGTAAGGTCATCAGGTAGCCTGCCATGAGGACGACGCGAGAGTCCATCGGCATCTCCATTTTGTTTTCCAGAACGATACTGGAGTCTGAAATTGAAGGTAGAGAGGGCCGCCAACCACCTGTAACTGGTTGCATCGAGTTTTGCTGAGGTGAGGATGTAGGTCAGAGGGTTTGAGTCTGTGACAACGGTGAACTGATTGCCATAGAGGTAGTCACTCAGCTTCTCTGTTACAGCCCACTTTAAAGCCAAAAACTCGAGCTTATGTGCTGGATAGCGGGACTCACTACTTGACAAACCTCTACTAGCGTAGGCGATAACCCGCAGCTGTCCCTCCTGCTCCTGGTATAAGGCTGCGCCAAGGCCCGTAGTGCTTGCATCCGTATGAAGGATGTAAGGCAGCTTCGGGTCAGCAAAGGCCAGGACTGGAGGCGACGGTAGCTTGTCAATGATAGCCTCAAATGCTTTCTGGCATGCAGGGGTCCACCGTCCATAAAACGGCTCCTTTGGATCATGATACTGATTACTCCTCCCTTTTGATTTGCCATGCTTCCTCAGTGGTGGATAACCGGACGTTAGATCGTTCAGCGGTTTCACAATACTTGAGTAGCCTTTAACAAACCGTCTGTAATAGCCACAGAACCCAAGGAAGGATCTCAGCTCCTTAAGGTTCTGAGGGACTGGCCAAGTTTTAAGTGTGGCTGTCTTTTCTGGGTCAGTTTCTACTCCGTGTTGAGAAACAACATGCCCCAAGTACCGAACTGAGGACTGGAAGAACTTGCACTTCTCGGGAGACAGCTTTAACCCATACTCCTTTAAGCGTTCCAGGACTTTCATGAGTCTGGCTTCATGCTCCTCAAGGGTTTTCGAGAAAACCATGAGGTCTTCCAGGAAAACAACAACTTCCTTCAGATTTATGTCTCCCATGCATCTCTCCATAAGCCTCTGAAAAGTACTTGGCGCGTTTGTCACTCCCTGTGGCATACGGTTGAACTCCCAGAAACCTAGTGGACAGACAAAGGCAGTCTTGGGCTTATCACTCTCTGCAACTTCGATCTGATAATAGCCGGACTTAAGATCGAGTGTACTGAACCACTTGGAACCTGAGAGTGGGGTGAAGGTGTCATCCAGTCTTGGGAGGGCGTATGCATCTTTCACTGTTTGTAAGTTTAACTTACGGTAGTCAACACACAGACGTACCTGACCGTTCTTCTTCCTGACCACAACAATTGGCGAGGAGAATGGGGACTCGGTCTCGCGGATTACTCCAGTTGCGAGAAGCTCTTGCAGATGCTTTCGAACAGCCTCTATGTCGTGCGGGTGAATCGGTCGGGCTCTGTGTTTGAATGGTGTCTCATCTGATGGCTTAATGTGGTGTTTGACCTTGTCCATCCTTCCAAAATCCAGATCAGTCTGGATTTGGCATACTGCTCAGCTTTTGAGTAATGCGGTCTTTCCAGTCAGAAGGGATGGGAGAGTCGGCAAAGTCAAATGTCACACTAGAGGTCTTGGATGGTTCACGCTCTGATGATTCGCTCACACTTTGCTTGTGAGGTAGGACAGTCTGTATTGCACTGAGTTCGGCAATCACGCTCTTAGCTGGGATGGTAATGTCATGCTCTGACTCATTGGAAACTACTACAGGTAGTTTGCACGACTGGTTACTCGGCAAGTCAAGGAGACAGGTTTGTACTAAAAGCCCCCCAGGCAGGGAAGATACTAAAGGATATTCTAACAGGGCAGATCTCTCAGTGTAAAATTCCTTGATTGATACTGTCCCCTCAAGAACGACTGTTTTCCCAGCTGGGACGATCACTTCATCCTTGCCACGCATCCTCACTAATCCAACGTTTTCATCTGAACCTTGCTTTTGCCGCAACTCCAGTACTTTGAGTACGGTTCGGTACCCATGAGGAATGGGATGGTAGCCCTCTGGGTTTGCCTCTCTGTACATTTCATACACTACATCAAGAGTGTTTGTTCCAATCAATACACAAGACTTCGTTAATGTCCCGGTGTCTGGGACTACTAGAGCTAGCGTTTTGACTTCTAGTTCAGCACCAAGAAAGTCTTTAGGAAAGGTGATTCCAATCTCAACATAACCCAGGTAAGGTACAAGCTGCCCATTGGCCCCTTCAACCTCCAGAAGGTCATGTAGTGGCTCTATCTGTTGCTCAGACAAATACTGGTCATAGTAGGACTTGGTGACAGTGGTCACTTGAGAACCTGTGTCAAGGAGACAACTGCACATCTTACCTTTGATCGTGACTTGACCTGTACTCTTTGTGCCTATGAGCCTCTTAGGTAGTCTGAAAGGTTGTTCTCCAACATGGGATTGCCTCAAAGTGGCCTGTGCTCTTGGTTTAGCTTGACTTCCAGATTTAGCGGGACGATGTTGACCTGCTTCAGTCCCAGTTTGCCCCACAACTGAGACTGCGTCTAAAAATCCTGGTCAGCAGATGGAGTGTTTTGCATCTCCCAAATGCAACGCTTCTCTCTCAATTGCTTCCTCTTATCAGCGACAAGAGTGGGGTCTGGGTCATTACTGCAACTTGCTGAGATGTGGCCATCCTGACCACACTTGAAGCAGTACCATGGTTTTGGCTGGGTGCTCTGCTGCAAGTTGGCAGGCTTCGCACTTGTGACCTTGATGCTAGGTGTTGCCATAGCCATCTCACATAAATCACACTCAGCCTTGTCCTTAGGCTTCGAGCTTTTCTTCTGTTTCTTTGCCATCAAATTAGTAAGCTGACTCTGTAGGGATGCAACTTGCTTCCTCAGACCTGTCAACGGGTCAGAATCAGATTGAGTCACTGCCTGTAGCTCACTACAGGTGCAAGTCTTTTGACAGTGTGCCACAACCCGCTGCTGGGTTGAGCCAAGGTGTTTCTTCATCCGTGTAGCTTTAGCTGCCAGTCTATCTTCTTCTGTTCGGAGCATTAATAGAAGTTCTGAGAATGTTGGAGGTTGGCTTTTCTTGTTTTCAAGATTAAGATCCGAGAGCAAGGTGTGGTTGTCATGGCTACTGAACGGACTCACGCGCAGACAGTTCTTTCAAGGAAACAAAAAGGGGATTTATTTACAATAGGGATCACCTTAGTGCAAAATATATGTACAGTGAGTTGGGAGGGGGTCCAGGGCTCCAGGGAGAGAAGGGGGGGGGGGGGGGAATCCACACACACGCTTCCTCTTCCACTCAGTCACCGCCACCGCTCCTCCGCACACACGCACTCCTCTTCAGCCGCACTCGCTCCAACACTCCACACACTGCCCCACTTGGACAGGTCCGGTGATTCGGTCCAGAATCTACAGACAGAAGGTCAAGGTTAGTTCCACAACATAAAACACATGTAAGCGATTCTTCTTTGAATATGCCGCGAGCACGAACTCAGGTGGTTCAACGTTCCAGCGGTGAGCTGCTCTGTGCCACTGCCTTAAATAGCAGCTGGGGAAATCAGGCAGATCAGCCGCAGGTGGACACCATCACACGGGTGCGTGGGCCAAGAGTGAGAGCCTGTAATGAGCTCCACCCAGGCAGAGAGGAGGAGGAGAGACAAAAAACCAAAACTAACAACAACAAAACCTGTAGCCAGCGTGGGCCAACCAGAGAGACACGGGGACCGTAACAGTGGTCCCAACATCCACGACAAAACTGCTTGAGAATGTGTTTATCGGCATCCCCAGCAGAGACTCGTCCCCTCTTCAGAGTAAGGTTCAATGCGCCCTGAAGACGACAGAGGTACGCAGAGGCCTTTTCACCAGGATCCTGAAGAGTGTTCATGAATTGGGCGAAAAGCTCCTCTCCGTCCTCCACTGTTCCAAAAGCTGCATCCAACAACTGAAGGTAAGTCTCAGGTGTAGCTTCTGGGCTCAGTCTGTTGACAATGTCAGCTGCAGGGGACAACAAGCTCTCAAAGATCTTCCTAGATTTTTGAAGTTCAGACATGGCAGGGTCTTTCCTGAGAAGTAACTGAACGTTTCAAGTACCAGATCCTAGTCGATCACCTCAAGTTGGAATACGCCCTCCTTATTGCCGATTCCTACAGCAATAGTCGCTACCCATACAGCCAGACCATGTCATCCCTGATAGAGCTGTATGGTCAACCTCACAAACTTGCCCTGCAGCGGATCACTGACGTGTTGTCAAAGTCTCCGGTACGGAGTGGTGACAGCCGAGCGTTCCGTCTTTTTGCCCTGAAAGTGAGGGCTCTCGTGGGAATGTTGGAACAGCTTGGGAAAGAGGGGAGAGCAGAACTAGAGTGTGGGTCACACGTCACCAGACTGCTGTCAAAACTGCCACACAGTCTTCGAGCGCAGTTTAAGCGGTTCATCAATCCTCTTCAGACACCCATCTCAACCTTAGCAGATTTGGCAGAGTGGCTTGAATATGAAGTCCGCATCCAAGATGATGATGTGTATTTCCATCATCCTCAGCAACCTCGAGAGCCACGTGTGGATCGTGGGAAGGGTGCCAGACCCAAGCAGAGATCTGCAGCGGCTTATTGGGCTATGACCCTCCTGCTAAAGGCCCAGAGCCTCCAAAACAGGCATCATGTCCAGTTTCCAAATTGGGGAAGCCAAAGAAATTCTGCCCCTTCTTTAACCCTCCTGTTATGTTGCGGGTCCGATTGACCCAGAACAGAAGAGATGTCACATGTCATCTGCATCGCTACAGAAAACGAAAAAAATCAAAATTATAAAAGAAAATTGTAAAATAATCAGTGCCAGTGTTTCTGGCACCTTTGGATGAGTAAATTTGCCCCAGGTCAAATTAAACCAGGAACATAATTGGTGTTCCTGGAAACCAACATAACAGGAGGGTTAATAATCTTCAGCACTATTTCAATCAGTGCACAGATTACAAGAAGCTCAATATAGAGCAGAAGTCTTGGATTCGGACAGGCAAGCGGTGCTGGAGATGCAGAAGGGACCATCCAGAGGCGCAATGCTACCTGAAAGCTAGATGCCAGCAATGTAGTCAGGTGCATTTGGAGACACTCCACGAGGTTAATGCATCGCGATCCACTAGCTCTGACAGACCGGCGGCGGAAGCTGCCCAACCCGTCACGTACTACGTTGATCCAACCTGGGGGACCAGTTGTGTACTACTGAAAATGGTCAGGGTGTGCCTCTATAATGGCAAAATGAAGCTCGAGACATATGCCATCCTAGATGATGGGTCAGAGCGCACAATCCTTCTTCACAGTGCTGCCCAAGAGCTGGGCCTTCAGGGAAAGAGGGAGGAGCTGATGCACTGCAAAGGTCCTACCACCACCTGCGAAGTCTTCCATAGGTGTCCATAGGAGTCATTTTTGACCAGGATATGTCCTTCAACGCACATATTTAACAAATATGTAAGACTGCGTTCTTCCATTTGCGCAACATCTCTAAAATTAGAAATATCCTGTCTCAGAGTGACGCTGAAAAACTAGTTCATGCATTTATTACTTCCAGGCTGGACTACTGTGATTCATTATTATCAGGATGTCCAAACAACTCACTGAAAAGCCTTCAGCTAATCCAAAATGCTGCAGCAAGAGTGCTGACAGGGACTAGAAAGAGAGAGCATATTTCTCCTGTTTTGGCTTCCCTTCATTGGCTTCCTGTTAAATCCAGAATTGAATTCAAAATCCTGCTCCTCACATACAAGGTCTTAAATAATCAGGCCCCATCATATCTTAATGACCTTGTAGTACCATATCACCCTATTAGAGCACTTTGCTCTCGCTCTGCAGGCCTACTTGTTGTTCCTAGAGTATTTAAAAGTAGAATGGGAGGGAGAGCCTTCACTTTTCAGGCCCATCTTCTGTGGAACCAGCTTCCAGTTTGGATTTGGGAGACAGACACTATCTCTACTTTTAACATTAGGCTTAAAACTTTCCTTTTTGCTAAAGCATATAGTTAGGGCTGGACCAGGTGACCCTGAATCCCTCCTTAGTTATGCTGCAATAGACGTAGGCTGCCGGGGGATTCCCATGATGCATTGAGTTTTTCCTTTCCAGTCACCTTTTGTCAGGGCTCTGTGTGCGGGCAGGCAGAGATGAGGATCCAAATGCAGGACTCGAACACAGAATTGAAACTCAAAAACCTCAGCTTTATTGCTGGCAGGAAAACAAACATGAAGTGATGATGGAACACTGAGACCAAGGACACACAGGCATAATCTGATGGTACGACGCGACACCGAGCATGGGAAAACACAGGGCTTATATACACAGGGTAGTAACGGGGGAATCGGCAACAGGAGGGAGACACAGCTGGGAGAGATCAGGGCTAACGAGACAGGGGGAACAAAGCTGCACACACTAACATCAGACAGGAACAAGAACCCTCAAAGTAAAACAGGAAACAAAACACACTTTACTAAGACACAGACTAGACAGAGACAGACTTGACACTGACCAAAGGCTACTAAATGATAATCATAATCACAACAGTATCAGATCATAAATCATAATATAGAAAAACACCAAGATAACTGAAACACCAAGTACCAGAGAAACATAAAGGAAAATCCATGATGCAAAAGTACCAAAACATAATGAACTCAAAATACTGGGTCCAACGGACCCAGAACCGTGACACCTTTCTCACTCACTATGTGTTAATAGACCTCTCTGCATTGAATCATATCTGTTATTAACCTCTGTCTCTCTTCCACAGCATGTCTTTTATCCTCTCTTCCTTCTCTCACCCCAACCGGTCGCAGCAGATGGCCGCCCCTCCCTGAGCCTGGTTCAGCCGGAGGTTTCTTCCTGTTAAAAGGGAGTTTTTCCTTCCCACTGTCGCCAAAGTGCTTGCTCATAGGGGGTCATATGATTGTTGGGTTTTTCTCTGTATCTATGAAGCGCCTTGAGGCAACTTTTGTTGTGATTTGGCACTATATAAATAAAATTGAATTGAATTGAATTGAATTCCACTTCATTCGTTCCACCAAGCTCAACCATTATTGCTGATTGGCTCTGACTACCCACATCTCCTGACTCCAATAGAGCCTGTACATCTGCGTCCACGGGGAGGACCAGCTGCACTCAAGACACGGCTGGGTTGGACTCTGCAGGGTCCAGCCAAGGTTCTTCTACATCAAGCCTCCACTCCTCAGTGTCTACTCACAAGCACCCTGACTCCCAGTGCTGAATTTCTCAGTAATGTAGCCAAGCTCTGGCAGATGGATGTTCTCCCATACCAGAATGAGAAGGTGGCTACACATTCAAAACAGGATACCATGGCTGTCAAGATGCTAGAGGAGAAGACCATTAGAGTGGAGGTGGATGGTATCAACCGGTATGCCACCCCGTTGCTGTGGAAAGAGGAACCAGTCCCGCTTCATTCCACTAAGGACTCTGTCTTGGGTCACCTGTGAGCTACGGAGAAGCGCCTCCTGAAGACGCCTGTACAAGCAGCCACCTATAACCAGGAAATTCAGAAGCTGGTGGATGCAAGCTATGTGAGTAAACTGACTATCGCAGACATGGAGATGGATGGCAGCACCTGGTACATACCACACCACATGGTTCATCATAATGGCAAGGATCGCATTGTCTTCAACTGTTCTTTCGTGCACAATGGTAACAGCCTGAATCAGCATCTCCTACCTGGTCCTACCCTGGGCTCGACGCTCCTGGGTGTGTTACTTCGCTTCCGGGAGTATCCCATTGCAGTGAGCAGTGACATCAAGGGGATGTTTCATCAGGTCCGCCTCTTGATTCAGGACAAGCCCTTCCTCCGTTTCCTCCGTTTCCTCTGGAGAGATATGGATCGCACGAGGCAACCAGAGGTCTACGAATGGCAAGTGTTGCCTTTCGGGATGACATGTAGTCCCTGCTGTGCCACCTATGCTCTGCAGCGGCACGTTCTGGATCTCAGCAGCCCCAGCGAGGATACCCGTCACACAGTGGAGAAATGTTTCTATGTTGACAATCTCCTCCAGAGCTTTGCATCAGCTTACGTTCGAGCCGTTCATGGGACAGCTGCTGACTCGACACCCACGGCAGAGGATTACAGGCAAGTGGAGTTAGCACTCCTCCGGAAGGTACAGGAAGACAGTTTCCCTGAAGATTTTGTTCGGCTGTCATCTCACAAACCGGTAGCTGCCAGCAGTTGCCTACTTGCCTTAGCTCCTGAGTATGGCCCAGAGGCTCAACTGATTCGGGTAGGGGGGCGGCTTCGCAGATGTGAAACCCTCAGTCAAGACATCTTGCATCCTGTTGTTCTTGACCCTCAGCATCCTATCACTAAGATCATCGTCCAGGATTGTGATCGCCAGCTTGCTTTGCTGAGCTCCGGCGCAGATTCTGGATACTTCGAGGACGAGAGGCCGTCCGGTAGCACAAGTACAACTGTCCTGAATGCAGGAGGTGGCGCAGCCAGCCGGTCATTCCCAAGATGGCTGACCTTCCATTATCCAATTTAAGACTTCATCACTGGGGTGGACTGCTTTGGTCCATACCTTGACAAGATGGGGCGGTGTACAGAGAAACGGTGGGGGATCATCTTCAAATGCCTAACGACCCACGCAGTCTACCTTGATCTGCTTGCCAGCATGGACACTGACTCATTCCTGATGGGACTGCGTTGTTTCATCTCGAGACATGGGAAGCCCTTCGAACTACTGTCGGATCAAGGTACCAACTTCAGAGGTGGTAGCTCTGAACTCCAGGAGGCTTTCAATGCACTCGGCCCAGCTCTGAAGTCACAGTTGGCCAGCCAGCAGATTATGGTGATCTGCTGTACATGAATGCTTCCGCCCAGTGTCTTCATAAGATTGACTCAGTTTATCATGCCTCCTTACGGTTTATTACAAACTGTAGGGCCTTGACCCATTGTTGTGATCTGTACGCTCGAGTGGGATGGCCTTCGTTGTCCTCCAGGAGGTTTGCTCACTGGTGCATCTTTATTTATAAGGCCCTGCTTGGACAAATGCCCACCTACATTTGCGATCTGCTCACACGGAGAAGTACTGTTTCTTACAGCCTGCGTTCAAGCGATCTTTTATTGCTCAATGTTCCATTTGCCAGAACTGAACTGGGAAAGAGGGCTTTTACTTATGCTGCCCCTTTCACATGGAACATGATGCAAAAAGACTGGAAGATAGCAGATCTTATTTCATTAAATGCTTTTAAGTCCAGATTGAGAGAGCCAGAGAAAAATGTTTTTAAAATGTAATTGTTATTTATAATATGTATGTAACTTTGTAATTTCAACGTGTTGTCGCCTCTTGGCCAGGACTCCCTTGCAAAAGAGGTTTTTAATCTCAATGGGACTTTTCCTGGTTAAATAAAGGTTAATAATAAATAATAATAAAAATACAAATTTTTCCAGTATAGCAAAAATCCTTCCACATCGAAAAAACAAAGAAACAAACAATCCTGAATCAAGATTCACTGATCAGCTCTTTTATTGATTGTTCATACAATCAAACATTCATATGTGGCAATAATTTATGATTGATAATTTTCCTTCAGTAATGCGCCACAATATTTGATTATTTATTTTTGTAACTCTTATTTTATTGTTGCCTATTCTTTCCACACGGTGTTAATTTCTTGCCTAAAAGTCGTGAACACTTTTTGTGGCATATGTATCAATATTTGAACTCAACCCCCTTTGAAGGAAAGTTTTAAAATTAATAATTCAAACATGATTTACTATTATTTGTGTTAGACAATTTATCATGTAACACTGACAATAACCACACATAACTGTAGTAGTTCCCGCTATGAGTGTTCATTCGTACTGTTTGGCTTATAAGTCTGTAAATGGCATTACGGGAGAACATGTTGCTACATTCAGAACTCTTAAAGTAGCATTTTCTGACTTTAATAATCAAATTCTGACCATAAATGAAGCCGTTTCTAAGGTTTGGGGACTCCAGTGAACCACAGTGAAAGCCATCATCCACAAAGGGAGAAAACTTGAAACAGTGGCAAAGCTTCCCAGCAGTGACCAGCACAACAAAATTATCCCAAGAGCGCATTAGCAGCATAGGATGTAGCCATGATTACATCAGCCATTGGTGTGTGCACTACTGTTTTGCATTCTGAACAGGATCATCTCAGGGCTATGGTTTCCACATGAACTATCAGGTAAAGCTAAACTATTTGAAGCTGAGCCTGAACCCATTATGAGTGGCTGTAAGAATGTTGATTTCTGCTGTAGAGTTGCACAGTGTGGCTAATCTGTATCAGCAGATAAATCTCAGCGACCTTAATTGGCAGTTTGTCTTGTCTGCAGCGAGACTGGATCTTTGACCGTGTGCTTTTGGTGACTCACTACCTTTACCTGCTCTATCCCCTTTACATGGTGATCCATTAGAGACCCAAGTTGGCAGAACAGATGTATTTGAAGCAGTTTCAATTAGTTCTATGAACTTGAGCCATGAATCCTTTGATTACTCATATGTAAAGAAAGTGGAATCAAGCAATAACTAGCTAGTACGAGGATGCACAAGTACAGATTGTAAAAAGCCAGGAAGTGGAGCACAGCCAATGATGTTGTCCGTTGCTGTATTTCTCAAACAGCCTCCCAAATTCATAGAAAATGACATGAAATGTGTTCCCAAACCACACTTCATGGCCACTGACAGACATCAGTGTTGTTTTGAGTCAATGTGGCAGTGAAGGTATAACTGGAACACTGTTTGAAAGTAACTAGAATGGCAGTAAATGAGCGTGACTCACTGAACTGGTAGTTTGGACTCGTGTTTTACATTAAATTTGTCTCTTTTCTTAAAGGAGAACCACCAATGGCACAAAGACGCTGAAATGCAACGTTTGGGATGAAATTCAGCTTTTTGGGTCCGTCCTCTAAGTTCTTTGAAAGGTCACTAGCTATGCCATATTCAGCATTCAGCATCTCTTGTGTATAGTGCCAGTGGAAATGAACACATTTCCACACATATTTTTGTTATTTGTCCTTCTTAGCATCGTCACAGACTGTTTTTATTTAGATTTGTGTATTTTCCCTCCAGCTGCACTTTGTTTCTCATATTGTTTTCTCTGTCATTGTTTGTTCTTTCATCCTCTCTAATAATCAGCTATGTATGTTCCTCCATCTGTTCAAATCTGGCCCGGTTTTATGGCGTTATTTTTGTGCCACTATTCTGAGCGCACGTAAAAAAAATTTGAGCGCACGTAAAAAAAAGTTTGCAGGTGCAGTGTTGTATTTTGAAGAGAAATTTATTTTGAGCGAAGAAAAACTGAATTTGAGTGAACAAAATTCATTGCTGCGTGCAAAAAATGTATTTCAGTCTTTGCTGTTATGCACACACACAATAGCAGCCTGAATCAGAAACAGAACCTGAATCCTGCTGGGCTTCCCATGATCTTTACTCATTTTTTAAACTGATCTTAATTGAATGAAATGAAATTAAAAGGTAAGAATATAAAATAACACAAAGAAAACAGAGACAACCTCAACAATTAGGGGACCCCCAACACCACCCCCAACCTATGAGCAAGTGCTTTGGCGACAGTGGGAAGGAAAAACATCACTTATAACAGGAAGAAACCTCCATCAGAACCAGGCTCAGGGAGGGGCGGGGCCATCTGCTGTGATTGGTTGGGGTGAGAGAAGGAAGACAGAATAAACACATGCTGTGGAAGAGTATATCGTATAATAACTAATAACTAAACACAGTGAATGAAAAAAAAAAACCACTCAGTTGCAATAGGTCTAGGCTGCTGAGGGATTCCCATGATGGACTAAGGAAGGATTCAGGGTCACCTGATCCAACCAGATTCTTTGTTTAATCGCAAAGGAAAGTTTGAAGCCTGGTGGCCGTATTATTCTGTGAGGAGCTTTTTGCTTGTATGCCTTAGGTCTTGCCCTGAGAGGGAAGGGTGGCTGCCAATCAATACAAAGATGTTGTGAGCAAGCATCTTTATCTTCTGATAAAACCCTAATGACAAACGCAGTTTCCAAGACAACAGTGGCCCCATCCAAAGGTCGCTTCTAACCAAATGCTCTGATGAGTCCAAAAATGATGGGAATCCCGAGGACTTTGCACACACCAAATCTAAACTCAGGAGAATAAACATGTGAACGATGTTCCATCCGTCCACACGGACTTCAAACATGTGGCAGTCCAACACTTTAAGTCTGACTTTCTTTGAATTTGTCGCTCATCTGAGGTTTGAGTATGTTTCTGTGCTACTGCTTCATGTCTGAGACAGTTTGAAGGTGCTTTGGCTAAAACCTATATATGAAACTTATAATAATATAATAATAATAATAACTATACGTACTTAACTACATATAATATTCATGAAGTGGTGGGTGCTGCATAAAATGCAAGAATCAGTCTGTACAGGATTTAAATTACAGGTGAAGCAGAGAGTTTTGAGAGAATCAGTAGGAAACTTAGGCTGCCATTACTAGATGAAGGAATGAGCCAGTTGTCCTCTTACACTCATAAAGGATGCTGGTAGTGTTAAAAACACAAGTCTAAAGGAACTAAAGAAATGCTTCCAATCTGAATATGACTGGATGACTGTGCTGGCAGTCTAAGCATTGTCTTTTATGCTGCAAAGACAGAAGGTCAGTTCTGATCAACCTTTCTTTGAACCTTCAGACTTTGTTAGTCATCAAAACAAAAAGATGACTCGACCTCAATCAACCTCATTTAACAAAAACTAAAGGGACAATGAGACCCAATGACTCCGTCTCTGTTTGATTAAAGCATAAGAGAGTCAAACGTTGACAGAAATTTGTTTCAATGTTCTTTTTCTCAGGGCAGCTTCATATGTGTGCTATTGAATTGATTTTCATGCATAATAGAGTCTCAAATTGAGTGAGTGTGTTTCTGTCCTTTAAGTTCATGTGCTTTGGCTCTTGTGAGTGAAGGAAGAGACCAAGTTCATCCATGCAAGGCTTTTCTGGCAGCACTGTCAGTGAATCTGTACACGATTTATATTTGGCACACTGTGTGTGTGCTCGTGCATGTGTGTGTGTGTGTGTGCGCGTGTGTGTGTGTGTGTGTGTGTTTGGAGTGAACGTGCATATCTGCGCTACTGTCTCAATAGCCCATTTCCCTGAAGCCGTGTCTCATCTCTGTGATGGTCTTTGGTTCAAGGATGCAGACTCATACCCTAGGGTGGGTTTTTTTTACCATCACAAATAAAACAGCAGTGCTGCAGTTTTCTCAGACATTATTTTTATGGGATTTCTGCTCCATTTGACGGGACAAAGAGGGGCCTGACAGGAAAGACAGACGAGTGGCATTCATTTGAACTCAGGCTGCCATAAGCACCTACAGGATTATACATCTTAGCTAGATGACTTGTAAGGTCACCTCACCATTTAAAGCTCATACCTTGCTTAAACTTTGCATTATGCAGCATTATAAGCTTGTTGTACCAATTTATTTCTGATGTTGTTTGTCCTTGTCTGAAACAAGTCTTGGAGGGGACAAGTAATAGAACGAGCATTAAGCATTAACGACAGCGAGCTAATTGGTAACAAAGATTTTGTTACCTTTTTATTTTAGAGTTAATGTCATTAAGAACCACAGTTTTAGTTTACAAGTTTACTGTGAATCTGAAATGTCTTTCAATGGGGAAATTACACATTTCTTTTTTTCCAGAAAGTGCAACATTTCCAGGTTTTAGAATAAGTATAAGGAATTTCTATTATGGCGGTGGCACGGTGGCATGGTGATTAGCACTGTTGGTCCCGAGTTCAGTTCCACCATCAGACAGTCCTTCTCTGTGGAGTTTGCATGTTCTCCCTGTGTTTGCGTGGGTTCTCTCTGGGTACTTTGGCTTCCTCCCACAGTGCAAAGACATGCAGTTAGTGGGGATAGGTTCATTGGCAATACTAAATTGCCCTTAGGTGTGAATGAGAGAGTGAGTGTGATTGGTTGTCTATCTCTGTGTGTTAGCCCTGCGACCAACTGGCGACCTGTCCAGAGTGTACCCCACCTCTCGCCCTGTGACAGCTGAGATAGGCTCCAGCACCCCTGTGACCCTGGAAAGGATAACCGGAAGCAAATGGATGGGTGGTCTACACAAATCTGCCACAGGCCTGGGCTAAAGTTTGACATGAAAAAGGTGAATTTTGTCAATGACAGGTGGAAACTCAAAAAGAACAACCTTGGGTTGCAATAATATCATGCTTAGTAACATTTTGATTATATTTCTATAAGTAATTATTTAGATTTTTTGGTCTTGAATCGGACATTGCAGCTGTCCACAAGTTGACCTGTACGCTCTCTCGTCCAGCCTTCCTTTCTGCCTGTCTGTGCTCAGCTGTTGGAGAGGAGGTGTGGTTTGTCAACAGTCAGCAACAACCCAAGAAAAGCCACTGGAGCACAGATGTTGGTGATTTTGGTTGCTGTTAAGTTTGTGTTGTTGCACGACACAACGTTGCCGTCACCATCTCTTCCTTCATGCACTCACACCAGTAACAGCGCTCTCTATACACAGCATTGTTGTCATGGCTGTGTGGCCGAGTCTGTGGTACACCCAGCGATCTAACAATGAGCCAGTGTTACTGATGACATTAAACCTGATATTAAATCTTACTTGGCCAATTAACACATTAGTAACAGAAAATAATCACAACTAACCTGACATCTGTTTAATCTAACATCATTTTTTCACTCTTTATGCCTCACAACATTAAATACCTCGAGGTGACTGTTGGTGTGGTTTAGCACCATATAAATACAAATGAACTGAATTTAATCTTTGTAATACTCAGTGACCTTTTCACTGAATATGTCATCTATGAGAAATGGTGCCAACAAACATGCAATGGAAACAAATTAAGGGCTTCTAAACTAGAGTTTAGCATCGCTGTTATATACATATAACTAATTACATGTATTTACAACTGTTTACTCTGCTTGTTCACAATAGTGCCACAGTTTGGGGTCATAGTGTGTTGCAAATATAACATTGGAGGCTTTGTGTCTATTGTATATCAGTAGAGGCCTTTTCAGAGTTTTCTCACTTATGAATTTCAAGGCACAGCAAATGTTCAGCAATCACAGCGAGGTTGGGAAATACATGATACCTGTAAGCTCAATCATCTGATATGCATACTTACAGTGCAGCCGTAGCAGGCTACCTGCTGAAGGCATGTCAGACAACAAAGAGGCATTATGTGGGAGACGCTGTCTAGTTCTGATTGCTTTCATTCAAGAAGGAGGGGTTAGTCTTACTTATGATCATCTAACCATCTTTAAGCACTCTCAGTGTTAAACAGTGGGGGAAACAATAGCTACCAGTGAACAACCGTGGCTCAGGTTCCACATCTTACTAATTAAACTGCTGCCATAGCCACACAGCACAGCTTTACATTCAATGTTGTGACAGCTTCTGGGTCTGAAGAACAAAGACAGTTTCACTGCTGCACGAGCTGGTACATTTTATTGCTTCTCACACATGGTTCATCTTGGAAAACATTATACAAGCTGATTTAGGAGATGGTGTGGTGGGGTGAATTTTTATCTATGTGTGTAGGAGTTTCATACACAACTGACTTTGTTATAGGTTTGTAAGCCTGGAGTTTTAAAGTTGGAATCACACTTTTACTTTTATATAGAAGAGAAAAGGACAAGTGGTATTAATTTGCCTGTTAACAGCCATAATGTCAGTTATAGGCAAGAAACTTCATGTTCTGCATGTTTTGATGGTCCTGACAATCATTATGTATACGGTAATATAATGTTAACTTTCTATTAAACAGATGTAGAGATGCTGTATTGAGGCCATATTACAGTGCAATGCACAAAAATGGCAGCACACTAATACATCCAGCTAAATTTAATGTGGTGCACACTGTGGAAGAGCGACACATATTAACAGTAACTAATGATTCAATGCAGAGTGGTGTATAAACACATCGTGAGTGAGAAAGGTGACTGGAAAGGAAAAACTCAATGCATCATGGGATCCCCCAGCAGTTGTTTGAGTAAAACTTTACCCTCATGCACCTCAAATGAGGGTCAAGTAACACTTGCTGTTATGATGATAAAGAGAGGTGTTGTTGTGTTTTTAGGCAGTGTGTTTGAGAGAGTGTAGTGGTGTTCAAGGAATATCCAATCCACTTTTATTTATAAAGCACTTTAAAATACCAAGCACAGGATCAAAGTGCTGTACAGAAAATAAGTTAAAAACAATAGAATAACAGTAAACAGCAAAAATAAATAAATAAATAAAACACATAATACATGAAATTAAAACGCCTATATTTAAAAAAACAAAACAAACAATGACATCAAGAGACCATTTCTAACCAAGCATGCTGCCATGATCTTCACAGTTGTCAGGCAAAATTATTTCAAACCTTACAAAATCAGCAAGCCTTTTTTCTGATGGCAAAGTTTTGAAAAACTGCTAGCAGCACCTGCTGTAATCAGTCCCAACAACAAGGCCTAGGCTGACAATGTCAGTCAATCAGTGTGTGGAAGAAATTCATCAAGACGTGTTGGCTGTTTGTTAAAAAGGGAGCTGACTTCACATATTCCTGGATCACTTTGGATGAGAGCGTATCAAAGATGCAGTCCAGTGACAGGTTTGAAGTAGGAGGAGTTTCTTGCCATGGAATCCATGACGAAGACAACATGGGGATCAGACTTCTATCAGGGTGTCTGGAGAAAACTAAACTTGCCATGGACTAAATCGCTGAATGGAACTAGTGATGAATCACCAAACCTCACAGAGAAGAACTCTGGGTTCCTGCAGAAGATTCAGGACCAGGCAAGGGATGCCAACCCAAGCTCTGATGTGAACTTTCTACACTGCATCATTCATCAGGAATCTCTGTGTAAATCTGTCTTCTCACTTGATCCTGTAGCCGAAATTGAAACGAAGTATCAATTTTGTGTGAACACGAGGACGTAATCATCACCAGTTCATCCAGCGACTGCAGGAAAGTGAGACACACATTTCATTTAAATGTTCACTGGCTGAGTCTGACTCTGATGATCTTGCAAACAGAAGTGTCCTTCTTAATTCTTCACATTAGGCTAAACGTGTTCTTTACAAATATTTTCTTAGTTGTTGTCAAATATTAGTTTAGTTTACTTTAGAAAACACAGTATAATATAAATCACTGTGCCTACATGAACAAAGGTGTTTATTCAAATGTACATTTGGTGACACGCGTGTTCTGCATGAAGTTTTAAAGTTAGAAGTAAAAAGCAGTCTCACAGTAATGAGTTAAGCGCATGCATATAACCATGGATGTGTAAGGTTTCATCTTTGGTGTCCATGAATAATAATTTCTTCATTCACTGAAGTCCCGATGTGCCTAAAGCCAAAATCAAATTTTGATCAAATCTGTAAATCTGCCTGCTTTGTGTCAGTTTTGACAACAGTAATGTGTTTTATCAGCGTGGTGCAGAATGATAAAACGCTGTAAAATCAAAGTTGATAACACATCCAAATGGATTGTAAGCAACGTTTCGTTGTAGCCTCCGTACACGAGAGCTGTTTCCTCACAGAAACACAGCACAACATAGCCTGCTGTAAAACAACAGTGCAGGCTGTTTAATTCACAATGAAGCAGTTTTCTGTCACGATACCACAGAATTATTATGTAATTAGATTACACAAGAATCTGTTGCAGGAGAGTGGATGGTGATTAAAATGTTCCAGCTGTTTTAATGATATACTCAAGCTTTACTTGCAGACTTGGATGGCCTGAGCAGATTTCCCCTTAAAAGCGATACTCCGAAAGCAAATTTCATCTGCTGCTGTATTAAAGTATATTACTGTATGTTAGGACCTCACATCCTTCATGATGAAAGGTAGAACAGGCTGTTAATACTCCTACTTATCTCCAGCTCTGACACCCACCGTCTCCTCGTGGTCCTCTGTCCTCCTCGCCTCCCTTTAAATCTGCCTGCATCATCAGCTGGTGGAGATCCTCTGTTGCCAAACAGCCCAGCCAACAGTTACTCGTGACATAAGCGAACCTGTTTTTTCATGTTCATGGACATGCATTGTTACCTTTTTTCATGTCAGTGTGAACATTTGTAAATAATTCATGTAAACAGAAAATATATTTTGTGTCAGGAGAAAAAACAGGGAGGTGTTGCTATGGCAACGAGGAAAGCAAAGTTTGGACATGAAAACACTGAATTGTTTTTCTGAGGTTAACTGAGTAGTTTTTAATGCTCAAACAGATCCTAGTACTTTAATGCCTAATTCTAACCAACCAACATATTTGTAATGGATAACATACTTAAAATGATATGTGAAAAGAGCACGTATGACTCAAACGTCCGTGTCTATTATTAAAGCCAAGATGACGTAGTCCTCCACCACCACTCCAACTTTTAAATGGAGGCTTCTTCCATGCCCCGAGCCACGATAGCCACAATCGCCACGGGGCGACTGTGGCTCAAGAGTTGAGAGTTCGCCTTGTAATCGGAAAGTTGCCGGTTCGAGCCCCGGCTCGGACAGTCTCGGTTGTTGTGTCCGTTGCCTACTGGTGGTGGTCAGAGGGCCCGGTGGCGCCAGTGTCCGGCAGCCTCGCCTCTGTCAGTGCGCCCCAGGGTGGCTGTGGCTACAATGTAGCTTGCCATCACCTGTGTGTGAATGGGTGGATGACTGGATATGTAAAGCGCTTTGGGGTCCTTAGGGACTAGTAAAAGCGCTATATAAATACAGACCATTTGCCTTTTAATAAGCACGAGGGCAGACTGATGCAAAGTCACATTCAGGGACAGAAAATAATGTTAGAAATGTTTTGTTGAGAAAAATACAACACATTAAAATATTCATGTCCAGCAACAGGTTCAATGCTGTGACTAAAAGTAAACTACTGTGAGATTCATTAGGGGCCATCAATGCAGGCTGACCTGCATCTTAGATTTTTTATGATATGTGACCTTTAACCTCAAAGGGATGTGCCTCCTTCCCAGATGGAACTGGGAATCTTTTGTGATAGAAAATAACAAATAGGTCCCCTTTAGAAATATGTAAAATATATTAGAAAATATATAGGCTGGCTGATATTACGATAAATATAATGTGGTGTGTCTTGAGCAGCTAGTTATCTCCCATCATGCCTCGGGAACATGTGTTGCCAGTTCAGAGGTTTAAACTGTGTATTTGCATTTCTACATAACTCTTATTCCTGTTAAATTCCCTGATGGTTGCTGTTCTGATAGAAAGAGACGTTACACCATGAGCGAGTTCATGTGTGGGCTTACTGACCCTCTGAAGCACAGTAGCTCACAGCTGTTCAAGAAAGAGCTCCCCCTTTCTGCTCACAGTGGAATAGCAGGCTCAACCTCAGAGTGGGTTGTTTCTTGTTCCCGCAGCTTGCCACAGTTTAAAATAACATACAATAACATTTAACAATGTGACAAATGGAACAGATTCACAGATTTTTTTGTAAAAACATATTTTTCTGCATATAAATGATATAGAATAACCCTTTATGTAAGATCTATGCTTTATTAATTTTCAATATGATAAGGAGCACCACCATGTGAACTATATACACTTAGTTTTGTGTAATACTGGGGTATTTATAATTAGAGCCATTTGTGATATTTTCTAAGTAAATATATTATATTATTTAATTTAGTTTAGTTAGTTAGTGTTCTTGCAGTCTTAGAGCAACTGTGACCACATAACTTCCTGTGGGATTAATAACGTGTTCTGATTCATCAAATGAATTATATTCTTAAAAAAAAAGTTTTCTTTGGTAAATTGCTCATTTCAAGACAATCACAGCTGTGTTTCCTGAGAAGTGGGGGCCCCTAAATGCATCCTGAATGTTTCCAGTCAGTAACAGAGAACACACTTTCTCTGCCTAAGGTGACAGGTGACAACACTCTGCTCCTCATTTCATCAGCGTTATACTTTGTGGTGCGGCTGTTATTGATGCCTGCTCACTGTTGATCATTACGATGTGAAAAGACAAGCACAGCGTGACATCTTCAGAGCTTAATGTGCGTAGGTGTGTGTGCAGGAGAAAGCAGATGCCATTGTGCCGTTCCAGTTTGTTTCCTGCGGAACATTAAAGAAAACGATGATCACTGCCACAGTCATTAACATGCAGAATTAGGGTTCAGTTCAGTGAGTGCTGTTTTCAAATTGTAGATTCGTAGTTTTTTATAGCTTGCTGACTTTTGTCATTGCAGCTGTAAATGACTTCCTTTTCTAGTGAATGTACTCCCTACTGTCTGCATGAGATGAATTCACAAACTTAGAGGAACTTAGAGGTTGCAGTAATCTCGATGATATCAGAGATTGTTTCCTTGCTCCACCACTTTGCACTACAAGTGTGATATATTGTACAGTTAGACTTGTGATGTATGGCTGTGTGTTCCTCTTGTTACACAGCAAAGTAATTATGATTCATTTCTGATTTGCTCAGACTTGTGTAAACTTCATGGCAATCCATCCAGCGGTTGTTGAAACCTTTCACTAAAAACATGCAATCTGGTTTTACAATGCAGCCATTAGGCATGACTGCAGACTTTCTTCTTATCCCCATAACGACATATACTGCAGTGTAGTTCAGTCTGAGGTTTAATTTGACCACCTTGTCGTTTGTTTTCTTGCTTCTTCTAATGCGTAAACTGTTTTTTCGACAGCATCAAATAAATGATAGAATATAATCTGAAAAGACAGACGCTATATCTCATTTTGTAAGCGAGGACAGTGTGGAGGAGAGCCTGTGACAGGGGACAGGTGGTTTAGCAGACAGATAGGCTGGAGTCACAAACTCGGATATTTCCTTGTCTGCTGAGGTGGACACAGGACATTGTTTTTAGTCCCCTTGCTTTCCTCTGAGTTTTGTTCCAGTCACTAGTTAGCAAACATAAGCTAACATAAGCTAATATAAATCTACCACATTAGTAACCTACCAACCAACCTGATGATGTCACACTCTGTGCTGGCACAAGATGACCCTAAACATGTCTTAATAACTTTACCTTAAAGACGCATTTCTTAAATCTAGCTTCACACACACTGATACATGTAACGCTGAGCTAAAGCTAGCATCCTCAGCTGTCACACCAGCCTTATCTTTGGTCTTCCTCTTTTCCTCCTGCCTGTAGCTCTGCTCTCAGCATCCATCATGTCCACTATCCCTTCTTCATCATCTCTTATCCATGCCTCTCTGTCTTTGCCTCCAAAGAGCTTGAGAGATTATATACTCCCCACATCTAAGGTCTTGAATAGTCAGAGTACGTCTTAGCATAAAAGCCTCAGAGCCCTTCGTCCTCAGTCTGCAGGTTTATTTGTAGTTCTTTGGGTTTTAAAAGTAGAATCAGAGACAGAGTTTTTCTGTCCCACTGTTGGTGCATGCTTGCTCATAAGGGATTGTGTTATCGTTTGGTTTTCTCTGTATTATTGTACCGTCTTTATTTTGGCAAAGTGCCTTGAGGCGACTGTTGATTTGATTTGGCTCATTATAAATTGAATTGAATTACTGAAGCATGAAAAACTAGTGTTATGTCCACATGTAACAAAGGGCTCATTTCAAATTGTATCCTTAGACGCTTTGTTGGTTGCAGTCTGCCACAAACACACACCAAACACATTGTTTTGGTACAAAGGACACCAAAGGTAACACAGTTGGTTATCAAGCTGCATCCATACTTTGTACAGGTGCAAAACACAAACACATCTGCTAAAGTAACACAGTGATATTAATATACGTGCATGACACTCAGTAAAGCTGCAGTGCAGACCTCTTGGATAAGACAGTGAATCAAAGCTATCTCTTTAAATGTTTTGCTCCAAATGTAAAATTACCATAAACAGGAAGGTCCAGTTCACTGACTCCAGCTAGCAGAGGTGAAGCCAAGCACACAGCTGCTGGCACAGCTGCCCAGCTACACCCAGTCTTGATGAAACCTAAACCCCATCATGCATGTGCTGAAGAAGAGAGACATTAGCTATAGAGGTAAAAACTTGGACATGTTATATTCATGGATGAATTGGTTCATTTTAACATGGTTGTGTTTGGGGGATGACCTGCGTTTGAAGCCAGCCTCAGGAGACTCTGGAGGTCCTGCAGTGTTTGGCACTTCCACATTGTCTTTAATTTGTCAGACCTGAGACAGGTGTCCTGACTGTAACCTCTTTGATTTATGAGTGAAGCAGAACCTTTGAAATGTGTTTCTGGAAAGTTAAGCAGAGAAAAGTCTACAAACACTTACCCCGAGGCTCCTCTTCAAATGAAGTATGGATGCATTTCTATTTCAGAATGAATTTATTACTTTGGCTTCTTTGCATAGAGTCTATGTGCAAATCTGTGCAGAGCTGTAAGTGTCTGAAAACATCTTCATGTTTTCCTTCCCTTATACTGTTGTTAAATACTAGTTTTGCTGTGCAACACATTCTCAGTAAACATAATCAGAAAGCCCTGAAAACTGATTACTCTAGTGTGACATTTAAGATGGAGAGCTCTCCCAGCTTGAGAATATGTTTGTGCAGTTGCTTGAAATCAGTGAATATGTTCTGAGCAGCCAATTTTCTTATATCATAGCGAGCATGCTTCACTGGCTTCGGGGCTAATTTGTGCATCATTTTTTGGTGCATGATATGGATAACAAATGTAAATGAGGACAGCTGCTCCAATACACCTTTAATATCAAGCCTTGGCCAGAAATGTATGAAGAACACCATTTAAAGAAGCTATTAACCAGGCTCTAGATGTTCCATATTCCAAGAAGTTTGTAATACTCAAAACATCACTTTGAATCCTTTTCTATACGAGAAGTGTTTTCTCATATGAGTAGAAACTATTTTACATCTGTGCGGAGGTGTGGCCCCTGGCTCAGCTGCAGGGAAGGGGTGGTGCAGTGAGCTCAGGGGGTGGTGCCAGGAAGGCTGGAGCGACAGGTGGATGTGATTGTGCTGATGAGGATTTCCCTTTTTCAGTGACGTTTGAGACCAGAGGGAAGGAGAACGAATGTGCAGCTGCTGTTGAGCCAGGAGGAAAATCTAACTGTGTGTGCAATAACATCAAACAAAATGGAAACACGAGTTTTGTGTCGGAATCCTTTTACAGCATCACAAGAGAAAAAAGTAACTGTTGTTTAACAAACACAAAAATGCTTCAGCAGCAGAAACTTTAATTACCTACACTAAAGGAGATGTAGTAAAGATTAAGGCCAAGCAGTGAGGACGAGCTTCTCCTAATGTTTCTTAGTCTGCAAAGCAAACTGATACAGAGGGACCATGAAGTGTTCAACGTGGTCCTTCATCTTATAATGCGATCAATGTAGCAGCTCTAAATAAGGTCAAATACTCGTACAGGCACCAATGAAAAATATGATTTAAGAGGCTGAACAGAGTTATTCTCATCTTCACATCTAACTTACTGCCCAGCCACTGATGCATTTCCTCAGAAATACACAATCAGACTGTGCTCTATGCTACATGCTGTATCTAACAAGGAGGGAAAGTAGCAGCACGGGTTGGTAAGTTTGTAGACATTTACTGATATGTCACACCGTGGGTTCCAAAAGATTTTTTAAAAATACAACCTGACTGTGCTCCACTAAACATGGAGAAGCTTAACAGCAAGTTCACAGCATCTCTCACATCTTTTCACATTTTCGTCTTCACTCCACAAACAGGATTTTATAATTTAAGAGAAAATGAATCTGAATCATTGCTATATGAAAAAAAAAGCTGCTTTAAAAAAAGCCTAAAATGTCCCATTCACACCGTTATAGTTTTAAGCAGTTTTTAGGTGTTTTTTTTTTCATTTGAGTCTATTTTGTAGTCCAACAGAAGGTGATTATATTTTTTAATTCAATTCAATTTTATTTATACAGCACCAAATAACAACAACAGTTGCCTCAGGGCGCTGAATTTCGTTGCCCTGTACCTGTGCATGTGCAATGACAATAAAGTTGAATTCTATTCTATTCTATTCTATTTATATTGTACAGTAGATCGTACAATAATACATACAGAGAAAAACCCAACAATCATATGATCCTCTATGAGCAAGCACTTTGGCGACAGTGGGAAGGAAAAACTCCCTTTTAACAGGAAGAAACCTCCGGCAGAACCAGGCTGAGGGAGGGGCGGGGCCATCTGCTGCGACCGGTTGGGGTGAGAGAAGGAAGACAGGATGAAGACATGCTGTGTCGACAGCGAGGTGTCATATTTGACTGTCGAGTCCATCATGACTAAATCTGTTAGAGACGAAGACTATCTGAAAATCAAAGGTCATATTTACCAGACTTCTTAAGACTGAATCATCTGAAATGGAGCACACATTACTTTCAAAGGTCATAAAACTGCTGTTCTTCATATTTTAATGAAAAGCAGGGCTAAAGTATAAATGGCAGCGGTGTTCACCTGTAAAATCAGTAAACAGAAGCTTAGTGAAGTGTCAGAATGATGAAGGATGCAGTCATGAAGCGAGATTTTTATCTCCGTGGTGAGTGGATAACCATTAGTACAAGACTTGTGCGTGAATCTCAAAGCCACAGGATGAAAAGATTATTTTTTATCTAGAATTGTTAAACAGTACCTTAAAAAAAAAAAAAATAAATAAATAAATTGAAAATTGATCTGCGTATGACACAATTAGCAAGATGTAGGCGAGTTTTAAGAGGTGATCAGGTGGATTAACTAAAAAGCACTCGCAATTTCTCAATTACAAAACAAACAAAAGAAAAAACACTATTTCTTTCCCTCTGTGAATCGCCACCTTTATGATTGAGCGGTTGGTGCCCAAACGATGCCAGGTGGTCTGTTCCCATCTGCAATTTGCCCCTAAGGGTAGGGTCTCTCAAGGAAGCTGGTCCTGAATGTGATCCAAGTACTGCAGACTAAAACCTGTGAAATGGTTGCTCTGTCCAGGGTGGGGTTACTGGGACCCCACCCCGGAGCCAGGTCTGGGGGGCCTGCTTGAGGAAGACCACCTGGTTGCTTGGCTGTACTCCATGCGATCAGACTGGGCAAAGGCCAAAAGCGAGACCCGTCCTCTTATAGGAAAGCCAGCTCTTCTCATACTTCATGTGAGTGTTAGTAGCTGCTTCAACAACACAGAGCAGTGAATCGGAGCTAAAAGTGAGGCCAAGAACAGAGTAATCGAAAGCAGCTGCTCCAGCACACAAACACACACTCTGTATTAGAAACATATTAATGTGAAAACATCACCAATCTCAGAACGTGTAGAGTCAACTGGCTGCACTTTCTCACATCAAATGGAGTCGGCCACATTGTGTATGGGCTCAAACCGTGGCCATGAATATTTTTGTACTTTAAGTCAGACTGCGTAGTTGTGAAATTAGTTTTTTTTAACCTTGTAAATCAAAATATTTTATGTTTGTGCATCCACAGAGGATTTGTGTGATTTGTGCTTTTATGTTAAGGTCTGGTTACAGATACAAAGCAAAAAACTACATGTAAAACTCCCAAGAGCCCTCGCCTGTCTGTGAGTACAAATTCTGAATAGACTTTTCTTCCTTTCAGCTGATTGTCATGTCAATGTCATGTCAGTCACAAATTTAACAATCCAATCAGAGAACAGACAGTTTGGCTGTCGTGGCGTTTCACTGAGCCTCAGGTCTGTTAGGAGTGAAACTTTTTATTGAAATTATTAAACAAAGCTGTTTAAATTATTTTATTTCTACACACTGCAAATGTGCTCATATGAGTTACAGGTCGAGAGCTTCGTTTGGCATGACTGTCTGGACTGATATATTAGAGGAATGATGCAGAACCAGACCTTAGAATCAGTAGAAGAACAACAAATACTAACATTAGATAATCAAGGCTGATTTGTGTCCATGTGATTCCAGGAAGCAGATAGGAGGTCGAGGGAGTGAGCGGACGGACGTGAACGGAGAGAGGAGGAGATTCATCGGGGGATGGGGGAATTGAACTCAGGACCTTCTTGATATGCAGTGCTAACCACCGTGCCACTGTGCTGCCAGGGATGAAATAGTATATTGAAAATGGAAATAGTTTCTAAACATGGTTAGACGTGCACACTGGCTGGTCGTATAAACTAATAAAAGGAAACACAGAGCAGCTGGCAACAGCAGAACGAGACTGGTGATGCAGAGCTTCATTAAAAGAGTGTTTTAGCCCAGCTGTAAACACTCTACTCATTCATCCTCAACATTCAACACCATAGATGAAATAAACCTAAAAAGAAGCGACACAATCTTAGTGGTAAATATAAACTTAAGATTATATTTCCTGCTGTAAAACCAAAAGGATTTTGTATCGTGGTGTGTCTCCGGGACCAAGACACTGAGGCTGAGGCCAGAGGGCCAGCGAGTAAGTGACAAAAATGAACATAACACCTCTCAAAGAGGTTTGAACGTTGTTTTCCTTTAGAGAAGAACCCAAATGAAGTGGTAACACAAGAAACAAAAAACATTAGTTTATCCTAACGTGAATATTTATGCTGCCCTTCCTTGAACTCACACTCTCAGTGGACAGGAACAAAATACTGATACAAAATGCAAGAACTTCCTAAAACTTCCCAAAGAAATATGGTACGCGTGTTTTGGTACTAAAGTCATCATCTTGTGCATTTAAATATGAGGGAGTGTGCATGATGTATGTGCGTGTGTGTGTGCAGGCGGACAGATGCTGGCGTAGCAGGTGCTCCGTCCTCTGACAGCTGACAACTCTAGCTGCTTTTAAACCTTATGGCCGACAGACCAGGGTCACATTGTTAGTTAAACACTTTGGTCGTTCTCCAGGGGCGACCGCGTTAACCTGCATGACAAACCTTATGGCAAACTGACCCTGGCTACTTTTTTAGATAACCACACAAACAAAACAACAACAAACCCTCAAGGTCAGATCGTGAGTTAAACATATTTTTAAAGTCATCTCTTTTTTGTAATAGATAATCATGAGTTTGATGTTATTATTCCTAACATACTTTCATTGGATGAACACAAAGGCCTCTGGAGAGCCTTTAAGAGCCATTAGAAATAAGACAGGCCCACTGGACCACAGTATATGTTTATTAAGGTTAGTAAGTGGACAAGCATTTACATGGTCATCTCAGAAAATGTCAATATCTTGAAAAGGTCCATTTTAGTTGTAAAATTTAGTTTCAGTTTTGATGATCAAGGTTTATTGATCATAAAAAGAGTATATTTGAGTGTAAGTACATGATTATTCAAACAGTAAAAATACTGAACATCTCTTGTTCTAGATTACGGAGACGTTAACATGGGGAGGACAGCTGACTTTAATTGGCCCAGGAGAAGATCATTCACATCCTCTACAAAGAGGATAAACCACAGCTCTTTGGTGAAAAGCATTTTCATGGAAAGTTGAGTGGAACAGGAAAGTGGAACTTTCCTGGCCACAGGCTTCAAGTGAGTTCAGTTCAAGTTTGGTTATAAAGCACCAAATCGTAACAACAGTAGCCTTTGAATTCAGGTGTTTTCAGTCCCATTGCTACCGCTGGTTTGAACCATTAGAATGACTCACTGTGTCACAAATATTTTTGAAAGGCTGGATGGCTAAGTAGCTGAATGGTACGCTAACAGGATGGCACTGCTACATCAAATCAAGTGTAAGTGGTGAGCTCCAAACCTCCTCTAACATTAACATCAGCAGAAAAAACTTCATGGCAGGAGTTTCCATGGTAGCAGCTCCTGATGGTGTGCTATGTGACCCAGATCGTTGGGCACAGTATTTGTCCATACACTCTGTTAGACTGGCTTTTGTTGAAAACAGGAATCTGATGTAAACCTTGATCTTTTGGAAAATACTTGTTGTTATTTAAATACCTAAATTGGAACGATGTATTCGGTAGATAATGTGGCCATGAGGTGTACCGTGCATGATCTACTGTAGACGTCCAGCTCAAACTAAATGCCTTCACTTCATTTTATTCAATGGTTTTGTATTTACAGCAGGTATGTGTGCTAAACAAAATATGGATAGTTTTGTGAAACAGAACTGTAAAGCGTAAAGCTGAATCACTGCTAACAATGAAAACCTCCACAGAAACAACAAAAATCACAGAATGAAAGAAAAACTGCTGACAACAAGTGTTGATATGGGAAATGTGACAGAAACAGGTACAGTTTCCTGGGGTTCATGAGTCCAGAGAGTGCAGGCTGAAAGACCGTCATGAAGAAAGTAAAGGTGATTGCACACAGGAGTCAGACTGTTTCACTAATAAAACAGATGTGTATTGATGGTGGGGCTCAGTCTTCCTGTTAGTCATGTGATTTATTACAGTTACCATCTGATTTATTGACTCTTTGGTCAGTGGTTGGAGCGCTCTGAGGGAGTTTAAGATCACACACCAAGATTCTGTTGGCCTGTATAACACCTGTCATCAAAACAATTGTGATTCAAATGAAAACAATACTAAATACATTTGCAAATTAATCAAAACTTCTAATTAAAAATGGAAGCAACAGCAAAACACTGGAACCAGGTTCAGCTCTCTGTGAAGACTGGTGCCACTGGATCAACATCCTGTCATCTACCAAACAGTGCGGGTATTAGGGTTTGGTTAATATCATTCTGTTTACATGGAATTCCTCTGGGTTAGGGTTGACTTCTTTTTGGACATCATAAATACTTTGTCCTTCCATTGTTCACAGTGCTGAATACACTGAGTCGTATCAGGCCCAGTCATGTGTTTGTTGGAGGAAGACACACTCCAGCCATGTCTTCACATTGCCAATCGCTGTTTGTTTTCTGTCTCTGCATGGCCCACACTACAGCTCTTCTTTCCCCTGTAAAATGCAAAGTGTAGCATCACATACACTGGAGAGCGTTACGAGTTCATTCGTTTTCCACATAGTAACAGTATTCACAGTGAACTCAGGTCCTTTGTGTTGGTGCGATTGCCTGCTGCTATGATTGATTGAGGGTAATTTTAAAAAGCTATGGGTTGTAACTTTGTATCTACACCAGCAACAGTTCCACAGCCTTCAGAACTCATCCATTGTTTTTCCACTTCTGTGACCTCTACTGTTGAACCTCCCTGCAATATTAACATATTTACCTTATTAACTTTATTTGTTTCCAGCCTCACTGTGCAGATCTCAAGAGCCTACTTACTGTAGAACACACGCTTTGTCAGCATGCATAATCAAGTTTAGAAATCATATTTTATGCAGCTGCTGAAGCTGATTTATTTTCTGTCTGCACAGAGTGGCACTAATTCTTGCTTTTTTTCCTTCTAAGTCACACTTTTGCCTCATCCATCACTTCTCTGTGAGACTGCTGCATCTGTCCTGTTTCTTTAGTTCTGCAGACACTCCCAATCACTTCTGCCAGACTATCATGAAGTTTGGAAAAGAAGAATCAGGAAGTAAATAACTATACCAAATATACATCCATCTTGTGCAATTCCAGGTCTTGGGTGGTGGTGCCTAACTCAGCTACAACAGGGTAAGAGGCAGGTACCCTGATAGATTGCCAGTTTGTGGCAGGATAACACAGAGCTAATGAAAAAAAAAATCCAAAAATGACAAGTGATGTCTATTCTTCCTTCAAAGCTCTGCAATAGAGCAAACACCATTCCAAAATAAAAGCACAGGCATCAAAACAAACAGGAGGTTTAGGCTACGTTCACACTGCAGGTCTTAATGCTCAATTCCGATTTTTTGATCAAATCAGATTTTTTTGTCTGCTCGTTCACACTACAAATAAAATGCGACAGCAAACGCGCTCTAGTGTGAACGCTCAAAGCGGCCCGCATGCGCAAAAGAAGATGTCACACACAACGAACTCTGTTTAGACCCAGAACAACAGTATTGTTTGATTGATGGCCCTTAATATAAAGACTTCGGACTTCACGTTTCCCAATTTTTGCTTTAAGTTATTTTGTTATTTACATAATAATGTAAATAACCTAATAATGATCCTTATTGCTGTTTAAGAGAGGAGCGGTGCTTCAAAGGATAGTTGCAGATTTCTGTCAGAATCTGCAGATTATACAGTACAAATAAAATGTTCACGTTGTCTTCCCAACAGTTTCACTAACATCTACACTGGATGGCCAGGAAGCGTTTGCGCTCTTCTCTGGCGCTGATAATTGGCTTCAGTCTTGTGTCGGTGACGTAAAAGGCGGATTTAATGCGACTTGACCGTTCAAACAGCAGTCGCTTTCTAAAACATCGGATATGTATCGGATTCAGTACCACATACGAAAGTGACCCAGATCGGATTTGAAAATATCGGATTTGCGCCGTTCACACTGTCATAGCATGATCGGATATCGGATTTGATGCGCTTTCGCCTGCAGTGTGAACGTAGCCTTAGATACTATAGCAGAAAATACACTTTTAACATTGGAATTTTGTAATGATTTTACTTTTTGCGGTGTAAATAGTGTAGCCCACCACATCCACTAAGCCATCATGAATGTTTTGTAGTTCGTTTTTTAAATTGTCATATTTTTTTGTGAAATGCAATGCTTTTATTTTGAAAAGAGAAAGTAGTACAAAAAATATGGTGTGTTGGCAGTGTTGGGAAGGTTACTTTTAAAATGTATTCTATTACAGAATACAGAATACATGCCCCAAAATGTATTCTGTAACGTATTCCGTTACGTTACTCAATGACAGTAACGTATTCTGAATACTTTGGATTACTTAATATATTATCATTGTCGGGTTCCTGGGTCGTTGACCCAGTGATTTCAGTTTGTTCATGTTCAGTTTAGTTCGCCACATTAATATTCTCACTTCCTGTTTTTTCCCGTGTCAGCTTGTCTCCCGTGTCATTAGTCAGATTATGTTCAGCCCTGTACTCACCTGTTTCCAATCATTGTCATCATTCAACCTGTGTATTTAAGTTCCTCTGTTTCACCAGTTCTCTGTCGTGTCATTGATGTACATGTGATGTTCCTGTTGTCTCCCCGTATGTATGTTCAGTTAGTTAGTCAGCCAGCCATTCATCCAGTCTTTCAGTCAGCCAGTCCTTCGTTCCTGCTTTGTTCATTCACCCGCTCCAATAAATCCCCGTCATTTCTGTACCTGCGAGTCCTGTGTTTGGGTTCCTTCTTCCTCGCCTCCCCACAACGCCTGGCAATCATGCTTTTTACAACAACGTGAATGTACTATTGCTGTGTGATTTATTACTATTACTGAAGGTCCGCGACTCCGAACTGTAGTAAAGGGACCTCTGACTAATACGGCGGGGTCCCTGTCGGCCGAAAAATAGCTTTACTTTGTTGTGTGGGTCAATTTTTCTTGCGAGAGACAGAGAGAGGCGTTGAAAGGCTGCTCCAATGGAACTTATTGTTTTCGGAGGAAAACACGAACACGGTGTACAGTCGAGTCTTAATAGCTTACTTACAACTGGGCTCGTCAGGCACTCTTCTCGGCTGAAGTGGTTATTATTATATTTACATGCTTCCAGCTCCCGTTTTTGCTCGATGACAACTCCTACCTTTCCACCCTTTTTCTCCCTCCTCGCGCTCACAGACCCACAACGTGTATGGCAATCCATTCTCCCTGCAACACGGACTACACTGCCCATGATGCTACATTCTTTAGAGCTATGCTTGTAGCATTATGCCTGTTAGCTTAGCACAACAACAACAACGAAAAGGCGCTCTCTCACCCAGGAAACACACAGTCGCAGAGAGAGAGAGAGAGAGAGAGAGCGTTGCCCTGTAACCATGGAAACCGTAACGCTGCCGCCTGGAACAACAGACCGTAGCTGTCAAACAAAACCCAAACAGTCCTGACCCATGACAAAATGAAACGGGAAAGTACCGCAGTGTAATCCATTTATTTCAACAAAGTAACTGTATTCTGAATACCACCTTTTTAAACGGTAACTGTAACGGAATACAGTTACTCATATTTTGTATTTTAAATACGTAACGGCGGTACATGTATTCCGTTACTCCCCAACACTGTGTGTTGGAAGGATAGAAGAAGAACATCATGGTGAAAAAGGATCTTCCAAATAAAAGAAAGTTAGACACTTTTATTGCCATTATCACATCACTCATTCAAACATAACATTATGCTTTTATTTCATATTGCGATCAACACATTGCGAGTAACATTAACAAGCTTTAAGTGAGACTGTGTAAGCCAGCAAATAACTGCACAGGCGCTAGCCTAATAGCCTAATAATAGCTTCACAAAAAACATTAGATGAGTTAAAGTTACATTTCACATGTGATCAACTTATGGAACATTGTATTAATTACCTGTTTTCAGCTGTATTTATTTTAGTTTGAATGTTGTGGTGCATTTTATGACACATGGGTTATTTATATATTTATTCTTATCTTTTTTTAATATTTTTGACAGAGATGTACTTAATGTAAGAGCAGGTTTAACAGTGTTTTCTCCCTATTTGACGACCTTACAGTCATTCAGTGTTTTGCAAACCTCACTCTTGCCTGTTGATGGGGACAGAGACTTGATTTGTTTACTGTGGATCCATAGAGCACAGAGGGAGTTCATGTTGGCCTCAGACTTGTGCTGCTTTTACTGACTGGATTCGATTATGTTTTTTTTTTTCTTCAGGTGGTTAAAAAGAGTTATAGACTGTGATCAGCCCACCCGTGCACACAGGCTTTACTCCATATGCTCATGAAGTGGACCTTTGCATTTTAAGCAAGTGCAATGCCGGGTGTGTGTTGGGCTTGTAACCAAAAAAAATCCAAAATGTTGTTTTAGCGTCTATAACAATCATTTTTTAACACGAAAAATAAATGTTTAAAAAAATAAAAGCCCTCAGGACTCAGTTAAATTACTGGCATTTAAGATGAGCTAGCAGCAAGACAACCTCACCAATTCTTCGTTTCAAACGATTTATGCTAACAGTGCTGTTACATGGATTTTATTGATGCATGTACACCCTGCACCACAAACAGACACTGAAGCCAACAAAATAACATGTTGTCTTTGTTTTGGACACATCTTATATAGATGCCACTGAATCTTTGTAGATATATTATGATGTGACAAACACGATACATACAAAAGAATCATTTTGATTTTGAATGTGTGATGTCTGTCTCAACAGATATTTGAGATTCCATTTGCATGTACGGTTCTCCCAAAGTAAAGCTGGGATTAGGGTTATGGTGATGGCTTTGATGTCTGAGAGATAATCACATTATTATTCCTTCAAACCAACACGTATCCAGCTAACAACATTGGTTGGTACATTTTTGTTTTGACAATCAGAAGCAGAATTATCTTTATTTGACCAGGTTTGTGCTAACGAGGGATTTGACTCTGATTCACTGTGCTCTCTTCATTCATCTATTCTCTTAAGTTTTATAGTCTTTATCATTTGGTAGAATAATTTATGAACGGCTGAGCTTTAAAAGCTATTAATGCTGTACATATAAAGATGATCTTATTCCAATGTCCACATTTAGCAGACACAGAAGAATAGCATTAACCTAGAATCCTGTCTCTGGCCAACTAACAAATTTAAAGACTCTGCTTTGAGTAGGTTTCATTTATTTATTTGATTTCTTGACTCCTTAACAGTGTTTTGTGTAAGGTTCTTGAATTGATTCATTTTTGTATGTCAAATAATGAGAATCACTGAAGCTTTAAGTCAAGAAAGTCTTTTGTGTATTGTTTTCTTATCTGCACCAAAGTTCATCTTTTGTTTTGGAACTTTTTTGCAAAAGAAACCTCATAAAACTAATTAAAACTAATTAAATATAAAACTCATTATAATTTATCACATTATTAAAGGTTAATCAAAAGCATCTGAACAATACTTACATTCAATTAAAAACTGAAAGGATAAAAAAGCCTTTGCTAAAAATGTAGAGATGTATGTCTGTCTGAATGTAGCTGAAAAGTAAAACAACCGTTCTCATTCTGACAACCAACTAAACTTTGGTTCACCCCCACCATCTCACAGCAGCATGTGAACAATCACGTTCTTGGAGGTTCTTCAGTTTTAAACCAAATAACTCAATAACTCAATGACTGACTGGACAAAACATCCACTGAGGTCTGGCGCTGCTATCAAACCTCGGACATGTCACAATCCGTGTTTTTCTTTGTTTGATTCTTTGGTAGGTTTTGGATTTTCATTATTCTAGACTTTAGCTTTGATTTTGATTCTAGGCAAAGTTTTCTTATTGTTGGTTTCTGTGACTCACTATGACTATTACGCTCATTTTGCTCTCTGCAGTCTTCTGTCCTGAGTTCTCCATGGCTGAGTTATTGCCTGTTTTATGTTATTCGGTTAGTGTCTCATGTTTCGTTTGTGTTGTGCTCTTAGTGTTACTTCTTTTCCATCCATCCATCCATTCGCTTCCGCTTATCCTTTTTCAGGGTCGCGGGGGGCGCTGGAGCCTATCCCAGCTGTCATGTTACTTCTTTTATTGTTTTAATTAGTTTGTGTTGTGATCTTTTTTCTTCAGTGTGGACTGCACTTTGTTTTTTTCTTGGACTTCTGCCTTCAGCCAAATAAAAGTTTGTTGTTTTTCCTTACCCCTTCCTTATGTCAATGACAGGATAATTCCAATTCTGATTTTGTTTTTCAATCTGGACTTTGCAATTCATTGCTTTCTTCTTTCTTAGGTTTAAGGCTTTTATGTTAGCATATTCTAATAGATATTTTAAACCACTCTGCCATGTGATAAAAGACAAATATTCTACTTGTGCACTGACTAAAACCAATGACTCCGACAAACTCTTTCACCTGACAGTTGATTTACATCATGCACATTTACTGCAAGCAGGAATGATTCCTGTGTTCTGCTGTTTAAAAATACAGTGAAGCCTCTTACTTTTTCACAGAAGTTAACTATCGTATAAAAGCTTGGTTTGGGTTTTTTTTGTTAAAATTATTGAGGAAGTGCTGGACTATTTGCTGGAACAGGGCTTAAGCTAGAAAAACTGAGATTGCTCATGTGAAGAAAGAAGTCATGTAACTTTAATAAAAGTAAAACGTTGATCTGTCTCGATGTCTCTGCTAAAATGATGGTTACAGAACAGCAGAAATAAGTCAGTAAAACATACATATTCGGCGTTGGATAACAAAACCTTTGTTTTCATCGTGGTTCTTCCCAACAGTCAATAGGTGCTTCAGTTGTTTTAAACCATTGACAGTTGTGTTTTTAGGTTTGGGGAACAGTTATATGTTTTTCACAGCAGACTGTGTGAGATTACATTGAAATGACCGATTTGTTTGGCTTCTAAACTGCGGCATTCACCTCATCCCCCAAGTTTTGATGTCATCCAGTTGCATCAGAAGAAAGGATGTGCCAGCTGTTGTGTCACCATGTTTATGGAAGTGAGGGAGCCACCCGGTCAAAAGTAAGATGTTCCCCTTGGAAATGGGTTAGCTGTCATCATAGCTGGTCTGTTGTTCACGTTACTTTAGGACGTGATGAGGATGTGGATGCTTCCTCCAAGATGAGCACATGATCATGCTCTGCAGGTTCCTGCTGCAGATAGTACACACTTCTAACTCAGTTCTTGGGTAATGCTATATCCATCTATTGGTGTCCTGGGCTGACAGAATTTAAGAAAACCTCCTTTGATGTTTGTGCTTCAGTAATTTTTCACTCCAGCTTCTTATGTCATATTACTGCAGCAGCTGCCAGAAAGGGGCTTTCACCTCTCAGCCTTCTCTTTGCAGCACTCACTTGGCAATGAAACGATGGCGAGAAACCTATAAGCCGGGCCCTTCGGCACTTTGAGCTACCAGTTCACCACTCACATCCGCTACAGAGCAATTCTGCTCGGACGATTTCCACTGAAAGCTACATATCAGGACACACATTTTCTTCTAGGTGAAAGCATTAGGAAGGATCCCACGCCTGTTTCCGTGCCTGCTGTGTTGGAATAGTTTATTGAACTGAACACATCTCTGCTTCTACTTGGGTGGCTGCAGCTCACGCCCCATTGAAACTCGTGTCGTGGTTGAACTCATTGGGGTAAATGCAGATACGAGAGCGAATTGTACAAACATTTCTGGGGGGCAAACTCATTCCAGAGGCAGAAGTAATCTCATTAAGTGTACTGAAGCTCAGTGGTAAAAACCAAAGACGTTTGTGTGACTAAATACTGTAAAATAACACAGAAAACATTACAGCAAGCAGCAGAAAAAATGCTGTTTTATTTCATTTCATTTAGCCTGACTCTATTCATCATCTAAGTCAATATCAGTTGTAAGTGTTGCTGCATACCTGCACAAATCATTTCCTTCTGCCTGGCTTCATGTCAAAAGCAGAAGCAGAGCAGAATGGTGAACTCGATCTATTTAATAAAATCGTCTTCATCGTCTTCGTGTATTCACAACGCATTTCCAGGAGATTTGATTTCCTCTAACCAATCACAAAAGACCTGTGTCTTCCTGAAAATAACATCTTTTGAACTACGATGTCACTTTTTAAAGTTAATCACCCTTCCAAGATCCTCTCCTTACAGTACGTATGTTTGTACGTGGTTGAGTGAGTGTTGCCATCATGAACACATTAACAATAGCAACTAAAACAGAGAGGTGATGCCTATAATGACTAAAAATTACTGACTGAGTTGGTGTTTAAGTAACATGTTAGCAGATTGCTAACTGACTGTATGTCTGTGGTAATTTGTTGAGAATGTGTGGACAATGTGGACAATCCCAGAATGAAACTGGGATCAATGCAGCATGTGTGTGTTTTTTTGGTTAGTTTTTCAAAGCTCTAATACAGATATTTCCTCTCATGATGTCTGTTTGATTACTTACTTTTTCCAAGGCAAGGTATTGTAGGAATACAGCTGGAAATATGCTGAGGAAAAAAGAGTGTTTTGGGGGAAAGAAATGATAAAGGGATGACTGATGACTATTATGCCTGTTCGGAGGGACAACGGGGTATAAAAGGAGGCCGTCAGGGCCGACCTGGGCATTCTGTGAGATGTTACAGTGAGGGTAACATGCAGACTGGCTCAGCCGCTTGTGTTTTGTATATAGATTTTTTTGTTTTGTTTTGAATTAAGTCAGTTGTTTATTTTCTTTGTAAATAATCTTTTGTGAACCTCGGAGGCCAGCAGAATAAACTATACACATTGAGTGCTTCCTGACTACGCCTGGATTTGTTCGGGAGAAGTTTAGGAGAGGAGTATTCTAAACATGTTTGCATTAATCCTGACTGAACAGTCTACAGGCTAATATTTAGATATATAAAACATATAAATCAATTACTATTTCTCTATATAGCACCAATCACAGCAACAGTTACCTCAGGATCAGGAAGAGGCCATTCCCAAACTGTCCCCACAAAGTCTGGAGAGTGAAGACAGAGAATCGTGATCGACTCCAGAAAACACGTCTCAGCAGCTCTGTATTCCACTGCAGTAAATGTATGTAGTAAAATGAAGAAGCTGGCATCCAACAGTCTGTGTCTATTTCCTGTTCCACATACTGTACAGTCAAAACAACTGTTCTGGAACAGCAACTTTTTAAAAATGTTAACTTTTGTAAAACCCCAAAACAAATCAAAACAAGAAAGGACAAAGGCACAAGCCTGACTCCTAATTGCAGAATGTCCTTGTTATTATATTAAGTGCATAATTTCTTTTGTTGTCACTGTAGAGCCAAATGCCTTTTTTAAAAAAAATATCTGCTGCTTCTTTGTGTTCATATCAGCAGCGGCGTTTAACAGATTTATTGCAAACAGACAAAGCATCAGCTGACGCACATCAAGTGTGGGACTGAACATGAAAAAAACAGACGGGTTTCTATTCATTTGAATATTGTGCCTTTGTGTACATGCTACTATCCATTTGTCTTTAAGAACAGGAACTGGGCAGAAGAAAACGATATTTCCAGGCAGTGAACTTTGTGTTTTTAATGTTTCCAAATGTGTATTTTCTGCTAGTGTTGCACACATGTACTTATGTTGTTTTTATGCTTAGTAAAAGGACAACAAATGATTGGAAGAAGGGATTTTTTGAGGCCTCTGCCAACTTAAAGTTTCATTTTGTGCTTCGTTACCTTCTTTGTGCACATTAACCAAACAACCTTTTTGACCTATCAAGAACTGCATTTATGGCATATATGGAGTGTTTCTGCCAGACACACCAGTATTCCTGACAGCTCCAGTCGGTTTAAACTCCGCAGCTTTCAGTGCTTTGGCTCTGCTTTCATACTGAAACTAATACAGTCTGGTGTTACGGTTTCCACTGACCCGTTTTATTTTTCTGGTCAATCAAACACGTGATTGTTGCAAAACAAAGTTTGTTTAAAATGGGGCCTGGAGCCTGAGGCTCGCTTGGGCCACTTCGGAGGTGGGGTACCCCCGGCCTCTCGGCCTGGGGCTCGGTCACTCAGGCACAGCTGGCTGCCGGCGGAGCTCACGGGCGCGTCACTGCAACTCCCCCTGGTTTCTGCTCCGCGGCTGCTGAGTGAGCCCTCATCTGGGACTCTCCTCAGCTCTTTCTGGGACAGTGGCGCGGCTGCCCCTCTGTTGATCTTCCTTGGTCTCTTGTGTTCTGGGGGCCTCTGGATGTCTGGAGTTTTGATCTCCTCCATGCCTGCTTCATGCCCTGGAGGACGGGGCTGTGCCCCCCCCCCCCCCCCCCCCACACACACACCCTCTAGCAGATCATTACATGAAGGAACCTTTTAAAAAAAAACAAGCACGTCCATGCTCACAGGTGTACACACGGGTGATCACACCCACAAACTACACCCTTTTTGGCTCCTACCTCAAAGCACACTGTATTCTGTTGATCTTATGTGCTGCACAATAATGTTTAATATTTAGTATTTACTGTCATATTCCCATATATCATTGTGATGTTGTTTATTCTATTACTCTTGTTCTCTTCTGCTTGTTTTCTTTTTTCTTTCTCAGCAGGTGATCCAGGTGATTGATATATACATTTTTTTTTCTGCTCATTCTGTTGGTTTTTGTCTTTTGCCCTTCTCCCCCATCCCTCTTCTCAGCTGTTTCTCTTTCCCTCTTTCTTTCTCCCCTTCTTTCCCCCAGTCAAGTCTGTCCCATATTCAGTAAGTGAAAATAAAATAAACAATAAAAGGTGAATCAAATGGACCATTACGGCAAGGCTGGGATGGTCAATTTGGTAAAGTAAATGCGTTGGGCATCTTTCTTTGCCTTTAGACAACAATTCTGATGGCAAAAGAGCCAAACGGGACAGGCAAAAAAAAAAAAAAAAAAAAAAAAGTTTGTTTAAAATGGTTCCAAAATAAAAGTTACTGTTGAGCCATCAGCACAGCACACTATGCAAGTCTTGGTTTCCAAAAAGAGGACAGTTTGCCTAAATGAAGGTTCCCCTCTTCTCGACCGGAGTGGGCAACATGTTTACGGGATTTAAATGTTTTAATTTGTTGTGTTCTGCTGAATTTATTGGTAAATGGACTGATTCTTACATAGCGCTTTTCTACTCTCCCGGAGTACTCAAACCGCTCTATACAGGGAGTGCAGAATTATTAGGCAAGTTGTATTTTTGAGGAATAATTTTATTATTGAACAACAACCATGTTCTCAATGATCCCAAAAAAAGGGGGGATATCTGTGTGTGCAGGTGACTATTACTGTGCATAATTATTAGGCAACTTAACAAAAAACAAATATATACCCATTTCAATTATTTATTTTTACCAGTGAAACCAATATAACATCTCCACATTCACAAATATACATTTCTGACATTCAAAAACAAAACAAAAACAAATCAGCGACCAATATAGCCACCTTTCTTTGCAAGGACACTCAAAAGCCTGCCATCCATGGATTCTGTCAGTGTTTTGATCTGTTCACCATCAACATTGCGTGCAGCAGCAACCACAGCCTCCCAGACACTGTTCAGAGAGGTGTACCGTTTTCCCTCCTTGTAAATCTCACATTTGATGATGGACCACAGGTTCTCAATGGGGTTCAGATCAGGTGAACAAGGTGGCCATGTCATTAGTTTTTCTTCTTTTATACCCTTTCTTGCCAGCCACGCTGTGGAGTACTTGGACGCGTGTGATGGAGCATTGTCCTGCATGAAAATCATGTTTTTCTTGAAGGATGCAGACTTCTTCCTGTACCACTGCTTGAAGAAGGTGTTTTCCGGAAACTGGCAGTAGGACTGGGAGTTGAGCTTGACTCCATCCTCAACCCGAAAAGGCCCCACAAGCTCATCTTTGATGATACCAGCCCAAACCAGTACTCAACCTCCACCTCGCTGGCGTCTGAGTCGGACTGGAGCTCTCTGCCCTTTACCAATCCAGCCACGGGCCCATCAAGACTCACTCTTATTTCATCAGTCCATAAAACCTTAGAAAAACCAGTCTTGAGATATTTCTTGGCCCAGTCTTGACGTTTCAGCTTGTGTGTCTTGTTCAGTGGTGGTCGTCTTTCAGCCTTTCTTACCTTGGCCATGTTTCTGAGTATTGCACACCTTGTGCTTTTGGGCACTCCAGTGATGTTGCAGCTCTGAAATATGGCCAAACTGGTGGCAAGTGGCATCTTGGCAGCTGCACGCTTGACTTTTTTCAGTTCATGGGCAATTATTTGGCACCTTGGTTTTTCCACACGCTTCTTGTGACCCTGTTGACTATTTTGAATGAAACGCTTGATTGTTCGATGATCACACTTCAGAAGCTTTGCAATTTTGAGACTGCTGCATCCCTCTGCAAGATATCTCACTATTTTTGACTTTTCTGAGCCTGTCAAGTCCTTCTTTTGACCCATTTTGCCAAAGGAAAGGACGTTGCCTATTAATTATGCACACCTGATATAGGGTGTTGATGTCATTAGACCACACCCCTTCTCATTACAGAGATGCACATCACCTAATATGCTTAATTGGTAGTAGGCTTTCGAGCCTATACAGCTTGGAGTAAGACAACATGCATGAAGAGGATGATGTGGACTCATTTGCCTAATAATTCTGCACTCCCTGTACAACATGCCTCATTCACCCATTCACACCCACTCATACAAGCATTTCTATACAGGGCAGGGTACACCCTGGACAGGTCGCCAGTCTGTCGCAGGGCTAACACATAGGGACAGACAACCATTCACACTCACATTCACTCGCACATTCACACCTAGTGGCAATTTGGATTATCCAATTAACCTATCCCCACAATAATAAAATGATTCCTCAAAAATACAACTTGCCTAATAATTCTGCACTCCCTGTACACAAGTGCAAACTAACCTGCATTCACTCGCATTCACACTCCAATGACACACAAAAGCCCCAAGGAGAAGTTAAGACTGCATGCTTTTAGTGCTGGACTACACTGATCTTTGTCATTGTCCTGCTGTGTTGTTTTTGTTTTTTGTCTGCAATTGCACTTGCTTGAAGATGTTTGTCATAATTGGAAATGTATTAAATCAGACACACGCTCGACCTTTCTCACCAGAATGTGGCTGAGGGGATATCATGTCCTTGTTTTTTTGTTTTAGGCTATATGTTGATTTTATCAAGTCACCAATGACCAGAAAAATCAGCTGCCTATGTGGGGTAGTAGTTCTAATGTGTCTGTATGCCAAATTCAAATGGCACAATTAATTCTTTTAACTTTAATTTCACTCCTCCATGCATTTCACCTTCTCTGTGACACTTCATTTTGAATCTCACAATGAGTCACAGACTGTAATGAATTAATTTCCTCTATATCATTGGAAAATCTAAGAAAGCCATTACACAAATTTAATTCATGCATATGTGAAATAACCTGAAATGAACTGGACACACAGTTCAGCCTGTGGCGTTAGCCCGTTAGCTGGCTGCCTTGTCAGACGTAATTAACTTTCCACAGTCTTTCCTGTCACTTTTGCTGTAATTTGATAGAATCATGGACAGAAGATTTGAAAAGGGGGTAAAAATGCTCTCAGAAATGAAAAAGAAATCCAGGTCACAGGTAGAATCTATTGCTGTGTAGATAAAGTAGAAACTGAGTAAAACTGGGTAGCCCAGTAGTTTAGTCGGTTCAGTGGGTTACTCCAAAAAGATATGTGATACCCACTAATGTGTGATCACATTTATGTGAATTAATTTAAGTAATTTCACTTTCAATGTAAATGATATTTCCATTTGGAAATGCCCTAAATAACTACAGTAATTGTAACAGGAAACTTGGTAACTACCCTGGGATATTTGTAGCGGACGCTTCATTTTTATACCAATAGGTGGCAGTGTGAGACCATGGTTTGGCCTGTTGTTAGCAGCCTGAAGCGCATGCTCCGCGCTGTTTTCTCATAATGGCGGAGTATTCAGGAAACGGCAAGCCACGTCTCCCTGTCTGCTCATTTCTCTCCTGTTTACAGGTTCGTATCGTGCCCGAAATAGAATATAATAGCAATCACATCCATTATATAGCATAGACTAACCATTACGGTTGGAAAGTGAAAGCGTACAACATTGTGTAGTACAGTAAATTACACTTTTGTAAGTATTTGTTTACGGCTTTAGCAGCATGCTAAGGTTAGCATGTTAGTTTGGGTCGCACACCTCCTATGCTCTGTGATGTTAGTGATCGGCTCCACCGTTATTCTGTATTGTTTTAGTATCTTGTTTCTGCCATAAAGTGTTTCCGTGAATTCAGTGCACATGTCAAGATGGTGCTGATTATACCATTCTTTCAAGCTATTTGAGATTTATAGATTTGTCCTGTTGGAATTCATTTTGAACCAAGTCTTACAAGAAAATTGGTCATGTTTATAACATTGGAATGTGTTATGGAGAATGTGTGTGTGAGCTATGTTAAGAATAAGTAAATACACAGTTGTAATACTGTAAAAGTAATGAAAGGAGTGCATAATTGTGAATTTGAATAAATAATGGCGGAGTATTCAGGAAACGGCAAGCCACGTCTCCCTGTCTGATCATTTCTCTCCTGTTTACAGGACACATATATAGCTGCCTACAGGTGCTGCCACCCGGTACCTGTAACAGATACACAAAGCAGATGACATGTTTGACTCGATGCAATCACGGATCTTTCATTTGAATTGTATTTGGTATATTTATTTGCTCTGCACAAAACCCAGGATCAAGTGCATTATCAAAATGCTGTTAAATACAATATATGATAAAGCCACCCATTTATCAACTAAGACATACAGAGCTCAATACTAAGTCAGACTTTTGGGGGAGTGGTGGTTAGTGATGGGTTGTTCGCGAACGAAATGGCTCTTAGAGCCGACGCGAGCCGGCTCCTTATTGCGAGCCGTCACGTCGTTTTTTTTTCTTTCTTTCTCTCACCCTCTCTCTCGCACTTTTTTCTGCTTCACTCTGCACGCGAGCCTTGTGCTTTACGCTGGGCAGAGGGGGGAGGGGCTGTAGTTACACTCAGTAGCACAGGAACAGAGCCAGAGGGAGAGAGAGAGAAAGAGAGCCAGGGACAACAACGTCACATTAGAAAGGTATAGTAATCATCCACAACTATTTTTGGTTGCAGATGATAAAGGATTCAGAAAGTTTATTCATGCGGGCCCATATGACAGAGAATATGCATGTTCTTTTTGTTTTCATATTATAATTTATATTTAATTGTGTTGTGGTTTGCAGTGTTTTGTGTTGTTTTCACCTTAAATTTGTAAAAGGAAAAAGCTGAAAATTTAAATATTTAAAAGTTGAAATGTGAATAGTTGATTTTTGTATTATATGATTTATTTATTACATTTTATGTGGAGTGAATAAATAAAAGTATATTTACGGTGGCCCCTAGAGACAAAGCACATACAAACTTCAAATCACATACGAACACTGAAGCATGTACAAACTCCAAAACACGTAAAAACTCAGAAGCACATAAAAACTCAAAACACGTACAAAAGACAACAGAAGTGCTCCAGGATGCTGGACGCAGTGTTGAGCTTTTGTTATCTTGTGGCTACACAAGCCAGCAAGTACCAACGACCGGATTTGGTGTGTGGTAATAACAGGTAAATGAACTTTTTTTTAAATTATTTGAATATATATGAGTGCCTGTGTATAAATACACAAACAATACACACATGTTTTCAATTGTGTAATTTAAGTGATCTAGTAGCTCTGCTTTGGAAGTTCAGTTCATGCTAGAAATGTGTTTTGGAGTTTGTATGTTTTGTCTCTAGGGGCTACCGCATATGTTTATATATAAACATACATAAATAAAACCACTTTTTTTTACGTTAGTAATTCCTTTTGTGCATAATTTTATATTATTGTTAATAATAAATTAATTAAAGCAACAAAACAACCTGAAGAGCCGGTTTGGAGCCGAAAGAGCCGACTCTTTTTAGTGATCTCTAAAAAGAGACGGAAATCCCATCACTAGTGGTGGTACAACCAGTGTATTTTCTCTGGACCATCCACTTCTAGTTTGCTTCTCTCACATTGGATTTTCTTTTATTCTTGGTGGACTTTCTCAATTTGTCTTCACAACTCTGCTGATGCCTCATCAAATAAAAATAAAAATATCTGTTTATCTTAAGCACACAATCATATGGGACCCACGGTTTCCCAGCAGAATATTGCCCAAAGCATCACACTGCAACCACCAGCTAGTCTTCTTCCCCTAATGCATCGAAGTGCAAGGTGTTCCCCAGGTAGGTGATGTACACGCATGCAAATGTGTGCATGGTTTATCAGACATGGCCGCTTTCTTTCATTTCTCCATGGTCCAGGTTTGATGCTCACGTGGCCATTGTTCATGCTTCCAGCACTGACAGGGCTCAGCATGAGCACCCGGACTGATCTGAGGCTGTACAGCCACATACTGTTGGATCAGACCTCACAGACCTTCACTCCCAGCATGCATCAGTGAGCCTTGGCTGCCCATGACCCTGTCATTGGTTCATCACTGCGCCTTCCTTGAACTGTTCCTTCCTTGAACTGTCCCTTTCTTAATACTGACCACTACAGATCAGACAAAGCCCACATGACCCTCCATGACCAGCTGTCGAGTCATCAGAATTCTGCCCGAGTCAAACTCACTCGAATGCTTACACTTGCCCGTTTTTTCCAGTTTCTAACACATAAGCATTGAGTGCTCTATCTTATTCATTAACAGGTGCAATGCTGACAGGATAATGAGTGTTATTCACTTCACCTGTCAGTGTTCATAATGTTATGCCTGATCAATACATTTTTGGCCTTCAAAGGTAGCAAATAGTGACTTTGATAATTGGCCAGAGGTTGTTAAGTCATTACTCGACAACCGGATGAACTCACAATGCTAAAGTCAGTGCACTCAAGTATAAAAGCATATACATCATACAAGAGGCAGACAGAATGGCGTCTGTATGTGTCGTGGTGGCAGCATGAAGCTTTCTGTTCCACTTTCCCCTGAATGTTAGACAGTCAAACCTGATGAGAAATCAAAGGTTGGTCAAAGAGAAGAGGTGGGAAGTTATCAATGCAATAATCCATTAAATGTGTGCTACGTCAGCAAGATGATGAAAAGCTAGACCTTCCCAAGCAACTGAAGCACGCCTATAATTGCAGAGAGCAGCTCGATCTGTTGGTGCAGAGACAGTGGGCGAATCTACAGAAGACACTAATGATATTCACAAGAGGACAGTGAGCCATTGAGTGGACACAGCCCCACTGCTGCTCCCTGTGGGATCAGAGCACAGGAAGGCAGTGAAGATCCACCTGATGGAGGATCAGCACAGCACCGCATGACTGATATGCTCCACTCACAGGTCACCAGCACATCATTAGTCTTACCTGTTCGGTTCAGCATGCCCCCCCCCCCCAAGGGTCACATGTTTCAAATGCAATAGTGCATTTGTGATTGTGTGATAGAAGCATGATTTCAAATCTTGGTTTAAAGCAACAGAGAATCTCAGCTTCCACAATAGTGTGGAAGCTTGGAATGCCACGCTACAGCATCAAAAATATATACACTACATTTCTAACTCAGAGTGGGTGAACGTGATTTATTAAGCTTAGACTTCATGTTTGTCCAACCTCATAATGACAACTCTTAAAAAAAGAAACCAGCCTGTATTATTTGGATGTAAATGTAGTCAAATGCATACGATTCATCCAGGTGAAATTCTTAGCTTACAAAGGAATTGTAGGGTTAAGATAAGACCCACCCCTTTTCTTTCATTTCACCTGTGTTATGAAAGCACAGCAGTGGGTAATTTAACTTAAACTTGCTTAACTTGAGAGCACTCAACCCAACTTTCTTTATGATGTCTGCAACGTTTTGTGAATTTCTATAAAACATTCAGGCTTGTGTTGTGATAGTCTTATACAAGTGTTTTGGGTTTTTTGTATTATCAGCATATTTAAGGTGAACGTACTCTGTGGCAGTAGGGCCTCAGTGTGTCTCATTCTTTCCAGAATGTGCCATTTGACTCTGGTTTTTTCAGTAGTCTGGTAACCTCAAGCAGTGTTTATTGTTATGAAGATAACTGAGACATTTGAGTCTTGACATACTGCTCACTTTTATTTATAAATGCTTTGTAAGCACAATCCTCAATTTACACGAGGTCACACAAAATAACCTGCCTGAATTAATCATGATTTTTAATAATTAACACTTAATTCAGATAAAACTGAGGTTATTGTACTCGGCCCTGAAAACCTTAGAAAAATGGTGTCTAACCAGATTCTTACTCTGGATGGCATTACCTTGGCCTCCAGTAACGCTGTGAGGAACCTTGGAGTCATTTTTGACCAGGATCTGTCCTTCAACGCTAGGGCTGCTCGATTATGGCAAAAATGATAATCATGATTATTTTCACTGAAATTGAGATCTCGATTATTTGACGATATTTATTTAACCCTTTAAGACCTACCATAGTACCAAGTCCGCCAGAGCTCATATTATTTTTTTTACATGCTGTAGTGCCATTTGTGGGAGCATTTCAAGTTGCTATACATCAATACAACTGTTATAGCCCATATTTTAATAATATGTATGCATTAAGTCCATAGTAACTACATTAATTGCAAAAAAGTGCAATAAACTACAAAAAAATTGAAAATCGTTTGTTTTGTTTTTACATATATTTCTACTTGGAGAAATTTAAGAGGTTTATCCCTCAAAACTTTAAATACAAAAAAGTTGCAAAAAATAGTTTACAACAACAGGAAATTTATTTTGAGTGTCTTCATAGTTTTATTTTGGAGATACAGCAATTTTTATATACTGAAGGAAAAACAAAAAACAATCCTATGATGCAAATTTGCAAAGAAAACAGCATGTGCATCAAAATAAACTATTTCCAGCAGTGCAATTCGAGTTCTACGCATCCCAGCAACTATTCAGAAAAGTCAAACATGACTTATAAAAACACCAGTATAGGCTTTTAAGGCCTACAAGTAAAAAACTACATTTTCTGCGAAAATGGCATCACTTCCGGTTTCGGGCAGGAAATGCGATAGTTCGTGCTGATGTCTGTTTCAATGTGGGAAGTGTTAGGAACAGCTGATCGGATCGGCAAAGCGTGTTTCTGGAATATTATGTTTTTGTTCCTGCAAGCACTTTTTATGCAATTTTTGCAAAGCTTTATGTGGAAGGAAACCGTGACCGAGGACAAGCTGATGGTTCCGGTTCTACAGGGATTTAAAAATAGTTAGCAAAACCTCTCTGACCGGCTTTAAAGGCTTAACAATAACAATGTATTGAATAATGACTTTAAAAAATAATATAAAATAGTGTGCAAATACTGATAACAGTGCAAATGTTTGCAATATAAGAAATAAATGAAAACTGTAAACATCTATGTTTAGTGAACTTTGCAGTGTTGCTCTGTGGTGCAGCTATGACACAGTAGCAAAGTTTACACACTGTGTCTACTTGACCCACGTCTGACTCTGCGAACTCATAATGTTTCCACACCAAGTTTTTTTTTTTTTTTACCTCTCCTCTCCAAATAACTTCTGCTTAGCTTTCAGAGCTTCCCTCGGGTCCTCTTAATTGTTGTGACCCGTGTTCGAAATGCAGAGAGGTGCGCTCAATTTGCCACACGGAGCAGCGCGAGAATAAAGCATGAGGGAGGGGCTAATAATCGGCTAAGTCATTTTTAATGATCGTTGAAAGCCCAGATCGTAATCGTGATTAAAATTCGATTAATTGAGCAGCCCTATTCAACGCACATATTAAACAAATATTTAAGGCTGTGTTCTTCCATTTGCGCAACATCTCTAAAATTAGAAATATCCTGTCTCAGAGTGACGCTGAAAAACTAGTTCATGCATTTATTACTTCCAGGCTGGACTACTGTAATTCATTATTATCAGGATGTCCAAAAAACTCACTGAAAAGCCTTCAGCTAATCCAAAATGCTGCAGCAAGAGTCCTGACAGGGACTAGAAAGAGAGAGCATATTTCTCCTGTTTTGGCTTCCCTTCATTGGCTTCCTGTTAAATCCAGAATTGAATTCAAAATCCTGCTCCTCACATACAAGGTCTTAAATAATCAGGCCCCATCTTATTTTAATGTCCTTGTAGTACCATATCACCCTATTAGAGCACTTTGCTCTCGCTCTGCAGGCCTACTTGTTGTTCCTAGAGTATTTAAAAGTAGAATGGGAGGGAGAGCCTTCAGTTTTCAGGCCCCTCTTCTGTGGAACCAGCTTCCAGTTTGGATTTGGGAGACAGACACTATCTCTACTTTTAAGATTAGGCTTAAAACTTTCCTTTTTGCTAAAGCATATAGTTAGGGCTGGACCAGGTGACCCTGAATCCTCCCTTAGTTATGCTGCAATAGACTTAGGCTGCCGGGGGATTCCCATGATGCATTGAGTTTTTCCTTTCCAGTCACCTTTCTCACTCACTATGTGTTAACAGACCTCTCTGCATTGAATCATATCTGTTATTAACCCCTGTCTCTCTTCCACAGCATGTCTTTTATCCTGTCTTCCTTCTCTCACCCCAACCGGTCGCATCAGGTGGCCCCGCCCCTCCCTGAGCCTGGTTCTGCCGGAGGTTTCTTCCTGTTAAAAGGGAGCTTTTCCTTTCCACTGTCGCCAAAGTGCTTGCTCATAGGGGGTCATATGATTGTTGGGTTTTTCTCTGTATCTATGAAGCGCCTTGAGGCGACTTTTGTTGTGATTTGGCGCTACATAAATAAAATTGAATTGAATTGAATTATTTATAACACTTCTATTCATATATTAAGGCATTTTGTGCAACCAAAATCAGGATTTGAATGCACTGTGGTGCCAGACATATTTGATTCTCCAATAAGAGCTCTGTATGAAGATCCTCTATGTGAATTAAGGAATTTCACTATTAAATGATGAAACCTAAATGATTAAACTGTGATGCAAAAAGGGATAAATGGACAAAAAAGTAATACAGGTATTGTCTAAAGGCCAGCACATCTGGGTCCCTTAAAAGCTCATTTTGATGACTGCGATTTTCTTGAAATGGATCTGACTTTATTAATGTGATACTTTTTCCTGAAGGACAGACAGACCTTCGTTTGTGCGATGGTATCTACACAAATCTGACGGGTTCAGCTTTGACGCGAGGATGATTGTAGTCATGACCAACCCTAATTACAGGTTCTCCTGCTGTGAATGGTGAGGAGTCCAATTTGTGAATAAGTACAAAACCAAAGGCTGACCTTTTCCTTGACATTATCAGAGATGTGATCACCACTTGCTGCTCACTGAGCTAAAATGAATAGCTAAGTTAAGGTGTTGAATTTCTAACTCTCCTTTAAAATACAAAGCTTTATAGTCATTGTAAGGTCATTATTTGGTTCCTAGTTGTTGCTTTCTGAGGGAAGAAGTTAAACTATTGCAGCAGACCATAGACAACCAAAGCCACAAATAGCTGTTAGTATAGTAAGAAATACAAAAGATGTGCAGAGTGAAGAGTGTGTGAGGGGTGTGTGACTTTGACACAACATGACTTTGTGGATGCAGTGGATGCAACAGGTGTCCTTGATGGAGGGAAGAGAGGCTCCAGTGATCCTCTCAGCTGCTCTCACTATCCGTTGTAGGGTACTGCGATCTGATATGGTGCAGTTACCGTACAGACAGTGATGCAGCGTTCACGACGCTCTCGATAGTGCCTCTGTAGAAGGCGGTGAAAATGGATGGAGGGAGATGGGCTTTTCTCAGCTTCTGCAGGAACTACAGACGCTGCTGGGCCTTCTTAGTTATGGAGCTGGTGTTGAGGGACCAGGAGATGTTCTCTGACAGGTAGACACCAAGGAATTTGGTGCTCCACAGAGCATCCATCAGTGTTAAGTGGACAGTGATCTCTCTGTGCTCTCCTGAAGTCAACAATCACCTCTTTTGTTCTGTCCACGTTCAGAGACAGGTTGTTGATTCCACACCAGTCTGTTAGCTGTTGCAGCTCCTCTCTGTATGCTGACTTGTCGTTCTTGCTGATGAGACCCACCACAGCCATGTCATTGGTATAGGAACACTACACAGACAGTGAGGAAGGCTCTGCAAAGAGTCATAAAGTCTGCAGAGAGGATCATGGGAACAAAACTTGCCTCCATGGACCTTCTGTACACACAACCCTGCCAAAAAAGAGCAGAGCGAATTATCAGGGACTCACACCATCCAGCTCACTCTCTGCTCAGACACAAAAACTGCACATACAGGGTGGGCCATTTATATGGATACACCGTAATAACATGGGAATGGTTGGTGATATTAAAGTCCTGTTTGTGGCACATTAGTATATGTGAGGGGGCAAACTCCTCAAGATGGGTGGTGACCATGGTGGCCATTTAGAAGTCGGCCATCTTGGATACAACTTTTGTTTTTTCAATAGGAAGAGGGCCATGTGACACATCAAACTTATTGGTAATGTCACAAGAAAAACAATGGTGTGCTTGGTTTCAACATAACTTTATTCTTGTTGTTTACAAGTTTCTCTTTGTTCACAGCCATTGACATGTCGAAGAGGTTAACACGTGAGGAGCGGATCGAAATCGTGTTGATATCTGGTGAACGCAGTTCATTGCAGAAGATTTCAATGCAAGACACTGTAAGAGACCAACCATCTCCCATGCTACAGTCAGCAAACTGCACATATACTAATGTGCCACAAACAGGACTTTAATATCACCAACCATTCCCATTTTATTACGGTGTATCCATATAAATGGCCCACCCTGTACAATCTCAGACACAACAGAGTGGACAGCATCATCACACACAGAACAAGATTCTTCAATAACTTCTTCCCCACAGCTGTCAGAATACTGGCAAAACAGTGAAATATTCACACAACACTGAATACGCCACAGTCAGACTGATGGCAAACAAAAAGCACCGAACACTTAAAATAACACACAACTACTTAACTCCACTTGAATGTATGATCGGGTCACTGACAAATGAGCAATACACTCACAACAGACTTGTGAAACAGATCTGTGGAACAAACGTCCAATACTGTGAAAAATGTGCAATACTGTGAGTGCAATAAGAGGTAGAAAGCTACAAACTCTGTACAGTTTTTTCTTTTTCCTTGTATATAGAAAATAGTATGATTACCCCACTTCTGACTTTATTTCTATCCTTCTGCTTTTTCTGTCTTTATATTGTTCTTTTATTATATTGTTATATTGTTAAAGTGTGATTTGACTTGGAAAGCTCTGCACAAGAATTTGATGTACATGGACTGTTGGTCCTGTGTGCAAATGTCAAAATAAAAATCTTGAGTCACTGATGAACTTAATGATGTGGTTCAAACTGTGGATTGCTGCACAGTTGTGTCTCAGCAGAGTGACCAGCAGTGGGCTGAGCACACTCAGATAATGAGAAATGATTGTGTTGAATGTTGAGCTGAAGTCTATGAACAGCATTCGTCCATATGTGTCTTTATTGTGCAGGTGGCAAGATGTAGGGTGGTGGGGATGCTGTTATCTGTTGACCGGTGGGGCGACAGGTGAACTATGGTGGTCCCAGTGTGGGTGGCAGCTGGGCTTTAATGTGCCTCATGATGAGCACTTCATCATGATGGGTGTAAGTGCAACGGGAAGCTAGTATTTGAGGCAGGACACTGGGGACTTCTTTGGCACAGGAACAAAATCATTATCAAACATTATCAACATGCAACTCTAAATTTTGCTTGATATTGGCTGGATGAGTAAATGTGTCGTTGATGGTGATAATGTTTCTATATTCAAGAGCTGTCAAGAGCAGTCTTTTTTTCATTGCCTCAAATGGCAAAGATCACACACTAAATGAAAACATTTTTGTTTAAACAAAAACTAATGCAGCACATCATTTCTTTTCACAATACTTAAAAGGCTTTTAGGGACTGAAGACACCAAGCGATGAAGTGTTTCAGTTGTCATTTGGTCCCAGTCTCCAAACTTCCTCTGCAAACCGTTTTCTTGAAGGCAGCATATGCTGCTCCAAAATCTCCATGAACTTTTTAGCATTAACGGTGCCATCACAGAAGGGCAAGTTACCTTTTCCAAGGGCACGGACACGACCCCGTACCATGACCGACCTTGGCTTTTGGACTTGTTGCTGGTGACAGTCTGGATTAGGGATGGGTATCGTTTAGGTTTTATCCGATACCGGTGCCAAACTGGTACTTTTGAAACGGTGCCGGTGCTTAAACGGTGCTCAAACCGGTGCAAAGAATGGAGAACACAAAATTGGTCAAAAAACCTCTCATGTTCAGCTGGTTTTTTTTTGTAAAAAGATAATAATGTTAGCCTTTTCTGCAGCTATAGGGCATATATGGCATCACTCTTGGCTGGAAGCAGTGCTTAAACAATGGAAAAACACAAACTTTGTCCAAAAACCTCTCATGTTTAACTGTTTTCCACTTTTTCTTTGGTCATTTTAGCCTTTTTGGCCAGGGTGAAGGGAGTATCTGCCATCAAACAAGAAGACAGCTGCATGTAACTACGACAGTGTTTGCTAGTTTACCTTACATGCATTAATTTAATAACGTGGTTAGCCTACTCAACGTAAATTGCACACGAACGTCATTAAGCTACTCACGCAGAGAAGAACGCTGCTGCTGCCATCATCATCCGTCATCATTTCTGCTACACTTGCAGGGCTAGGGGCCAGGACTCTACTCTTCGGGTTTTTGGGGGATGTTGGTAATTCTGGGTCCGATAACAGGCACCACACCCGCAGTAGATGCGCTCGGTGTGAGGTCTCGCAGCAAGCTATCAAATACGGCGCATTTTTCGGCTTTTAAAAAAACGCTATGCGTCGCCAGGTGTTTCATCGGATTTGAGGTGTTACCTCCTTTGACAGTATCACAGTATCACCTTAAAGCACTTGTTGCAGGCTGCTGAGTTTGCATATTTTGCTGTGAAGTACAGCCAGACTTTTGACCGCTTCGCCTTGGGCATTGTTAATCTGTAGCTCTGCTCTAAAAGAACGTACGTACCTGGACCCGCCTACTATCCTCGGAAACGTAAAATGATTGGCTAGAATTCAAAGTGTATGACATCTCAGAAAAAAAAGCACCGAAATAAAGCATCGAAATGTGTGCTGCTTTTTGGTCTGGTTACTACCGTTTATGTCAGAACCATACCGGTATCCATCCCTAGTCTGGATGATTCTTTTCTTATTTGGTTTGGAGCACAGGGCGTCCATTTCTCCCAACAAATACCCGAAACACTGATTCGTGTGACCACAGTGCACGTTTCCACTGTGTGATGGTCCGTCCCAGATGCCCCAAGCCCAGAGAAGTCGACGGCGCTTCTGGACAGTGTCGAGTAGCACCATACGTAGTTACATCCACAAATGCTAGTTAAAACTGTACTTAGTTTCCTCTTCAGTTCATTTGTTGCCTTTTGTTTTCTATGTCAATTCTCAGCCTGCAATACACGGTTCACCTTCAGTTTAAATCATTCACGCCCCCTGTGGGTCCACACCACGCACTGGCCATCAGGCCCCCGAAACTGGTTTGTTTCTGCCACTGGTCGCTCAGCCAGCCTTCTGGACTGTGTTTGGTCATGGACTCTCTGGTGTTAGACTCTAGTGTTTCAATTGTGTTTTCCTTTTGGTGTGTCTCACAGGTTTTGCCACCTTTAGCAGCGAGAACGGCAATAATTCACCTGCAATGACTGCCAACGACTCATATTGCTGTGGATTTGGAGTTAACTGATTGTCAGTTCTTGAGTTTCAAGTCTTGGGGACCGTTAAGATGTTTTTTGGCAAATGAGTTTTCTGCTTAATTCATGACTTCTGTTTATCAAAAAGGAGAATCTTCCAACAATTCAAAGTAAAATTACTTTGACATAAATCAAGTAAAAGAACAAAAAAATTTGGAGCAAGGTCTAAAAACTGCAGAATACAAGCAAGGTGTATTGTTGCTTAGTGACTGTGATTTTCAGTAACATTGCTCCTGGCATTGTGTCTTTTATGCTGGAACGTTGATCATCAGGAAGAATGGACTGAAAACCATACAAAGGCATTTAAACATGCTTTCCTTGGAACTGGACTTTGTGTCTTTTCCTCCTTCAACTAAATATAACCTGAAGGAATGCAGTTTTTCTTTCTTTGATGAATAAAATCTCTATGAAAACATTCAGCATAATTCAAAGGTTCAAGTATGTGGTGCATTTTTAGCTGTTTGGCTACTGTTGTTTAATAGTTCTCTACTGTGGGGGTAAAATGATGAAAGCTCTAAATGAAACTGAAAATATTAACATGGACTCTGAAATAAATGTACTGAAAATGTTTTTATTGAAAGTGAAACAAAAATAGACAGTGAAAAAAGATTAATTGAAACTCTAAATATTGACATTAAAGCAAGTCAAGTTATCACAATGACATCTTTCTTTCACGCTGACACTGTTTTTCTTCAGTGCTGCTGTTCTTCACTTTCAGTTCGCTGTCATTGTTTTGGCGTCCGTAAGGATGTAAGCTGTCTGGAGTACTGCACACGTAACTTTGTGAACAATACCTCATTAAGAATAATTCAGACTATCATTATTATTTTAGTATTTTTTTTATTAGTCCTTCATTTATCCAGGTAAATGGCTGTAGTTGGTTTCAGTACATAAATTCTGGGCTTTGCTATTTGAATCCACAATTAATGATTAATGAGGAGTTACTGAAGCACAAGCTTTTTTTTAGTTGTTGTTACTGTCCGTACAGATGTGGCAGGAGACAGAAAACACGCTGCTGTTTGCACATATTTAATAATCAGCTCTGCACAGGAGCTGAAGCAGAGTCCAGCCTGTTGCTCTTACAGTATAATACTCATAATAAAAGAACAGTAATGGTAGTTAGTTAGTGACTGAGCAGCTTTTGTCTTCTTTAGCCAGGTGCCCTCGCCCCAGAGGGGCAAACCGCACCTAGACCCAGGAGATGTTACCCTTTCCCCCGGGGTGAAGACAAGCAGACAACCCCCGGCCCCACAGCAGCAGGGAGGCCCCGCATACCAGACCCCAATTGGACGGCCAACACCTCCTCCCAGCCCCTCCGCCCCAATGGCTAACAGAGAACAGGGAAATGTGAAGACCCCATACCTCCCTCCTCCCGCTCATATGTAGTGTTGGGGCATGTTGTCCTAAAGTGCATTTAAAACACGGGAGGACATGCTGCTCTGCCAGAGAGCAGCAGGTGTCAGCACGGCTCCTCCCGAGAACCCTCAATGTCTAGATGCATTTAAAATTGAGAGGTGGGCACCGGTGGTTTTGAGATTTACTTGTCCCATCCTACAGCTGCATGTCATGAGAGTTGCATTTAGTCCCATTAACACCAAACTGAAATAATAATCAAGTGTAACAATGAACATCTTCCCTCTAACAGTAAAATGTACATTAGAAAGTTACTGTGATGATTAATAATACTGTGCTGTCTTCTTCTTCTAAGAACTACAAACTGCTTAGAATGAAACACCTACACAAAGTCAGTGACCACTGTTAGTGAATTCATATCAGGACAGCAGTAGAAAAAAATACCTTTTCTTTTTTAAACTAACCTCGTCCTTGACACGTAAACCCAGCTGCCCACGCATACCTTGCAGCACCATCCCTGAAACAGGCACTCACGCACTCCTGTCGGCACCTGCCAGCTTGGATCGTCCCTGAGACATGTCAATCTTTTACAGGCTATGTGGGATTTATATAACACCCTATTAGTATTCACAATATGCTACACGTGCACCTGTGTGACTCCAGTTTGGGGACTGGAATACTTGATATAGCTGACATTTGTTCAGAAAACAAGCAGTGTTATTCTCCTATTGGCACTGCGTGCAGGAGAAGGGAATCCTGATATATCTGACATTTGTTTTGGTAGCAGAGGGAACTGCTTCGGAGAGGGTTTTTTTTATGTTGTATATCAACTGAATACAATGTGAGTTGCAGGCAAAAAGTTCTTCCCGTATAAATATTGGCTAATATAGACACTGAGTCATCCTGCCAGATAGACACAGTGTTTTAGCAATAGGCAAGAAATTAATACCAAAGTGAAAGCCATATATACTGACATTTTGTATGAACTACTGATACAGCAACAACTGTTTAATTTTGCTCACATCTGTTTTTGATATCGTTCATATTATTACAGGAATGCAACATTTCTATTTCTATTTTAATTTATAGAGAAATAAAAATAAATCGATCTCAGTTTGTGTCTACCATCCTCAGCTATTCCACGGTGGAGCTGTAATATTCTTGGTATTACAGTAGTTCAAGAAAAAGCTTGCTAACACAAATTTAATGATATACAAATATTACTAATATTGCAGAGTTTTTTTGTCCCATTTTGATGGCTTGAATGGAGACTATTTTGCATCTGTGCCTTTAAAAAAAAGTAAATCTTAGTTTAACACCATCATTCTAGTTTGTGCCTCTCAGAGCATATTGGCAAGAAACAGCCACAGTGCTTGAAACTCTTTAAAAAACCCTAATATTACAGAAATAAGATGGATAAAATATGTAATGAGGCAGCATAATGGTACTAAAGTTAGCACTGTTGCTTTAGAGCAGTGAACGTCAAGTGGCTGCCCCGCCAGTTTTCTACCCGGCCCCGAGAATATTACTGCATTCAGGACTAGCCTAACGAGGAGGAAAAAGTATCTCTCATTTACAGTGTTGGGACTAACGCGTTATTAAGTAATGCATTACAGTAACTACATTATTATTGTGGTAACGAGCACGGTAACTAGTTATGCCAAAACCGGGAACGTGTTACTCGTTACTGGGATTTAGATAGGCTCGTTATTCGTTACTTCGTGTGGTGGCTATCGCGGAGCTTCCACAGATTCAATAACATTAGCAAGTGGTGGAAGCCAGCAGGTGGATGAAGGAAAAGGGAGGCAGGAGGAGAGATCCGAAGCGGCCGCTGGTCCGAGAGTGTCAGGTGAACTGAACTTCAGGTAAGAAGTTATGACCTGCAGTCTCTCTGGGTCAGATATGAACCAAGTTTAGGTGGAGCTTATTTTCGTTATGCTGACTTTTTGGTACTGCGTGCTAGCTAGCATGACGGAGTTTCTATACAGCTGGGTGGGTGCTATGTTACTGATGTTGAACTTTATTTTGTTCATAAGGTTAATTATTAGAGTTGCCAACCGTCCCGTAAAAAACAGAATCGTCTCGTATTCAGAGACTTCAGCTACAATGAAAAAGACACAAAGCTGGAGTTATTCCAGCTTTGTGTTTACGCTGCACAGCTGTCTCTTCTTCTCTCATTCTCTCACCCTCCCTCTCCTGTTTCTACTTCAATCATGAAACTGATCAATGATCAGCTGATCGGCTTTTCTCTCTTGTTTATTTATCGCCCACTTTGCGCCAGAAAGAAGAAACTGCGGTAAACAACAGCAGCACTTTTAAGCTTGATCAGCTGTTGTTAGAATTTATTTAATATTACTTTCTAGTATCAGCTGATGTTTGCTGGAGCCACAGCTGTAAAACTGCTGGTCATGATGTCGGTTTGAAGATGAAACCAGGAGATGTCCTTACTGAATCATCAGAGCTGTGATGGAGAAACAGGTTTACCTTTTAGGTGACATGAATAAGTTGAAGGGAAGTTATGAACTGTTTCTGAGAGACAAATTGAGTTTACGTTTTGTCTCCGTGAGTTTGCGTTTGGATCCTCTCCTGCCTGCCACACAGCCGAACCATGACACAGGATCCTTTTCTAAGTAGCTGACAGCTGGTAACTGTGCAGGGGCGGGTCTAGCAAAGTGTTGCCAGGGGTCCATGTAGGGCATTAAAAGGGAAAGGGGGGCAGAAGGAAATACTTTCTTATTCTCATTTAAAATGTCTCACTTTTAAAAAATAATAATTATCTGAGTCTTGCAACAAACAATTGATAGATTGATACATATATACTAGGGGTGCAACGATATTCGTATTGATATTGAACCGTTCGATACAGTGTTTTCTGTTCGGTACGCATATGTATCGAACAAGCCAAAATTTTTAATTTATTTTATCAACTTTCCTTCTGACGATGCTGTCTGTGTTGAGCGCTCAGTGGATCTGCACTCGACAGTGCAGCCTAGGCGGAGCAGTCGAGTGCAGATTCACTGAGCGCAGGGCAAGCTAGCGAGACAGAAGTTAAGCTCTCCTTGCAACATGGCAAATCGACCCTCCCCCACCCTCATTCAGATCTGGCGTTTGGAACTATTTTGGTTTTCATGTGACGTATGACCCTGAAGGTAAGCGCGTCATGGACTAAAGTAAAACAGTATGTTGGATGTGCCACGCAATGCTCAATTACATGGGTGGGAGCTAGTGTGTTAGCGCAGTTAGCTCGTTAACGTGTTGACCGTCCAGCCCCACGCTCAGGCCGATCCGCGGTAGCTCGTTAACGGAGATTTGCCGTGTTGTGGCGTTAACATCATTTCAACGAGATTTACGCTGACAGCACTAGTGGGAACACAACGAATATGACTGCACATTTACTCCGACATCATCCTAGTGCAAAGACAAGTGGAAGCCGACAAAAACAACAAGCACGCATGCTACAAACTTTACCCGAGTCATTTAGACAGCCGTTAGCAAATGATTCTCCTTATGGGGACCTGATATGTTTAATATGCTGCTGAGAATATAGCTCAGAAGAAGCGTATAGTATAGCTTTTATTTTGGAAATAGACATTTCTCTGTAATAAACTCTCTTTTCCAAAGATGAGTGATTCCTCAATCAGATACAGGGCTTGCAAAATTTTTCCAGTCGGGCTACCAAAATCTATCTCCGCCCTGCCCGTCGGGCTATCGCAGGAAGGAAAAATATATGTCAATGCTTTTGCATTCTTTCGGAAATGTAGCTGGGTAATTATGTCATTGGCATCGGTGAGCCACTGTCAATATGTGACATATTGAAATCGCGTTTGAATTTGCGCTTGTTTTTTGCTTTCACTTTGCAATCGCGTGAACTGTGTATAGAGAGCGACAGCACTGATTGGTGAGTGACGATCATTTGCGCACCAATTCCTCTGACATCGTCTTATCAATCGTTAGCTTACTATGCAAACATGACAAGTGAAATCTCCGGCAGCTTAAACATGTGAGAGGTTGATCACGCAGAGGATCGCTGAGCGTTGTGTGAGTGCATGTGTAAAAGCAGCAGGATATATATTTTAGTTCTGCTGAGCCAAATAAGACAGGTCAGGGTGAAGAAGTGACAGCCAAAGAAAAGCTTACCACAAAACGGAAAAGTTATGACAAATCAGACTATAAGGCAAAAAGAAAAAGTGCAGCTTTATGGTTTCATGGACAAAAGTATTTCTGTGGCTGCAATATGACGAGCTAAATAACCAGGGCTGCACATAAGTGGTCCGCAGGTGCGCATTCGCTGTCAAAATAAAAAATGCTCACAAGATAAGAAGTTGCAACGCGTGTTTGCGTACATAAGATTTTCAGGAGGACAGACATTTGTTTAGAACTCTTAAAGATGTCGAAGAAGCTCCTTTAAGCAATTACTTTGGTGTTCCTTCACCTCCAAAGAAATGTCAGAAGGAGTCCGAACCACAAAAGAAGCACGTATTCTCGGAAAAGTGGTTGCAGGAGTTGAGCTGGCTTCAAACAAATGATGAACGCACAGAGATGTGGTGCGGAATGTGCCGTGAAAATTTAATAAATGACAAATTAAAAAGGTATGAACATTTTTTTTGTATCGAAAAAATATCGAACCGTGGTATCGAACCGAACCGAACCGTGAATTTTGTGTATCGTTGCACCCCTAATATATACCATCAGAACAGTGTACATCACTGTCACAACAGTATTTATTTTCATTCAGAGGCTTTATGATTTTTCCTATAATCTAGTCAAAATGCCCGGGACGATTTTTTTGTCCCAGTCCAGCTCTGTATGCAGCTCATCTGCAGTCTGGTGTTACCTACATCTTCATATTCAGAAGGCAGAATTTCCGAGTTCTGAGTACAATCGAAAGCACCATGACTGCAGTTTTTGTGTTGGATGTAAAAAGCAGGCTAGGATAGAATCAGGTGTGGGATTTCTCTCGTGGAAATATGCACATTATTTTTTCCTTTCTATTGGTAGGTGGCACAGTGCACTTGTGGCAAGTAAGCAAGCTAGAAGACTGGCAATCTTGCTGGGTATCCAGTTACGGAAGCAACACATTAACAAGAGAATTCTAAGTAAAACCAAAGTTACTTTCCCTAGTAACTAGTTACTCTGAAAGTAACGAGTAACTTGAAGTAACTGAGTTATTTTTGATAGAAGTAACTAGTAATGTAACTAAGTTACTAATTTAAAGTAACTTACTCAGCACTGCTCATTTATCATTTCTTTTAGTGTTTCATGTGCTCGTGTTACCTACAGTTGTTAGCATGCTCAGATTATGATCTTTAGCAGTAGTGACAGTTTAGTTGCAAATCAGGCACACAGGAACAGTATTTCCTATGAATACATACTTATTGGGCCGTGCTTCATGAAAGCTGCAGTTTTCTGCATCAACCTTCCACTTAAGGCTCTTCGAGTGCCATTTTTCAGGCATGAAATTGATTCAGAAATCCTTTCTCCTACCAATGTTCTCCACAAACTGCGACACTGCAGTGTTGGATAGCTTGAGAGTCTCACAAATATGATTCGGAAAATAGTGCCCTCGCCCTGTAATTGCTTGTAATTGCTTGCAATACAGGTAATGTGCACCTGTTAACACTGACAAAGGCTAAGGAATAATATAAATTTGGAAGGAGAATTATTATAATCGAATAATAATATATTACCTACAATGCAATCTTAATAGCATTTGGTCATCAGAGTGTCCGCTCAGAAGAATTCTGACTATTAGAAAAATGCAGTTGATGACCCCGGCCTTAGAGCAAGGACATGTGACTCTATGTGAGTCTCACTGATCAAACATACGAAACATCCTCTCATCTCGAGACAGCTGACAGGCTGGCTATAACAATAACAGCTAGCGATAAGCTACCATTATGCTAGCTAACATTAGCCTTCTGTTAGTGTGCTAAATATCACAATTTTTCTCTGCTAATAGTCCAAGTCTGACTACATTAGATACACTTCATTCAAAGCAGCTAACAGCAGCAAAAACAGCAGGGCTGACTTAGCTTCACTGCTAATGGACAGAAGTGAGGCCAGGCGTAGTTTATACAAAGTTGTACAGCCTCCTCCAAAGTCAAGAACTGTTCACAGTCTACACTGGTCATTTTAAAAAGCTTTAGTGAGCTGGTAAGCAGAGCAGCAAGCGAAAAACAGGAAGTTATTCAGTGTTAAATAATCCCTAAATTATAAGGTAATTTGCTGGCAAATGGGCTCTTAACTAATTATGTCAATAGGGAGCAATACTTTCAGTTTTCAAAGACTTTGAACTGAAGACCATTGCAACTTGTAAATCAGTGAAATTGCCCCAAAACAATACATATTTCAACCTTTATTTCAAACTTTATTTTGTCACTTGCTGTGTTAGTCAGCTTTGAGTAATAAAGCAGAAAGCCATTTTCTTTTTCTGGATGTCTGAAGTTGGAACAAGGAATAAATGAAAAGAAAGTAATTAAGACAACTCGAGGTCCATTAAAAAGCATACCTTTTGTAACTGCTGAGTCACTGCATATTTTACAGTGTAAATTGAACATTTATTTCTTCTAAAAACTCATTTCCAACCTGGCTTCAAGTAAAACATGGTATTATTTTAAAACATTACAGCTTAAACAACTTCTATTAGTCCCCTGCTGGTATGAAGTTGACAAACTGACTGAAGATAATTTATAAAGGGTAAATAAACTCAGCATCACATTAATCATTAAAATTGCAAATACTTCCTGCCACCATTGAAAAAGTACATCAAAATACATCAATCATGCAGTAATGAGTTTCCTTAAAATTTCGCCTCTATTTTGTGGAATAATAGAACAACTATGGCAACTATGGAGTGTGTTACAAAGAACAAATGTAATTTTGTTTTATCTGCTCTACATCAGCTCTACCTGTTGTTTAAGACCCACAGCCCATTACAGATGCGGATATACAGACACCTATGTTCTTCATGCTGTGTGGTCACCTAGTTTGGCCTATGTGTCCTTCCCCTCCTTCACCTAATCACCAAACCTGCTTCCTCATTGATGACTGGTCTTCCTCTTAGTCTTTGCCTTGTCTGTTTTCCTCAGCTTGTTGTGATCATTGCAGACCTTTGTTTGCACTTTTTGGACTTAAAGGGTTTACTTGCATTTAAATCTGTCACGTTACACTGCATGAACATGGGTGTGTTTCTGCATGTTCATTTTTGGGATTTGAATTTGTCCTTGTTGAACCAGAAAATTGGGGACCAAACAAGGGGAACATCACTGATGGAGTCACAAGAGAGTGCTAAAACTGAAACTTTAATCTAGAAACAAAGAACAGAACTGATACACTAAGGGGAAAAGGGTACAAAAAAATATAAACCGCAAGAGAGCAAGAATCACAGATTTAGATAATTGAATGAAAAAGTGTCTTAAGCTTTAAATCAGTAAATCATTGCACTCTCTGTTTTCTCTCTTTGATGCTCTCCCTCTGTGTAGGCTGGTGGCTTGGTGGGGATTCCTCCTCCTGGGCCTCCACACCAAAGATGGCATCAGCAGCTGCTGCTTGAGCTCAGCTGAAATAAATGATTCCCGATCCTTAATCACCTGCAGTGGATTTTAGGTGTGATTCATTATATCGTTGTTACTCTAGTAGAGCCAATCAGGGCAGGACTAGAGCTAACTGTAAATACACTGAAAACACTTGAGCCTATCTTGATTCTTGTTCTTGCCTTTAGGTCCTTTCCCATATGCGTGGCATACTGTCTGTTGCAAATGCGGCATTTTGGTAACTCTGCCCGCCTGACAAAGAACAGACTCATTGTGCCAGACTAACCTTGCTAGTCCATCCATGCTTTTAAAAAATAAAAAGGTTCTCGCCATTATAGCTACCAGCTTAACCGCATGTGACCATCATATAGTCACATGTCCAACCACAGGAAGGGGTTGAAGATTCTCCAGTTGGCCCATCTCCTCTCTCCTTCATTCTCAGAATATGTACCTGCTCTCTGCCCTCATCCTAATTTATAGCTGACAGGTACTTCCTGTTTGTTCATGTTGTTTTAAGACAAAATCCTTATAATGCGCGATTGCAGTCTGGGACTGTTCAGATCATGACATGGTCTTCACTTTTTGAGTGATGAAGCTTTGCCTCCATGAATTTGTTCATGGAGTTCCTACAACTGACTGCTTACTTTCACGCAACACACATTTACTGTACAACAGCTCTGTGTTGTATCAGGTTTAACAGGCAATGGGTTTATGGTTCCCATGCTCTGCTCAGTCTTTCCAATCATCAGCCTTCTTTAGTGTTAGTTTGTATAGAAACAGAATGAACCCTCGCAAAATGTCTTTAAAGGACGTGCTTAATGAAACGGTCATTGTGGAGAAGCTTTTGTAAAGTTCCCAAAGCTCTGAGACCCTGAAAGGCAGCTTTTCTGTGTTTGTTCCAGTGCAAAATTAACATTATGGGCAAGTGGATAAACACCAAGGGAAACAATGCATCAGTTCTGCTGTCTGGTGCGTGACATTATTCTAAAGTGTTGGTAGAGTTCCAGCAAGAATTAATTTGCCTCTTATCAATGCCTTGTTCCAATAGAAAGAGTGTATGCATGTTGACATAGCGATAAAAGGAGAGTGAAAGATATGATACAAGTAACAAGAGAGAGGGGAGAAAAAGATAGCAAAAAGACACAAAGACACAGGGCAGAGCTCATCATTATTGGTGTCAGTACAGTCTGATTCATTCTGTTATCTGCCATTATCTTGTTCTGCTAGGAATTCAGACTCATCTGTATTGTCTGCTGTTTGATTACGAACAATGCCCGGGGCCAGTGTAAACACTCGCGCTGCATGCTGATCAGGAGACTGGTCTTTATCCTGCACACTGCTGATTGTTTCATTTGTTGCAATTTTGCTTTTTAAAACTCTCAGTGTACATCGAGGGTAATGGCTGCATTTTATTACACACATCCAGGGTAATTTTCTTCCATTACAGAAGTGAAAACATTTGACAGCTGACAGACCATAATCAACATAAAACTGAGACAATGTACGTTACTGAAAAACACTCACGTATCAGTTTAATCTCCCTGCCAGTCAAAACGCACTAAGGTTGACGTTGTTTTGCAAGTCTGATTACTTGATGCCTGTTGTCTTAAAAGCTACCACTGCTTTAGCTGTACACGTTGACCTTGAGCCATATAAGTTACTCTGATTAGTCATTACATTGCGAGCAGAGATGGGCAGTAACGCGTTGTAATCCGATTACTTTTTTCAAGTAAGGGATTACTATTGCAAAAACGGTAATTCGATTACCGTTACTTTCCCGTAGGAACGCTGCTTTACTGCGTTACTAAAACCGTGAGTTTTTTGAGAGAATGTCTCATGACAGTGACATAAGCGAGTGTGACGTTCGTGACAACAGCTGTGTGCAGATCAACAGTGGATCATATATCGAGTGCAGGAGAGAGTATGAGCATGCAGCGTTTAAAGTGTGGAAGTACTGACCTTATTTTGAGTTTGATTCCATAAAAAGTGACAAAAACATTGTGTCCGTTGTGCGTGGGAGGAAAACTTATTTTTACAGCGAAAATAAACCCTAAACTTCCGAGCAAGCACCGGGAGTGCACTACGACGTAATGGGAAACTCACAGAGAAACTCGCGGATTCTTCCACTGACCACTGCGGCACACCTGCACCAGGATAAGCCTACGCCTACGCCTCTCATGCTTTACAGGTGAAAATAGAGCAAAAGGACCGCTAGTCTTTGATTTTATTTATTTTCTGCTGTGTTTTACTTGCATCTATTTGAAAGACTGAGTGTAAACACAAAAAATATATGTATATATATTTTATGTGCTGGAATGTGCAGAAAATAGGTTTAAATATTAAACAAATTTCTTCCAGTCAGAGAATGTTGCATATAATTAAATTTTTGCTTGATGCATGAAGTTAAAAGATTGAAACTAATAAAACAAGTTTTAAAAAGGGACTTTTCCATTTGATTACATTTTGTATGATGGATTGTAGAAAAAGTAGAATTAGGCTGAAAGATCTATCGCTTTATCACCTATTCAGGTTGTAAATCGTGTTTTTAAAAAGTAACTAAGTAATTAATTACTTACTGATTACTTTTTTCAAGTAACTTGATCAACACTGATTGCGAGCAGTGTCAGGTAAAGCAGTCACATCTCCATCATGGTGCCTATTGTGAGATTATTATATTATCTTATGCCACGTTATGTCCCTAATTAAGGATTGTGAAGCTATTATGTAGTTTTAGTTTGCATTATTCTCCTGAATTAGAAGAAGGTGATAACAATTACATTTGTTAAACGGATTTGTATTACATTGGACTGCTGATTTATTGTGAATGAATGATATTGTTTTACGATGCATTATACTGCTGAGTTATAAGAAATACTGTTTTCAGAGAGTCAGGATCTTGCTTTTTCTGATAGTAGAGGGGACAGAGAGCACATTCCACGCAAGCTTCACTCCCACCGTTGTTAAAGGCAGACAAAATGGGGAGCCAAGGCCATAAGTCAGTCTCGCTAGGTGTTAGAAAAATGTGAATGTTTAGGCTTTTATGACTAGGTGGGGGTTAACCCACCTACTCCATGACGTGCTGGCCAGTCACAGGAGCACGCTCAGTAAGAGACTGAGATTACCCATAATGCACCACTGAATCATTCCTGTACAACTCCTCAATCTAATGCACGGTACACACTGCAACAGTGACCTTTTACACACGTCTACGAGGTTCACAGGTTAGAGTTAAATGACAATCATATATATTCCACCCCTGTAATATTCTTGATATTTATAATTGAGTGTTTTGTATTTATTAGTGCTACTCCCTACATTTGTAAACTCTGTAACATATTGTATTATTTAATTAGTTTTGTCTGTTACCGTCTTGGAGCAACTGTAACCCACATCATTTCCTCAGAGATTAATAAAGCCCTCTAATTGATTCTAAACTAATCATTTATTTCTGTTTCGGCGTATACGTTCTTTATATATTACGCACATTCTGTCATTTGGTGCTGATACCCAACCAGCATCTTCACTTTTGGCCACCAACAAACAATAGTTTAGTCCCAAGGGCGACCGTGGCTCAGGGGGTTGGTAATCGCATCTGTAACCGGAAGGTTGCCGGTTCGATCCCTGGGCTCTCTGTCCTGGTCGTTGTGTCCCTGGGCAAGACACTTTACCCTACTTGCCTACTGGTGTTGGCCAGAGGGGCCGATGGCGCGATATGGCAGCCTCGCTTCTGTCAGTCTGCCCCAGGGCAGCTGTGGCTACAACTGTAGCTTGCCTCCACCAGTGTGTAAATGTGAGAGTGAATGAATAGTGGTATTGTAAAGCGCTTTGGGTGCCTTGAAAAGCGCTATATAAATCCAATTCATCATCATTTAGAGACCTGCAAATCCCCGGTGCTTTAGCCATGTCCTGTTTGTATTATGGTCACTTGTTTCATGCCTAACTGGTTAGATTTAGCTACTACAAACTACTTTAGGCAAGAACAACCTTAAACAACAACACTGTCCTGCTCAAAAACAAAAACGTTGAGCGTGACAGACTTGTCTCACTAATGCCCAAACCTAGTGAGTCCTGACTTGTTTATACTTCCCTTTGTCATCATTGTGATGGACACTGAAAGTGATGTCACAACCACTGGCACGTCCTCCACTCTGATATAATTTCACTATAAAACATAACATATAATGAACATATTCATAAGAACAGTAATAATAAAGGAACTTGAGTCACAGTCAACATACAAAAATAACACGAACAATGTTACCTACTGATGCAACAAATCACATGCATAACCTTTCAATCATGAGTCACACTGAGTGAGTCACCTCTTCAACTCCACCCTGTGAGTCACGTTAGCATTCATCATGTTATTTATTCAAATCAAATCCAGCTCATGTTGACCCTTTAATACAAACGGGACAGAACGCAGTAAATGTATGAGCTTAGTATGTGTGTGTGCGCAGCAGCTGCAACTGTGTGGGCCCCTAAGTGTGTGTAACACAGAGTGCACACAGCTCTACAGAGCTCTTCAGACACAGACCATTTTCAAAAGGTGAGTTATTATCATGATGTATAATGAATAAAATTTGGAAAATCTACTTTAAAAAGAAAACAACCCACATGGGCTTTGGAGTTGACGTCACGCCGCAATGCATTGTGGGAGCGCGGCACCATTTTCGGGGTCTACGAATCAAAACAGACACACTGTGTTGGAACGACGACTACAAGATGCTTAAAAGCAGCTCAAAAGAGAACGGACTGTATAGAGACCGATTTCGTTCAGAGGCGAAGCAGCGGTACTTGCAGAAAATAGTGTGCATTGGAAATGTGGACCCGTATGAAATACGGCCGTGGAGTAGAAACCCTGAAGACCAACCGCTATTGACGTAGCCTGACATATGTTCGTACCTTATCTGTGGAGTCAGCGCGTACAAGTCGTCATTCAAACAAAGGCAAGTCAGCTCAAGTACTGCGTGTGAAATGCGTTTGATTTCCCTGCAAACATTCACATTAGTGCAGCATAAATTCATTCATGAGGGGAAATTACAGTGAGAACATGTGGAGGCTGTTAGAGGGATAACATAGTGAGTTCAGTGCATTAATGTGACATTGTCCTGAAGGATTTAGTTATTCTTTATGGTTAAAGAAATTGCAATAATTTATTCATATTTATTATAAATAATTCTAATTATACATCTTGCTTCCATATTTTTATCTTGTGTCACTAAAAATACATTTTATTTTAATTTTATACATTGATTAATGACCTGCAGAATCTCTTTATCATATTAAGTGATTCATAATTGTCACTTTATGCTTTCTCCATCTTGAAAGTGATGACATCCTTGCATTACATGCTTTAGGTTCATTTTCTGCAGGCAGATTTACACTATAACATGCAGCATTCTATAGATGGACACATAAAGAAATGAAAAATTACATGTGCTAACTTTCTAAACACTTTGTTACATTTATGATAAAGTAGATGTTAGGATGCCTGGGTCGTTGACCCAGGGTTTTTGAGTTTATTATATTATTTATACTTTCTAGTTTTTGGTTTCTTTGAGTTCCGTCTTATGGCTTATGTCTCTGTCTTCTTTAGTTGCTCTGTCTCCCCTATCACCTGCATCCCCTTGTCTAGTTCGCGTCTATGTGTATCCTAAGTTCCTATATCCCCGTGTTCAGTCAGTGTTTGTGTCTGCCCTGTTCCCACGTCTCGGTTCCCTGCCCGTGAGTCTGTGTTATGTTTCCTGTTTTACTTTGAAAGTCCATGTCTGATGTTAATGTGTCTGGTTTTGCTTCCTCTTGTCTCGTTAGGCCTGATTTGCCCCAGCTGTGTTTCCCTCCTGTTACCCATTCCCTGATTGCTCCCTCTGTGTATTTAAGCCCCGTGTTTCTTAGTGTGTGTGTCGTGATCTACCGTTTATTTTGCTGTGTGTTTTGGCATGCCGCCGGTGTTAGTTTATTTTTGACCTTTTTCTAGTTATGTTTGAGTTCAGCATTAAAGCTGTTTTGGTTTAAGTTTGTCTTTGGAGTCTGCATCTTGGGTCCTATTCCTGTCTGCACACAGCCACACCTAACAGTAGATTAAACACATTTATGTCTGCCTTGGCTCATAGTTCTTGTCTTTAAATGAACTTTGTTTGTGTTTCAGGTCCTGCACTCTCAAAGACTGAATGAACCAGCATTGCAGCCATGGGTCACTTTGAGCATCACAGGGAAGGTTGAAGCCGCCCACTGCACCTGTAAGGCCGGAGTCGCAGAGACCTGCAGCCATGTCCCTGCTCTTCTGTTTAATGTAGAAGCAGCAGTGTTGATCTGTGGCACAAGGACTGTTACAGATGAACCTGCATACTGGGTTTTGCTGGGTAATGTGACCAAGATACAGTCAGTGGTTGGACATAAGATAGACTTCTCCTCTTCAGCTGCCCAAAAAAAGGCTCTTGATCAAAACATAAACAGACCATCTGTAGTGACAGGTAAAAGGAGCCGTCCTCAAAAAAAGAAAAATCCCACCTGCTAATGTGGAGGAGTTGTCACTGCTATAATGCCATAATGTTTTATCTAGGGGTCTAGATTTATGCCTGTAGTGTACTGCAGTGTAAATAATTTGCATTTACTGAATATGTACTGACTGAGTACCACTGTTCAAAAGTTGAATAAAGAAACTAATTTTTGCCTCTTTTTTTTTTTTTAACACTTTATAGAACATCACACCCGTTACAATGTAGAATCCATGTCATTTATAGTTTACAAATGACAAAATGTTTACATAAAATCATGAGTGTTTGCATGATATCACCCACTACTAACACTATTTTATTTACTGTATCTTTTGAAAAAATACAGCAATTTTAACAGAACAATACTTAAGAATATTTAACAGGAGCAGGTTTCATTCTTCCCTGGTTTTATTATCACACTGTTCACCAAACGCAGCAAACCTTCACCATCTTATCCAGGAGGGTCACCTCTTCACCCTCACATGGAAGAAGTAATCTGATTGGCATGGTGGTATGTTTGAAGCAGGTCCCTTGTGTAGCGCTGGAACCCAGTCACGATGTTTCATCCATTTCATAGGCTGGTTTGCTGCAATAATGCCAAATAATTAGCAACTCTATAAATAGAAGGTAGTTCTGCAAAATCACTCAGTAGGATGTTTGTTCTAATTTACTATGACCTCAGAGCGCATCGAAAATAAAACTAATAGGCTATAAAGAGTGATATGAACATATTTAGAACTTACCAGAATGAAAATGTCTGGAGCACCAACAGATATTTGGAGATGGAAGAGAACTGGATATCAGCTCGTCTCACAGCTGCTATCCAGGCTAGACGCCTTTGTTTGGTAACATCGATACACGAGCTGCCTCATGTTGCTTCCAGGTGGGGAAAGAATGAAAAGACAAACCCTTTTCAAGCTTATTGTCTTGCCGGTCGTGCGATCGAACATTGCAGCCGACCACACAGCAAGAACGAACCATGGCTGTTTTGTGTGCCTTCGCTCCTTTTTCACTTGCACTTTGTTTAGACCCCCAAAATGGCAGATCGGGCCAAAATCCTTTCCACGCCCACCCCTGAGACATCACGCTCCAAAGCCCTATTAGATTTTATATATTTTCCCTTCTTACACTTATTTTATAATTAACAGTGTTTTTGCACAAAAAAGGTGATTCCCAAAAAGACACAAACTTTCCACATGTAGGCATGCTGTGCCAGAAGCTCTTTGAAGGTTTGAAGAAACTGGACCAAAAGGAGACAAACGCAGCGCTAAATGTGTCAAAAGCAATAGGAAATAAATCAGCAGTGACTGTACAAGAGACCTGAGAGATGGCGTCCAGTTGTTCCATCTTCTGTTTGCCAAAGTCTGATCACAAAGGGTATAAATGGTCAGGTGGCTGTCAACAGGTCTTAATGAAGGGAACCAGTGAGAATAGGCTGAGTTATGCCAAACTCCACAAGAACTGGACAGGAAACTAGTGGTGAAAGGTCCAGAGACGAGAGAACAGAACAAAATGCAATCAACAAGAGATGTCCTCATGCAGGTCAGGGAATCTCATCGCAGCAGTGGGACAAACTCATCCTTCTTTAGTCTTGAGCAAGAAAGCTTACCCAATGGAGTTCAGGCTGTGTTGGAGAATAAAGGTGAGCACACCTGACTTTCTGACTGACTTTCAAGCTGTTTTTGCATAATATAAATTTTTTTATGCAGCCATCAGATGTATTTTTCATCCATAGCTACAAGGCTTTCTGCTTTATTAAACTTTGAAATAAAACTGTCAGGTGCATGAATTTGTAACTAACAGTGAAACAGACGATAACCATGATGTCGAATTCATCTGTTTGTGTTCTGCCTTTACAAGGGCATTGCACCAAGCGAAGGACTGATGAAACTAATACACCAGTTCCTGCTTAAACAAAGTGACAAACAAAGATTTGGGAATTTGTGTGTGTGTGTGTATCTGAGTCATGTGAAAGAGAACAAGGTATGTCAAGTGTGTTAATGTGTGTAACTGGGTATTTAGTTATTAGCTTTCTTTGTTGCTCCTCTTAATTTGATTCTTCTTTAACACAAACTGGCCCGACACAGCGCTGCTCACTCCAGGCTCAATGTGCAATCAAGTTAAATGTACAAAATGTGAAGGAAATGTGAAAGAGTATATAAAACACAAAGCCAAGAATGAGTATGCAAATGAGGCAGTGCAATGCTGGCAAAAATCCATGAATGCATAATTAATACACTTAATCGCTCCCATGAAATGGGTCAAGCTTTTAACTTTGCATATGTCAAAGCAGCTGCTTTACTGTAATGTTTGTTCCCATAGCCTGCTGACTGACAAAGTGATTGTTTTCTTCTATTTATTCTTTCAGATATTATAAATGAGAATACAGAGGAATATGTAATCGCCTACAGATTGAACACTGGGGACAGAATCACAAGATCCAAATGCTAAACATTAACCGTTATATGTGAGGTGACGTGTTTGTCGTATGAAGCCAAGTAAAAAGATTTGTAGGACTGAAAAATAACTTTGGGCTCCACACTTGTTTGTAACCCAGTGTTGATCTGCAGTACACCCCTGTGTTTCCACCCTTGGTTTAATTAGGTTGCTTCATTATTAGTCTGAATGCAACAGCTCACTGAGAGTCTTCAAAAGTTGATTTTTTTCATCTGGACGTAGCAGAGGTTGGCACTTAACAGATGGTACATCCGTCACCATCTTACAATGCTGTGATTGCAGCCATTCCCCAACTCTCTGTGAATGGTACTCATGACCATTGATCAATGATTGTTGATCAATGGTCATGAGAATTTGCATAATCATGATGAAGGAACTTACCTCCCACTGGGCTCCCACTTTTCTTTCCTTCTCTGTATTTATGAAGAACACTACAGCCACTTTGTGGCATCTTTTACACTGTATACACTGTAATTCCAGCCGTGCAGGTAATATACAGACATAACATTTATCAGAAATATTAAACAATTTAACACTAAATTGCTCGTGATGTCTGTAAGCATCTACACATGAACCTAAGATGATACACGATCATATACATTGGAAAAAATGTTTCTCACGATTAGGCAAATAAGCGAATGATTTCTTCGTGCTCCAAAATGTGAAGAGTCGTTGTTTTTGAACAGAGTGCTCAAAATTCTGCTTTCTTCCAATTAAGGAGAAAGTAAGTAGCATACACTGAGCCACCATTTGTAGAAGTGTGAATTGGGAACACACTACTAAATCTGAATTCATTCAAATGTTTACACCAGCAAATGAAAGCCAAATATTTGTCTAATTATCCCAGATGCTGTCTTGATCAACAGAAGGAAGAGACAAAGAGTGAGACAGCGAGACAGAAATGCAGAATAAATTGCATTCTTTAGTGATGCATGATAGATAAGCTTTTTTCTAAACAGTGAGATGACACAAACGTAATCTTCGTGAGATATGCTCCATGTGAAACGAACCATTACAAAGTTATAGCTAAGATATTTGGATAGAGAACACCCACTGATCCTTTGTACAATGGAGGAAATCAATATTTGATTGTTAATACATGTTAATATAAGTGTGTGAGTGCAAACATTAGTAAGACATGTAAAATGATTAGTTTTATCTTCATTTATAAATTAATTTATATGAATTACTTTTCTCACCTTTTTTCCATTTTTATCAAGTTTTCTTATCTGTAAACACACAAACACATGCGTGGCCTTAAGTACGCACAAGATCATCAGATTTATTATTTTTTAAAATAACAATGACAAGTTCTCAGTTTTCATTATTGGACAAAGAGCCCTACACATTTTATAAGAACAGACTACACAATACCAAATAATTTTACCGTTAGTGTTTGAGAGCTAATCATGAAAGAGTCTGAAAACGTTTATTCTGTTACATGTTTGTTTGCCATAAAAAGAAAAGGCTGCCAGTGTGAATTCTCTTAGTGTGTTTTTGCTTTTCTTGTAGATAAAGAGCATGTGATGACTCCAAATGAAACCTGAATACCCCAATCAGACTCTGAGAAGCAATAATGTGATGATGAAAGGATTGCAGTATCAAAGCAGAAGTCAGAGTAGAGTGATTGGGAAGCGGGGCTCACTTTCTTAATCTGCCAAGGACTACAGTGCACAAATGGGAAAGAGGCCAGAGAAAAGTCACCAAACAAGGAACTAAAATGAAGAAAGATGGAGGCCTGAAACAGGGATAAGAAGGTATGCAAACCAAAGCATGATCATAAGAAAAACAAAGAAAAATGAGTTGCTGAAGGCAGTTTCTACCTTTTTTAGATACTCTTTGGATATAGAGGTGTCACACTGATTTGTTGTGTACTGTACTCACGTTCAGCTTGACTGCTGATAAATCGTTCATTGAGAGATTTTGAATATCTTTGTGAGTCCTGAAACAACAAAATCGGTAAGGAGAGAAAAAGAAAGACTCTTTTTTAAAAAAAATAAGAAGTCAGTCACCAAATACTGACCTTCACAAGTGACACTAGCATGATTGTCCCCTGATCAGGGTCAGCTGGAGGATCACACAGCAACAGCAGGAAGTAGAGCAGTGAGTGTAGGCTCTATATGACATATATAATTCTTACTGTGTTTGGGGATTTTTGTTAAGAGGAAAAAGCAGCAGGGTTTGAGAAACAGGGGCTCTTTTTTCTGGTTACAATAAGTCTAGACCTCGATCTAACTGGGCATCACATGTTCCAGGAGGGACACCAGAGGATTCCCAAGACAGCTGACAAACAGGATCTCGTTTTTTCTCTTTTCAGCTGTTCTTTGTTTTTTGTATGTGTTTGTTTTCTTATAGCTGCAGCAGTCGGAGAAGCACTTCCACTTATGCGCCCTCATAGTTTTTTCATGTATTTTCTCCCCTTCGCTTTGTTCCTGCCTTTTAACACTGCATCACCATATTACACATACACTTACAAATAATAACAGAAAGAAAAAAGTAAAAACACAAACAAGAGGAGCCTTTACAGGGTCTATAGAGCTCATCTCGAAAAAGCAAATATGTACAACGATGCACTCAGATCCTGATACTGACTGCAAGAGCTGCCAGGCACGAAGGCATTAAAAAAGTTGATTCTAATAATAAAGACAACCAGCCATTCAAGCGCTGAAGGTGAAAATGATGTTGAACAATTATTGTCTACATTTAGTCACTGAGCGTAGTAGAGCAAATTAATTAAAAAAATCTTGACTTTTTCTTGATTTTTTGACCCTTTTAAAAACAAAGTTTTTTGTTTACAGACCTAAGTAGAGACAATTTGTTGTTGTTTTTACAGCTGATCCATTGTAAAAAAAAAAGCAAAAACAAACAAATTTTGATAGATTATTTAAACAAACAGTAACGCTTTTGTCAATTCTTTATCTATTCCTTAATTACTCTGGAGAAGCAGGAACGGCTGTGGAGGAGGTCTTTATTAAAACGTAAAATACAGTTCAAAGTCATATATTTCTGCTCTCCTTCACATTTTCCAGCAGGCCAGATTGGAGTCCTTTTCTGTCCAGGTCTAGCACACTGGCCTTATGTTTGACACCCCTGCTACAAAAATGTCTTTTTGCTCAGTACGATGGCTCTCTGCATCCTGAAAGCTTTTTTAAGAAAGGAAGAGCTACACGAGTTTGTTGAACACCTTTATGGTACTGAGCAGGTACATGTTTTTATTTGAATAATCAGCAACCTTTTTCTTCCAGCATGCCCAGAGGAACTCCTGCACTTCAACTAAAACTGTAAGATTTTTTTTTCCAATCCATCTGAGAAGAAGTTATGTGGAGACCTCCAGAGGCTACCAGAATGTTTTTGACTTTTGCTTTGCAGACAAAGGGAAACAGTCTCTCATGTTCTCTGACAAAGACAAAGCCCTGCAACCAGCTCTGAAATAAGCCTAAAAATCAATATGAGATTCAAGGCCAAACACAGCAAGTAGCACATTCTGATTGCTAACAGTAAAAATTCTTTGCACAGATATGCTTCGACTTCCCCTGACAGTCACAGAGACCGCGGCGCCATGAGAACGCCACATCAATCCTCTGCTGTAAACATGTGGATGCACTGTTATTCCATTTTCTATATGAAGAATTCATTCCATTGCCCATACCTTTGTGTCAGAGCAGCAGGGTTTATGCTGGTTAAGTGCAACTAGTTTAAATCCCCAAGTGAGCTGAAAGCTACAAGCAGAGAATGTGACATGAATAGCATCCATCCCTCTAAGCAGCTGCTGTGGAGGCGCTTGTCCTAAAGTTTAACATTAGACAGAAGAAGACTTTGAAATCTTGTGTTTAAGCGTTCAGATGCAAAAGCCTCTAAATCTCTGTGGAAACAAAACAGAAAGTGATATCAGTCAATAGTGTTCAATTTTCAGATGTTTTTACGTGTAACTCTGCTAAATCGCACACTGAACCTTTTCCAAGAGATGTTCTGTTGGCAGAAACCTTTGCGTGGCGCTTCCCTCTGTCAGCAAACACAAGAATGTCCACAGGGCGCGAATCAGATCACATTCAAGTAGTTCAAGTTTCATTTATCAGACTGTTAGGATGTTGCTGTAGCTTCATGCAGTACTTTTTTGACATGTGTCTTGACATCACCACAATACACGCTTTTCATTTATTTCAAGGGATTTATTTTGATACATGATATTATGTTAATATAGTTTTTTATCTGTTCAGCAATATATGCTATCATGTTGTGTCGCGGTTTAATGCTGATCAACTTGTTCAGTGTTTTATTCTGAATCCTGCTTTTATCATTTCTATCAGCTGCATCTTTACTGAAAAAAGCACAAACCATTGAACAAACAAGGACAAACAATCACATTTGTTAAACAAAACAACGATTAACCCTGCAGTGCCCGAATCATGAAATTGCCAGAAAATCTTGAACCTGGACATTTTCATTTTGGGAGATTTTAGATATTCAGGACTCTCGAGTACCTAGGAGGGGTGTGGTCCAAAGGAGGAGTCTGGGGTCCCCTCGCCTGAACTGAACCGTTGAGGAGGGTGCAGTGTGGCAAAGGCTTTCAGGTTGTCTGCTGTGTTTTAGTCTGCTGAATCCAGGTTGGGGTTCTGTTGAGTTTCCTCCAAGGTGCTTTCTGGGTTGCTGCTCTACAGCTGACTCACCTGTTTTCATCATCTTCAGTTATATCTAACAACTGGTGCTGGTGCCAGTCTTCACATGATAGTCAGCTCATCTAGTGGTAAATAGGCTCATTATACTCAGCATTTTAACACACTTGTTTCAGATTACTTTTCTTTGGCTCCTGAGACAAATCACTCTTCCCTGCCACTTAACTTCTGCTTCTTAGTTTCTCCTTAGACTCTCGCTGCCTGCTTACCTGCCTGCCCTCCTGGCACTCCTCACACGTTCATCAAATCAGCCACCTCCTCCCCAGCTGGACTAACCACTCCTCTCAAGTAGGCCTGATTGTTGACTCTCACAGCCTGCCTCACATGAGACCCCTGGATTCCTGTTTTCCCAGTTCAATAACTCTCCTCTCCTCTTTTCTAGTTGATCTCACTCGTGGCCAAAGCTTAAACTTACATCGTGCTCCAGTGAATCAATACTGTTTACTTTTCCCTTTGATTTAAATAAAGTGTCTAAAACTGCCTTTATTGTCTGTTTTAGTTTAAGACATGAGGAAAAAACCATGTCAGCACTATGATCGTTTGTCCAGTGTGTCTGGGGAAATCAAAGCATAAAAACCTGCAGTGACTAAAACAACAAACTATATTTTATATTAACTTACCAGGTTACTACAAGAGCTAAGATGCATTCTACTGATGTGAAAGAATAATGTATGGAAACCTACTGTATTTTCTACAACACATTGCTGTATTTATTATTTTTTAATAAAAAGGATTCTCACCAGTGATTGTTAAAGGGCTTTAATTTATAACATTTGTATTAAAATCTTTTGCAATATTATTGATTACAGCTTTGCTTTTATTTCCAAAATTACAGCCACATATGTGCCATTACACAAGTTTAGGCTACTGTAGAAACACTGCAGTAATTTTTCGTCCATGCTTCAAAGGTTCTTCGGCCTTCTAATCCTGCACATACCTGAGGAAACTCAGGTGATATATATATATATATATATATATATATATATATATATATATATATATCACCTGAGTTTATATGTATATATATATATATATATATCACCTGAGTTTTTATATATATATATATAAAAACTCAGGTGATATATATATATATATATATAGGGCAGCACGGTGGCACGGTGGATAGCACTGTTGCCGCACAGCAAGAAGGTCCTGAGTTCAATTCCAACACCAGGCCGGGGTCTTTCTGTGTGGAGTTTGCATGTTCTCCCCATGTTTGCGTGGGTTCCCTCCGGGTACTCCGGCTTCCTCCCACCGTCCAAAGACATGCAGCTTGTGGGGATAGGTTAATTGGAAAATCCAAATTGTCACTAGGTATGAATGTGAGTGCGAATGGTTGTCTGTCCCTGTGTGTTGGCCCTGCGACAGACTGGCGACCTGTCCAGGGTGTACCCTGCCTCTCGCCCTATGACAGCTGGGATAGCCCCCCCGCGACCCTGAAAAGGATAAGCGGAAGCGAATGGATGGAGATATATATATATATATATATATATATATATATATAGCATCTAAATGTATGCATGCTTGTGTGAGACCATACCTTATATAGAAAAAGAACCAAACAAGAAAGACATTTCTCTGTTTTGCAGTCTGTGAAAATGACAGATGGTTTTGTGTATTTGAATGCAATGTTAGTATTGATTAGTACACTGGATGTCACACTATCCTAATGAGAGTATCAAGCCAATTGATGCCATAGAAGCACGTGCAACAGTTCACAGAAACCTTTTGAAAATCTATTTATCAAGTTTTTCATGACAAAATTGACCTCTTCCTATTTATATAGGGACGTAAATACCTGTGTGTGTGGTGGATTAACAGAACATTTCATTGCTCAAGGAATATAATATTAAATGATACAATAAAACAATTCATGGACAACTCGGGACAAGAAAAGATAAGTTGTTGGTAGATTTGAGGAAACAACTGTTTTCTTTATTTTTACTAAAAGCTGTGAAATCTAGCCATCCTTACTGCAGGCAAAGCTATCTTACTGCCTACAAAAATCACACAGACTTTACATCCATGCTCATATATGGTGAATATGTGAAGAAATATATGCTGAAGGCTACTGAAGCCGTCTGGCCCAACAAGTGGCGGGGTTATCAACATTAGCCTCAGAAGAAACTGTGGCAGATAGGATTTCAGATCTCGTTGGAGATTTGGACAGCCAAATGAGTCACTGCCAGCTGCAGTTGATGAGAGAACACAGATGTTGCTCAATTTGTCCTATTGATATGTGGTTTGACTATTTTTAACACTCTTGGATAACATTGAGAGTGGTTGTCCGAACTGTTAATTTCGGCAGAGGTACCTGAAAGACTCTCAGACAACAAGAAAACATTTTTGTGGCCTGATGAAACAAAGGTTGAACTCTTTGGCTTGAATGGCAAGCATCATGTGTGGAGGAAACCAGGCACCATTCATAGCCTGGTGAATACTCTCCCTACAGGGAAGCATAGAGCTGGCGGCATCATGCTGTGGAGATGTGGAAGCAGGAATCTTGAGATTAATCAAGGTCGAGTGACAGATAAATGGAGCAACAGCCAGCGATATCCTTTATGACAGCCTGATCCGGAGTGCTCTGGACTGCAGACTGGGGCGAAGGTTCATCTAGGACGCTAAGAGTGATCTGCTGCTGCTGCTCGGGCAAAAAGCCCTACGATTGGAGACAATGGATCTTTATACTTTCTATATCTCTATAGTTTGGTCATAAGCCGTGTCATTCCACTTCAACTAGCCCAGATATCTCAGTAAAAAACAAGGATAGCACCTTCTTTTAGAATAGCGAAGGATAGCAAGTAAACTAACACTGTTGAAATTGACTTTTCTTTGCCTGAATCACATTTAAGTTACATGTCTCAATGGATAGAACAAGCTCTGGTTTGTATTTATAGTAGATTCATAGTCTATTTTTCACTATTTTTACAACCTGCATGCACCACTTGTTGCAACAAAGACACTGCTTCCTCGGCTGACATTGTTGCTGTGGCTAGCTAACACTTACCCACTGGATCGGTTCGATTTTTAATTTGGTAATAGCTGGTCAACTTTTTTTTTGCTTTTTGCACTTTGGTAAATGCATTTTCCTTTCTTCCAGATACCAGAGAAACGTGTGCCTTGTCGGGGCTAATTTGGCACCTATAATTCAGGTCCTGCATAACACAGTGTTGGGGTGTGTGGGACCTGAAATGACTCATATAAAGTCGACCTGTGGCTGGATAGAGGAAGCCAGAGTTATTTTGAGTTAGTCAAGGCCAAACGTGTCCCATACATATTACAGTGGGTCACATTATTATTATTTGGTGTGCTTTTTATAAATGTAATTGTATAGAGAAAGATGAGGGCTTTTTTTGATGTTCCAAGGAGGTTGTCATGCAAATTTCTACTGAGTGAAAGACATGTCAGTAGCAAGCAATGCTCACTGCACCCAGCCAGAAATACAGTACAAGGTACATCTGCCTACTCTGAGCTACTTTGGAATAGTATAAAGAAGTGATGATACACCTCTCCCCAGTGCAGCCAGTCATTCACAGCCTATGCCATCATCCTAACCTCTGTCTCACTCAGGTTAAGGTGGATCTACCAGCCTCTTCGTCATTTGAGACACATGGAGACACATGTACGCTTTTACTGTATAGACACACACACAGAGTCATATATCATCAGCTGTGGTTTAAATGACATGTCACTTTTTGTGAGTCTCACAAAAAACTCATCCGTCACCCTGTCACTCGCATCTGGCTCCAAATTCTCTCAGCTGCCTCTGAGTGTGTGAGAAACTTATATTGTTATCTCGACATACCTTAAATTCAATATTACTGGATTTGTGTGCTGTTTTCAAAGTGGAAGTGAGTAATGCCACTGTAGTCTTGGATAATGTAATTGAAAAACACATTAAAAAGTTGTGACATCAAAACTTAAGTAGCCCATTAAAAGTTGTCAGCGAAAACAAAATGCCACAAATAGAGGTAGTTTTCCGAATAGTCTACAGTGAAGAAGAAGATCCCATTCTCACAACAGAAACATGGCATGTCAGCAGATATATTATTATGATTATTATTGTATAACTGCAGAGAGAGCCATGGCAGAGCAGACTTCAGCACTGGGTCAAGGCTCTAATCTTTTGAATATTGTGGTAACAAATCCTACTAATGCCTTTTTTTCCCTTTTATGTTTGTTTGTCAAGTTCTACCTTTTGTGGTACACAGAATGAATTTTCAGCAATGAGATGGTTACTTTACTCTAAAATGCTACATTTTGTAGGATTTGTGTAGGTGGCACGGTGGTTAGCACTGTTGCCGCACAGCAAGAAGGTCCTGAGTTCAATTCCAACATCAGGCCGGGGTCTTTCTGTGTGGAGTTTGCATGTTCTCCCCGTGTTTGCGTGGGTTCTCTCCGGGTACTCCGGCTTCCTCCCACCGTCCAAAGACATGCAGCTTGTGGGGATAGGTTAATTGGATAATCCAAATTGTCACTAGGTGTGAATGAATGTGAGTGCGAATGGTTGTCTGTCCCTGTGTGTTGGCCCTGCGACAGACTGGCGACCTGTCCAGGGTGTACCCCGCCTCTCGCCCTATGACAGCTGGGATAGGCTCCAGCGCCCCCCGCGACCCTGGAAAGGACAAGCGGAAGCGAATGGATGGATGGATTGTGTAGGTGCTTGAAATTCTTGAAGGTGCTTGCATTTAAATGTTTTTTCATGGTTTGAAAAGTGCTTGCATTTTACATAAAATGCTTGACATGTAACCTTAAATTTATCTGAATCAAAGGAATAAAACACTGTATATTATTAAAAAAATTAAAATGATAAAACACAGCAACCAATGCAAGATGATAAAACAAAAACAGCAAGTTAAACTTGTCCATTTCCACCCTGTGACACATGCGTTCATGAAGTGGCTGTTTGGTCTCTCCAATGTAGAGGTCTGGGCATTCCTCGCTACACTTTACAGCTACACTACGTTGTTAAGTTTGTGTTTAGGAGTTTTGTGTTTGGGTCTGAAGTACTCTCCCTTTAAAAGAGCCAAGAGCTTTTCTTTCCACTTCCTTCATGTAAAGCTTGGCTACAATAGGTGACACCAGGCAGCCCGTGGCACAGCCATGTTTTTGTCTGAAACCCTTGTTGTATTTAGAATATGTGGTGATAAGGCAGAGGTCTAAGTGTGCAGGTGCTGATCAGGGGTGAAGCTGGTTCTGTTTTCTAAGGAGCTGTCTTCTTGTAGTTGTTTCCTGACTGTCTCCACTGCCTCAGTTGTAGATTTGCAACTTAAAGAAGTCCAAACGCTTTTCTTTACAAGCTCTTTAGACTGTCTCCTGAATGAATAATTCAGACAAACAAAAGCTATTGAAGTTTCTGTTGGGTCTGCACTTCAGCAGCCCCGCTAGTTCAGAGACTCATCACTCATGAAGAAAGCAAGACAATGACGGAACCGGGTTTTTACTTGCTAGCAAGTGAGGCTGGTCAGAGCCCAAGCTCTTGGAGCTGAATGCTCATCACCTGTCTCATAGCCAACTTCAAATAAACACCCTTCCTTGCAGCCTTTTTATTCTGTGACACACAGTTGTGTGTGTGTGTGTGTGTGTGTGTGTGTGTGTGTGTGTGTGTGTGTGTGTGTGTGTGTGTGTGTGTGTGTGTGTGTGTGTGTGAAGATATGACCCTGTGAAGGCCTCCTTAAAAAGCCAGTGCCAGGAGTCCAGCAGCCCACCTAAACAAAGGGCTTTTATACTTACACAGACACAGAGTAGGTGTCCTCCCATAGTATAAATCTGAAAGAGAAGGTACAACCTCTCTCATGACCTTAGGATGTGTGTGCATGCTAGAGCACTCTGGAAGTCCTTGCAGACTACTAAGGATCAAACCTCTATCATTATGTAATCGATTATACAACTCTAAGCATATATGAGTATACAGCGGGGAAAATAAGTATTTGACACATCAGCATTTTTATCAGTAAGGGGATTTCCAAGTGGACCATTGACACAACATTTCCACCAGATGTTGCCATCAAGCCAAATATTGACGTCATACAAACAAATCAGAACATATAAGTATACAAGTTAAACCACAATAAATAAAGTGAAATGACACAGGGAATAAGTATTGAATACATGGAGATAACAAGGGGCAAAATGACATAGAAAGCCAGGAGATCACCTGAAATCTGTCAGTATTGATAGAGAAATCCTGTCCCCTATCAGTACTAATTGATATCAGCTGCTTTAGTCCTAATTGATGGCCTATAAAGGCTCCTCATTACCCAGAAGGCACACAGGAAAGACTTCATGATGGGTAAAAGCAAAGAACTCTCTCAAGATCTTCGTAATCTTATCGTTGAAAAGCATTTTGATGGGAATGGTTATAGGTGCATTTCCAGAATGCTGAATGTTCCTGTGAGCACTGTGGGGGCCATTATCCGGAAATGGAAAGTGCATCAGTTCACCATAAACCTGCCACGATCAGGTGCTCCACGCAAGATCCCTGTCCGAGGAGTCCAAAGAATAATCAGGAGGGTTCTCCAAGAGCCAAGAACCACTCGGACAGAACTTCAGGAAGACCTTGCATCAGCAGGTACTGTTGTTTCAAAGAAAACTATAAGCAATGCACTGAACCGCCATGGTATCCATGCACGCTCACCACGCAAGACTCCATTGCTGAACAAAAAGCATGTCAAGGCTCGGTTAAAATTTGCGCAACAGCATTTGGAGAAGCCTGTGGATTATTGGACGACTATAGTATGGTCAGATGAAAGCAAAATTGAACTTTTTGGCAGTCATTCTACACACCATGTTTGGAGAAGAAATGGCACTGCTCACCACCCCAAGAACACCATACCAACAGTCAAGTTTGGGGGTGGAAGCATCATGGTTTGGGGCTGCTTTTCAGCAAGGGGTACTGGCAGACTTCATATTATTGAA